>NC_087551.1:66817170-67473708 GCF_036250125.1 Pseudopipra pipra | reverse complement strand
CAGTCATTAAAAATGAGATCACTGACCTGAGATTCCAGGCAGTTAATATTTTCAGTAAAAATGTAGATATAAAGGATGATGTAAGGAACAGAAAAGGAGGCCAGTAAAGGGGGATGAATCAGGAATCAAATGAATATGTTCAATCTATAAATCCCATCAAAAAAGAAAATCTGTAATGATTGCAAGTATGATCTTAACTCAGGGAAACAGGAAGTAGAAGTATGCCTGCACAATACCTGAACAAAACCGCTTTGCACATCTCTAGTGAGCATGAAGCAAAGACATGTAACCATTTCGTGGAATGACAAACAGGCAGATATATTTTTCTGCATACTTTGTATTGAAGTGAGGATGAAATACCATCTTTGTTTCATTTCAGGGGGCTTTAATGTCTGTTTCTAGAACAGAGCATTTCTTTTATCTACTTTCTTCAATTATTTCTAATTATATACATAATATACAGGTAATATTATAAAAGCTTATTTTAGTTTAACTGTGAGAAAACCAGTGCTAGTTTCCTACTGTCAGGAGTCATAACCTTACCACCTGCTATGACTTTCAAGGGACTCGAGGTAATCCATGGCAGTTCACCAGGACTCCCAAGTCCTTTCCTCAGAGATACTTACCCAATCAGTCAGTCAGAGTAATTTACCCACACTGTACTCTTGTGGAAGTTGGTCCATCCCTAGTGCAAGACTTTGATGAATTTAATAAGGTTCCTTATTAGCGCATGCCTTCAACCTAAGTCTCTGAACTGCAGACCTTCCCTTAAACATATAGACTGGTCTTTCAACATTGTGTCATCTTCTAACTTGACAGAAGAGTGTGCTTCTTTGCCTCCTCCAGGTAACTGATAAAGATATTAAACAAGACTAACAGGTCCCAGGAAAGAATTCTGAAGAATTCTGCTTGTAACTTGCTGTCAGGGAGATTTCAATCTATTAACTACAACCCACTGAGTCAAGCAATCCAGAGTATTTTTCACTCATCTTGTAATACATGCATCTGTATTATAAGGTCCAAACCTGGAGACAAGGGTGTTAGAGAAGACAATGTTGAAAATCTCACTAAAGTCAAAATAACTTCCCTATCTAAGACTAAGGGAAAGTCAACACTTACTCCACAGACACAACTTACTATGTCAGTCCATGTTAGTTTTTCAAGTCAATTTCTTCATGCATGAAAAAATTTTTCCAAGAAGAGTTGTTCCATGATTTTCACAGCAGTTAAAGTGAGGTTGACAAGCTCAGAGTTATTTGAATTGTCCTCAGACTGTAGGAAGATGATTAAAGTATTCGTCTCCTACTGCTGCTCTCCCAATACCCTCATGTGCAACACATCTGGTCCCATGAATTAGTGGGAATCAAGCTCTCTCAAAAAATCCCTGGCTCCAGCTCTCACGTGTTGCTTATAGTTTCTCTCCTTCTGCAACCTTGCCTCTAGAGACCTGAGAGACCTTCTTGGTGAAAATCAATGAAGGCATTGAGTACCTCATCCTCATCTTGTACTCACTGTCACTAGATTGCTCACCTCCTTCAGCAGTGGGTCAATTTTTCATTGCTGGTTCATTTACTGTCAGTGTAGTCACAAAAGCTCTTCTTGTTATCCTGGACATCACGTGCCAATTTCAACTGTAGCTGAGCTTTTACTTTTCCATCAACATTCCTGTGTGCCCAGGCAATGTTTCTGTATTCCTCCTCCGCTATACTTACTCTGTCCTGGTTTCTACTTGCTGTATATGTCTCTTTTTATTTTTTTTTTCCTCCTGGAGCTTAATTATGAGTATGCTGTTTATTCATCATAAGTCTGCTTGTTTTCCTGAGTGGGAACACATCATTCTTGTGCTTGGAGGTTGTTGTCAAAGATCTGACAGTACTCTTAAACTCTTCTACCCTTCACAGCTGAATCATGCAGGATCATTTCTACCACTTCTGAATAAGCCAAAGTTTGTTCTAGTGAAGTTCAGGGTCTATATTCTGCTTCTTGCCTTCCTCACTTCCCTCAGGATTTTGAACTTCCCTGTGTCATATACATTATATTGCCATAAACGAGGAGAGGATAAGGTCAGAAAACAGCACTACATACAGAATTGTCTGCAAAACACTCAGCTTTATACTTACTTTGCAAAAATGTTAGTCCAAGATTAGTAAAGAAGTGGGTGAAGAATTGAAACCATTAACTTTGGTATAAGAAAATCTTTGTCACTGGGATTCTTTTACCCAGAGTAGCTGAAACAAGTATCCAAGGATCATTATAAAAACCTAAACTGTTGAAAAGATGAGACAATTGTGAAACCACAGCATGATCCTTTCTTCATAATGTTCTTTTAATCACTGCTCACATCTTGTGCTTAAATGTCATCTTGTCTGCTAATCTAAAATTTATTAAGAATATTCAGGTCCACTAATTTTCTTTTCTTGTGAAGATTATTGAACTTAACCTTACAGGAGGTTCCTCCCTGGAAAGTGTGGATCACAGATACATAATAGCAGAAATCAATTATACATGAAAGGTGCATATGAGATCATTGGGAGTGTCAATATTGACTTTTCTCCAGGCTGTAATGGATGAGTCATACCTGATCTAATGATTTTTATCATAATTCTAACCACCACATTAGTAAGAGGTGGAAAAATTAAAATGCTAGACAGATGTAACCTTTACTGATAAAATATATATATTATTAACTTCATTACAAGCAGTTTTCTTCAGAGTTCCTTGGAAGCTGCTAATAATGTTGACAGAAGTGATGGATAGCAACTCAGAATATTTTCTCACTGAATTTTCTCAAAGTGATTCTATAGGACTAATTCAAACAACTAAAAAGTGTTATTTTATTATTAGATTTTTTCTGCCTCAGTTATTTTTCTTTTCCCACAGAAAACATCTGTATCTTCTCAGCTGCATAATTTTTAATTCCCTGGATACCTACTATTGATTAATATCTATTGGACTTTTTTGGGGTTAGTATTTTCGGAACAGCTTCTCCAACCAGTGTAACTTCTCCCTCACCACATACTCATCACAACTTTTGAAATAACATAGAATAGTCCTCTTTCTATCCATAACCCAGAAACTGACCATTTTCAGCCAGATTATTTTAGCTACATGGAGCTCTATTAACTCTGATAGGGTTCTACAGAGACACAAGCATTTAGCCATACTCTATCAGTTCCTGGATTGAAGTTTCTTTCAGTTTCTAACTAAACTTTATTTCAGTTTTCTTTTTCTGAAAATCATAAATGAAAAGTTCTCTTTGCTCCGTTTTTTTTATGTAGGTAACACATATTCTTGTTGCAAAGTTAAACACTTACCTCAAAAAATATATATGCTGTGTATGTATACATGTACATTCTTTCATCCCAATAGCCTTTTTTTTCTACTTTCATTAACTTCCTTCAATATTTTGCCTAATGAGCTGCCCAAATTAATTGCTGTTTGGCACAGTCCACGTTTCTAAATCAGACAAATTTATTAATGTTAAAATTACTGTAAGAGATAAAACCAAAACTGTATAAGAATGAAACATTAATGATATAATACAGCCTTAATAAATAACTTTAATTTAAATTTAAGAGATCATTTTATTCTCATAAACAAGCAGAAAATTTCCAGCATCTAGGGTAAATTTCTAAACCAGATTAGGCATCTGCATATCATCTCAGTTCCTAGACTTCTATTAAAGGCAATGGAGCCTTTAGACATTCAAAGTCTGATGGACTCCATAGGGCAATTCAGTTGTACAACAAGAAATTCAGCCAGGTTTGGATGTGCTCCTGCCAATGGAAAGCAAGTTTCTACAACAGTAAACACTTAGTACATTTCCTGTAATTAATTTGACTCAATACATCCATTATTAATCTTGGACAATTCACAGGATGGTCTAGCTATTAACATGATAGAGGTACCATTACAGTAGACAATTTGTAGGTTAAAATACAGGACATTTAACTGGCATAAACACATGCCAGTTACTGCCAGGTGACTTCAGTGCCTAGAATCTGTCTAGGCAGGTTTAAGTAATTATTACGAATGGAGTATTAGGAGTTGCTTATCAGAATACATGAGCTTTGAATGTGTTGGCAAATCCTCTAGCAATTATGATCCGATATTGGATGACTACTCTGTGTAGAGTTACTTCCATGTAGGCATTTCAATTTAGTGTCTTACACATGAAGAGCTTAATTCCTCCTTCATATCAAGTCTGTATGATATTGTAACCATGTATGTGGTCAAGGCATGCCAGTTGACCCAGACTTTCTCTTCGACATCTTATGAAAAATGTACTATGTAGGTATGCTCCTTTTCACGGACAGCCGTGGTCAGATGATTGGCTGCTTGATCAGGTAATTACATATATAAGAGCCCTACATGCTTAAAAAGTGAATTCTTAAATCAGCTACATTATGTTGATTTGTTCTTGGAAACTTCAATGACAGACTGCTCTACTTCCAGATGACTATGAATTCTTCTTACCATATATTTACATCCCAGCTGTTAAATGTCAGTTAACATTCGTTACTGACCTGTTAACTCTCACTGGAGAAGTATGGTATTCATATCCTTGCACACTAATCAGAGAAATCTAGTTTATCTTCTGAATAGATGCCACAGCCTGTTTCTGTCTTCCTCATTTTTATTAGTCAGAAAAAAAAGCAAGACACAGTTCCACAAGAATAAGTTTTGTTTTCCAGTAAAAATAGAGTATTGCAATAGTATTTAGATCAGCTCTTAAATCTTTTGAAATTTAGCAAACAGAGCTTAGTTACATCCATAAAGTTATTGGCTGCATTCAAGACTTCCAGATTGTAAAAGCTGCAGATTATTAGCTACCCTGGAATTCAGAAATAAGAAGGTAGTGAACCATTCCTATCATCAGTCGTGAACAGTATTTATGTGCTGTCTAATTAGGAGACATAATAACATTACTATGTAAATCAAAAGTCCATAAAACTAATGAAAAATATGAGAACTTATGAATACTAATTAGAAATTTAATTAATAATAGAATATACCTATTACTATTATTCACATATCTGTAATAATTTAAAAGTTTTAGAGCTTATATGCATATCATAGCTGTAGTGGATGACAAACATTAGGCTAACGAATATAGCCGCTCAAAAAGCTATATGGTCTCCGGGGAATTTTGCCATTTTATTCTTTTCTTTATTTGTACTAAGATCAGTTCTGAAATAAAATATTTACAAATTAATTTCAAATGCCTCAAGATCAAAAGTAATTTGATTGTTTAGAATTTATTTTAGCATTTAATAGAAAAAAAACATGAAGGTTAGTACACAGAAGAAAGACATTTGGATATCAGATTTTAGTTCTACACAACATCTACTTAAAGTGAAACTATATATTAACACACAGTCATCTTGAATTAACATAGGAAAATCTTACTTTTGATTAAGCCTAAACACATTTAAATCAATTCTAATTAGTTCTGTTCTTCTAAATGTGATCTGCAGTTATAAAATAAACCTACCCACAGAAATTCAGTAAACCTTGGAATTTCTGAACCTCAACTTCAATGATTTTCATTTGAGCGGCTTCCAACTGCCATTGACATAATTTTCTGTCCTGTTTCTTGACTTCACTTAGCACACAAAACTCTGATGAGAATAGTTCAACATGATGATTAGTGGCTTAAGTGTGGTTCTCCTCCCTAGCTTTTCTCAACTTCTATTAGAAACACACAGGAACTACTTGTTCAATTTCTTACAATTACATTGGAAAGAGATGGGGGAAAAAAGAGCATACAACCCTTCCATCTACCATTTTTCTTATGTAAAAAGGCTGATTTTTGCAAGTGGTTCTTGCTGTTTGTTTATTTGTTTGTTTTTTTCCAGATAGTTGTGTATATGCATGTCCAGTGACATGGGTCCCTCCCAACTCAGCATATTCTTTGATTCTTCCAGAATTTCACTGTCTCTTTCTGGTGGAGTGCCCAAACTGGATACAGTGCTCCAGTTGTGGTGTCACAGGTGCCCAATAGAGGGGAAGGATCACTTAACTTTATAGCTCATGCTAATACCATCTAGTTGAGCTGCTTTGCTGCAAAGGCACTCTGACTTAACCTTCAGTTTGTCCATCAGGACCCTCAGGTTCTTTCCTATAATACTGCTTTCTACTCATTCAGCTCACGGTCTCTGAGAAGGGCATTATTTTGTCCAAAGTGAAGGATTTTGCCTTTTCTTTTGTTGAACTTCAGTAGACTTCTTTCTGTCAGAAGGCAGCTGGAGCAGGCCTTGTCTATGAGGGAGGAAATATGGAAGCCAAGGGTGACTCTAGCTCAGTTCCTCACCAGTTGGCATCATCTCACATGGTCTGAACACAGTAGGCAGATCCAGCTGCTGCTAAGGGAGTTTACTGTCAGCTTGCAACACAGTGATGAATCAGGAGACGTGGTCAAATACGTCACTTAAAGCAGAGCTGCTAATGAGGTCTGAGGTCCTTCTGGGGAAACAAGCTCAGAAAAAGGGATGAAGACGTACACCTGCAGCAAACTGTACTGGTCCCACTATTCATGCCTGAAGGACAGCATTAGTAACTAAAGAGCAGTTGTATTTTCTGACCCTGTTTGCAACAATTTTAGTCTGGCTGTCCCTCCCATTCTCCACCCACCTCATTGTTCTCTGATCCATATATCACCACCTGTCTACCAAGAAATTACTGGTTACCCTTTCAAAGGCCTTCCTAGACTCAATTTACAAAATCCACTGTTCTCCCCTGTTCCACAGAGAGATTAATCTAATTACAGAAAGCAATCTGATTGGTAAGGCATAACCTGTCCTTGGTAAATTTATGCCAGCTCTCTCTCCTGGTAACTCCTTGTCTTCCTTGTATTCAGAACAGCCACCAGCTCATGGAACACAAACTGCGACATTTGCTCAAAAAACAGTTTAAACTATGACTCCTTATGAGAACATTTCAGGTTCTTTTTGAGATGAAACAACAATACCTCACTTCACAAAATGGGTCTTTTCCTAAGAGATCTTTGAGAGTTTCTTTCTGGTCACAGATTTGAAGTGAGTCAAATAATATAAAGAGCTGGTGGAATTAATGAAATATTTCTTTAAAAATAAATTAGAACTCATTCATCTGATCTAAAAACAATCAGCTTTTCTCTCTGGGACAATGTGTAGGTGGTATTATCAGTAATGATGAACATTTAAATCTGTTAACCTTTCCATCATATGTCTTTTAAGTACTTTCCATATGCATTTTCAAGTATGGAAGTGATCACTGCTGCACTGGTCTACAGTGCTGTTGTCCTAAACAGTCCCAGTAAAGTTAAACACTGAATGCCTTTCTATGTAGTAGGATGAAGTAGGAAGAGTTTGAAATTGGAGGACCATAGGAAAGAGAGAGAATAATTAAAAAAAAAAAAAAAAAGTGATTCTCCTTCACAGAGTGACCTTGCTTTAATGTTCTCCACGCCATTCACCCTCCACAGTTGATCATCCAATTCCATTTATCATTATAATTAGGCAGCATCTTGCCAGTTCAATCAGGCTCAATTACTTAGGCCTCATTAGTGACTGACATACTATAACAAGTGCATCTTTGAATGAGCAAGGTCAGATAAAGAAAGTACAGTAGGCAGCCAGCAAACACATTTATAGACCATGACAATACAATGCTTTGGATGTTGAATAACTTTACATTCCCCCATTTTAAGAAGGTGTGAAGATAATGAAGTTTAAAGTAACCTTGCTTAGCTTGCACAATTGCAACTTTTACAAGTTCCTATCAACTCTGCAGCTGAATAATAGTGATAAGGGGAAAGCTTCAAATGGCTCTGGAAAACCTTTGGGGTTGTTAACAACTTTAAGTTTCAGGTTCTGGAGAGTGGCAGCTTGTTTGATGCTTCAGAGCATCATAAGAACTTAAAAAATGTGCAGTGGAGGAAACTGGACATTAAGACTACAGTGCTACAATGCCTTCTGCATTAGTAACACCAGCAGATGGTTCTGCTTGTAAAATATGGTGGAATATAAAGGGAATGGATTGGCTTTTGCGTAAATGAATATGCAAGACTTTAGAATAATGACTAAAGTTAGTAAAGTATCCTTGAAGATATTATTGCTCTTT
Source organism: Pseudopipra pipra (assembly GCF_036250125.1). Classification (NCBI taxonomy): domain Eukaryota; kingdom Metazoa; phylum Chordata; class Aves; order Passeriformes; family Pipridae; genus Pseudopipra; species Pseudopipra pipra. Next base: position 67,465,605 of record NC_087551.1, on the reverse strand, counting down.
ATAAATATCTTGAGAAGTAACCTCCAGAAATTAACTGTATTTTAAGTTAAATATATATTATTTATAGACACACACTGAAACATATATATAATAAAAAAAGCATGACATTAAAGAGAAAAAGACACATTTATGAACCAGAAATTAGAGTTTCTTCACACAAGAAAGTGGTAATCTACAACTATTTTCCAATATGAATAGTGAAGAAATACATCCACTTTATGTAAAGATGGTGTCTGAAATGCTTATAAAATTTTCCATCACTTTGATCTCATGGAGCAGGGAACATAAATCGTGAGTATATTGGTGTGTCCCAGCTATATATGTTATATACCTTCCTTAGCAGACAGTGGTAATCTTATTTTTTTATAGTTTTTTTCACTCCAGAGCACATTCATGTTGTTTTATCTACAGTCATGATCTTTGGAGATGCAATTCACCTTTCCTTTTGCTGAGAAAATAGTACTCTGAAGTCAGATACAAATTATGATCATTGTTGTGTCTGTAATTATTTTTATTCTGAAAGATTTTCTTAGAATTTGTGATGCATCTTACATTAGGTGATCAAAAAAGTACCAATAAAGAACACACCAGTTTTCTTGGATACCCTTTTACACTTTCTTAAATTTTGGTAAACATTGTTTCAAATGTCATTTATATTTTATGTTACTTTTTTTTTGTATTTTGCATTAATGTACCTGGTTCTCATCCAGTCATAATATTTTAAAAGGTATATGAAAAATATCCCAAGTCCACAAAGAAAATTCTATAATATTAGAAAAAGGAAGTAATGTCTGCAGTGGAGTGATCAGTGTGCATCCAAAGTACAGGATTTGATTATCTTAATAGATATATTGAGTCATTATTATCTGGTTTCCTTTTGTTCTTCTACACAATATTTGAGTGCATTATACCCAGAGGTATTTAATTTCATAAACTGGCAGTGTGCAATTTGAAGTGTTTCTTTCATTTATTCTTATCTAATCCTTTAGCTAGTTATTTATTTTCCTAGGCAACTATTAACTATAATAGCCAAATATTAAAAAAGAGAAATAACAACATTCTACTCTTACTTTCCTCCCTACTTGAAGATGAATCAGCTGAACCATTTTGTCTGTTCTTGAAAACTTCACTGAGTAAAGAATGAATCAAAGATGAGAATTTTGTAAGTGAGTGAGAAAGTGGTTCAGATTGTGGTTATTCTCATCTTTTGCAGCAGTGAATTTTCCAACCTTGGCTGAGATCTTAGAAAATTTCCATTTTAGATATTCATGAGACAGAGAGATTAGAGGTTGATCTCACATCTCTAGACAGTGTTATTGCATTTGTCCTTTAACAGGTTTTGATTAGAGACAAAATATGACAAATACACATACATATATATGGCATATGCATATGTGCTATTCTGCATGATATTTTGGACCAATAGGTTGTTTCTACAATGACTGCTGGAACAAGCATTACAAATCACAACACTTTATATTCCCGACACAGATTTTGCCACCTTCTTGAAAAGAAATGCAAGCATTTACATGAACAGTACAAAAACACAACCAAAATATTTAGAAAGCAAATTATTTCACTACATTTTCTATGGTTGGAGAGAGAATAAGAAAGAAATTTGTGGCAAACATTAGATATGTCATTAAAGAAACTCCTGAGAAATGTTCAGTTCAATAGTTCATGTAGAGGTGAACACAAAAGAGATATAGCAAATTATCTTAGAGAAGGAGTGGAATTATGAAGGCAAAGTTTTGGTTGGTGTACAGGTAAAGTAACTCATGACTGCTCTCATGGATCCATGCAAACCATTTTTAGAGGATCCTTTTGGAAAGCCAGTCATATCCCGAGCTGCACAAGAAAAAAAATGTGTTGCCAGCAGGTTAAGGGAGGAGATTTTCTCCTTCTACTTCATTCCTATGAGATCCAACCTGGAGTTTTGTGTCCACCTCCAGGGCACAACACAAGAAAGACATGGACTTGTTACAGCAAGTCCAGAGGAAGGTCACAAAGATACTTAGAGAGGTGGAGCACCTCTCCTACAAAGACAGGCTGTGATAGCTGGGTTTGTTCAGCCTGGAGAAGAGAAAGCTGCAGGGACACCTTATTGTAATCTTTCAATATGTAAAAGGAGCTTATAAGGAAAAAGAAGAAAGACTTTACCAAGTCTTGCAGTGACAGGACAAGGAGAAATATTTTTAAACTCAAGTAGGGTAGATTTAGACGCTGGTACATATTGTTCAGAGAAACTGTGATGTCCCATCTCTGGAAGTATTCAGGACCAGGTTGGATAAGGATTTGAGCAACCTGATATAGTGATAGATGACTGAGCCCATGACAGAGCTGTTGGACTAGATCATCTCTAACGTGTCCTCCCTACCCACACTGTTCTGTGATTCTAGGATTCCTTGCTCACTGCAAGCTCTTCCAAACAAAGTGCATGCGTTTGGTAATTGCATGTTGCTTCAGTGTTGTATAAAGGGCTCTCTCTTTATTGTGATCTGGTCAAGATCTCACTAAAAAACACTCAGGAATTTGGCAACGGATGTATCATAATCATTGCTTTCTTTAATTTTTTTCTTAAAAATTCCTGAGGATCTTACATGAAAACAGGAAAAGCATCATCTGTGGCTAGCAATCAAATTGATAGAAGTGAGGATAAGGTTCCTATGAACAACTCTTGCAATTTTTTAATCAATCTATGAACATGTGAATGGAAAAGTAAGATTGCAATAACCCTGGAGCAGATCACAGGGGCCACAAAAAAACAAATGAGCTCAGTGTGTATTTCAAATAGCGAAAAAATTCTTAGATTATACATAGAAAAGTCAATATTTAAAGCTGATAAATATTCCCTCCCCTCTCACCCATTGCACAATACCACTTTAGGGGTGGAACTAACTTGCTTTTTTCAAATGTGGAAAACTTTCAGGATTCACAGCTTTCTGAAACTGTGGCAGTGTGATTTACATGGATTAACACGCCCACGTCTCCAAACCCTTTCAGATCATTAAATTGCCCTTATCAAAAGAGGCATCAAGAATTTATGTTTGGAAAGTTTCTGCATGCCCTTTATTATCTCTAATTGCTCAGGTAAAACAGAGGTCAAATTCATAGGCTCTGAACTGTTGCCATCAATGATTATATTCATCTGGTGTAAACGAGATAGGCTCCTAGAAATGGGGCATTTGATATACCCTGCATTTTATGAAAAGAAACATCATAGGTGGATATGGGTGAACTGTTTTATGAAAAGAATTCACAGTTCTTTAGAGAAGGGATGCTTTGTTGTTGAAGTGGCAGTCTTGGTTTACAAAGCCATTTATGGTTCAGGAAAATTATGGGAGGGATGAACTTTATATTTACCTACCATTATTGGCATTGTGCTTTTCTTCCCTACCAGAGCTCACTCACAGTTATATTCTGCATTGGTTCTTACCATACCTGCCTGGTAATTTGTAATTGCCCATCAATGCTATTGATTTCCCTTTCCTATACACTGTATGCTATACATGTACCCAATAAAATTTGAGATTCTAAGTTAGTTAATTTAATAGTTTTAGCTCAATCCCCAGCCAACAGCAGATAAAAACATATGCAACACTGCTCAGTTGACACAGTTTATTTCATCTGTGCTGAGGAAATGCACTGGAACACATCCAACACTGACAGTAAATTGATTTGCACCCTTGAGATGCTGGCTACTCCTGTCAGAATTGAGTTTGTTGACAGATGGCAGGCAGCATGGAGAAACTTTCTGTGGAATTGCTTATATGTTACCCAGAAATGGATAAAAAATCAAATAGAAGTGTGGCGGTGGAAGAAAGGCTGAATAAATGGATTTATTATAGCCTCAGATTTCTTCACTTTCTGATAAAATTTCTGGTTGTCCAAATGAAACAATGTTCCAACACTTTTTTGAGTTATTTATTATTTTTCTCTGTTACAATGTGGTGTGCATCTTTTTTTAAAATGCAAAAATTAAAAATATGTCCAACATACGAGATTAAAATATGCATTTGTCAGAAAAAGAGTGCCATATATACTTCAACTATTAAAATCTTCAAAAATTGGAAATATTAGCACAGGAATATGTTCTCTGCTATTTGAGGTAACAGCAAAACAATAGACATAAAAATTTCTACTTCTAATTTTAAAATTGTCAGATTTTGTGGGAAATCTTATCTCTCAATGTAACTAGGGATGATTTATTTTAACTAGTTTTAATGACATCTGGATGATTAATTTTCCAAATTTCTTTATTACTTTTGAAATAGCTACAATGTTTCATGCTTGCATGCAGATTCCATAATTCCAGAGTTAGTCTTAAAGATGTCAAGGGCAAAATGACTCCTAAACAGTGTGCCCTACCTAATTTTTTTGCTGTTAAGAAACAAGAAATGTTATCAGACCATTTCATTTCCCCATAGTGTTACTGACTGTGATATCAAATTAAATTCTGAAGCCCCTTATTGTTTATTTTAGATTTCAACTAGAGAAATAGCTCAGTAAAAGCAAGGTGTTAAATGACAAGTAAATGTGACAACTGTGAGGAGGGGCTATAAAATATTCTACTAACACTTGGAAGGAATAACATGAATTGTCAGCTGGCTTTATTTTGCTTACATTGATGGCTAATGGTGACACGAGAAGAAATATCCATACTTCACCCATTTGCTTCCCAAGCAAATTCTGTGGTTTTAAAAGGGTTGAACCAAGCTCAGACACTTCAAGAATAGGGGAATAGCTAGCTACCAAAGAAAAGGAGAATGAATTGGTAAGAGACAAATGAGGAGGAAAGAAGATAAAAGAAAAAAATTAAGGAGAAGAATGAAAGAGAGAAGGAATAATGAGATATGACAGCCATAAGAGAGGTTTGTCCATCCCCCTAGCTGTAATAGTGTTGACAAAATTTCATATATTTAAATAATAGGCTCATTAAGCATTAAGATCTAGGGACAGATGAGATGAAGAGGCAAGGCAGAAACCTTTGAATTAGAGATCATCTAATGCATACTTATATATATATATATATTTTCTGATGGAATACTGTCAGCCCCATTATTTATTTTTTTTTTAACATTCTTGGAAATCATACAGGGATATAGAATGGCGAGACCAACTACTCTGCCTCCTGGGTAGCTCTCCTGACAACTAGCTACCTGAAGAGTAGACTGCCAAGCTTTCCAGGACATCTGATTTCCCAGCTGTTCACCTGGTGAGCTGCTGGCCTTCCAGGCTCTCCAACTGGCTGCTTCACAAGCTCTCCAGCTGGGATGGGGGGTTACCTGGTGTCACAGAAATCAAGCTCTCTTGTTGGAGTCAGCACTGGCTATGTCTGGAAGAGTATTTGTTTTGGAAATTCTGAAATGTTCCCAGTGTTTTGGCAGCCTGGACAATATCTACATTTCACTGCTTTCAAAACAGTATCTATCTAAATTTGCAGAGTCACAGTGAAAATCCTAGTTTTGTTGTTTCTACCATGCTGGTTTTCCCTTTAAAAAGTGCTAATCTTTGTCCCAAATCAGGAAGAAAATAGAAAAGCAGACTGGATTTCATGTCAGAAAGCAACACCATTTCCCTACCATGTGAGTGGTAAAAAGATATCTTGATTTCAGGGAATGGAGAAAATCAAAAGCATATTGAAAAAATGCTTCAGTAAGGCTGTTTGTTCAACTTTTATTCTGAATATATTTCATTTCAGGGTAAACTTTACAAAACAAAAAAAAAAGTTCTTCTTAGGGAAAAAATTAAAATCATAATCTCCGTACATGAAATTACTTCAAAATAGCCCTAAAAATCACATATCTATAAGAGAGAAGCATAAAACTGCCCTTGCACATTGCCTTTTAAGCCTTTTCTTGGGGATATGACAAGGAAAGATGCTTTTTAAGAGGTATCTCTTAGGGTTTCAGGTCATTTGCTCTTTTAGATCAGTGTCTGACTCTGTCTGGGAGTCACACTGGGCACCTCTCCTGTTGCCAAAACTATTCAGAACAGACTTGGAGGGGGTGAGATCACTAAATGCTGAATTAGGTCATACTTTCTGCAGACCTATAAGGTTTTCATAGACACCTTCCTCAGACTGATAGTTCATATTGATTTCTGACCAGAAAGGGCAGCTGCATATGAGGAAAAGACTACTGATGTTTTTAAGCGTCACTCTTCGAACATGAACTCTTGCAAATTAATGCGCTATTTTCTCACACTTCTCTTTTCTCCCTGTTCTAGTAGAAAATGAGGGGAAAAGAAATTTCCATTTCCGTATGATTTCAATACCTCATGTTTCAAAACAACAACAGTGGTTTTGGAGCTACTTTTGTATGTCAAGTTGCATATTTACACGTATACATTGGGGCCACTTCTGTTTAATATCTTTATCAATGATCTGGATGAGGAGATCAAGTGTACCCTAACTCAGTTTGCAGATGACATCGAGTTGGGCAGGAGTGTTGATCTGCTGGAGGCTCAGAAGGCTCTGCAGAGGAATCTGGGAAGGTCAGATTGATGGGCTGAGGCCAGTTGTATTAGGTTCAGCTAGACTAAGTGCTAGGTCCTGCAATTGGATCACAACAACACCATGCAGTGCCACAGGATGGGGGAAGAGTGTCTGTAAAACGGCCCAGAGAAAAACAAGCTGGGGATACTGGTTAAAAGCCAGCTGAACATAGTCAGCAGTGTGCCCAGGTGGCCAAGAAGGCCAATGGCATCTCGGCTTGTATGAGAAATAGTGTGGCCAGAAAGACCAGGGAAGTGATTGTCCCCCTGTACTAGCACTGGTGAGGCTACATCTTGAGTTCTGTGTTCAGTTTTGGGCCCTCCACTACAAGAAAGACATTGAGATGCTGGAGTGAGTCCAGAGAAGGGCAATGAAGTTGGTGAAGGGTCTGGAGCATGAGTCTTGTGATGAGCCACTGAGGGAGCTGGGGTTGTTTAGCCTGGAGCAAAGGAGACTCAAGAGAGACCTTCTCACTCTCTACAGCTACCTGAAAGGAGGTTGTAGAGAGGTGGGTTGTAGCAGGCTTGGTCCCTTCTACTCAGGAACTAGCAATAGGAAATGGCCTCAAACTGTGCCAGGGGAAGTTTAGATAGGATATTAAGAAGAATTTCTCATGGAAAGGGCTATCAAGCACTGGAACAGGCTCCCTGGAAAAATGGTTGAGTCACTATCCATGGAGGTGTAATAAAAGATGTTTTGATGTGGCACTTAAGGGCACAGTTTAGTCATGGGCTTGGAAGTGTTGGGTTAAGAGTTGAATTCAATGATCTTTAAGGTCTTTTCCAACACAAATTATTTTTGAGGATGAGTCTTGAAAGGATTCTCCAGAATACATGTCAAAGCATTACTGGATAACTCGTTCTGATTTTAAAAAGAAAAGCATAACTTGTTTGTCTAACTATGTGTCCTGGATCTGGCCAGGACAGGGGTAGTTTTTGTGGTAGCCAGGACAGAGTATGGCCAGGACCCAGAGGTTATTCTATATCATCTCACATCATTGCCCTGGCCAGGGGCAAGGGACTCTCTTTGGGAGAAAAGGGTTCCTTCTGGTCAAGTAAAAGTGGCAGAGGGAGCCACCTGGTATTGTTTATTGTCAGGGAGTTTCCATATGAATGGTTTCCTTTCTTGCTCCCTCAGTCATTAGTATTGTTCTTGTTACTGGTAGTTTTCTTCTGATTTCAGAAAATTGTTCTTATCTCAAGCTGTGATCTTTGCCTTTTCTGCCCCCAGTTCTTCTCTCCAGCCTGTTGCAGCAGAGAGGGAGAGGGGAAAGTGGGGAAGCGAGAGAAAGCGACCGTGGTTTGGAGTGTCTCAGTGGGGACACTGAACTGGGGAGTATCATTTCTAAACTACGACGCTATGGACGTAATGAAACACCATAGGGTATGCAAGACGTGAAGGGAATTGACTGACCGAATGACACATGTTGGTATGTTCCCTCCTCTTTCGGAAGCAGCAGAAAGGCAGTCAGGGCTTCCTTGCAAACACTAGTAGATCCCTAGCTATTGCTAGGCAACTGGATTCTGCCAAAACACTATTTATCAAAATTCTTATCTCATTCATTTTCTTCCCGTCCTATCTGAACCCTTAAAATGTGAATGTTTATGCTGGTCAGATCGCAAACATAGTCTTGCAAAATTATGCTCCGTACAATATGTAATGGTCCTATATTCCCTAAAATTCATCTACAGAAATTAAACTGAAAATTGCCATATGATTTCACAAATCAATAAATATAAAAGTGATAATAAATAAGACATGAGGAAAGGATGGAAATCTTCATAATAGCTACAACTGAATTTACCCTTCACTGTGAGAAGGTCTTTTACCAGTTATATTCTGACTTCTGGAGTTCTCTACCCTCATAAAAGAGAGATGTTTCCCAAAATAAAACTATGCACTCAGTTTAACTATCACTGATGTGAAAATATTATGTTTGGATTTTTGTGTTGATATGTTTTGTACAAACACTACAACCACACAGCAAGGCTTGAAGTCCTAGTTTTAAAGGAAGGCTAGGAAGTCAAAAGTTGTGATATGTATTTACAGTCAGTCAGTACATTTCAGCAACAACAGTAAGCATTGATCACAAAATAGGTGGTTCATTCACTCAGACTTTGGAACTCATTGAAAAGAGTGAGTCAAGTTTCAGCAGCTCTGGGATTGGAAAGCCCAACTTGAAGCAAAGCTTCAGTCACACTAGTGCTATGTTTATTAATGGGTTAATAAGGAGAGTATCAGTTTGTACCGTGCTGTGTGTTTCAGAATGTTAGAAAAGGCATTTCCTTTCACGGAAGGAGAAAGGCCGTCCTTGTTAATAAAGCAAAGTGTTTTCATCCATCACTACAATACAGCTCCCTACAGAAAGGTCTCGAGTGCCTTGTGTGAGCAAAAACAGATATTCCATTGGAGCACAGTTCAGGGGGGTGAATATTTGTGATGACATCTTTCTGTGTGATGCAGTTGCCTTAAAGTAGTGTGTACATATATATGTGTGTACAAATATATATATAAAATGATGGAATCAATAGCTTGAAAAATTCTGTACACAAGAATTGATTCTGTCACTTTTTGAACTTTAAAGTAGTTTGATATGTCATCATCATGGCTAGGCTTCGCGAACGAAGATTTGGGAAGGCTCTATCCACATTTGTTACAGGCACGCTGGTGGCTTATGGGGCCAATACGAGACAGACATGTCCGATTGCAAAAGGCACAGTAGAAAGACTCCTTAGATGGTAAATTCTGCAAGACACGGTTCTTTCTGCCTTGCCTTTTCTCCTCAAGGGTGATCCTGCATGCGTTCTCAAAGGAGACAGCTGCGTTATAGATGGTGTGTCTCCAGGCCTCCCAATTGGAGGTCAGAGTAGACCAGTTATGGTGATCAATATGGCCCAGGCTGAGTTGTTGTTTCAGGGAGTCCTTGTATCTTCTCTTTGGGGCTCCTCTCTTGCCGCAGCCGGTGGCAAGTTCACCATAAAGGGAGGCGGTGGTCCTTCATCCTGGAGACGCGCCCTGCCCATCGCAGCTGTGTTCTCATTAACATGGTCTCAATACTTGTGACTGCTGCTTGTTCTAGAACAGATGTACTGGTCACATAATCTGACCAGTGGATGTTTAGGATTGTACGGAGGCAGCGTTGATGGAAGCGTTCTAGGAGACGCAGGTGGTGGCAGTAGATGACCCACAATTCGGAACCATACAAGAGAGTAGACAGCACTATGGCTCTGTAAACATTGATCTTTGTACTTTTCTTCAGGTGTTTATTACGCCAAACTCTTTTGTGCGGTTTTCCAAAAGCACTATATGCCTTTGCTAACCTGTTGTCTATCTCTCCGTCAATCTTACCATCTGAGGAGATGAGGCTACCAAGGTAATTAAACTGCTGGACTGATTTGAGCTCTGATTGGCCAATGGTGATGTGGGGATGATGGGGGACTTCCTGAGGTGCAGGTTGATTGAGGACCTCTGTCTTCTTTAGGCTGACTTCCAGCCCAAAGAGCTCAGCAGTGTCTGCAAAGCAGGAAGTTAAACGCTGCAGAGCTGCTTCTGTGTGGGCAACAAGGGAGGCATCATCAGCATAAAGCAGCTCCTGGACAAGATGGTTTAAGGTCTTAGTGTGGGCCTTCAGTCGCCTTAGATTGAATAGACTTCCATCAGTACGATATTGAATGTAGATACCGTCCTGATCATCGAGGTCTGCCGTGGCCCTTTGGAGCATCATGTTAAAAAAGATTGTGAATAAGGTTGGTGCGAGAACGCAGCCTTGTTTCACACCATTGATTATTAAAAAGGGCTCAGAAAGTGTGTTGCCATATCTGACTTGGCCATGCTGATCCTCATGGAGTGAGATGATCATTTTAAGAAACTTGGGGGGACAACCTAAACGTTCCAAAATCTGTCACAGACCTTTTCTGCTCACAGTATCAAAAGCCTTGGTGAGGTCGACAAAGGTTCCATAGAGTCCTTTGTTCTGTTCCCTACACTTCTCTTGCAGTTGTCTGAGAACGAATACCATGTCTCTGGTACTCCTGTTGGCTCTGAAACCACACTGACTTTCAGGTAGGATTCCTTCTGCTATAGTGGGTATTAGTCTGTTCAAGAGTATTCTTGCCAGGATTTTGCCAGCAATGGAGAGCAGAGTAATACCATGGTAATTTGAGCAATCTGATTTATCTCCTTTCTTCTTATACAAAGTGATGATGACTGCATCACAAAGGTCTGATGGTAGTTCAGCCGAGTTTGATATGTACATGGATAGAAAAGGGTGTGCACTTTGCCAACACAGACACTGAGGTGCAGAAATTATGATTTCAGGAGGTGAGTGGTTGATGTATCTGTGAATGGGTACTTTGGAAATAGTTCTTTTTGCAGAAAATTGTCCCAGACATTTTTTCTGAGTTCTCATTTTCATCATGAACATATGCATGCTTCATTTTAATAACATCTCCATGACTACTTGGGAAAAAAATTTTTTTAGTACAATTCATGAGTATTCCAGTCCTGCATTGAAGAAGTAACAGGCAGAGAAAGAATTTACTCTGCAACAATTTACATTTAAATTCATTTACAACAAATGCCCTTTGTGTGTGCAAGAAGTTTCTGTAACTGATGACATTCTATTGTACAAAACCACAGAGCAAGTAGCTGCCACATGATATCCAAACTGAATCATAGCTGAATGGTTACGAATATTCATTATTCTGTCAATTTGAAATACCATTTTACAGGGTACCAAGTAGCTGCAGTCCCAGGAAGTTCGTAAGAGCAAGTACTATGTTGAAATGGGAAACATGATATCAATACTAAGAGAAGGGCAATATATGGCACAATATTATATCCTTTTAATTTCACAGCTGACGAAAAAGAACTTTCACGAAAACCAATAAGTGTTTTGGATACTGAGAACACTCAACGACCCTCAGATATTTCAGATTGTCTTGTCCTTTGTCTCACTGGTAGCACAGGGTGGAGACATGCATTGATTACTTTCACTATTATTTTTTAAATGTTTTTTAAAGTATGTTAATCAGAATGTTCTTTTACAACAAATATTTTGGCCAATATGAGTACTTCCACTTCATAGCTTTCACAGCATTCATAGCTTTCCTATGGCTTCTGTTATGACCAAATGTGTGTGTGTGCACTTGTCCATTTTTCTTCCTGTATAACAGTACACTGTTTTTAATCACAGAACGCAGAGAGGAAGGGGAAGCAGTGGAATTGATTTTGTTGGAGGAAGAAGGGAACCTGAAAGAAGAACCAAGAAACAAATGAAAATGGAATGAAATTGTTTAGGGGGCTGGGGGACACAAAAGTGGGCCTGTGTAGATTGATTATGTATAATGGACTGTGGACAGTTCTGAGGAAAGTTAGAGTATGAAAGAATGCCAGATTAAAGTCAGAAAGGAAGTATGGAACGGGTAAGAACAGAAAAATGAAAGAAAATAAGAAAAAGGGCTGGGAGAAAGCCAATATAAACTTGAAGAATGGGAGGAATCTCATAGCATGTTTTTGGGTATGTTTTTTTTAGCATGTTTTTTGCTCAGAGAAGCTGAGGTCAAATATTAATTGGGAAGCAAGAGCTATCTGAAAAAATTAGCCAGCTAAAAAGCAAGCGACTTTCACAAAAATTTAAAACAAGAAAATATACAGTATTTTTTACTTTGCTCATCTGGTAGTCATTGAACTTTTTGAGAATTAACTAACTAGAGCAAATCTCTGTTAATACAGAGAGATATCAATCCATATGTTTGAGGTTTTTTCTTGGAGAAGGCAAATTCACCATGTTTCAAACTGTTTTTTCGACATTTTGAAGACACAGAGTTACCGTATGAACAGTAATAGGTTTACAGCAGGAGATTCTTCATGGCACTGAAAGATCCTCATACAGTCTCTTAGAGGGCACTCTGTAGCTGCTTTAGGCATAGCCTTATTTTCCATGAAGGCAACAAATTTGCAAGCAGAATCTCAGGGATAGAAGCAGAATATTTTCCAGAGACAGTACTCTCCAGATGCACCTGATCTTTATGCTAGTAAGACAAGTGGGCAGCTCTCCCCAGGCCTAGGCAGGTTCGGAAGAGCTTTCTCATATTGGTTTCCTCTCCTTGAGGTCACTCAGGGTAAATTCAAGACAGTCTGACCACATTAGGTCCCTTGCTTCCTGAACAGCCACTCATCAGGACTTGAAACCCAGGTTAAAGACACACTAAAGACATGTTTTTAGCTCATGAGATGCCATGTGATTTTCTGAGCGAATGAATAGCTTTTGGAGTGGAGAGATTCCCAGCTGCCAGGAAGGTGTTCAGGCATGTGTCATGCATTATAGTCTAAGTTAGCCATTATAGTGCAACCCACGGACATGTTTTTTTTGAGAGCTGATTGATTTTTTTTACATATATCAAGTTATTGTTCCCTCAAAAGCCCACACCCCTGGGATGATAAGGGACTGTCTAGTGGAAAGCAGAACCTGTGAAAATAACCTGTGAAAATGTACATAAAATTATTTACATAAACCAATCATATACTTGGCTCTCAAATGCTATCTAAGGAGGACTTGGCACTCAACTAAGACAAAATACAATTATTTACCTGTAAGTCAGCTATTGATGGCATATGCTAGGATCACAATATTCACTTTCCATTCATACTTACCATTCATTCTTGCCATTTGTACCTTTCTTTTTTCTCCCTAAGTCACAGTCATAATTCTTTTTATTATAGATTCTGTGTAGTTCATCAGATTCTGTTTCCATTCCCTCTAGTCCTTCCCTCCCTCCCTCCCCTCTTACTGTGAGGAGGTTCAGCAGAAGTTAGAACGCCTTGCTGTTCAAGGATTGATTACAAATGATAATGTTAATTATCATGTTTAAGTGTAGATTATGAACTGACTGCTACAGGTCATTCCAGAATTAATATCCTAATATTCTCATTTTCTTTCAAATTAACGGTCTTCTCAGTCCTCCTCTAAACTTCTTTTCCTTTTGGATTTGAAAGTTATGGGATAAACGAGTAACCGTGTGATGGTTTTGGCTGGGGTTGAGTTAATTTTCTTCACAGTAGTTAGCAGTGGGCTGTGTTTTGGGTTTGTGCTGAAAAGAGTGTTGATAACACAGGCATGTTTTTGCTCTTTCTGGGCAGCGATTTGAGTCAAGTTCATTTCTGCTTCTTATCCCACACCACCAGCAAGGAGGCTAGTGGTGCACAAGAAGTTGGGAAGGGACACAGCTGAGACAGGACATTCCACACCACATAGCATTAGGCTCAGGATGTAAAGCTGGGGAAGCAAGGAAGGGGAGAGGTTTGGAATGATGCCGTTTGTCTTCCCAAGTAGCTGTTAAGCTCGATGGAGCCCTGCTTTCCTGAGGATGATTGAACACCTGCTTACCGATGGGAAGTGGTGAATTAATTTCTTGTTTTATTTTGCTCATTTATGTGGCTTTTGCTTTACCCACTAAACTGTCTTTATCTCAACCCATGAGTATTGTCACTATTATTGTATTGTCCAATTCTCTCCATATCCTACCCAGGGGGTTGAGTGAGCCACTGTGTGGGACTTTTTTGTCAGCGGGGGTTAAACCACAACACTTGGATATAGACAGAAATAAAATTGTTGAGTATTGAGCCTACATAATTTTTACTAGTATTGCAGTATTATTGGAGGTTACACTTTTATTAAGAAAGGAAACGGGTTACGCACATTTTTATAACTTAGATACTGCTTACACTTTAGCCTCTCCTTCTTCTAAGCAACATGGCCCTTTTAACCAGCAACATGCTGGTTAAAAGTGGTCATTAATATATGGACATGCTAACACAGCCTAAATGACTGCAGGACTAGTTATTGCTGTTCTAGACATTGGGAGACAGTACCATTCAGGGGCCCAACTGGACCAGGCTCTTGCCACATATGGAAAAACACTGAGCAAACATAAGCTCAAACCTTGAAAAATTCACAGTTGTCACTACATGAAGAATGTACATAACACTGTGTCATTACATGAGGAATATGTAGGACAGTTTAAAATCTGATCTATTGCATGTCAAGTGTTCTTTAGGAAACTGAACAAAGTTGTATGAGAAGATTCGCTCTTGCAAATGCTGAAAATGTTATAGTCCACAGTCTAGTTATCGCACCTTAACCTGTTTGTGTTCTCATAAGACAGGAAATTAACATTTAGACAAAAGAGATAGGATCCATAGATGTAAATAGAAATGATACAGTTCTGGTCACCTTAGTAAGCTATGATCTCAGTTGATGCACCTGACCACTGTGTTTTTTAGAGAAAGTGTAGTGGGTTGGTTTTTGGACTTCTTAGGCCTTCCTTAGCAATGGGGGTCAGAAATCTAATGAAGTATTCCATATCATCCTTTAGCGTAACACAACATATAAATAAGGCACAGATAAGAGAGCTCGCTCTCTTCTCTCTTCTGGTGGCTGAAGACAACAGGACGACAGGTCTCTCCACAGATAGTCTTTGCTTGTATGGGCCAAGGCCTGTCTGTTTACACCTGCTGTTATCTCCAGTCCCTCCAGGAGGTGTGGGGAGTTGGTTGGTACTTCGCACAGTTCTGCTGTCCCGTTCAGGTAAGTATTTAATTCGTTTTTTTTTATTTTTTTCACTAGCTCTCAATTAACGGTGTATATCTGGAGGATGTTTGTTTTAGGTTTTTTTATCCCTGTTTTCCCCCTCCCTTTTCCCTTTTTTCCCCTTGGGAGCTCCCTATTGTGTGTACAATATATCCAAATTGCATATATAATTGTAAATATATGTAAATATATATTTTTTATATAATCCCGTTTCGGTTTTTCTGTGGTTTGTTTTTTTTTTTCCTCACTTGAAAGAGCGGGGGAGGAGGGGACAGCTTGGATTTGGCAAGAAAGCCAGGCCAAACTGATACAAAAAGAAAATCAGGAAAAAAAGGGAGAATAATAGGGAAGTTTCTATTTATACAAGGAAAGAATCTTCAAAGTCTGAGAGAAGGGAGCATTTGGTACTGCACTAAGATGTTTACCTGAAAACAGGAAGGAAAAGGTATCAATACATTGAACAATCAAAGAGAGAAATGTCATAACAATTTTGAAATTGATAAGTAAGCTAAAATTAAATAATCGTAAATGAGAGAATATTTAAATGATGTGTTAAGTAGTTCACAAAGGGCATGAATGTGACAAAAGTAGACCAGTTTGGGGATACAGAGAATTACAGAAAGATTAGATACAGGATACAAGTCACATAAAATTACCAGGAATAGATACAATTAAATTCACTGCAGAATAATGTCAGCACATTTTTGTTTGCATTTTGATACTTTTTACATATTTACACAGATTGAATACAAATATATACACCTGTATATATATATATAAGTATATGCATACACATAAAATATAATATGCACTGTCATATGCACATAGAGACATGGAATTTTTAAAAATGAATGTCAGTCATGTACTTGATGATGTATAAACAGTTCTCCTAGCTTTTGGCAAAAGTTATGAATCTGAGGATAGAACTCATCTATAATTTCCATAGCAAGCCCATATTTTCTAGTAATAGAATTTTTCTAAATATCATCATACATTCTAAAAATACTTTCTCCTTCCCTTGCACATAAAATTCTTCAAAAGGTAGTACTTGAAATGTTTACATTTATTTGAGAATATTTTTAATACTCTACACTGGTGCAGCCTGAGCTTGAATATTGTGTGCAGTTTTGGTAACCACAGTATGGGAAAAATATTAAGCTCTTAGAGACCATTCAAAGGAGGGAAATGAAGATGGTGAAGGGCTTTGAGGGGAAGATGTATAAGGAGTGTCTGAGGTCACTTGATCTGTTCAGCCTGGAGAAGAGAAGACTGAGAGGAGACATCAGTCTGCAACTTCCTCATGAGGGGAAGAGGGGAAGAGAGGGCGCAGACATCGATATCTTCTCTCTGTGGACCAGTGATAGGATGTGAGGGAATGGCATAAAGCTCTGTTGGGGGAGGTTTAGGTTGAATATTAGAAAAAGGTTCTTCACCCACACAGGTGGTTAGGCACTGGAACAGGCTCCCCAGCACCAAGTCTGACAGAGTGCAAGAAGTGCTTGGACAATTCTCTCAGGGACATGGTATCACTCTTGGGGATAGTCCTGTGCAGGGCTCGACGATCCATGTGGGTCCCTTCCAACAACGCATTCTGTGATTCTGTGATTCTGTGAATTGTCACAAGGTCCCTATTATATATTCTCACTGCATTTCTACACTATTGTATAACAAAAATACTTTTCTAAGACCATATACCTATCGTTTCTACTAGATCGCTTTTTTTTTTTTAATTATTCACTCTGTATTAAACTACATTAGCTTAAAAGTGTTTTGGTGATGTACCCCAAGGAACAAACATCTCCAAAGTGAGTATTAAAATATACAGTATGCATATGAAACTGTAGCAAGGAATTTTTGTCCTATTTTTACATGACAGCAAGCTACAGATTTTAACGTGAAAATCTGAAGTGAAGCAGGATTGCATGGAGGCATTGGGCCAAAATTGAACTGTGAAAATTTAAACTCTTGTGTAGGCTGCAAGATTACTTTCTTGTCTTGATGGTGTGATTTTCGGACTTGATCTTTCTCCTCACTGTTTACACAATCTTTATTTCAAGGTAGAATAAATTTATTAAGACAGTATTTGCTCTAAAGTTCTTATAATTGTAAAGGATTTCTTGTGTTAATAAAATACCACATAGTGATATTGATTTGCTGAAAGTTCAGATTTACCTTTGCCTTTTTATGATTTTGTCATGTTTTGTTTTAACATTCTCTTCCCCTCAATTCTGGGAGATATGTTTTCAGGTCAACTGTCAGTCACATGCAGGTCATCACCAGAAAACATAAATAAAACTGCAAACACAATGATTTTGCTAGAAACCTGAAAATCTAGAAAATTTTCACAATATTAACAGGAAGTAATTACATCCTGTATTGTGAGATTTTTGCATAAAAATTGGTGTTCTGGTGACTATTTATGTACTGAACATCTAGAATTCCACTGAAGCTAATTATTAAGAAAGAGCAGTGATTAAGGGATGTGAGTATAAACATAGGCTTGCATTCCTTATTTTTCCTTTCTATTATAATGATTAACTCTGCATTTGTTAGTCCTAAGTATAGTCTTTCTAGTTTAACTGCATATGTAGATGTATGTAGGTCAAAAGCTGTGCAATCAACCCAAAAGTTAACATATTTTCTGAATATACTGCTTAAACAAACAAAATTAGCACAAAAGAATTATTTAGTGTAGCATATATTTAAAACAAGCTCAGTAATTGCTGAAACAGTTAATTAGAAAAAAAATCAATTGCATTCACTAGGATACTCTATAAACCAGTTGCATCATTTAGTGTGTATGAAATAGTAACTGTTAGCAGAAATTCTTACTAATAAAGATATCACATGCAGAATTCATTTCAGTCTCACATGGATTTCCAGCAGGTAATATCTATGGCCGTGTAGATTTTTCTCTGACAGCAAGAGTACATAATTTGGCTTTGAGATGATCTTTTGTCTGTCTGGTACATCTTCAGATCTGAAGCCTGACCTGCCCCCCACCCCCCATCATCACCTTTTATGTCAGTCAGAATCCTGGTTTTTTGAAAAACTGCTTTAAAAAAAAAAAAAAGGGAGTGGGGAGACTGGCTTTGGGTTTTTTGGTTTGGTTACTTTTTGGACTTTTGGTTTTGGTGGGGTTTTTTTTTAAGCAAGAAGTACTAGTTGTCTTTAAAGATTTTTTTTAAGCAACTTATTTGTTTGGGTTCTTGGACATGACCTCATTAGGCATCAAACTGTTTCTTTATTTTATTGCTAATAAGCTTAATTGAAGCACAGTGGGGTAGTACTGTGTGCAAAGTAAAGACAACATTGTTTCTGCATCTCAATGGCAAGTACAAAGACTTTCAAGGCAAATAGCAGAAACCTGTATTCATTCTTGCACAACAGAATGTGAGTGTTCATGGCAGGTGCAGCCATTTTTTCAATATATTATTGAAGAGAAACCCCACAGGCAAAGAATATATTCCTAGCTAGCTGAATACAGAGATCTTAGAGTGATAGGTGCTACAAAAAGTGTTACGATTGATAACCTGAACAAGCCAGGACTCTTATAGAGAAAATAATTACCAAATGTTCATGAATAGTTATTTCCTATTACAGTGCCCAGTTGCAGTGTAGGCACTTAAGGCTATTCGTTGTTTATTGAACATCTTCAGAACAAAGGAACCTTCACTGAATGGCAGGCTTTTTCTGATTGCCTAGGAGGGCTTACTCTTTTCATTCGTGCAATCCATCTCCTTAGTAGTTTTTTCAGAAACAAAAGGCTCAGTTGGAATTGGAGCCACTCCCTACAGTGTTAGAAATTATAAGCGCAGACTTAAGCCCATGTGCATAATACTTTTAGTTCATTTTCATAGTTCACATGCCCTTCTGTCATATGCTGATTCCCCACTTCAAAAGCTGACTGATCGTGGCCACATTCGCAAAGAGATTGAGGCACCAAAGATAGTAACTTTTCATGATTTTCATAAAAATCTGCAACTGAGAGTCCTCAAGAGCAGAAAATTAATGACTGCTGTGTTTGCTGACAGTATGATTTCCAAATTGCAATACAAATGTAATGACCATCGATGCTGCTTGAGCGGCCTGTCAGATAATCAGCTGTATATTGCCACAGCGCATGCTGCCACTTGCTCGGAGGGCAGTGAGAGGGCACAAGAAGGAACTGAGATCTTTGCAAGAAGATGGTGAATCAAAGAATACGCTCATTGGAAGGAATCTCAGGGAAAGGGAGAGTTATAAAGAGTAAGGTAAAAGACTGGACCTACCATGATAAGGACATCCAAGGTACCTCAGAAGACAGTTCTGTACAACCCATTCTTCTTGATTGAAGTTGACTGAAAAACATTTTTCAAAAATTCTGAAGAAAATTTTATTAATAAATTCCACAAGAAAGAAGAGAATTTTAAAAATTTAATCTCATTTTTCACTCTTAGGCACTGTGCAATGATATGCCCATGCTTCCAAAAGCATGTAAGTATTCAGAAACTATCAAGAAAAAACTATGGGACAGTTTTCAGCTTTCCATACAAATTTTGCTTTTTACTGGAGGTCTTGAGCTTTTTGCTTCTTCTTGAGATATTTAGATTGATAAATTGACTAACAAAGATATACAGGTCTAGCAGAGCAATGTCTAAGTGATAATAGATTGGTTTATTAAGAAAAGGAGCTCAACACAAGGAGAGATAGACAATATCTTTCAGTAAAGTCTTCAGCAAATAAAATAAACCAGCAAACCTATTGCTGCAAGAGGAATCAGCTATATCAGAGTTACAACTGTTTCATGACACAGAGTGCCCAGTGAAGTCACTGCCTGTGAAGTCACAAATGGAAGGCATCAGTCAACCAAAGAAAAATAAAATCAATGGAGTATGTTAAGATGATGAATACCACTAGGAAACTTTACTGTTAAGTGAAATTCAACAAAAATGTCCTGCCAAGAGCCTCTATTTTGAGAAGGTTTGTTGTGGTGTAAAACTGAAAAATGATTGAAAAAAAATATCTTCAGACATTTTAAAACTCCCATTTTAAAACTTCCCATTTCTCATGGATGAGGTTGTCAGTTTCCCCCACTTACAATACCCTATGTTAGTCAGTTTAGCTTTCATTACACTGATGAAGTCAGCTGAAGAGACCCACTCCAGCACTCACTCTTGTATGCAAATACCCCACACCATCAGTGAAGGTATAAATAGGAGGGAAAAGAGTGACCTCTGCCTCCAGCTTAATTATCTAGAGATGTGGCAGGAGGAGGAGAGAGCAGTGCACAAATGACTCATCTGGAATGTGACTGCTCTTCTGTTCCTGTGACATGGTCTACAGTACTCTATGAGATGGATTTTTTTCAAGGATGGAATTTTTCAGTTGTGCCTGATCTGATGTGATTTATAAGTTACGGCATGGCTACAGTCCTACTAACCTTCTGTCAGGCTCCTCATGATGCAACTCAGGAGACTTCCCACTGCAATACTACAAAGTCACCAGCTGGTAGAGGTTGTTTGAGTTCAGACACGAAGGCATGGTGCTTCTTGGGAATAGAACCAGTTTACAGGAAGCAATAAATGAGTAAATGTTCTTCCTTGACCTGGGAGTGTGGAGGTGTCTATAAGCAAATTCAGGTCAACTCCAAAAGCAGTTTCACTTACTTTGTAAAGATTGTTATATTACCTAAGATACTAGCTTAGAGAAAAGAGACTTGACTCTAATAACTATTGTGCTAATAAAACAAAATTAGTTGTGTTGCTCTACAGATGTGTTTGAATGACACCCCTGACCCCACCAAGATAAGCTCTAGCACACCCACAAAACAGTGTTAGACTTGCCTACAAAAGGTAATTTCATTATACACCTAATCATCTCTAGTATTTCATGCTGACAGTCTGGTATGATGCAGCTGGAAGTCTTACATATCAAAAATAAGGGAAAGAAATGAGAATATTCCAATATGAAGCAAAACAAGATTATCAAGATTTTTTTTACCTATGATTACTTATACACTGTAGTTTTCATACTGTCATCCATGATAGATACAGTTAATTTTTGCTGTTTTGTATTTATATTGCATGTTGTCATTTCTATCATTAATCATAAACATAATCGTCATAGAGACAGAAATGTCTTTTCCCAGACATTTAATTCTAAAATATAATTATCCAGACTTCCTGCTGTTAATGGCATAGAATTCTAATTACTTCAAAATGAAGCCATTATTCACAAACTTCGGGTTTGTAACACACATGTTTACAGTAGATGGAAATTAGTATAGAATTCATCACTGTGGAGGAGCTCTTATTTGCCACAGGCTTATTTAACTACTCTGTTTCTTAGTACTGTTTTTGTCCTATCCCATTAAGGAATGATAATGTACTCATCTTCCTGTTTACACAGAAAGATATGAGCAGAAATCCTCCTTCACTGACAATGGGCACTCAAATTTTCTTCCTGTAAATAAACTACAGCTATGCGTTTCTGTTGTAGGAAGGCCCTTGAAGTTAGTAACGGCAGTAATTTAATTAGCAGCCACTAGTTCTGAGTCAGATAATTCTCACAGTGGATAATGTACAATGAAAATGGAAAATATATATGGTAATAGAAACTTAGATTAGTAAGGCTGAAAGAGAAAAATGTTGATTTGAGTAATTTTCCCAAATTTTCAAAGATAAATTGTAAAAGAATTGTGTTGCATACATGGTTTGTTTTCATAAAACAATGTTCAAATTTGGAAAGCAAATACAATGTGAAAATTATATTATATTGCTCTAGGTAACCTTTCTTTATCACACTCATAATTCTTGAAATCTTATTATTCTTTTCTAAGACTGTGTCCAAAAGAAGGTTACCTGTGACAGAACTCAGTTCAGAAAAAAAGAAATTAGCATTGGTTAAAGAAATGTAAAGCAAAAAGAATACAAAATATAAAGCAGTTCCAAGGAACATATATGAAAAGACGGTAAAACCGAGAAGCTTCTTTTTTGGTTTTGAAGACTGAGATTTTTTTGTAGTTCCTGGAAAATCCTACTGACATATCTTAGACTCGCTTGTTTTTCTTGGTCTTAATATGCAGCAAAGATTTAAAGTACAGATATTATTCCATTTGCATACATCATTTCTTTATTAAGCATTTGTTTATGGAAGAAAACACTTAGAGAGGAAAGCACCGAGAATAAGATATAAATGAATGGATTAAAAAAAAAAAAAAAAGAAAACATGGAAGAGAACTTAATTGTGGAAAAAGTCAAGTTTCAAAGAAACTAGTAAAACAGAAGAACAGGGAAATTTTCAGTTCTCTACTCTGTGTTTTGGAATCTAAGCTTCACACTAAAAACATTTTCTGACAAAGTAGACTATCGTAACTTATTGCAAATATGTTTATAGATTAAGTTTTATACTACTGTAAAGATGTTAAATATTTTTAAGACATGTAAGTCTCCATTTACAGAAAAGTAGCTTAATTAACAGTGACCTTATACTGCATATATAAGAATTATATGTACTCAGTTTTACCATTCATCTTATGAAGAAAAAAAGATTGATAAATTACTAAATAACTGAATTTCTACCTGAATGTAGAAGAGTGGAAGACAAGTGGAAATATCTTTTTTCTAGATAAATCTTAGGTTAAAAGGGGGGGGAACCCAAAATAACCAGAGATAAACCTGGTACACTGGATGGAAAATAACAGCCCAATATCTTCTGGTGTTTTCTAAGATTCTACTGAAAAGAAAAATATAAAAAACAATAACATTTTCTATTAAAAGCTCTGTCAAGAATTAATATTTTTTCTCCTTTTATTATTAAAATATTCTCAAACAAGAGTCTTACTTGAATACCATGGCTCTGTATTAAAATTTATTCCCTTTCATGACCTCATAAGCATAGGTATGTATCTTATTGCATTAACTTTAGCAGTATTTTGAATAGTCAGAACATAAGAATTAATTTCTGTAGAATTTTATGTGTTTAATGGACTAAAAGGATTCTTCTGTGTTTGGAAATATTCATGAGTAAAAAATTCAGCTATATTTTGTTTTAAAGCATTGTGTTCTACCTACTATATTTTATAATATTGTGGAGGGTGGGGGTTTGTTTGTTTGGTTGGTTTTTTCTTGGTACTATACCAAGGAAGAGAGGAGAAACAGAAGGTAGGCTCCTTACACAGTCTATTTGATGGCTGGTTGCTTAACTAGAGCACACACGTAAAGCTGAGGTTCAAAAAAACCTGATAAGAAGAGGGAAACAAGGTAAAATAGGTAGGTACTTCCAGGGCATGGCTGAACCCATTTTAACAAAGCTAACTAATGCAGAAGGGAAAAACCACCTTCCAAAAGTGCCAATCTAAGTAAGTATTGAGAAAGTCTAGTTGACTTAACTAGACACTTAGTTTAAAACATCAAGATGAACATCACATTATCTGTCAATGTGAAATGTGAACTACCCATAGCTACCAAAGTACCAGAACTTCTCAATTAATGCTCAATTTGAAAATAAAAGATTGAGTTTTGTTAAGTGTAGTGTGCTTGAAAAATGACTAATTGTACACACTGGAATATGAGCTCATTCAATCTTTTTCTTTGCTGTGAACTAATTGTATCTGACATACTTTATAGGCTTATGGGCTTATATTAGACATATATTAATAATAGGCTTATACTAGCACTGATTTTATCTTATTTTTCCTTCTATCTTCACATTCTTAACTTACTTATCATTGTGAAAGATCACTATTTCAACTGAATAGTAACATAAGTGACTAAAAGATCTTGACTAGTCACACACTGATATAAATGAAGAACAATGGTTAAATAACAAACAAAAAGCAGTGAAGGTAGATATAGGATCTTCATTTTGTGTTATTTTTGTGCCTCCCCTGTATTTTCTGCAGAACTTGACAGGCTGCTACTCAATAAATTGTGGGGAATTTATTGTTCCAAAACATTTGTGTTTGCTTTTCATTTTCACATCTAACCAGGAATTCTGCTGCTACACACACTGAATTCACACAACATTGCAAAGGAAGCTGAAAACTTAGTGATTAGGTTAGCTCCCACCTCCCCTGAAATTCATGTGCAGATTGATTCAGGAGAATTGATTTAGATATATTACATTAATGCCAATTTTTATTTGATTCCCATTACTGACATCTTGATAAATCATGGATTAAAGAAGGGGAAAAAATGTGTTAGTGTAGTATACAACAGTTGAACCTTACCAGAATATGTAAACCCACAGCTATACACTATTATAACAAGGAAGCACCACCTCTTTCTCAAAATTACTGTTATGGGAAAACTTAGCATATTTAAAAGTACTGGTTTAAAGCATTTTATAGAATTTGGAGAGCAAAACCTGGTTTGGAATGAGCTCTATTTGCAACACTTTCTGATATATTGCTGTAGTAGATTACACCTTCTAAGTTTTTCATTGTAAAATAGGAGACTTCTATAAACACAGCAACATTGAGAGAAATTGTATGTCACTGAGATGTTTGCTCTAAGTGGTTTTATATTAAAGGTTTGGGTAGCCAGCCAGCTTTAAGAAGGCTTAGATAAATGGTACAGATAAAAAAAATACAAAATGTAGCAGAGAAGAAGTCAATTTAAAAGTTTACGTTTGGACTAGGCCTGTAGTTTGGCATATATCTTGGGTCATGTTTGAACTTCAGGTTAGTTTAACTTACTTATGTATGTATTGGGTCTGGCTGGGACGGAGTTAACTTTCCCTATTACAGCCCTCATGGTGCTGTGCCTTTTATTTGTGGCTAGAATAGTGTTGATAACACATTTAGCAGCCACCCAAGGTCAATCCACCAAAATGTAAAAAGCTATTTGGAAAAGTACTTAACTTTTTATATCCTCACTTACATTTTTCAATAATTCTTTTGTTCACAGCTCAGATTTTAAAGCCAAGCACATGAGCATCTGTGGATTTTGGTTCAGTTTTGTTTTGTTTTTCTCTGAAGACTTGTATGTTCAGAGCTCAGAAATGTATCACAGCTTTCATTGAAAATATGACACAATCATAAGTTGATCATAAATGTAGTTGAGCTAACATTCTTACTTGAATATATAAATATGTTGGTAAGGAACACAGCTTTGAGATTTTTATTTCTTTTGCATAAATACTGCAAAATGTCTCCTGAAGCCAGTCCATTCTGATTTCATGGCAGGGACAATAGAATTCTGTCTTTACATTCTTTTTTTTCAGACTGATTTATTTGAAAGCTATTTTTGCCATAAAATAAGATGTTAAATATGAAAATCCCATTAAAATTGATTTAGGTTTCCCTAGGTTTTACTTAGACAAACCATGTCTGAGGACAAGGGTCCAGGTTATGCTGGGCTGCTCATCTTTCATCCTCCCAAGAGTCTCCCTGCAGTGATATCTCTAGGGCTGGAAAAAAAAAGCCTGACTACTGTAGGGGTTGGGACTTAGGCAGGTGGGGAATACCAGGCTTTTATTCATTTTAACTAAGCTCTTTTCACTCTCCAGCCACAGAAGACTTCTGCCCCTCACTATGAGACACTGAGGTGCAGGAGTGTTTCCAGAGAAGGGCAACAAAGCTGGTGAAGAATCTGGAGCACAAGCCTTATGAGGAGCCACTGAGGGAGCTGTTTATCCTGGAGAAAAGGAGACTCAAGAGACTTTTTCGCTTTCTACAACTGCCTGAAAGGAGGTTATAGCCAAGTGGAGGGTGGATCCCTTTTCCTAAGTAACAAATGACAAGATGAGAGAAAATGGCCTCAAGCTGTGCTAGGGAAGGTTTAGAGTAAATATTCAGAAAAATTTCTTCATGGGAAGAGTTGCCAAGAATCAGAACAGACTGCCCACGGAAGTGGTGGAGTCACCATCCCTGGAGGTATTTAAAAGTTGTTTTGGTGTGACATGGTTTAGTTGTGGACTTGACAGTGCTAGATGTTTGGATTTAGTGATATTACAGATTTTTTCCAACCTAAATGATTTTATGATTCTTCTCCAGTGACCAGTTCAACAATCTTCACTTTTCCTTCAAAAGCAGAAGTGTATGAAAAAGTACTGTGTTCCATACTCTCTTTGGAAGTACACAATCAAAGCAGGCTATTTTTATTGTTTACCTATGGGTTTAATAGGAAAACAGACTCAGTCATTCAGACCTACTGCATAACAGCTAAATAAAATTTCATTCTTTGTGACTGATTTGTAGCTTCCATTTAAGTCTTTAAGATATATTCTTGGTTTCACGACAACATCCTGAACTTGGTTTGGCACTCATCTCTCTACAGATTTTAGTAACTCCTGGTAGGATTCCTTCACTGTTTTATCTCTGACAATATTTTTCTTTAATCCATTGTTACAGCACTACTAATCTCTAACATATAGTTCTCAGTGCAACAATCAAAGTTACATAAACTAAACATCCCAAAGCAGTTTGCCTCAAATCAACATTCTGAATGACGCTTATTACTATTGTCACCAAAATAATAATCTGAAAATGTGATTGGTAAATTGCAATTTAAACTTATGATTGAAATAAAACATTTCATACCACTTCAAATGGAATTATTTGATTTTAAGTTCTTGAAACAATTTTCAAGATAATGAATAGCTAGACTAAGAAAAGGAGTAATAACAATAACAAATAATAATAATAGTAATAGTAATAGTAATAGTAATAATAATAATAATAATAATAATAATAGTCAATCTGTGGCACATCACCCAATATGGACATAATCAGAGTGTTCAAATGCCATACTTAGTTTTGACTGTATTTCAAACCCTGTTGAAGTTTACAGATGTAGCAACTATTGTCTTATAAAGACATAGATAGTCACAGATGTGGGACTGGAATGTCTCACTGACAGTGTAAATGACATAACATCCGTGCTACAAATTCATTTCTCACAGTCTGGCTCTCTTTTATTGAATATTTCAGCAGCCTGTGCTGAGTGAACTGGAAAATCACTGGAGATTGATAGCCCTCTCCCTCCTCTCAGAACAGAGCCTAGGATGAACAGGAGTTCAGAGAAGCATTGGAAGTTTGCTACTGGGTGAAAGAAGACTGCAACCATCTCCTTCAGATGGGCTTCTGAAAATATTTTTTCTGAGTCTTTCCCAGACAAAATTATTCAGTGAAAAATTCCTACTAAATGAACAACTTTAGAATTATAATAACTACATTTTTGGCTAAGAATTTTTTCACTATAAACATTCTCAAACACACTATTGCACTCTGCACAGTCGCTATATACTTGACCCTAGACTTTCCTTTACTTTTCTTTTATACCTAACTTTCTCTCAGAAGATTTATGTCATTCTATTTAGTATTA
Source organism: Pseudopipra pipra (assembly GCF_036250125.1). Taxonomy (NCBI): domain Eukaryota; kingdom Metazoa; phylum Chordata; class Aves; order Passeriformes; family Pipridae; genus Pseudopipra; species Pseudopipra pipra. The sequence goes on along the minus strand of NC_087551.1, from coordinate 67,438,211 downwards.
TCAGCAATAGATACCCTTTACACATATCATTAAATTTAATAGCAATTCTTATATTTTCTTTTTCAGTAAACAAAGAGCTGAATTGGCAGTTCCCAAAGGCTGTGGGGTTGTTTTGGGGTTGGTTTTTTTTCTTCAATGTATTTGAAGGCACTTAAGAAGCATCTTAGCAGAAACCTTTGGTAGTATAGTATAGTATAAGCCTCATGCTCAAGTGACTTGAACAACTGCTCCTCTTAATATATACCAGATTTATTAAATACAAAATAAGATAAGAGTAAATTCTTCTTAATGCCTTTTATATTCTGAAGCATGAATGTTTTATGCAATTTTCCACAGTGCTTCTATCCTCAAATTTCATTGAGAACAACTTTCCATTTTCATGAGTTTGTGTCTTTTGACGCCTCTTAAAAAGGATTCAACCCCTGTATGTGAAAGGCCAAGATCATTCTCTCTGCTCCACTGGAGCTTTACTGTTTCATCCCAGTTGGGAATCAGCCCTCAGATTTGTAACCTGAATCAAATATGACATGATATGTGCATCCACAAACTTTTTTATATTTTTTGCACTAGGAAAAACACAGGTGTATTTAAAAAATCTGGACATACTATCCATGGGAGACCCAAATTAATGACTCTGCTTTACTTTTGTCAAGACAAAAGTAATTTTAAACTTTGGTAAATATTTGGTGTCTAAGCAATGTTATACACGTGCATAAGCACACACACACAGAAACATACATGAAGAAACGTAGGGAAAGTGATTTCTGAAATATTCATATTCTTCCTAAAATAAAAAGGCTTCAGAGAACATTAATGTTCCTAACATGAATATGGAACTTAGATATTAAAATTCATGAGGACCTGTCAACTGAACTGATGCAAGCTCTATTTGCCAGAAATACATGATGACATTGCAAGCTGGCAAAGATGAAAGTAGCTCAGGAAAGCTCTTCTTGGTGCTATTGCATCCCCCTGAATGTCAAACAAGCTGTCTTTTACCAATCTGGAGCTACATACAGAGCGCAATTCTGTGCTGTTTGGTGAAGGTGTTCTCCTGAGCACAGGGGATGTGCCTCTTTCTTTACTTCCCAGACACCAGACGGCCTAGGTTTTGGAATGACAGTAGACTGCCAACCAAATTCTGTGTTTACTCGAACATACGTTGTCTTCTCTTCCAGATGACTTGCAGTGAAATTTAACAGGCATCATCCATATGTTCACTTTCATATTCCACATAATACTTGCATGGAATATCAGCAGGTCCCTTTCAGAAAGCTTTAAATGGCTTCCCTAACAAGGGAGGCACTATGCAATATAAAAATTACCTGACAGAGTCATCATACTGCAAACAGGCTTTTGTCAGTCATAGTAAGGATTCAATGTAAGGACCTATTCAAATATGGCTATCATGGTGAGCAATTTAAATTGTGGGCCATTTAGAGTTTATGCCTTATTGGGGAAGTTTGTTTGAAAAAAGTTTTGTTACTAAGAAAATTCTTTAAAAAATCAATAAATTGCTCTTTTCTGCTGTAGCAAATACCGTACATAACATGATACATTAAGCTGGTATATCTGAATTCACAGATGGTAAAGATGCTGGACTAGAAAACATGGAATGTTTTTAATATAAGTTTCATTAAGTTAAAGGATTACCTCTCTCATCCAGAGATTTTACCATTTTATTGTTATGCAGTGAACCACACTGAAATTACTTTTTCAAAGACCTCAAGTTATTTCAAAAATTTCTGGGTAATTTTTTTCACTGAATACTAAGCAAATGCTTGAATAAACCATTCTTTGAACAAGTCATTCTGAGGCAGAAATAAGAATCATATTTTTTCCCTCCTTCTGTCTCTTCTAAGCATTCAGCTACACTGAGAATTTCAGATAGCTCATCTGATAGCATCGGCAGACTGAGTTAGTAGTTTTTCTTTTCCCTCGTAGGCAGTGATCACAGGTAAATTTTATGGCCAGTGGAACAGAGTTCTAGAGAACCTCCCCATGCTGAAAAAGTCACTGAAACCTTCAATAAAGCCCTCTCAATGCAGGAGAGAATTCTGAATATAAAAGGGATATTTTTAAAGGGCCATAATAGTGAAAAAAAACCAAAGAATGAATAACTGATGAGATGAATGGTTGGGACTGAGGCATGGATCCCCTTCTTTGTCATCTCCTGGGAAAATGGTTAGTCATATCAGATAATTTTTAGTGTTTCCAGCTCCCTTTTGACACAAATCTACATCTCAATGATTTGTCACTGAATTTTTCCACCTTATCTGTGAAAAGTTTGAAATTCCTTTTGAAACAAATTATTTCTGACCTATAAATAGGAGTAGTGGAAAAAGAATTTTACTCGACAAAGTCACTTATCCCCCAGCACGTCATATATCATTCACATTTATGGAATAAGAGAGGAAGCCAATATCCTCAGACTATTTTCATTCTTACCAGTTTAAACTTTGACATCTATAACTCTATTTTTGGAAAATATACATCTCAGTTCACAAAAAAAAAAAATAGTATAAGTAAGCAAAGTCCTTTCCTTGAAGAAAATTTTCATGTGGACAATGACATTCCATAAGAGAATCATCTTTCAGGTTGTGTTGTGAATGAGGAAGGCCATATTTGCACACTGAAAATCAACAGACAAAACAATAAACAGCTGAATGGATTGCTTTGCCCTTACCTAAAAGAACATAAATAAATAAATATACTTAATATTGCAAAGTTCGCTTTGGTTTTTATTCTGTGGCATTTGCAGACATAGGGAGGACTGACATGCCATGGATAAAGTTGCCATGAAAAGATAGTGGTGACATTGAAGTGTTTGCAGTTTGTATTGCAGACAACATAGAATGAATATGATCAGCAAAGAATGATGGAAAGAACAAGCAGGGAAGACAAGTGGAATGACACCACGCTACTCATACACTGCTTTGTCACCTCCAGATCATTTGGATAAACACAGATATAAACATGTGACACCACTCGCACTAAAACATTTAGCTTATCTATTTCCAGTTCTTGTGTTCATAGATCTAATTTTCTGTCATTACTTATTTTTTTCTATCTACAAATACTAAATACCACAACAGCACCCCAAGTGTATCCATGTTCCCCTGTGCATAAGTTATCCAATATAGGTCCTCAGCACTTTCAGGCACTTTCTTCTAAAATCTTTTGGAGTCAGAATATACTCCTCTATTCAAATCTGTTTCACTGCTTGCTAGGATAGTTATTTGGCTGTGAACTTCTACAGTCCAAAGTAAACTACCAGATACATCTTTGCAAGCCATTGGGTAGAAAGGAAGCCCTGAGATTCTTCATCAGAAGCATGAATACCAGAATCAACTTCTCAAACTACCTTAATTTTTTTTTTTTTTTAACAGAAGAGGAAGCAGAGTAGGATAAAAATCCAGTAAGATGCTCACTTTTCCAACCCAAAAATTTAGTCTGCTTATTAGATTTCCTCCACAAACAGAAGGTGGAAAACAAACAAACAAACAAAAAAATGAAGCCTGCTATGCAGAGCAACTCAAGGCAGAAAACTAAGCTGAATGTGGTGCCTCCTCCAGACAGGCTGTCTTAAGTTACGGTATGTAAATATCCACTTTTTCCTAGAAAAAAAACCAATTTTATCCCAGTGCTCTGTGTTGGAAAACAATTAATTAACTATAAGGGGGAGAAAGTGTGAGAAGAAAAATAGGAATACAATAGTCTGACTAACCACAGGTTACTGTGTCACATTTTGATATATTCGGGCTGAATATACCAATATTATCAATATATAAATGCCCATATACGTCCCTAAATGCAGACATGGAAATTTAGGTATGTATACAGATATGTATTTGATTCAGAGATACAAAGTAATTTATTCTGTATTTGTAAAATAAATCCAAGACAATTTTGTAACATGAGTATTTATCTGCAAGACTCTTTCATACACTAGTACCTGAGAACTACATGTACAACCATGGGACCTTGTGTCCAGCTGTGGGCCTTTAAGTATTTGAAAATTAGGTTTCACAGTTTAATTTAAAATTTCACAAATATGGAAACTTTGTCTAGAGTAGCAGAACTTATAGTTCGTATTTTGCAGATGAATAAAGAAATAGCAGAAGGTGTTCTCTTTCAGGTCGATTTCTTGCAAAGGAGTGTTTCTGCCCCAGTAGTTTTTCTTATAAAATCCACTGACATGGCATCTTGAAAACATGCTACCTCTGCACATCTACCTGGATTATTTAGCTGCTTGATGTTTCACTCTTTAACAGGGTTTTCAAGCAGAGAAAAAATTATCTAAAAGTTCCAAGTAATATGCTTCTGGGTCTTCCTTATGACCTAGAAAGTCATCTGAACTTCCTTTCATGAGGAAGTGGTCTTTCAATGTCATTCCACTGAAAGTCATCACTCTGCACTGGAGAAAAATCTTGATTGTCATATTATAAATGTTCAACTTTCCTGATTTAACCCCAGCTGCAAATAATCCCAAACAGCTGCTCACTAATTCCCCTTGTGGTGGGATGGGGGAGGGAATTGGGACAGTAAAACTGAGAAAACTTGTGAGTTGGGGCAAAGACAGTTTAATAGGTAAAGCAGAAGCTGTGCACACAAGCAAAGCAAAACAGGGAACTCATTCAGCACTTCCCATTGGCAGGCAGGTGTTCAGCCATCCGTAGGAAAGCAGGGCTCCGTCCATAATGTCTTCTTGAGAAGACAAAATCCATAATTCTGAACATCCCCCTCTCCCTCCTTATTCCACCATCTCTATATGCTGAGCATGACAACATATGGTATGGAATAACCCTGTGGTCAGCTGGGGTTGAATGTCCTCTCTGTGTCCCCTCTTGCCTTCTTGTGCCTCCCGAATCCTCTCATCAGTGGAGTGAGGTGAGAGTCAGAAAATTCTTTGACTCTATGGAATCACTGCTCAGCAGTAATGAAAACAACCGTGATGTTTCTAGCACAAATATGAAACATAGCCCCACACCAGATGGTATGAAGAAAATTACCTCTACCTCAACCAAAACTAACACAGCAACCAAGTTAGTCAGCTATTAATTGAGCTTTTCTATAAAAGCTATGCAATTGGAAGTACATTTCAGTGCTTGTGTTCGTGCAGATATATGCAAACTATTACTCTGGTTTTTCAGGAACAGAGAAATGTGTTACTGTGCAGAAAGAAAATTCATATCCTTCTGAAAAGGGAAACAGTTATTAATCTTAAATTTAGCAAACATTAATATTATTATTAAAATTAGTTTCACTAATAACATTGCATTTCCCATGGATCTGATCCAAACTGACTTCTATTATGTTAAGTGTTATAGAATTCAAAATCATAATTCAAAATTGTCTCAGCACTAAGAGTTTACCACATAAAATGTACTGTAATCCTTTCTCACAGTTGCTGCCTTTTTAACTAAATCTCTTAAAACAGTTCACATCTGAAGAAAAGTATCTGTATTTTCTGGAAGAAAATATATGTTCCTCTAGCAAAATTCATCTTGCTATGGAAACTGTAGTTCAGCAGGCAAGTCTGGGTACACATGCTATGACTGTGACCCACTTTCTACTAAATGACTGGGCATTGACACTCCATTAGTGAATTCTGCAGTGATCTGGATGCATGCTGGTTTTAACACTAGCCAGAAATTAAACTCCAAACAAGCCACTCCCCTTTCCCCCTCCCCTTCCGGTAAGGCAGGGACAGAAGCAGAGATTATGGGTTGAGGTAGCAATTTACTGAAAGCACAAAGCAAGGGAATAAGACACTCACAACAACAACAGCAATATTAACAGCAAAAGTTTACAAAAAGAAGAGGTGTTTTCCAACAAAAGCAACATGTTGGCTGTTCCTGTGCACGGCCCCTGCGGTTGTCAGGAACAAAGGCAAGATGCTGGAGGAACTCCTGCAGCTAAGTTTTCCTGCCTTTCAGCCCAAAACCTTTGAGAAACAATGACAAACAAACTGCACTCCTCTGCTCTCCATATTGCCATGTTCCTCAAATTGTCCCAGAGGCACAGGGTGGGGTAGGGAAATGGACAGTGGTGCAGAGGACAGGGTCCACAAGTCTGATACTGATACCCCCTTGCTGGAGAGTGAGAGGCAAAAATGGCACACTTCCAATTGGGCACCCAGCTTTTCCTCCCAAAACCACACCCCCCAGTGATGATACAGGTGGTATAGAACAATACCCTGGCCACACCAGGACATTCACCCCTTATTCTATACCATCTATGCCATGCCCAGACCTTGCACTTTCCAACTATATACATATACATATATATACATATACATGTATACACATATAACTATACACAAGAACAGATATTATTTCAGTAGTCACTGGCCATCCCCTACAAGATGTCTGTTGAAGTCATTTAGTCCATGACTGTTGTATCTGGAGCACACATTCATTGTGTACAACAAGTCCACATTCATTGTCCATGGTAGTTATGACATACAGTGGCACGGTCACTCAGAAACCAATATTACATATGCAAGTCAATGTTACAGTCTGTTCTCACCCAAAATCAAATCCCCTTGAGGTACACATCATCTTTCCCCATCCCTCTGCATTGCCCACCAAGTGCACCCATCTCCTTGAGCAAAAACAATTCCATGGATGGGTTTGCCTTTGCTTGAGGCAGGAGTTACCCAAACTGTATCCCCTTAACACATTCTTCATATGCACCACATACCCTCATATGCACCACATACCCTTCTACGGTACATAGAGGTTTAGATTGCCAAGGGCCATCTTGACTGTTAGAGTCTCCAGTGTTAACTAACCAAGATCCCAGTGTTTGAAGGTCCCACTAACCATTGTTTTCAATGTGGTTTTTAACCATCCATTGTACTATTCAACTTTCCCAGAGGCTGATGCATGATAGAGAATGTGATATATCCACTCTATAATAGCATGCTCTCTAGCCCAGGTGTCTATGAGGCTATTTTTGAAATGGGTCCTGCTGTCTGACTCAGTTCTTTCTGGGATGCCATGTCACCACAGGGCTTTCTTTTCAAGACTCAAGATGGTGTTATGGGCAGTGCTGTGAGGCACAGGGTATATCTCCAGCCATCCAGTGGTGGTTTCCACCATGTAAGCACACAACGCTTACCTTGGCGGGTTTGCGGCAGTGTGATGTAATCAACCTGCCAGGCCTCCCCATAATTATATTTTGGTCATCATGCCCCATACCACAGAGGCTTTATCTGCTTGGCCTGCTTGAATGCAGTACATGTTGAAAAGTGTATGAAACAGTTATGGATAACCGGGGACTGGCTATGGTTAAGTCCACCCCTCGCTCACGAGCCAGTCTGTATATTGCATCTCTTCCCTGAAGACCTGAGGCACCATGGGCCCACCAAGTCAGAAATAACTCACCCTTGTGTTGCCAGTCCAAATCCACCTGAGATACTTTAATCTTGGCAGCCTGTCCATTGTGAAGTTTTTCAGTAGCCCGACCCTTGGGTATGTGTGCATCTACATGAGGTACTTTTACAGCCATCTTCTCTACCTGGGCAGCAATGTCTTGTCACAATTCAGCAGCCCAGAGGGGTTTACCTCTGCACTGGCAATCAGTCTTTTTCAGTTGGCCAGCCATCCCCACAGAGCACTCCTTACCACCCACAAGTCAGTGTAGAGGTAGAGCACTGACCATTTCGGATATGTCCAGTGCTCCTGAAGGGACCTCCAGGTCATGTTTACAGGAAGTGAGCTCAATCACATATTTTTCGAGACTGCCTGCAATATGCTGGCAGACAGTGCCCATTTGTTGACATCTAGACCTGGGAAACATAAGAACTGTGTGTCTTCCTTGTTAACTCCATCTTGCAAAGCCAGTGTTCAGACAATTAAATAGCAGATTTTTATACTTTGTGTGTGAGATACAGAGTGGAAAAGAATTTAGAAAAATAATTTCTATTTAGAATGATAGCAGCCTTAAGATTTCCTTATTTTGAATGGTTTTTAACCGTCCATATGAAAGAGCTCATGTGCTGGATGATGCAGGTCTTCATAGGCCCTTCAGCTCAACCTGGTTGACTAAATATTTTCTACTCCATGTAAGAAGTTTGTGGTATCTGCTTTATAGACTGTCAAGAATTGATAAATTATGTAGATCATTATCTACATATGACTGCCATTAAGTTTCAACATTTGCCAGTCATGGTCTGTTAAATATCATTGTTTGCATCAATCTTGTAATAAATAACTTCTGAATGAATGTTTGGCAAGCACATTAACCATTTAAATAATTATTGTATAATTCTTTTTACTGTGTTCCTAGAATTCACATTGCTATTGCTTGTTATTAAAATATTCTTCTTTTGTCATGAAAAATATCTCTCAGTTAAAGCAGAGTTATTATTTTCTTACAGAAATCTGATGTTATAAAAAAAAAATCACATTCTGGTTTAGAAAAAAATGCAAATTAGTAGAGGTTCTGTAAAAGAGAGAGACTTTTTTAAAGAAAAACAAAAGAGAAGTCATAATCCAAAATTGTTTGAATTTTGGTACAAATATTCTTCCTCACAATGTAAAATTTAATGTTGTAGATTTAGAATGTGAAAGCTGACAGTATTATTTATCAGTCTCTTCAAATGACCCATCATTTTTTGTGATCAGGAAACAATTCTCTCAAACCACCATTTTTAAACTAAATTAAACAAACCTGCTTTATTTTCATGAAAAGCTAATTCAGCACTAAGAGTATTTATTCTTCTAATTATAATTAATGTTGCTGTGCCTTTAAATCTTCTGCAAAGAATTAGAAGAAATCCATTATTAGTTTTAAACAGTTTTCAGTATAACAAAATGCATGTTCAATTCAAATACATCCACCAACAATACATCCTTGTCATTATTGATGTTAAGAATGGATCCAGTAATCATATTGTTTTCATAGAGTAATGTAATGTTATAAAACAGATTTGATGTTTAGATTATCTTTTTTGTTCTACAATCTAACAAAAATTAATCCCAAAAGTTTGAACAGAATCCTAGCAATATTTTAATTTTGCTATGAGAAAACAGAACAAATGCTTCCCAAACAAAAACATGACAATCAGAAAAAGAATTGTTTATTTACTGAAACACCTGATGACAATTCAGTAACTCTTAGAAAATGTCTCCATCAAGAATTTCCATCATTGAATGATAAGAAATGCTAGGGTCAAGAGGAAGCACAGGATGAAGGAATATATAAGAGATGTTGGTAAACCAAAGATATGGATATTTGAAAATTCTGTACTATCTTCCAGCTGTCTTGAAGTGAGATGGCAATCACAGTTATACTAACTTTGATGTTCTGGGTAGATCTTAATATGCTTTTCACGGACCCAGAAAAAAGAGAGATTTTAAGATGGTAAAAAGGAATGCTCATTTCAGACATGATAAAACCGACCCTGGCTGAGACAGAAAGCAGTCAGAAGGTAATAACAGCAGCAATTCACATTAAAGGGAAAGAGATTCTCTGGTACTATGAGAGCAATGAAAGAAAATTGTGTAAGGAATGGTTATCAACATGTTAAATTTAAACACTGAAAGAGCACCAGTAATGAGGCTAAGAGATGTGCAGTAGTGTTTGTATCAATTTAGTCTCCTGAGGCTTTTCTTCTTTATAATGCACCTCTTCATTAGTAATTAGAATCATAAATTATCACAGAAATTGCAAATAATGGCTCATGTATTCTTTGGTAAAAAAAGAGATAATAAAACTACCCGTATGAAACCTTAAGAAAACTCTAAGCGAGAGCAAGAAAGTAAAGGTGAACAGATACTGAGAGTTAACATGTCGATCTGTAGATGACATGCTGTTTTCCAGAGCTTTATCATGTAACAGTAATAAGAACTACATAAAATTAGTTCAGCAATGAGATCAGTTAACAAACATGTAATTTTAAACAGCATCCAAATTTTCTAAAGGCCTTTATGTGGGCTCTTAAGCTAAGCAGTCACCATTTTTTGACATCCTCAGTAAGGATGTTGCAATCATCAAAATCCACACAGGATCTCCATTTAAAAAAAAAATGCTAACTAGTTTTTCTGCCTAAAAAGTGGCAAAATCGAGTAAGAAACTGCAAATGCAGTTTGAAGAATATCTTTGCTGAATTTCTTTATTTATTAAATATTCTAATAGCAGACGCTAACAATGTCTTGACCTTGCATTATCCAAGTTAAGAATCATTTCACTACTGGGTTCATAACTGTTCACTGTGTTCACAGAACAGTGTAACATAGGAGAACTAGCAATTAAAACCAGAGAAACTAATTAAAATAATCAAGTGGGATAAAATTAGAAAGAAGTTGGATGATACTAGAACAAGACAAGATGTCACACACAAATCCACTCTGTTATTCTCTTCTGCAAAGAGAGCAAATATTGGGCTATTGCCTTATGATGTATACTAGGACATAAGCATGCACAAGAAAATAAAATAGTGAAAGGGAATTTAATAATCTGTTTGCTATTAAGCAGGAAAAACTGGCTTTTTAATAATTCAGAATTATGGATCAGCCTCTGGTTCCCTATTCCTTTTCCTTCTATAAAATTCCTGCATATAAAAACATCACGAAGTGTGAGGTGTTTTAATACACAAGAAACAAGCAAAAAGTGCATACGTCATAATGGAAATTACAGGCAAATAAAGAGGACAAATGTAAATGGAGAATAAAAAACTATCTTATTAAAATTCTCAGAGTGAGTTTTTGTCTCAGACTAAGCATTAAGTCATGGCTCAGAAAGATCCAGCTAGCACTAAGACAGTGTATCCAATACTAATAATTGGAATAGGTATACAGAGAAAGTTAGGAGAGGTATGGGACACCAATGTTCAATTTCAGAGATTTCAGAGCAAAATCTCCATCAGCATGTATGCCAAAATATTCTTCTCTCACCAAAAAAAATCTCCATCTTGGCAAAGTAGGTAGTGATTCCTGTTCACACAACCAGTTTACTACAGACTGAGCTAGAAACAGGATACTTCTGAAGTCCGGGAGTTAAATATTCCTCTCTTCTTCCTGGAAAGATGAGAATAGCTTTTCTAGGGCACTGACAAAACTATATTTTATGGCATAAATATATTCTTAGTAATGGGACAGTTTCAACCACAAAAGAATAAATACAGTCTCCTCCTCTCCTGGTGAATATGATTCTTGCCTTTGAGTCTAGGAAGTTTTATTGTACAAGTGGGAATGAAATGACAGGGTGTGAGAAGAGAGGAACCAAATCCCGCTTTTTTCCACATATGCTTTCTACTAATTTCTTAAAATGGCACAGGTAACAATTATTCTGAACTCTTTCTCTCTATCGTAGCACAGGCACGTTCTGCTTGAGCATGTGTACACAGTTTGGGCCTTACCAACCAAAAGTGTCAGGGAGGTCAATGGAAGGACTCCAAAGATGCCTCTCTGAAACATTCTCTAGTACCATCTCAGCAGGGCTTTTTGACATGTGCAAAAAGCCATGAGCAAAATAAGCATTCGTCTAGAGCAACTAATAATCAGAACAACAAAAATACAATGGTCCCACTTTTACAGAATCAGGAAAAAGCGGGTTTGCTGCTCTTTTGGCTGCTATTTCAATAGTGTCTATCTTATGAAGTTGAGGAAGAGGAAAGAGCAAACAGAGGAGGTAGAGGATGACAGACTATGCTGAATTGGTAGAGGCATCTGCAGAGTATTGTAGTACACTGTATGGATGTGTTAATGCTTCACTGTGTGCTCTAGATATCTCTATATTCAGTTCCGCCACCCAGGAGAAGTTCTGCTGTGCTTACCAAAAGGGCTACACTATCACTAAATGAAAACCTAAATGCTCTGAAAACTACACTGGAGACTGGGCTCTCTATCTGTGGTAATTTTGAAATTTACAGAGTTTTAGCATAGACTATTTCCAAATATATTTAGATATTAAGATATCTCTCACTGCATTTCTTTATTTCTAAATAAGGTTGAACAGCTGCCATTTTTTTGTTAGTAAGACTCCACACCAGTAAAATATACAGGCTCCTCTCTCACACATGCTAGTTTAAGTAGTTTCTGTGTGCCTGATTTCTATATTTCTAGTGATAGAAGATAGAAAAAACTTGAATTTCAGATCTCAGTGGGATGTTCAGTAGAAGTAGCAATTAGGAAAAAGGGAACAGATCTCCTGCGAAATAACTGAGAAACTATGAACATGGGATCCCCATGATGGCAGCTCTTTTCCATGGTTTAAATTCTCACAAGCCAAGCTTTTGTTTAGATGTACTTCCCTTTCCCTGCTGGGGAAGTAGCAGCTATGAATTTTAGGACACATACACAAAAAAGCACAGACACAAGGACTTACTGGGAGTTCAACAGTAACACCTGGCCATTTGTGTTTTTATCACACTGTAATTTATTTAAGGATGCACAGAAATAAGTCTACCTAAGGATTACCAAAATGAAGTTTTTAAGTAATTAATTACTAATTAATATTAATTTTAAAAAGGGAAGTAATTTTTTTTCTGGGTAAGATACAAACACCTTAAAATACTTGAAAGAAAGGCAACTAAGGAAAACAGCTGTCATAGAGAAATAGTCATTAATAATAATATGTATTTCACATTTCATGGGAGTGTCACAATAGTTTTACTTCCTTACCAATAGTTTTCTTCATTCTCCACATAGTAGGCATGCACAGCAAAAAAGACAACACATTCAGATGAGCCTGAACTTGAACACTGAAATATAGTCCCAGAATTATTTCACCTACCTGTAATACCTCTATAGCAAGTGGAGATCCTCTTTACCATCTCTACTTTCTTCACCAGATAGATGTTTACCTCATGTTCCTGAGCTTATGAAATGTGATGAGAATTAAATGCAAGCAAAGCCGAGATGGATTACTTTCCATCCAAACCCCAAAGGGGGAAAAAATCCTTAAAAAAAAAACATGGGCCCATTTGTTGCAGAAATTATTTATTTTTTTCTACATTCCATTGCACTGCAAAGGTTTTCAGATCATTATGTATTTGACTTTTTTCAACAACAGCATCCTTTAATCTGAGGGAATGTGTCCACAGTTTTACAAACCTTTTATATGTAAAATAAAGGAAGTAAAAAATAGCTGATATACAGTAGCTGCAATGTCTGTACTAAGTCTTGGCACTGTATCGTTGCTGCTAGAGCCTTCATTAAATCTAATTCATTGACACTGCACATAAAAGCAATCTTTCCTCAAGAAGTAAGCCTGTAGAAAGCCTTTTGCAAAATCATTGTGCTGAAGGATAAAAAAAAAAAGGAGATGGAAGAGTTACACCAAAGCTAGAGTTAGAGCAAAATGCTTGTGAGAGATCCAAATGGATAGGCAAATTTCTGTGGGATCAGAGTATCAGAGAATATCCGGAATTGGAAGGGACCCAGAAGGATCATTGAGTCCAACTTCTGGCCCTGCACAGGACAACTCCAAAATCCCACCATATGCCTCAGAGTATTGTCCAACAGAGTTAGCAAGCTTACTAGTGTTTAAGTATTAAAATATCATTAAGGAATTAATGTAAAAATTATTGTTGACCTACTGTCCAGCAGCAAGTCAGTTGGAATGTAACAGAAAACAAAAACTAAGAGAATTTGAATCAGTTAGAAATTAGAAATAGCTATATTTGTGCCTCACTCCTAACTTCCTCCCCCCACCAAAGTGAAAGCAATGAGTTCACCTTTTGCAAAGCACAGTTACTAGAAGTATGAAAAAGAAAGTCTTACAGATGCAGAGTGGAATTTAAATTGGAATGATGATACTTAATGTATTATCTGTGGTGCACCAAGACAAATGCCACAGAACAGTGACTTGAGAATGTAATTAATCCTTAGAAGAAATTAAAAGTTCATTATCCGCTCCTCAAACAGCACATAGTACAGAGGCATCAACACTTTATTGCAGCTGGACTAGTTGGTTTAGAAACCATAAAATTCTTTTGTATGGCAGCACAAAGCAACATGTTCTCTTTTAGAGCTTATTTTCATAGTAGGCAATAACAAAAATAAACTAGTGCTCCCCCTTGCAACATGCTGATTTTAGTCATTCATTACTTTGTCAAACTTCAATTGATTAGATGTAATTTTTGAAGCCATGTATCTCCCAATGTGGCTTTTGTGCTGTTTTTGTTTTATTTCCCTTTCTGGATGAACTAGTGTTGTGCATTTTTTACTGATAGATCTGAGTTAATTTTGGTTTTAATTTATAATTTAAATGGTTTCAGCATTTAAAAAAATTAAAGAAAGATAACCTTATTTTCTTTTGTAGTGTAGAGGAGGTTTTTTCTTCCCGTGAGCTCCAGCATGATTGTACATTCGTGCACTGTCTTAGATTCAGCCAGGGCCTTTAACCACTCCTATGAAACAACTCCCCCCAAAGTCTGACATTTTAAGCTAGGTTATGCCTTTCAAAATATTTTGCATTGTACTTGCTTAGTAGAAGTTCTATCCTTCACATTTTCTGGTGGATACCAGGAGATAATAGTCGTGAAATTCGCTCAGCAAGATGTAATTGCTAACTATTCTGGAAAGTCATGAGTCAGATGTTTCAAGAAGGGCATACAAAATGAGTCGGTAACTTGTACTGTGCCACTTCTGCCTTGGCCCTTGTGTAGAATCAATAGTGATTGATCTTACTGTGCTGTCATGAAAATACATTCTTTAATGTCTAAGAAACACCAAGGTATTCTGATGAAACCACAATTAGTCAACTCTGGGATAAATTAGTAATTCTATATTGAATGTATTTGAATCAACATGAGTAACTTTATGCTACGGAAATAAAATATATTGATTTCACTGAATTGTTTCAAGGTCTCATTAAAAAAGCAGCATCTGTGTAAAACTCCTGTAATATGTACACACGAGACAGCATATTAACATTTCAAAAGCCAAGTCTAAGTGCAACATCTTTTAACTTTTGAGGGTTTAACTTTGCACACTTAACAAATATCATGCTTTTTTATATCCAGACAGTGATGCACAACAGTGATTCTCCAGATGTCAGAGAACAGCCTGTGTAAAGACGAATGGAGCTATTAGTATTGCATTCAGCAGACAGAGTGTGAAAAAAGAACAAATTTATTGGATTCTTCTGCAAGAACAAACAAAAAAGTATCAGTGAGGCCTGGGAAGAAGAAACTATGCAGAGTGAGTGAAAATGTCCACTGTATTAAAGAGAGGTGGCCAATAATAAACGAACAAGTAAGCAAGTTATATACTATCTCTATCTGCTGCAAATAAACTTATACCAAAGGTTTTTCCAGATTATATTACAAGCCATCATATCCATTTCATGTATGAATCATCACAAATTCCTTCCTACCTTCAGCAATATGGGAGGAAGAAAGTTTCTGGAGACTACACACTTCAAAAATGAAAGAATCAGATCCATGACACCTGTGCAGTATAGCTCTGCCTATTGGGGTCTCTCAAATTTTTTTCAGTGGTCAGTCCTTTTTATTGTAGTTTAATGGATTTTGAAAGCTTTGTGCCTGGAAAACAGGAAAACTCCAGCTGCATATCTAAGCTCCAATCTCATAGCTTCAACAGACTTTTTAAACTTAAGCTATTGTTGAGTAATTTTACTACCTTTTGACATTCAGAGGTAGTTTACAACTTAAAAAATAAACAAACCCCCCTCCCAAAAACATTCCCAAACAAAAACCAACCAACCAAACAAAAAAACTACACACCAAACAAGCAAACAAAAAAAAAAAATCCCCTTTTCCTTTCTTTTAAATCCCCTTTTCTTCTCTATTTCCCCCCCAGGTGCCATAGTCTGAAATTTGTCAGCCTAAGTCAGTCCTGCAGAGTTGGCACAACCCCACCAGTACTCAGGAGGCTGCCAGATGCAGATTCCATGGGCAATTGCACCCGTGGTTGCTGATTGTCCTTAGAGCTGGTTTTGCAGCTATAATGTCTTTAAAGAGTTTGCAAGGTGAATTTAACAACTTTGGGCGAGCACCACTGCCCTTGCATTACAAAATTAGTGAAGATGATGAATCAGATCCCTTTTCTCAATCATGACAAAAAGAACAGATCTGTGGGATCAAAACTTGTAAAGTTTTTTTCAGTTCACAAGAAAGTGAAATTTCAGTTACTGATTGCTGATAAACTCACGCAAAGATTAACAGCCAAAGTACCTTGAAATCTCAGCTTCTACTCTGCCTGAGTTTCCAGCAGAGGATTTCACTAAACTGCAGTGATTCTTTTTGCTTAAGTGTAAGTAACTGAGTGATCTCTTGTCCTGATGTCTCTGATAACCCATGGAGAAGTTTCTATTTTATAGTTCTACCAGCTTGCTCCATGTTGGAAGAATCCCATATATCAGACAAAATAAAATGCAAGCAATAAGTAAGAGCTTTTCTGCAAACAGTTTATGAAATTAAAAAAGAAATGCTGTCAAACATTTAAAGCTTTCTCTTTTTCCAATATTTATTTGGTTTTCTCAACAAGGGGGGAATATTTCCTTGGTCATTGTTGTGGCCTGAATTACAATCATGACGAAACTGTCATAATGATTGACAGATTTTCTGGTGCCAGAGGTGTTGATATGGTATGAGATGCTGACAGCTCAGTGTCCTGTCAATTGAAGATGAGAAACCACAACAGCAGAATAAGAATTTTTTGCATGTATTCACTGACATACTCATCTTACTTAAAATTTATCTTATCTCTGGAGACATCTGAAAAAAAAATAGTCATACTACATACTTATGCAGAAATGACCAAGAAAAGTCTTGTGTTTATGTTATAAACAAGATACCTTATTTTTTTACTGTATCACATTTACATGTCACAAAAAACAGGATGAATTGGAACAAAATGCTGGTATATAAAATACTTTTTATATACTTTAATACAATCTAAAAATACTTTTATGGTACAAAAATGTGTAAACTTTTGATACTTCAGTTCAAACAATTATTTTAGATATCAAATTGGAACTTCTATTTTTTAACTGATATTATAAAAGCAATATTGATTTACACTGTTGGTTAAAGAGAAAAATCTGTTCTATTTCCCCAACTGAAGCATTACACGTTTTAAAATTAGTATTGTTTACAGAAATGTATAAATAATTCTGATAAAAACTGGTCTTTCCTGATCTGAACACTGTCAGTTAATACAACTGGCTTTAGATCTGAACTTTTCAGTATCAGACCGTACCAGCTTGTGTTACCCTAGTAACTTTTAAGGAGGGTTTTTGTTTACTGTTGGTCCTTTTCTGAGGAACGGAGTATCTGTATTATTTTAAAAACAATATAAACATTTACAAGAACAGAATGTACTATGGCATTTGAAACATACTTTTAAGATATATAAAAGCTCATGGAATTTCAGAACATACTCTTAAAGATGGTAGTTTTCCTATAAAAGTATAACACTATTTATTCCAGGTGCCTATAAAGAACTAAAACAATAAAACATGTTAGACTATCTCAAAGAGGAAAGGAATGGAGGGAGTGGAAGGGAGGGGAGGGAAGGAGACTTCACTATTAACTTTAATATTTTTGATTTTTAATTGTTTTGCTTTTCTTTATTTCACTTGAAACCTTAATGGATTTAAAATCTCTGTACAATTAAACTACTCTTATGATAGAAAACTTTTAAAATTTGTTTGCTGGCATTTATGGAGATTTTCTGCTTAAAGAAAGTTTGCTAAACAAGCAAGATTCTTCATCTTATCAGATTTCCACTTAATGAAAGTCTTGCAGAAGAAGCAGCATATCACCATGTAATTAAGGACAGTATGATAATGAATTTGCACAAAGAAGAGTTTGGATGCAAATTAGGCTCAAACATTTTTAATCTTGATGTTATTTAATTCTTGATTGCTTATCATTATAAACTCAAAACCAGATTTTATGTTTATTTTTTTTTTCTCTTGTGTACTGCATTTAAGTGTGATTAGCACAGAAACAATTTGTGGATCATAGCCCTTGAACGCTAAATCCAGTGAGGACTAACAGCACAGAAGGTGGTAACTGAGTTTATCTGTCTTCTGTTTTTCTATTAGGATTTAAGATGTAATCACTTCAGAAGTGAGAAGTGTTACTGAAGCATTCAGTATTATTAGCAAGGTTGGTTGCCTGACTCTAGCTTTGTAAGGAAGACATCTCTCACTTTCTGGGAATTATCCTAAAGTCAACCAGGAACATTATAGGAAATAAACACGTGATGTTATGCATTATCTAGGAATATAAATGAGTTGAACACTATGAGTGAGATGGTCAATATGAGAGTAATTCATTCCTACATTGCATTGTTGGATATTTTCCTTTTCTAATACATTAATCTTGGCTAATAGGGTAATACTGGTGAAAGCAAGTAGAAAAGTAACACAGTGGCCACAGTAGCCTCCAAACAAACACTCATAGGTAATTACAGGGCAACTGAAAAAAAACAGTAAATCCAAAGGCAATAAATAGGCAGAGTGAGTTAACCCTGGGGAAGATTATGATCTAGAGTGAGGAGGTCTTAAATGAGACATTCCCCAGGAAAGTAGAGAAAAGGGCGTTGTAAGTTAAGTGATAGTAAAAGTCTGAACAAATGTTAGTCTTTGTAGAAAAATTAATAGATATTGGCCAAATAACTGGGCAGGAGTGGAGGTGTGCTTGTTTTCTAGTAAAACATTTTACTTCTAAATACAGTAAGATTCTGGTTTGGAAGTGTTATGCTGAATGGTAATAGCGATCTCATTCTGAAAAGTTACCGCACCAAGTGGTATAATCACAGTAAATGCACAGACTCTCATGACCTATTTCAAGAGAATCATGTCATTATGTGTAGATATGCTCATGGCATAAAGCCTAGGTAACAATCACCAAAGTTGCTTGAGTTAGAAAAGAACTGTAGTTGACCCACCAACTTTGACATCAGCATCAGAAAGACCTCCTTTCAGTGTGGGTTGGATTTGACCTAACAAGCTAGAGGTAGATGCTGTACGTCCCATTACCAATTTCCAGAGACCCAGTACATCTTTTATATCTTTTATTGGAATTTAATGGCCCTGTAGGACACTGCTAACAGATTTATAAAGCCTTCAGGAATTCTTCATTCAGGCTTCTAAGGTACTCCAGGCTGAACTTCTGGCCTCCTAATTTTGTTTTTTTCACTTTGTGTGACCTTCAAAGTGTGTCTTAATATGAAAAGATTCAAGAACATTTCTAGATGAAGTTTTAACCCATTCTGTAGTTTCTGTAACAGTGAATTAAATCACTCTTTGAAAGACCTTGTAGCAGAGGAAAATTTCAAGAATCTTCACTGTCACCACATTTCAGCTCCTCCTTTAAAATTCTTTCTCCTGCTGTGATATGTTAAAATCAAATTTAATTTCAGATCAGAGACTGTATGTATATTTATGGCAGATTAATCTTCTCTCTTTACCTCTTTATTTTATTTTCCTTCTGGAAAACAATCTCTATTGTTATGAAATACCAGTGTTTATGGAAGCTGAAAGAATTCATCTCATTCACCTCATTCTTTCAGGTGAATGCTAGGGAATGTTTCTTCACTGGTCTGACTTGAAACCTGGTTGCGCATTAATCTGTGATCCCTAAAAGCCATTGTAAATCCTCTAATACTAAGCATAAAGTAGCAACCTTGCCTTTCATTGTAGTATGAATTGTGCTGGAGTTTGTTTTGATTGGTTTCCAAATTGTTTCTGGCTCCACTTGTGATGATTCTTCACAGAAAGAATGGAGGGAAAAGAGAGAAAATCAGCACATACTAGAGATGAAAGAAGAGAGGAAAGAAAGGGGATATGGACTTAGTGTTTCTCCTTAACTGCCAACAGCTACTGTAGTCAGTAAATTGCACTGGCAAAACCCCAGAGCAAGATCTGCCCCAGCCAGCTAGAGACTGGAAAAAACATGGAATAACTGAATAGCAAAAAGTGAAATGTGACAACCACTCTGTTGTAAGCATCCCACTAGACTCCTCTGTCAGTGCTTTCACCTTCCTCTTTGGGAGGAGATTTCTCATCTATCACAGCATTATCATTTCAGGAATTAGAAAAGGAAGATGACCTTTCTTTTCACTGCCTAGCTTTCCTCGTGTCTGTTCTACAGAGAGGATGTGTAATGAAAATTTATCCTTCAGTGTAGGTGATCACGTTATGATTTGTTGATTCAGTCCCTGATGTTAATCTGTGACAAAGATGCTCATACAGCCCTCAGTGCTCCGTTCTCTGATTTGAGAAAGGTATGTGTGCTCCTGCCAGGCACAAAGCTCCCTGTTCACTGAATGTTTCTGGCTTATTCTGTATTTCTAAGAGGTTTATTTTTCCATGTTTCATGCTCTCTTACTAGGCATTATTTTTATCATTCGGAGAAGAGTTGCAATATGCTACTCTTCCCCTTTCACTCATCCTTTTGAGAATCTACCTCAGAAAATTTCATACGCTATTTGAGGCTTCTACTTCGGGTTCTGAGCTGTTTCGTGTAAGGAAGATAGCTAGAATTATTCCTCAAAGGTCCTAAATAAACAAAAGAAGCAATCAAAAAAAATGTAAAATTGCCAAATATGAAAAGTTTATAGTAAGAAATTATAAAACTAAAGGTTTATTTAGAGTTAACTGTATTACAACAATGTGATTTACTGAAATTAAAATACCAGTTGAACTGTATGCTTGATTTGTAACAAACATATCATTGTGATAGTAAATATGGGATTTATTACAATATTATAACGTGCTTGAGCAATGTAGCTTTCATAGCATCAGCTCTGATGTAATCTCTTCATTCTGGTATATGCCAAACTACTATACACCTACCTGCAACATGTACAATTTCAAGCAGTCAGTTAAATAAAATGTTCATCAGAGATTCTTAGAAACAGATGAATTTAAGATTTCTGGAGGTCAACTGGTCCAATATCCTGCTCACAACAGGAAGTTTTGAATACATGCAGGGATGGAGATTGCAAATTTCACAGCAGCTTTGGACAATCTGTTCTAGCATTTGATCCTGTTCATAGTGAAAGAATATACGTCATCAGAATTTTCACATTGTGAAACACGTGTTCATTGTGTTTAATCCTTGTGTTCATTGTGTTTAATCAGTGCTGGATTCTGCACCTGGGAGGGGGCAACCCTGTATGCTTTTTATACAGCCTGAGGAATGAGATGCTGGAAAGCAGTGCCGTGGAAAGGGACCTGTGGGTCCTGGTTGATGGCAAGTTGAATATGAGTCAGCAGTGCCCTGGCAGCCAGGAGGGTCTACTGTGTCCTGAGGGCATCAGGCAAAGCATCACCAGCCGGTCAAGGGAGGGGATTGTCCTGCTCTGCTCGGCACTGGTGCAGCCTCGAGTACTGCGTGCAGTTTTGGACACCACAATGCAAAAAAAGATATAAAGCTATTACAGGGTATCCAAAGGGGATGTTCAAAGATGGTGAAGGGTCTAGAGGGGAAGCCATGTGAGAAGTGGCTGAGGTCACTTCGCTTATTCAGTCTGGAGAAGAGGAGACTGAGGGGAGACCTCATCGCAGTCTACATCTTCCTCACAAGGGGAAGAAAAGGGGCAGGCACTGATCTCCTCTCTCTGGTGGCCAGTGACAGGACCTCAGGAATGGCATAAAGCTGTGTCAGCGGAGGTTTAGGTTGGATATTAGAAAAAGGCTCTTTACCCAGAGGGTTGTCAGGCACTGGAACAGTCTCCCCAGGAAAGTTATGACAGCACCAAGACTGACAAAGTTCAAGAAGCATTTGGACAATGCTCTAAGGCACATGGTGTGATTGTTGGAGTTGTCCTGTGCAGGGTCAGGAGCTGGATTTTGATGATCCTAATGGGTCCTTTCCAACTCCGGATATTCTATGACTCTCAAATTCTGTGATCAGTGCACACCCAAGAAAAAGCTAGGGCCATGGACTTCTGTGTCCAGTTTGTTAAAATGCTTCTGAACTATCTTCCCCTTCTGTGGATAGAAACTTCTGTGGTGATCAAAGTCAGTAGCTTTACAAACATTCAAATGTCATTAGCAAGCATTTCCTTGTTTACTGAACTGTGATATTTTCTTAGTTTGACCACCCTTTTTCACCATAAGAGTCATCTCTCAGAAATGGAACCTGCAAGGATAACAAAAGAGCAAGGGAAAGTACCCTGACAAAACCCAAAATATAATGAGTAGTTTTAATACTTTTTTAGGTCCTGACCCTTTCAAAAACTGCCTTTTAGGCCTTGCTGGGAGATTTATCTACTTGTTTACTTTTCCACAGTGTTTGAGAGGCTCCAATTCTTCAAAATGTTATTATACTATTGTTCTGAGTAAAAGCAGACAAGGTCTTGTGACCTCATTCATGAAAAGGAACTAAATAAAGAAAAATACACTGTAAACAGGAACCCAGAATATAAATAATGAAATATATATGTGAAGATACTGTTAAAATATCCTTGGAAATATTTCCTAGAATTATTTTGTTTTCTGGGATCATCTACCATATATTATTATTGCTGATATTATTATTATTAATTAATTAATTAATTAATTAATAATAGTATCATATTATACATTTACTTCACTGTAGTCTCATCAGTATTAATTCACAATAACAGCCCAGAATAAGGTTTTGGATCTTCAAAATAAGTGCTATCTTACTTTTCTCACCAGCGTGTATTTCTTAAGATTAAATTTCTGGATAATAGTTAATATATCATATTAATTTTCACTACAAATCTTTTATTTTCAAATCTACTCAAAATGCTCTTTCCAACACAGTTGCTACAATTATAATACCAATACACCAAATTATTAATATATAATTTATTAATACATAATTTTGGTATATTAATATATCAAATTATTGCTTCCCTTTTCCCATTAACAGCTCTGCATTCACAAATGCTGTATTCATTTCTAAGCAAGTAAAATCTTATGGGTTCATGTTTACAATTAAAACAAAGAATAAGCCAAAACTAAGGACTGAGTTTTCAATTGAGATCTCATTAAAACCAAGATAAATGTTCCCTAATAAAAGTAAATGGGAAGTAGGTGGTATATTCCTAAAAGGTTATAAAAGTTGTTATATTTTTAAGAAGGAGAAAACATTATAACCTTTGTGTGTGTGTATGTTCAGGATATCACTTGGAATTTTTTTTCTAGTATGCCCCAGTTTTCCTTACTATTCTGTTTGTAGATGATAAAAAAGTGAAAATGTTATGTTGACAAATTAGTAGCAACTTTTAAAATCACTTAGTCTGTTTTGGATTACTCCTCTAAAGTGGGGTAAGAAAGAGAATGACAGTGCCTGTTATGAAATTTAATGGAAGCAACATTTTTCTTTCTGATTGGTACCTGCAAGATAATATATGGGTCACATTGAATACTAATGCGTCCAAGTTAAATTATTCATGGTATTCACTGAGGATTGACTAACCTACTATTTATATTCTTTCTGAATACATCATTATGTCTCAGGCTCAATTTGCAAGATTCTATTTGAAGTCAGTGGACTCCAGAGTATACATTTTGTTCATCTAAAAAGTCTGATAACTCAAATTATTGGGTTATTATGTAGAGTGGGGAATAACCAAAGAAGATTTAACTACTATCAGAGTTACCTTCACTGCCAGAAAATGCATTTATGTGACATGTTTGTATTCAACAGGTATAAGCAAAACATTTACACGTAACTACATTCAACAAGTGGAGGAAGACTGCTTGCATTGATAAACTCTCTCTAACAAACATCTAGAAAATGGGCAGTAATGTACCAGATTTGAAAAACAAGATATGCTTTACCCATTTCATTATTTTAAAGACAATTCCTGGAGAGAAAACAAAAATAATTTTAGTTGGGTCCATTGTTTTGCCTTTGCAGGCATAGAAATAGGATTTGAAGATGCTGACATATCAAATTTGAAAAAGTTTCCTCTTTGTGACTGAACAAAATCAAACATTTAGCCAATTCTGTCTTTATTCAATTGAGGGAGTTTCCTGAAATAAAACCCCACCAATTACACAATTTAAATATTTATTTTAAATGTTTTGATATTTGAAAATTATTTAGAAATATAATATGCTGCAATGATAGCTTTGACCTTGTTACCAATTGCACTAATAATTAGCTTTAGAGTAGTATATATAGACTTGAACGCAACAGGAATGCTTTTGTGTGTTGCTGAAGCAAAATGTGAAGTGTTTGCCACTTCAAAAATCAGTGTGAAAAATTCAGTCTTCAAGATGAAATTTATTTCTTAAGGATTCTGCTCTTTGCTTCTCAGTGTCCCTCTTTCTGAATAATGTCTTGCTAAAAGGAGAACAATATTTTTAATTAAATACATCAAAATGGCTTAAACTAACTTTAGAAAAAAGTCTCAAAATAAACAGAGATTATTTAGAGATTATTGGCTAACACCTAATGTCTCTGTTATTTAATGTGGAGTAGAGACTGAAGGATTTCATCAGGAAAACACAAAATAACCTCTTCCTTAAAATGTGACTTAAACTGAGTTAGTTGGAAATCTTCAAGCACTCTAATCAGAGCCAAATCTGGCACAGTCTCTTCTTAAAATCTTGATGACATGAGGAGCATCTTCCCCACCTCTGGGATCAGTCACTCCCTTTTGCATTGCTGACTGTAGAGGCCCAGAGGTAAGCATGTTTTGTCTCAAATTCTGAGTATTGCTACAGGAAAAGTGATCAAAGGAGAGGGTCCCATGGAGGTGGAGCAGCATTGTTCTGAGCCAGCTTTCTGCTCTGCCTTGATATTCATGCTCAGTCCCATCCCCCCACCTCACTTACTGGAGAAGGGCTGGCTGTCCATGCACAAACAGAACAGTGTGAAAATCCAGTTTGCATAAGAGGCATGCACGAAGTTAACTATAAAAGGAAGAATATTGACACTCCCCCCCACCTTGCTCTTTTCTCTGGGTCTCTTTCTTTTCTCTTTCTACTGTCTCCTTTTCGTCTCTTTCTCTTTTACTTTCTTTGTCTCCAAACCCCAGCTCTCAACCATCCACATGGCCAGACCAATGCAGGATCTAAGGGCTGGTGATATTCTTCGTTTTCTTCTCTTTCTTTGCCTGGCAAAGCAAGGCTATCTTATTCTACCCCATACTCCCTACTGAACTTTGTTATGAGAGTTGGGGAGACTGTAGAGGTGTGTTGAGGCTTGTAAGCCAGAACCTTTCTGTAATGGTGTGTTGTGACTTGTGAGCCAGCACCCTTGGAGGACTTTGTTGTGGAAGCTGAGAGTTTATTGAAGTGTACTGTACAAAATTAAGGGCTTGTTAACACCTTTTCAGTCTAAGTAGTGTGCTGGTTGCCAGAGTTATGGTGACTGTAGAATAAAAACATAAGGGTTCCTGACACTAGGTCTGGTGTCTTTGTTCAGTCTGATGAGAATTTATAGTGAACATCACATCCCTACTGGTGGGTGACTCCTGCAGCCCATGAGCTCTGAACACCACAGGCTGCCAGGCAGGCCAAAAAGTAAGTCAAACATCCAGAGGCAAATACTACATCAAGGAGTTCATCTTGTCTTTTGATCTTCTATGATGGCTCCAGATCAGAGGGAGAAAAAGATTGTGTTGTTAAAACAAAAGGTCTTAGGCAGCGTCAGGCCACATGTATTTCTAACCATACAACCACAGAAAAGTGTCTCATTCAGCACCTATGATCTTCCAGCAGAGTATAGTCCCATAACAGCTGTGTGGAGACTGCTGCACTAGGCAAATACATTGGGTGTCTTTTAGTAAAATCACATAAAATGTACTCTCTTTTGTACAATTATTTTTTACATTTTCTTAATTTGTATCTTAAAAAATATGTTGTATATTAAGGTATTAGAGGGAAAAATACATTCTTCTAAGTAATGCAGTCAATGAATAATTCCTTCTTTTATCTGATTACACCTCGTCTAATCTTATTTAAATATGTTAGATACTAAATTATGATGAACTAGGAGTGTTCTACCCTCTGGTACTGCCTTTTTCATCTTAATATTAAACTTCTGAATTCTCACATTCAAGTTCCTAACGTTTTTCATTAATTGCTCTTAAAATTACAGTTGACTTCCTAGATAACAACTGCTTTTAATCTTACTGTTAGCAAGAACTGGTTTGAAAGAGACACTATGTAGTCCTTAATCCTTCATTAGCACTGATGAGTGCTTTGCATGCTGTAGCACCATAAAATGTAGTTGAGGCTTCAGAAGGGTTCATCTCTCAGTGTCTTGGTTTAAATACATTTTAATTCATAGCCAAACCTTGACTACCTCTCTATAGTTTTTATAGCTGTCAGTAGCCTCCTCTTCCTTACAAATCTATGGATGATATCCTATTTTTCACTTGATTTTTAATTTCTGATTAAGTTTTCCAACTATTCCATTCCAACTGGTCACAGATGATTTGCTCCTTCCAGTGTAATTCTACAATCTGTACAATTGGAACTCTTGTCTGAAAACCTACCATAAATATAAACTTCAGCTGGAAGAGAGTTGTCCAAAGAGTCCTGATGCACTCAGCTGTTTTCAGCAAAAAACAGTATATTTGACTCACAAGTTATTTACTTATACTTTAAGGTCTTGGAGGTGTAAAAATGTGTTTTATTCTGATTCTACAGCATATGGCACTATATGTTCAGGAATTTGAGTAGACCAGTTGTATGCTATTATTGCAGAGTAATAAATATTAACATTATCTAGGCATTACTTAAGTGCTTTAATATTCTTTCAGAAGGCTCTGCATGTGAATGTGTATGCACACATATGCACCAAGACAGACAAAAA
Organism: Pseudopipra pipra; assembly: GCF_036250125.1. Lineage (NCBI taxonomy): Eukaryota > Metazoa > Chordata > Aves > Passeriformes > Pipridae > Pseudopipra > Pseudopipra pipra. Next base: position 67,411,474 of record NC_087551.1, on the reverse strand, counting down.
AGAGGGAGAGAAAAAATAATGTTAGTCCCATTAGGAAAATAAAAATTAAAAAAAAAAAAACTGTCTGATAAAATTAATAATTAGTAGCCAAAACATTGTAGTACCTAATTTGAGTGTGTGGAAATTAATTTTCAGTAGAAATGGTTTACTTCAGCTCCTTTTTCAGCTGCAATATGGATCTGTTTTCTTCAGCTCTGTTCTCCATTAAAGGCTACAACTAAGTTCCCATAAAGAAGGCAGCTCTTTAAAGATGGACTATTCACTTATTTATACCTATTCTTTTGCCATTTTTCCTTGTTTGCTGCTTCATATTGAAAAAATAGACTCAATCTAAAAAATAAAAACAGACCAAGAGAATTGGACAGAATGAAATAGTAGGCAGTTTTACTGTAAAGCAGAGAGCAGAGAGATATCATTTTTGTGCCTCCTCTGTTCATTTGAAATAGTTCTCCAAAATGGCTTTCCTGAAGTCATTTTTTCTTTAGAGCTATAACTGAGAGTATTCTGTCAGCTTTCCCTTTCTTTTGTACAGGTTTATAGTTCTCTATAAGCAGAATGCTAAAAGCAGGTACAGTAAAATGTCAGGGCTGCAGTCATTTCATAGCTATGGCAACTTGCCAGGTTATTTACACATAACTTTGTGGCTCATGTGGAAAAATTAGTCTCTCCATGCCTTTAAAAAAATGCATAGTTGCAATACATAGATACAAATGGATGAAAATAATATTATTCTGTGCTTTTTTAAAGTTAGATACAATAATGATTTTTCCAGATTATATTTTCTGCAAGACTTTCTATATGCACTTATAATAGAACATTAAAATTCCATAATTCAGTTGTGTTTTCTCTTACAGATAGCAAATGAGAGATTATCCCTTCACATTAGAATATGCTGAAACAGAAAAGCACTCTCTGAATCGATGAAAAGGCTGTTATGAACCTGAGCATTACAGAGTATTCCCTGTAAAAACATCACTTGTCTCAGATGCCAGTTAAATATCACATACCCTTCCCCAGTCAGTATGGGAGCACCGGCCTGTCTGGTTCAGAAGTAGAGATTTCTTATCTGAGGTGGGTGACAGCGGTCACACAGTTCTGAATTATTGTCATCTTTACGTGATAGCTCAAAAATGCTTCAAATTGGTGATTCATATCATGTGGAAAATAATTACTTGTACAATATTCTGATCAGGTCAAACAAGTCAAAAATCCAGGTAGACTGAGGTGTAAACCAGCAAAAATGATTAAGTGGAAATTCCTTTCAGTAGAAAAATAAAAAGTAGTTCTGTTTCAAGAAAGTAACAAATACTCCAAGCTCATCTGATACCATTACAATAAAAGGTTAAAAACTCGAGTAGTTAAGAAATGAATACAAGAGCCAGTCTCTGAAAATGCCTTTTTCCCAGTATATAAAATTCAATGTGGAGATTGTAGGCACAAATATTTTACCAAGCAGAAGTATAGAATTAAATAATAGGTTAAAAGCTATTATAAAAACAATGCTATCACAGTAATGTAATCGTACATTACTAATGTCATAGTCACATGTTAAGCTCCAAGATAGGCTGATGCTTCATTGTACAAGCACTGCACAAAATAGCATTGAGCCATGATTAGCTTGGTTCTGCCTCAGCACAGGCAGATCTACATTTAAGCAATTTTTTCTCAGCACATTTTCACCTATTTATGCTCCCTAGTAACACCTACCTGAGAATGCAGTAATCACCTAGATGTCTGAGAAATGTTTGAGGAAATACGGTGATATACTAGTGTAAACTTGAACATTAGCCTGAAAATGTATAATTATTCAAGGATTGTCCTGTGTAACTGGAAATAAAATGAAAGACAAAGGGATAAAATGGGTACCCAGCTATTAGAAGTTACTTCATTTGAGCAGCAAACTTGCACTGGAGCTCGTAAGGCAGTGCTACTTCTTTGGAGAGACGAGGCTCGGACAGACAGGCAGTTAGTTGGCAGGAGCTGTAGGTATCCCAACCCCAAACAGAAGGCTTTGCTCTAAATGCTAGATTTGCTGCTTGTCCCTTCTCAGCTCACATGCTCAGCCCCAGTCCTTGAGCTAAGATTCTCTCCAGTCAAAGCTTTCAAACCCTGAAGCTTAAATTTTAGTTCCCTCGTCATCTTAAGGCTTTTATATGATTAACAAAAGTGCTGAAGCTGGAGAGTTGCTGCTATAATCAGGTCAATCCTTACTTCCTGATGCTGCTAAATCACAGTAAACATCCCTTTAGCCAAAACACTTTTGCATACAGCGGGTGATGGGGAGAAGGAATACGCTCATTTATATTCCACCTTCTCCCTTTTTATGTGCATAATGTAGTTACCCATAAGCATCACTCCATTATTTCTCAGCTAGTCCTTCACTGGAAGTTACACAGGGCAAATCTACAGGCAGTTAGATGCCTCTGATGTGGACAATATTGCCTTATGCTTGGATGGCAATTTTTTATTCCTCTTATGTTACATCACCTTTCAGCAGTGCAGATAATGCATGTTGACGTAGCATAAGGTTCTATGACTATTGCTTGTCTTATTATCCATTCATTGGTTCAACCTGTTCTCTCAGACAGGAGTAACTGTGGCTGCACTGAAAAACCATAATTACTCCTTACTTGTTAAGAGATTGCTTCTTGATCAGTAAAGTATATCATTAAATCCACATTTTCCAGAATAACTTTGATTTCATTTTTCTTCAAAATAGATTCTACTTTCTTGCACAAAATGTATAATAAAAAGTGCAATTATTATGAAACAAACAAATAGAATCAGTGACAGCACCATATTACTTTAAATAGATCAACTCTCTTTAGAAAAATAATCTTTAGAAAATTTTGTCATTATGTTAAGCAATTGTATGCAGGACACTGTAATGGAAATACGAAAGCTTATATAAGCAAAAAAATCCTGAATTGTTTAGGTTTTCTCAAAAACTGTTAGGCAGTCAAATAGTTCCCTCAACACTTATAATGAAAAAAATATTATATATTGCAAATGTAATTACTATAATGAGAATAAAAATAAAAGTGGCAAAAGCATATTGACAACTTCACAATGACTGAGATCTTGTTATCTTTTTTTTCTTCCTGATAATTTGAGAAATTATAATATTTAATTTAGAGGCTTGGAAGAAAATTGTCTCTCGCGAGTTCAAAGAATTAATAGGATTCCAGCTGTTTCAGTTTTAATGGTGTTTCTTTAGTTCTACACATCTAAAGATAATATACCAAGGAAAACTGTCTTTCCTTTTTATATGTTAAACTATCAGATTATGATATGAGTTTAGTTACTTTACAGCATAAGAAGAAAAAGAAAAACCAAAAAAGAGAAATAGAAATAAAACTAAAAATGGTCAATCGATTCTCACGAGAACAAATTATACTGGTAACAGTACTGATCACACTTTATTTGCCTCACTTGTGTCTAGTTCAAGCCAAGTGATACATCTGTACAGCCCCATTTGGCACCACTGATGCTATCAAGGTCAACACTAACAGAACGTTTTCCTTACCTGATGGAAACCAACACTTATTTTCTTTTTCAAATGGCATTTAGTGCTGCTGAATGGACCCTACATATTCTGCAGATGAAAGGTTTGATCTAAAGTCTGTGTGGAGTCTTTTAATCAGGTTTGGTGTGGTTTGCTTGGATCAGGCCTCACGACTTTTGTTTACCTCTGCTCAAAGAGAATATGACAGTGGGTTTGTGCTAGACAGATCCCCACCTAGGGAGGGGAAGCTATGTTCTGCTTTTGGGCTGAGTGTGACACTTGATATGCTCTTTTCAGGGGCAAATGCATAGAACATTTAATATTCCTTGGAAGCCCCCAGTTCTAAGCATAATAACAGATCTCAGAGACCTACATTTAAAAGATTTGCCCTCATTTCCCTTATTCTGAAAAAATGATTTTTCAAGACAAGGCAAGATGGCTAGTTTGTGGTGGTCTTAAGTAAGAGCAGGAAAATTAAGTCTCCCTTATGTACATTTTTTACTCTCTTGTTGGTGCATCACTCACTTCCCAATGTATTACACAGGAACATTTCTCATTACCCACAACAAAAATATTTAATGTTAGGGTTTGTCACATTTGTTCTCACTATTGGCCAGTGGTAAAAGAAAAATTAATATCTTCTTACTATCTTTTACATCTCCAAGAAAACTCATTTCAGACATTGAAAACACCTGAGAAACTGTTCATATCTGCACCAAAAGAGTCATATAAACATTTTCTGTCCCAAAAAATCTTAAATGTTTCATATCCACGGAATAAAACAGGAAGCTTTTAAACAAGTTTTAAACAACTAACAGACAAATTGGCAACATGGTCTATATGGACTGATTTTCTATAAATTGAAAGTTTACACCTAGGTTTTTAGGTGGGTAAGATGGGGGCAGGAAGGGACCATGGGTACTGTTAAGTTATCTATAAATCTGTTCCACTGTCCCAGCGACATTAATATCATAGGTCACTTGATCTAGCAGGCACTTCATCCCTGCAAGTGCATTACTGCACTAGTAGTCTTGCAGCACCATGATTTGGTTTTTTCCACCACAGCTATTTGATGTGATCCGTGAGGGAGAAAAGGTACCTTGTAGTGACAGTGTTGGGTGTTCTGTAAACCTGAAATGTCATGAAATACAGTGGCAGTTGGACATGCTGAAGAGAAAGCATCATCTGAGCTATAACAGGTACAGACAGAGTTTTGTTAAACAATTTCACTTTGTTTGGACTGGTGAGCCTTCTGCTATATACCAAACTCAAGGGATAAAATATTACTACTGAAAATACATGTAGTAATAGCATATGCCTTGCATAACAGAAACGTCAGGATTTCCACATATATAAACAGGAATAAGAAAAACAACATAAATGTATATCAGCTGGGATTCTCCGCAATTTTATTTTACATCTAAAATAGCTCTGAAGATACCATCTGTGAAAATGAAAGCTTTCTTTAGCTCATAGTGTAGAGGAGTTTATAAACTGATCGTTAAGGTCATAGTACTATTCTATCATGATCACCCTTATGGTAATTAATCCTACCAATCCAAGTCAGTCTGCACGAAACAGAGAAAATATTCCATGTGCTGACAAGATTTCTTTTAAGTTATACATATGGTAGAAACATTTCACATTGTCTAAATTCAAAAGGAAAAACATAAATTCCTTTTTTTAATAAGCACATAACAACACATGCATAAAATGAAAACTAAAATCTTAGCAGGTATATCCTAACTGAAAAAGCAATGCTAATTCTTTTTGCATTGTTTGAATAGGGCTTCAATCAACCTGGTCTAGTGGAAGGTGCCCCTTCCCATGTCAGGGGTGTTGGAACTAGATTTAAGGTCCCTTCCAGCACAAAACATTCTGTGATTTTATAAAAGACATTTGTTATGGTTCTCTTTCATTTACAAGAAAATTCTTGTTTTCTGATTTGTTTCTCTTTACAAATTCTTAAAATTAAACCTTGGGTAACTTTCCAACACCATAATTACCAGTGATGTTCAACCAAAATTCTTCAGATGGTGTAAATCACCCACTTTTCCTGGAAAGCATGTTGCCCCATGGAATATTTTATCTCATGCCATGGCTCCTGTTTTGGGAATCTTCCCTGTCATGCATGCCCACTACTGAGAAAAGAACTAAAAAGAAAATAGAAAGAAGTGACAATGAATATATGGATTCCTTCTTGTGGGAAATATATATTTTTGTGAACATAGCAAGACAACCTATGACAACCTTAGAGGTTCAACTTATTTTTTAGCTGTGGTGGGAAATGAAGGCAATGGAGGAAGAGCTACACCAAACTGCTAGGCCATTCAGTGAAATTTGACAAGCACACCCCACAAAAGTCTCAGCCTTAGTTTGTAAACTCATTGCTATTCACTCAGTAGGGGCACTCGTTACAGCAGTCAAGGCCCTGTGAACAATGTGGTACATTAGAGCTAAATTATGCACCAACACCCTGATTTATGGCTAAGAACTGTACTAAATTAAGTAGAAATTCTAAATTAAGGAGAAAATCGGAAATTAAAAGGCAAGGCTAATTTATTAGGAAATCATTTGCTAACTACCAGTATTATGGAAATAGTTCTAAAAATAAAGCTCCAATGGAAAAATATATAACTAATGCACAGGATTTTTGAAATGCAAGAACTCTTGGAAAGTTTAAGGACTCCCTAGGGCATATGTGCTTCCCCACCCCCACATACTAGATAATTAACTTAAACTTTTACAACTAAGATTTTAAAAGAGCTGAAAGATACGATCTTTGGAAACTAATATTGATTCATAGTGAATCTTGGAATATTGAGGAAATTCCAGAGGAGTTGAACTAAGCTAATTTTTTCCCAGTATTTTAAGAGGCTACATAGCAACTCAAGTAATTATAATCCTGTCATATAGCATCATTTATAGGCAGAAGGATGGAACAATTGGTATGAAGCTCAATTAATTTAAAAACTAAAGTAGGATAATAATTTAATTGATATCAATCAGATCTTGTCTAAATAACATAATACAGGAGGTTTTTTAGATTTATAAAGAGGTTGATAAAAATACTAGTTTTAATTTAATATGCGGCAGCAACTGTATAATTTTACTTGGTGTCCAAAATTAATATAATATAAAATTAACGGGGCAAGGATTAAATGGTAAATTGATTTAAAACAGGCCAGCAAATCTTTAAAAATAAATGTAAAGGATAGAAAATGTATAACTTTTCAGCAAATATTGATTAATTATAATTTCTTTTTCAGCCATCTGAGAAAAACTGTACACTTGTCTGTGGTCAAGTTAGCAAACAGTAACATATATGGTCATTTATGGGCATGCCAATGGTATTGAACAACAGAAATTTCTTAATAAATTTCTTACTAAGCATATGTATCAATATAAGAAAATGCAAGCCATATACTTAGGAATAAGATTGCTAACCTAAAGGATTCTGAAAATTGATAAGAAATTTCAATGTTTCTCATCAACAGACAAAAAAATCTTCAAAGAGTAAAATCTAAAAGACTAATGCAACACCTGAACATGTAAACAGAATCATAAACAACAGAAATTAAGTTATACAACTTCCATTTCTGACATCACATCTTGTTTTCTGGTTGCCTTCAGATTTGATGTCCAGAGCTAAAGATGTTGTGTTCATAAAATGAAGTTTTAGAAGAAAATGTCAGAAAAGTCAGAATGACCAGAAACTAGTCACGATTCTTTCATTTTTCAAATACTAATTTAACAGCAGATTTTATAACTCTCTCTATATAGAGAGATGGGGGACAGGAAATCACTGTCTACTTCTCCCTCTTACCATATCTGCTATATAAACACCTCATGTCCACAGTTTAAAACAAGAGAAATTCAAATTAGTAACAACAGATTTTTTTTTTATAAAACAGTAAGAACTTTATGAGTGTTGGAAGCATGGAGTGAAAAGGGGAATACTTTTGTGAATTACTATTTTTGGATTCAGCCTATTTTTTTTTAATCAATTATATGAAGTATTCCAGACAGATTAATTCAAGAAACTTCAGTGATCTGAATGATATTAATGAAATCATAGTCAAGGAACTATTGAATAATCTCTTACTTTGGAACTATTGAGTAATTACTTATAAAAAAACCTGAGGAAGACAACTTCATATTGATCTTTCATTGCCTTGCACTTCTAATAAGGCTCATGAGATTTAAGATGTTTTCTTATGCATAACCAGTTTTAGTGTACGAAAAAAAGTCACTAGACTTAAGACTACTTCTTATAGCAAACAGAATTTTCTAAGAGCAAGTCTATTTTTCTAGAGAATGGAGATATGATTTAACCATCTGGAAAAAGCACATTGCACTACTATGATCTATGCAGCATTTCTTATGCTTTCCGTGGCTAATTCTAGGGCTATTTAGCTCTCATTTTTGTAATGAGAATTCCTAATAAACTCTCAATTTGCAAGCAGCAGTTATACTTTTCCACTACAGTTATTCTAATTTAGCTCTTTTTTTATTTTTTTTTCCTGAGGCTTTCTCCCATATTTAGTGCAGTTCAAAACATAGTGAAAACAACATGCTCTTAGAAATGGAAAGCTGCAATGCACAAAAAAACCAAGATCATAGCTATTAGACTGTCATGTCAATCATGTTTGCTAGGTAAAGATGGTCAACAGCAACCTAAAAGTATGCTCCATTACACAATTAATGAAAATTATAGCATATTGTATGATCTGCATAACATAATCTGCCGCGGTCTGAAGGGGGGATGGGGCTGTGGCACAACACGAGTCCGGGACACAAGGTAGGGTGCAGGTAGAATGGTTTATTGAGGTGTGTGCCAGATTCTTTATCAGTTCAGGTGAGGAAAGGGTCAGAACACAGGATGGGGCATGAGGCAGACAAACGGGGGAGCAAATCGGGATAGGGGCACAGGCAAAAGAGGGAGGAACGTGGGAGGAACCAGGGAAAGAAAGGACGAATGGAGGCAGCTTCTCCAGCCAATCCACAGGAAAGCAGGGATGTGGACAAGCCTGAACATGCCTGGGAGATACAAATTCTGGGGAAGCATACAATGGGTATATACATAATAACTGTAAAGTCTGTATCATAAAGTCCTTTCAATCTCTGTATATCTTTTTCCACTTCTGAAATTGTTCCCATTCTGATTCCTGGTCCTTCACAATAATCTATAAAAAAAATAATTATGCAACTCTGGAAATACCATGCAGCTGATCAACACATACAGGTGGCTGGATAGGCAGAGTCAAAGTAATGGCACTGAATATGATCACAGATTAGAGGACTTCTCCACTAATTGCAACACCTGATGTCTGTGTGCTTGTTCACTCTCGTTAGAGGAAAACTGAGAGGTTCTTTGGGACAGACATATAGGCCAGAAGCAGACTCTTGTGTTGAGCAGAGATTCTGTTACCTTAAGAAGGGAGGCTGGAGTGGAGCAGCAGATTCCAGAGCAGGACACTCCCAGGAGGGAATCAATATCTAAAGGCTTTGTATATAGGTGAATAACATTTTTCTACTAGAGGGGTATAACACTGAGGTAGGAAGATGCCAAGTAGACAGCATACTAGAAAGATAGTCTGGGGATCTTCCAGGCCATAAAAATGATATATGGGGCAGAAGAAGGGTGTTCATGATTTTGAGGAACAATAAAGTGCGTGAAAAACCATACTGAGGAAATGTGCTATACGGGTCACCTACAGTAAAGTGCAGAGAACGCCTCAGTAGTTTAAGGGCAGAGTTTCTGAAACAGAGGCATACTTGAACACACTTGTAGAACTGCTCATGTTTTGTACAAGCCCAGGTAGACCAAGGTGACGTGTAAACTGTGTGCCATTTTCTTTCATTTCCATTTTATCTGTGTTTTCATTTGACTGGAGTAACTCATTCCCTCACAGCGAAAAATTAACCATATTGTCATCTTCATGCCATCCACAAAGTCAGGTTGAGGAAAAAGTGACCCTTTAGAAGATGAAATATCTTGGGCTAATATGTCAAAAGAGAAAATCGCATACATTAGAAATAGAATAACTAGAAACAGTTTCAGCGTTTTGATATATTTCTTAGTTTCCTGTTTATCTAAGAAAAAAGAATCATAAAGTTCATTAGGAGTTGAGAAAAACTGATAGCAGGTCAGTAGATTATTTATTCATATATATTTGTGTTATTAACAGAAAAGTTGTTTCTCTTGCTAAATACGCTCTTTGCAATCACAGAGAAAAATATAACTTTATGTTTTTGGATGTGTATTTTAACATGCTACAAGAGTGGAAATGAAGTTTGGGTTGGCGGCACTGAAAGTAAGCATGAAGATGATATGCTGGATGGTCTTTTAATTTCTGGGAAATAAATCCATGTTGACTCATAGATTTGCAAACAGAAATCTGTTCTTCTTCAAGAACAGATCTCTTCCTTTTTAAAGAAAGAAAGAAAGAACAGGTCTGTGAAAATACCATAGGCATCAGCAAAGCACTTTATATTCCAGTGTCTAAGTCATCTAAGAAGTTATCAGAATGCCTTCAGCGTTTTCTAGTAGAGAATGGAAGAGCTTGTTTGAGCTGTGAACAAGGGGGCAAGCTCATCCACAAGATGTGAAATCAATTTGTAATAAATTTCCTAGAGAAATGGGCAATTTACTAAAGGGCACAAAACACTAACTTGTTAAGAAGAGAATTCGAAAAGTCCAAAGAGGGATCAATCCTGCCCATTCTGTGGGAAATGACATGTAATACAAGGACACCAGGAAAAAGAAGAAGAGGAGGTAGACAATACGTTGAAGTAGTTTGGCTGTTCTAAGGAGACAAAAAATGGACAAGATGGTGCATTTTTAAAGGTGTCTGGCATGGTCAAAGTGTGTCTTTGTTCTCTGCGAAGGCTGGCTGCCAGTCTGGTCTAGAGATAGTCAATTAAATTAGAAGTTTGGACTGTATTTAACAACACCGTTACTGTTCACATTCCCCTACTCCACATTTCCTGATGTAGAGAACACATGAATTGTAGTAATGGATTTGTTAATTGTCCAAATACATTACTTTACAGATGTCCCCATTTGTACCTTCATGAGAGGAACCTTAAAGCATAAGACTTTGTTACTGGCTTGACAGGACTTAACTCATGGTCACCAGTCAGCTGCTTCTCAGAAATGCAATAAAAAAATTTTAAGGAATTATGAAGCAATGTTGTTACTGAAATAAAAGGATTGCATAATATTTGTTCACAATCCTTTAAATAGCTCCATATTAAATTGAACTTTAATTGAATAAAGGAATCGAAATGACAGTTGAGATAAAAGTCAGTTCCAATGTTTTCCGCTGGTGTGTTTAACATTTTAATCATCTTGATTATTCAGTTTCTCATTCAAGATTAAGTTCTATCTAGTCAGACACGTATTTATTTGAACCTTAAATAATTGGGACTGCCTCTCAAATAGACTTTACAAAATTAATTATACATCCAAAGTAAACATAAAATTGTTCAGTCAACATTCTGTGTAGAATATTCCCTATTTTCTCCACGGGAAGATGAGCATACCTCCACTGACTCATTCACAAAAATTTTGTTTTATATCTTGATTACCATTACACTTACTTTTCCTTTAAGGATACATATATTAATAGAATGAGTATTTTTTTATTTTAAATTATGTGTATAATGAATTCTGAGGCTGAATGCAACAGGCCATCCACTTGTACCCATCTTACTACAAAACTTTTATTTCAGTGAAGAGACATAGAAAATGACATCTCTTTATGATCTGTGTTTCGAGAATTCTAACTGTAATTCAAGAAAGTTCTTAATATTCTCTCTGAATAATGGAGAGTATTACCCTTTAATCACTGCTTGATGGATTACAATCAGCATGTCTAGATAAAGTTCATGTTTATCTTCTAGTAAACTAGCAAGCAACAATTATTCATCTTGTCCATTTTTAATAAATATTTTTTTATTTATTTAACAAGGAATGCTTTGAGAACTCAAAAGCTCATGAGACAGCATTCTCAGATGACAAACAGATCAGTAATGCTGCATGCTAAATTGTTTTGAGCTATCAGGGAGACAAAAGAAATCAAGCAATAAGGTAATTATTAAGAGTTTTTATTGGTTTGGTTGCATCTGATTATCTTATCCCATGTACAGAACATTTAAAGAATTTCCTTCTACATACTCAGAATAGAAATATTTTCATATTTCTTTTTCCTCATGTATTAAATTTATTATCTCTGATGCCCTCACACTTTTCTGTAAAGGCATAGGGCAAGGTCTAGCATAAATTACAATTATATTTTATTGATTGCTCTTCACACAACAGCTTTGCACAGAGAAATAGAATGAGTCCAATCTAATATAATGTAAGAGAAAGTTTATTTCTAAAATCGAATAGCTTCTTTTACTGGTTATGACAAAGTAGCAGAAACAAAACCTCTAGCAGTTACTCATATTCTAGATTTTGCTAACTGTCCTGGATTGTAAATCTTGGATCATTTACTTCTTATTGAACTTCATTAACATTACAATGCTAAGAAAAAAGTTCAAAAGACATTTATAGATGTCTATGGCTAAAACTTTGCATTTTATTTTTTTTTTTTTAATCTGTGGGCTTTTTTTGTGTGTGTGTGTTTCGTGGTGTTTTTTCCCTCTCCTGATTTGGGAATATGCAATAGATGAGCAAATGTAAATTCAAATAAAATAAAGTTAAGGAGCAAGATCACATTTTGAGTATTTAAGTCTGAAGTTTACACTAAGAGCACTTGACAAGTTTCTTTGTCCTGAGAAATGTCCTTCCGCCTATCCGCAGTGGTATTATAAAGAGAACAGTGTGAAGAATAGCAGGAGGGATGCCCTTGCTATAGCACTAGGACATACATAGTGCTGATAAAATCATCAATTTGCTGATAATTCCCTCTTCCTCATTCATTTAATTAATAAGTCACTCCATATCCATGCTCTGCTGGTGTACTGTTTTACAACTAACATGTACTGACCCTGCATTAATTTGTGTTTTGAAACACAGTATGCGAATAGCTAACATTTGTATTTTCCTTCTGGCTGGAATAGAATTATATGTTTTGTGAGGTAGAGCTCTTTTCTTTTACTTTTTCTTTTTGCTCTATGTCACTTTCAGATCTTACTAGTGAGGATATTATATCTTTCTGAAAGTCCCTGAAAGAGAATATACTTGAAAATTTCAAAAAATAATTGAAATTCACAAGTAGCTTTAGACCTGTATTGCATCCACCATCATTACTAATAGTACTGAGCTACTGTTTCCAAATACTAGATGTGTTCTCTTTCATTGTGTGCATTATATATCTGCAAACAAAAAGAAGCACTAGTGTTTGCACGTTTTTAATTTGAAGCTTTTCCACCCACTGTTGATAGACATTTAACCCTAAGGTGGGACTATATTTTATTTTTAGAAAGCCACTTTCTTACATAAGGGTGTTCATTCCCTGAGTGTGGATCCATAGATCTGAAAAAGGAAAAACCTGTTAGGGTTTGCAGGGTTTCTGCTCAGAAAGAATGGTTGGACACAGGCACAGATCAGCCAAGGAGCTGGAACTGTGGTGATACTAAAAGTAAAGACAGTCCAAGCAGAACTACCCTCCAGCATCCTGAATCATGAAATTGTAAGTGGCTGACTTGGTTTTGACTGCAATCGATATTTGAAAGGACAGAAGTTAATTGTGTGTAATGTCAATTTAAGTTTTAAAGAACAATGATATGACACAAGGACTTTAGTTCTTCTTTCTGATTAGGGAAACCCTTTCTGTAGTTGATGGAACCCGAACAGCAGCCAAACACCTTCCCAGCCCCAGGCCTACTCTCCTCTCCAACAGGATGGAAAGAAAACAGAAAGAAGGCAAGAAAATGGATCAAGATAATGACAATTTAATAAGAAAAATTGAAGCTGTGTGTACAAGCAAAGGAAAAGGATAAATTCATTCACTGTTCCCATCTGCAGGTGGATGTTGTGACACTTTGTGGGAAGCATGGCCTCAGCACACAGAATGGTTGCTTAGGAAGACAAATGCTATAATCATGAATGTCTCCCCTTCCTCCTCTTTTCCCTGAGCCTTCTTTGCTGAGCACAGTGTCATGGGGTATGGAATACATCTGGGGTCAGCTGTGTCCCAGACCTGTCCCCTCTCAACCTCTTGACCACCCCCAGCCTACTTGCTCTGGGACCCAACAGGTAAGAGAGAGGGATTTAATGCTGTGCAAGCACTGTTCAGCACTAGCCAAAGCATTGATGTGTTAGCAGCACTGTTTAAACCACAAATGCAAAGAGCAGCACCATATGGGCTGCTATGAAGGAAGTTGGCTCCATCCCAGCCAGACCCAGTACAGGAGCAGAGATGGTTGTCATTCTGAATCAATGGAGAAACTGAACTTTCCAGAATATGGGAGAGATTTGGATTTTTATCACAGACACCTGTCAGTCCACGGGGGGGGGGGGGGGGGAAATCTTCCACTGGAGAAGAAAACAAGCAAATCAGAAGTGTAGCAACATCAGCAACGTGAGTATTTCTTGGCATGTGTTCTGTGTTGTCATTAAAAGGTGGTACTGTGCCCCTGTCTAGTGTATCCTGCTTTGATGGGTTTTGCCTTGATGCCAACACAACATATCTCTCAAGAATTAGGATGTTTTAGTTACATCACACCAGTAGATAGTAGCATTTTATATGGCAAATGAAAGATGACCTGTGATGTTTACAGTCTAAGCATATGCCTATGGAGCAGTCAGTACAGCACTTGCTATGAAAAGAAGAGATAACTGATCCAGTATCTCAGGTACTCCCCACAGTTTCACAGCAGTAGCAGAAACACGGTAGGCTCATAAGTCCCATTATAAACTGAAAGTTCTTCCTGCTCCAAGAAAGCTGGTACCTCAGGATATGTGTAATGGGCACAATTTCTGTTTCCATGGGAAGAAAAACTACCTAAAGTTTTTCCCCTTCGAGACCTGTTTCTCATTCTGACAAGTCCTCCAGAAAACTGCCAGACAGGCATAAATCACAAAATAGTTGAGGTCAGAGGTCTTCTGGTCCAGCGCCTTTGCTCAGGGACAGTCAGCTAGGCAAGGTTGTACAGGCCTATGTTCTGAAATTTTAAACTGCTAAGTTTTGAGTACCATCACAGTTGGAAACTCCACGACCTCTCTGGAGAACCTGGTTGTATTAGGGAGTGTCCGAGATATACAGACACATGAAAGACCAGACACCGTAAGAACTCAATAAAGCAAATATTTATTACCAAGAGGTGGCCAACAAAATGAACAAACCCAAAAGGGAGGGAGGGAGGAGAGAAATAAGCCCCCAGCACGACTTTGTCAGTTACCCAGCTGTTGCCTATAAAGTTATCTTACCAACTTAACATGTCTATAATTACCCATAGCAGAAGCTGCATCCTTGGAGAGTCAGTAAGTTCACAAACTGGCAGACGTCCCCTCCGAAGGCAACATTGTCCTTGGTGTGAAGATTAACTCCCTTCAAGAAAGCACTATCTGCTTTTTTATACAGTTAATTGAGTGGCCACAAGCTCCCAGGTGTGGCCAGCACCGCCCAGCCCGAGGCCCTCAGTCCCACCTCCTGGTTATGTAAGTGCATCTCTTGTGCGCACGCGTGAGAACTTTGGAAATCCCCGCACTCACGTGCTGTACGTTTTGGGGGTCTTTCTTAATTGAGTCTGGGGGTGTCTTTCCTCATCTTCCCCCTCACTTTCTCCTCCAAATGCCCTTGGAGGACAACTAGCCAATCACAGAGTACCAATTAAAACAGTTTATACAAGAAGCTCTCTTCAAGGACAACTTTCCCATTTATCAGTGCTTGTTTTCCCATAACTTGGCAGGCAAAGAGCAAAGCTTTCACAGGTGGCAGGGCCAAACACAGACCAAAAGTATCAGCATAAATTCACCCTGGTACACTGGTCCAGCATTTGATAGTTAGAGTAAAGATGTGTTTCCTTGTGTTCTGATGACATTTCCTGTTTCTTTCTGTTGTTGCTGTTGTTTTTGTTATTAGTAGCACCCAGTGCATTTTTTCCTGTCAGTGGGCACTACCAAGAAGTGTCTGGCTCCCTCTTATTCACTCCCTTCCATCAGGGATACTTCCCCCCAGCCAGCTCTTCTCCAGGCCAAATAGTCCTAGCTATCAGCCCCTCTTCATATGAAAGATGCATCAGTACTTTAAGAAGAGATGAGGGAGAGGGATGACATCTCAATATTAGTAGCAGAAGAGCTGGATGCTGTAGTTGTTTATTTGTTTTAAAAGATTCATTATAAAGTCTTTTTCTTTCCAGAAGAGCCCAAATGAAGCTCAAATTTGCTGCTTGTGCATGCTTGCTCTACTTACTGTATTCTAACCAACATTTTTCCTCTGCCCATGTTTATGCTCCTAGAAAGTGATTAAATGTTTTCAACAAAATATAAAGAGTTTATTTGTGTGTGCATTTTTTTAGTAGATCTGAATCACTTTAGCCGCGTTTTTGGCAAACTTCATTCACTTCATCTTCTTGGCATTTCATTATATTTTGTGATCACAAAGTCAACTCTCCAGCAACAAAGCAAAACACAACTCTCTGAAATAAATGTTGTCATTAACAAGCCATGCCAGGCGCAGTGACAGATTTGCAGCTGTAATGAATAACATTTCCCACAAAGTTCTCCTGTCTGACAGAAAAGCTGTGACATTACTTCAGGCAACAGTGTTGGAAACAAAAAGATTGATTGATGCAAGTAGATAATTGAAACCTTAGTACTGTCACATGAATGTCAACCTAACAAGCAAGCTACCACTCTACAGTAACATTTATCATGCAACAGCCTCTCCATGAATAACACACACACATGCACAGACAACATGGAATATTTCTTCATGAACATGAGTTATGCTAATTTATCCTAACTAACTGATTAATTAAGTCTCAGTCTCTAAAACAAAACTTAATTCAGCTACTTCTGGTATCTTAAGTTCCTGGATTCAATTCAGAGCTTTTGGCAAAAGCCAAGAACACTTAGTAGGAAGTAGAGATGTGTAGCACTGGACCTTTGACATGACAAGTCATATTTTGTGGATGGCATCATTGTCATGTCTGAATGCCTGAAGTTAGATGCAATAATTCGTATTTACTCCTGCCTAGATAAATCAGTGACTTTCAGAGGTTCTGGGATTCCAGAAGTTATGACTAATTAGTCCCTATGCAACAATGCTTGATGCAAGGCATCTAAATGATTGGATGATGGTTTTATTATTTATTTCAATGGATTTCAGAACACCCTCAAATAACCAGAATTAAGTTAAATTCCAAAATCATATTTAGACTTTTCCATTAGGATACTTAGAATAGTTCATCATTATTTTTTCATAATCCCATTAAAACTCACAATACACATTTGTTCATTTAAGATAGTTTTTCTTCTTTCACAGCTACTGTTACAGAATGGTTTTATTATATGGCTTCCTCTCCAGAAAACTTATAAACCAAGTAACATTTAACATACCTCATCCTTGGAATGACAGGTGTAAAATGGATCCATGTGAAGCCATTGGATTTAGTAGAAGCACACAGGTTTACAACATTAAACAGTAATTTATGTCTACCTAATCTTAACAAACAACTGATGAAAAATATAATGTTTACAAAAAGACCATCAGGGCATGTGGCATTAGTAAATAATCACATAGGAACAGATCTAATATGGAAAAAGTCACTCATAGAAATACCATGTAAAGAGGACAGAAACCATGCCTGTAAATCAGAAATAAATTAAAAAGAAATATTATTTCAATTTTTTCTGGTACTTTTACAAGAAAACTTTCAGTTAATACTAGGAAAAAAACCTAAAAATGCCAACCTGTTATGTTTTTCACCAGAAACTAAATGTAATTCCCCTAATAAAATGTGGCATTAAATAATACTCCAGAAAAGTTGTAGAGATTTTACCCTGCTACTGATGCGAAATGTAACACATTTTATCATTTGTCACGATTCTATCATTTATTTACCACTATTCAACATACAGGTCTGACAGGAACAGCCCATAAGATGGGTTAAATTGTCAGCCCCTGCTGAGAATCTGGCCTGTCTTTTTCTATTTTCATCTTTTACTGATTCTGTCTCTAGACATACCTTTCCTCAAGTTCCCCTCCGGCTTCTTTCAATCTCCTTAACGTTTTTTTTCTTTCTCTTCTCTCCATGAGCTTTGTTTCAACTGTTCTGACAATCTGTGGACTGATTCCTGCAGTTCTTAAGCATTCGTCATGTTCTCAGAAGCAGCTCTGGTTGACTTCACCAGAGGCAGCACAATTTCGCCTGTGGTTATTCACTTTTCCTTACGTCTCTTTTCCATTTCGTTTCATTGACTGGAAATTTGATTCAATCCTTTTCTTCTCTGGCCTGGCTTCCTTTATTCCTGTAATTCTTTTCTGCTGCCGTTAGCCTTTGTTGTTTTTCTGTGTCTCTTCTCTCCTACTGACAGAGTAAGAGAAGAGTACTGAATTAGGAAGCAGTCTTTTGTTTCGGTAGGAACTCTAAAAGACAGAGGCAAATACTGCCTGGGCTCAGGAAAGAATTGAGAGCCATAGAGAAATTTCTTTCAATGAAATTGCTTACTTTCTAACTTTAAAAGCAGATCAGCCAGTAAAATACTCAATAAAATGTTCTGTGTGCTTGGTTTTATTAAGGATTTTTTAATTCCTATGTTTGTTTTGGCTCGCTTTTACTACAAGCAGCGAGTTACATCTCTATTCTCTTTGACTCTGCTTAGATTTCATTTTATTCAGTATATTTTAGTTCATACACAGCTAAAAACCTCTCTAAACAATATAGATTTTAACATTAGGAAGCTAAATTTAAAGATGCTAACTGAATTTGTTTTTTTTTTAAAAACCAAACTTCCTTTTTTGGTCAAATATTCATTTAGCTATTTTACGCTGTGATCAATTTTTCTGAAGTTCTTGTATGTCAGAAAACTGTCCGAAATTTGTTTTATGAACAATCTATTTGAATTAATTCAGATTAAACCTTATAACAGGATCAAGGTGCTGCTGCAGGGCTCAGTCTCAGCTGGATTTGATCCTTCACTGGACACAGCTCCCAGGTTTCTGTCTGGTCCTATTCTGCAGTTGCAAATCTGCAGGTGGAGCAGGAGCCATCCTCCTGCGGCCACTAGCTCCCAGCTTTGACCATCATGGGAGTCTCCATTTTCCAACCCGATAAGCACAGACTATCTTTTTCTCCTTCAGTACGGCTGGGGGTTCAGACTCTTGACACTACAGGGTCTCAGAGGAGATCCTTCTGCTCTCTTTCTCCTCATCATGTTGCACAGTGTGCTGACCTCCTCCCACAGTGGTTCCTTTACCTGGTAGCAGTACTCAGCCATGCAAATCTGCAGGGAAAGTAAAAGAGATAGCAGCAGCTGAGGCAAACTGTGAAATGCTATGTCTTTTTCTCAGCAGAGGGTAAAGAACTTCCCTTGAAATTTCCTCTCCTCTATGGAAACTCATTAAGTGGACTCGTAGGATGTGCTGTGGAATATCCTATCTCTGTGAGTATACTTTAATTCCTTCATTTCTATGCAAAAGTGTCTTCAAATGGCCACTATACATGAAACTAAAAGCATGATTAGTAGTTCATATTTTTAAATAGGAGACTCCAAGTGAAAAAATATAAGTCTACGCAACTGTGATAAGACAATATGCACACTATATTTATAAATAACTAATTTGAATATATACTGGAATAGACATTGAAAAGGACAATTCATAATGTGCTCCTATAAAAGAGGCAAACTCTGAAAAGGTGAGTGTCGAGGACCGCGGTAGGTGAGGGTAGGAATTTCTCCTCCTTGCCTTCCTGCAAAGAGGTTGGTTTGATTTCAAGTCTTTGTATTCTCTTTACATTTCAAGTGACTACCCAGACCTTCCACCTGCTCACTGCCAGCCCTCAAACTGGTAAAAAACAGTCAGCTTTCCTAGAACTAAACCATAAAATGGCAAATTCCATATGAAATATAAAGCCCCTTTATAAAAATAAGTAATTTTATATATCAAGAGAACTATACAATAAATAAATAAATAAATAAATAAATAAATTGCTCTGCCAGGAATTAACTCTTAATGCCATTAAAGCAATGAGGCATAAGGTCAAAGGAAAGGAAACAGGATTTTAAATTAGTTATTTTCACTGTGATGATGGAACCACTGCTGAGACCCCTAATTCGTTCATGCTGACAGACCCATTATCTGCAATTATTCTTTATTCAAGTGTAAACCACCATTATGCATGGAGCTGTTGCTCCTGCAATAAAAATTTTAAAAACCCCTATACTGTAAGTAGAAGCTGGCTTCAGCAAGCTGCAGGGCCCTACTGTAGAAAAAAATCCTTCATTTTTCAATCATAACTTGCGTCTCATTGTGTCCTTTTGAGTAAACAAAAATAAAAGTCGTTGAGGTGTCTGCTTGAATCACAAATTTGCACCAGAGCTTAGGGTCAAAGTTTATTTACATATGTCATCTATATCTATATTCATATATGTATATAATGTGTCTTCTGTAATGTGAAGACACATTGAAGCTTCTTTTTTAAAAAACAGTAAACAAAGATGGGTGTTGTGTTCTGTAGAAGGCACAATGCTTTTGAAAGTTTTCTTGTTGAGAAGAGTCCCATTGGCTTCCGTCTCCCACAGAGATGACAAAGAATTGCAGGTTATGCCACTAGATGAAAGCAATGCTTCTTCAAATTTTCAGTAATTTGATTAAGTTCCAGTCTTGACCCTAAACAGATAATTATCAAAAATCGAGTGAAATTAAGGGACATATTTTGCAAACTTCTGAGAGACTGAAGAAATTTGCTTTCAAAGAAATCTCTGGCTTATATATCTAGAGGTATTGCCAAGAATTAGAAAATACATTTAATCAAAAATAAAATGTAAAAAAAAAAAAAAAAAAAGAGACATTTATTCTTGTCACACTTCTGGTTACGAATAAACAGGTTGAGAAATGCTGATCTGGAAGTCTTTTCAGTTCTGCTATAAACACTAGGAGTGAATCAGTTACCCACTGCAGGTACAGGATAGAGACTTCACTGTGGCTCACACGGTAGGATGAGCTCATAGGTGCTGGCAAAGGCTACAAAAAGACTGTCTAGATGGTACTGGAAAAAACCATGAGAATTAGAACCAAAACTGAAGAATTAGGACAGAAAAGAAAGATAGCAATGGCTGCAATATGATCTATACCACACAGGCCTGCTATTTCTCCTTTTTTCTCTAAAGACAGTTCTGTGGTTAAATGTTCTAACATGTATTGCACAGCATAAACATCCCTATGAATGCTCTGACATACAACACATAGCACAGACATGTCCTATGAAGCTACTTCAATACTTACTATGTGGTTATCTAGGTGGAAAGCAATCAAAATACATTTTCAGTATCTTATAGTTACTACTCCAAGACTTGACTAGTTATATAGTGGGAGCTTTGAACCCTCTAACCCACTCAGGTTAACCCAAACCACTTCTTTTATTAGAAAAGTGACCCTTCCAGAAGAAAAAGTGTAAATGATGATTTTGGTTACATATTACATATGGAATATGTCTACAGACACCTGTAAGGATCCAGAATGACCCAGAATGAATATTGTAGCTTGTAGCATTTGTATTCACAGACCAAACAGATGTATGTGCAGCTGTTAAATCAACTATTCACGCACTAACAAGTCATTATATACCTCTCGTGACATCATGTATTTCCCACAGTTCTTATCCAGTCCGTCCAGTGGGAATGCTCCGTCGATTACGCTCTCCGGGGGCTGGCTGTGTAGACTACATCTCCCATGGTTCCTTGCGACATTCTTCTTGTACAGTGTTAACCCTTTCTGCCACATTACCTCAAGAATGACAGCTGGGAGCCAGCACAGGAATTTCTCTAGAATTTCATTCTAGTAATGATCACAAGGCTTCGTGATTTTTGCAGAAAGCTACAACAAAAAAAGCATATTTTAAAAAAATCAGAAAACCCCACATTATATCATTGTACACATCAAGATGATTTAGGTAAACTGGAAAAACTAAGAAGCTTGTGTTAGCTTTTTCATTTCTGACTTCATTTCTGTGAAACAAACACCAATAAGAAAACAAAGGATGTGTAGAATATAGAAGTGTAGAGTTGCTACCCGGGCTATACAGATGTAGGCATAATTATTGAAAATTAATAAAAGTCATATGTGCTTGAAGGTGTAAAATACTCATAGAAAGAGAGAGAAATGTAAACAATGTCAGAAAAAAACCCTGATATGTAGCTTATACAGCTTTTGAGTACCCTCCTCTATATTTAATATTTCTCAAATCTGTCACAGCAACATTATTGCATTATTAAATCTGAACCCAAATCCTGTAATAACCTATTAGATATAGACTTCCTCCCTGATACCACAGATGTCCTGTTTGAGCAGAAGTCTAGTTTATATCATGGCCATTGTGCAAAGACATGTTGCATCAAAATTAATATACAGGTAAAAAGACTATAAGCAAGTCTGGAAAAGTAATAAACTGAATAATGCTCCCTTTTCAAAATCCCAGCTTGATGACACAAAGTTTTTAACTTTACAGTCTGAAGACACATCCTTAGTCTGATTTTTATCTCACTAAGTCTGCCTGAAAGGTGAGTATGCCGAGAGTGAGACCACTTTCAAACCCTTGTTCCTTGTGCCCAGCACAGTGGTAGCACCAGCAGCAAGACCCGTTTCAGTCACAGAGAGGCACCAAGGTACCACTGTGAAGAAGATGGCAGTCACACACATTTATACAGAGGTTGTTCCTTGGGTAGACATAGTGGAAAGATGGTTTGAGCTTCATGGAAATGGTGTCTCTAAAGATCGATTTACATATTTTGCGAAGCCTCATCTGAGCAGCTTATAACTTAGTCATATGCACTTAGAAAATATGCAAGCATATTTTCACCAACTCAGCAGAAACTCCATCCAAGAGTGCAAGGCACTGAATTTCCTCTGTCAGATACAATACATTGGAGTGACTAAAGATTTTCAATGAAACAAGTAAGAATAATTAAACAAGCAAAGCAATATACTCTTTTCTAATCATACTTAAAATACCCAACACCTGAGTACTTGCAGAACCAGTTCCAAAAAGCTCTGTTCTGGACTGACACTAATCATGGAGGATTTCAGCCTGAGTTTAAACTTAAATTTAGCAGAGTCAAAGTAATCACGGGGCTTTACACTATAAAGCATCAAGCATCCTGAACAGGCTGAATCTGTGTTTCCTCTGTCAAAAATGTATTGTCAAAGTAAGAAACCAGAAGGAAAGAACAAGGGGAATTAGATATTTTCCTATTTTTATATTTCTCAGACCTTCTTTTCTGTAATATATGGCCCTGAGTAAGACAAAGGCATTTAGACTTTAATGTACATCTTAATTTTTAATGTCACATTGTTAAACTTCTTCATCATGCAAGGGTAATAGGCAGTGGAAATAGCCAGGCTATTTTTATGGCATTCAGTATGATAGGTTTAAAATATCTACAAACACTGAGTTAAGTATGATCTCTATTTCATTGGTGTAGATCGGAATCTATCACACCCACCTCCCAAGCACCTCACTGCTGAGCAAATTCCTTGTACTGCCTTCTCAGTGGAAGAAAAGCCATTGCTACAGTAGCCACACTGACATGAGATATCATTTAAAAGGAAAATAGCCTGTATGGTAGGTGCACTTTGAATTGTTCAGTTTCATTTTTCTTACTTTTACAGATGATAAAGACATTGCCGGATGTGTTAGGTGTAAACCGTTCACATAAAGGAATATGAAGTTCAGTTCTTTTGGGGATAATAAGATATGATTTCACAATTCTTTCAGCAATCTCTAAAAGGTCAAGCAATTGGGAAAATTGTAATGTTAAAACATCAGAAATGGGATTCACATCAGTAGCCAAATGGAAAAACAGTAAAAAGAGATAAAATATAGGTAATTTATAGAATAGATGTGATATTTGGTAGATCAACTGAGTAATTTAAACACATAATTCTGTGAAAATCCAGAATAATCATTCTATGAACTTCAAATTTATTCTTTAAAATAATTTCTGACATTTTTTTTAGTAGTTTTGCATGCTGTGCCTTGCATATTTCCCTTTTTATATTATATTGAGTGATACAGAAATATATTACTATACTGTGGAAACACAATATAACATTTCAGAATACTCATTTCTTACAGAATTGTTTCTGGTAGAAATGCTATGCTCTGTCACTTGTGTGATCCATAGTCGAGTTTTGAATTCTATAGGGTGTGGCTTCACACAAGAAGTACTGGTGATGGTGGCTGGGATACATTTCAATGAGAGCCTGATGAAATCATCACAGCAGTGTTTGTAACAGAGGGAGTAGAACAAACAGACCAAAACTAAAGCAATGACAGGTGTGATGACAGATAAGTATGTGGCTTTCATATTTCTAAATTTTTCTTGGAGTCTTTTCTCTCTCCCATCATCTCTTTCATTCACCATCACCACTTGACTATTTCCCTATCAATCAAAACCTCTGTATTGGCTTTAGTTTAGTGCTTTCCATTTTTTTTCTTGTAGTGTGGTTTGATCTTCCATCCTAAGAAATAGTCATATTAACACATGTCACCTGCTGCTAGATTTGTCTCAAATAAATTGTAGGAAGGAAGAAAACAAAAACTCATATTTCAAGGACTTAGTATTTTAGTGGTTTTATTCTCACAGTGTGAACGGGGTATATTAAGTTCTTAGGGAGATGATTGCTCAGTATAGTAGTTTATTATTTGCACATCTATGATTTATAGTGCCTTTTTATATCCACTGCACTTTTATTACCAGTCATTCTCTGACAACAGCTTTTTCAAAGTGCTCTAAAGAAGCACATTGTTTTATGAAATACAGTCAGCTGAAGAAGCTGAGCAATCAAACCTGGCCAAGATATTTTCCAAATTTACCAACACTTGAGTACATGCAATTCCAAATCCAGTTAGAGGCTACTGCAGATGCTACTTATGAAAAAAGGGTGTGATTGGTCTCTGAAAAGAGGTGAGTGAGCTGAGTGATGCACTAGGTGATGTTTTGTTGCACAGTTAAAAAAATTATCTGCCCTTCCCTGTGCAAGAATTTCATTGCCTAGAAGCACTTGGGCTCCAAATGTCTTCAGGAACAGCTCTCTCAACAGCCAATTCTACACATCCAGATGCTGCAGGGGCTGTCAAACTTCAGCTTTGCCTTCAGCTGTTTGCCACCTCATCCATGCACCTTGCTGTAGCCCAAAACTCTGTAAGAGCAACAGGATGCTCTAAACATCCTTTTAAACTTCTTCTTGCTCAGCCCGTCTTCGAGGCTACTTGGAGTTTCCACAGCCTCTGTTGCTGTATCAGGGGAGTGGGTTTAGGGTGAGCAATTCCCTCTCTATCATGAGAAAATGACAAAACTGCTGAAACTAAACTTTTTTCCACACTAATGGCCCAGAATGCCTGACAGCAAGATAAAAGAGTGAAGCAACTGTCTGTAAGTAACCTAACAGAGCTGCTCCTGAAGAGCTGGAAAATGTTTATTTTCCAAACACGGAAAAGCAAAATGAAAATTATTTCTTTTCCAAACATTGAAGACAGAAGAAGAAAACCATTTCACATCACTGTGATATCTCGGGACTCCGCTGATAATGACTGTTCTGAAAACCTTCATAGTCTGGTTGTTCATCCAACTTACCTTGATTACACATTCTATCTATGCAGCTTACAGAGACGTGACTAAAAGCTACAAATCTTGTAGAGTAGTAAAAAAAAAAGTGTATGATTATGTGAGCCAAATACTGCATGTCAAGTATTTGACTGACTGATACTTATCCTCTAGCTGGGATCTGATAGCCTCTTTGAAGGAAAATATAGTCAGTCAATTTGCCCAGCACCCTGTTTTATTCCCTTTCTCCAATTTTCTCTCAGTTGTTTCAACTAGTTGAAGGAATAGAAGTTGCAACACAGTTGTTTAATGCCTAGAACAAAAAGAAAGAAAAGATCATTTAAACTTTTTCTTCATTTCTTTTTACCCTGAGAGAAAAAAGAAACCCTACAGGTAACTTCTTTTTGAACTAACAGAAGCAAAGATATAAAACCTCAGTCAACTCACAGAGAGAAAATCACTCTTTCCTCTTAGAATGTATGGAAATCCTACTGCATATTCTTAAACAGCCCATCCAGGAGATCCTCTCGTTTAAGAGAGTACTGTCTCACAAGCTTTTACTTTTTGAAATTCTCCATTTAATTAGCTCTCTCTCCCTTCCTGCAATTCATGCAGCAATTGCCACCTGATACTGAATAATTTTGTCCTGTTACACGTTTTCTCATGGAATTATGTTGTGCTATAATCTGTATTAGTTTCTGCAAGAAACTACTGTACTAAATTGCTAATGTAACCGTTCCTTTCTTACTAAATGAAGGTCAAGAACAGATTCATTTGTTTTTTCCTAAATCACCCAATTGCTCTTCCTTTCCACGTTGATTCCGTGAAGGGTTTCCAATTGCATCCTCTAATTGTGGGATAAGCGTGGCGGATGACAGAGCCCAGCTTTGCAGGTATCTTCTGGATTAGTGGCTCTTCATCAATATGGGACATAGTTTTCTGTGGTATAGTTCAGATGCACTAGTCCATTATAATATAAAGATAAATCATTCTTACAAGTCAGTCTCTTTTTTTCTTCAATTCCTTATTTACCATTTTTAAAACTGTCCCTGGAACAGGAAGAGAAGAGGTGAAAGTGGTACTTCTTAGATGACCATTCAAGACATTGCAGTGAAACAATGAGAGCAAAACCATAGACCAAGGATCTGATCTCATAAATTTTAGAGTATGTTGTCACCATCATGGCTAGGCTTCGCGGACGAAGATTTGGGAAGGCTCTATCCACATTTGTTACAGGCACGCTCGTGGCTTATGAGGCCAATACGAGACAGAGAGTATGTTGTACAAAACGCATATCAGACTTCATAATAATATAGGCTTTTCTAAAAAATATAAACAAAATTAATTTACAGCAAGCTAGCAGATGAGGGGTTGAGCTTCTGAGGCATTTTTTTAAAATCATCTGTTTGTGAATTCATTTACTTTTTTGATGAAACTGACCAGGAAGGTGACTCTCAGTAGTGCAGTTAATAATGGATACTCACTGCAAAGCCTTGGATTAGAGAAAATCTGCAGTAAAGCTCCCAAGTATTGTGGATGTCAGGTTCTCAAGAGCAATGGTTTTGTTTTCGGATCTTTTTGTATTGCACCATCCAGCTTACTAATGTAGTCACAGACTTTTCTGTGCTGCAGTCTAATAACACAGTTAATATTAACCTTAAATTTAAAAACAAAGGAACTACCTGAACAAAGGTCACTGTACAGTTTCCATAGTGCTTTAAAATTTACATATCAGTATTTGAAAATAAAAAGAGAATAATAAATGAAACACTGGAGCAAGGAAGTAAAAATTTGCAGTTGAGTTCCACCTTTATGGTCTAGGCAGATGTTTCTCCCTGTACAGAGCTCAGTAAGAGTTTTACTTGTGAAATAAAATTAGATCCAAAATGTCTAATAGTGTATATGAATGGAAAAGGAATCTTAACTCAAACTTTACAAATAGAGGAGACCAGAGGAGATAATGGAGCATTTGAATGTAGAACAGAACTGTGTTGTAAGGAGAGGGCAAATAATATATATACCTAGCAAGCATTATATCTTTCATGAACTATTCAGTCCAAGATCAAAACCCTTGCAGTAGCTTTTATTTTAAATGTCATGCTATTTTCTAGATTAGTACTGGTCATTTACATTTGAGAAAAACACAGGAAAGGCAAATTGAGAATACAGATGGTACAGAAAGTTGGTTGGTGGTCCTTTATCAGCTGAGAAGTGAGTCTAAGCTTCCACAACAATTAACTCTTCTATCAAGTGAAACCTCTTTCATGTGGTAAAATCCTTATAAATGCAAATCCTAATCATAAAATCGGACAGTAGGAGTGACTGTCCCACAGAGAACTTTAAATACAGCTTTTAACAAATGCTATATCCAAATTGCTAAAACCATAAGTCATCGTGGTCTCCCCAGTGTTCTGACAAAAAGAAATGGTCAACATCATGAATATTGAAACAGAGATTTATTTCTAAATCTTCGCACTCTTGCTCATTTTCTCTCTACAAAGACTGACGAACAATACAACACACAATTTTAGTGCTAAAATCTTTTTTTAGCTGCTCTAAGAAAAGGAAATTTCTTAAGGCTAAAAGATTCTTATATAAACCACAAAGATGATTCATACAAGGATTTGAAAAGGAGAGGCTTG
The DNA here is from genome assembly GCF_036250125.1 of Pseudopipra pipra. NCBI lineage: Eukaryota > Metazoa > Chordata > Aves > Passeriformes > Pipridae > Pseudopipra > Pseudopipra pipra. The sequence goes on along the minus strand of NC_087551.1, from coordinate 67,383,603 downwards.
CCATTGTCACTGTCTGGTACTGAGATCAGATCTGTGAGTGCCTGGTCTAGTCTGTAGTTACTTTTGGCTATTCTGATAGCTATAACCTAAAAGAAAACTCAGAGAGAAAAAAACTCCAGGGAAACTTAATTTGGAGGTAAGGGAAGGGAAGGTTTTAATGATGCCTCTCAGGCATTGGGGTTACAAGTTACGCACACGCTGCCCCCAACCCAGTGTTACAATGTTATAATAATGTCCATCCAATCCCTGGTTTGTCCACCCCCCGGCCTTTGCCCCGTTCCACCACCTGATCCGCCCCTCGGGAATTGGGTCTGGGGTCGTTTTGGGACCACTTCTTCCTCATCTTGGTCTTCTTCGGAGCACACAGTGCACACAGTCCTTGGTTATATCTTGCAGTTATATCAGGCTAGGGAGCAGATGTTCTTAAACAGAAGACGATCTATCTTGAAAAAAAGACTAAATATGTTAGTTGGAATTTAGAGAAACTTGATATGGGAAATATGGAATGAGGTAAGAGAGTTGGGGATCTGTGTAGCTACTGTGCTAAAGGGTGAGGGAATAAATGCAGCTGCTTCTAAAATCTACATTTACTACATAACTATTTCTAAAACCCATAAAAATTAAAAAAAATCAAAAAAAAAATAAAAAAACCCTAAGGCAACATAAGTAAGCTTCTGATAACTAATCTATGGACCTGCTTTAGGGGCTATGAAAACTATTAGTCTTTCTTATGGGTGAGGTTCCAAAGACTTCTTATATCTTGGAGGGATTCCCATCAAGCTATGAAGAATATTTCTGTGGCACATTGGCTCAAATGCCTTGAAGTTAGAAACTACTCAAGGGTAAACAGTGAAAGTATATAATTGTTATAGAATTAGAATGTATTTTTTTAAATTTGTTATACATATTTTAAAATAAATCTATTTAAATCTGGTTTTGTATATGAAATCTTATTTGTTTGTTTTTAAACAGCAGTTAAGAAGTGCACCTGGGACTTCACATGCAAACATATGAAGTAGACCTAGTCTATGGCCTGGAGATCTACTGGTGTAAAAGTCACTTGAAAAATCTAAGAACATGACAATGGAATAAGGGGAAAGGGTAAGAATGGTCTGGAGAAAAAAACCCAACACAAACAAACAAACAAACAAACAAACAAACAAAAAGTGGGTTGTTGGACATCAAAGGCATGGGTCCAATATGGGTTTTTTAGTAACTGGTGATACTTTAAATAATGGTTGCTACTTTATTTCCCTCGGAAGATATTCTCTTCCACACTGCAAATCTGATTAGATTTGGATCAAAGCCTTGAAATTCACCTACATGCTGTTTCCCAATCCAGCAGCTGCAGACTGCTGGTGCAAGCTTCAAGGATCAAACAGCAAAGCTGAGCGGTTGTGTCAGAGATACACAGATACGTGCAGAGGACACAGGGACACACATGCAGAGGACACTGACAGACTGCTAGACCTGGACAAAGTTCTGCCTACAGCAGCACCCAGGTACAAGGCTCGCGTAACACAAGAGCACAGCCAGTGGAGTCTCCTCCCTTTCAGCGACCGGAGACTGAAGGGCGGTAGCGCAGGCACACGCACAGCACTCACCAGGTGCACAGGCACCACTGACAGACTCCACTGCCCCTCTGACCCCCCGGCACCCCTGCCCTGACGCCAGCCCCTCTTACCAGCTCGACAGGTCCCCAGCTCAGCAGCTGAACCAGCTCGTCCCCCTATCACAGATGCCTACAAATACTCCAAATTCTCAGGTCACTCTCCTTTCTCCTTTACAAAAGGGAAATTTGCAGTTGCAAATCTCAGCTTGGCCATCTCCAAAGCTATGCCTGGAGCTTCTTAATGGTCTATCAGCTGGAGACTTTTGATCTTTGGCATTGCCTCTGTTAACCCCTGTCTACCAGGTTTTTGTCACTGTACATTTTTATCATTTGCCCCTTTACTTATTATCTCCTTTAAAATTAATTGGTTTTCCTTGGCCAGCTAACCTTAATGAATCACTCTCACTTTCCACGTATTCTTATAGGACTCTCACCTCCTCATCCCCAGGGTAACTTGTGAGTTCTGGGATAGGGAGTAGTCCAACAGAGCTCAGCAGAGTCACCTGCCTCCGGTCTCCTTTTTTTCTTAGGTTGGGCAGAGCTCTGATCATGATACAGTCTCCTTTGACAGCTTTGGTATTTGACCCTTAAGACTGGTAATGAACACTGTACCAAAAGACACAGGGCATGATCCCTTAGGCATGATCACCAATTTTCCTGCCTCTCCTCCTGCTTCCTTCCCTGCTCAGATCGCTCTGCCTAAAATTGGAAACCTGGATGCTTGAAACAGAATGACAAGGCTAAGCATACGCCACTGAAACCTGGCAAGAAACTCTCACAGTGGGGTCTGACCAGGGAAAGAATTTTCAGTTCATCAGCAAAGACAATAGGTTCACTAGTTAAGAACACAATTACTGATATAAGTAAAATAGAATTAACACAATTTTTATTTTTCATTTATATTTTGAATAATGATACTAGATTTAAAAATTGACTGTAAGGAAACAGAGCCTAAGATTAGCATAGTTATCAAAAGAGGCTTGCAGTTCCTGTTTGATTTCAGCTTTTCAGAAATGATAAATTTCAACTGCTAGCAAGTGGTGGCACTCACTCTTCCTGTGTAGTACTATTTCATTAATAAAGGCTGGTATTTCAGAGTCAGACTTGTCAGAAATCCTGAAGACAAATCTCAGCTCTATTACAGCCATTACTGTTGCATTGAGCAACTCTCTGAGATGGGTTTTAATAAAATCTTTAGATGACACTACAGACTTTTACAATTCCTCACAGCTGCCAATTGTCAAGGTTAAAGGAACTTCATTTTAAAGTTAAGGTGTTCAACAAATGCTTAATTTTTACTCAGTACTTCAACTTAAAAGAGCAGTCTTCATTCCTCACTCATTACAGATGATTCTGTTAATATTTTATGACACTTGAAGGATGATTTAGATACTGATTTTTCTTTTTTTTTTTTAAGATTAGTTATATTCCTTTGTCACTTATTACATTTCAATACTGATTCTGAAGTTGTTTTTTTTTAAAAAATTTAGCTTGGCCATAATCTTTCTTTTCTGTCTTCTTTTGTTCAACTGCTATGTTTGTTTGCTTTTTCTGAAACAAAACATATGCTTCAAGCTGTTGCCACGAAAGGCAGAGGAAGCAAACAGCATTCTATTTTGTTAGCACTGTAAGTCAAAATCATTTTAACTTCTGTTGAGTTTCCAAGCTATGATATTAAGTTCAAAAAAATGTTACATACATTTTATATTATCTTATTCTGTTTCATTCTGCTTAGTGGGATTTTTTTCTGGGGTGTGTTTTTTGTGTTTGCTCTTTTTTGTTTATTTGGAGGCATTTTTTTCTCTTAATTTCTTGCTTCTGAAGTTAAATAATATTTGAGAAAGACCAGAAAGCTTGCAGATTGCCTTGAGTTTTCAAGTAATTGTCACAAAGGCTTCAAAGTTCCTATGGATATCTGAAACTGTAAATCTTGGCTGTTCTTGCAGAATGATTGTAATCTTTCAATTTTAAAGTCACTATAAGATTATGTTTTAAGCATCCTTCTAACTTCTCATCAAGGTGTTTTATAGTTTTGTTGAGGAACCCAACGTTATGTCACCAAACACCACGTATCTGTTATTATGATGTTAGCACTGCTAGGTCTAAAAATCACAAAAACTTTAAAAAGTTCAACATTCTCCAGATTTGTTAGGTTAAGTTAGAATAGAGAAGAATAACCATTCTCTTCCTTTTTGTTAGGGATTGCCAAATTCAGCAGCCTGACAGAGGTAAGGTTGCCACAGCTCCATGTCCCCAGGTCCAGACAGTAGTGACGCTAACAGGCACTGATGCACACATGCACACAATGCAAGATTCTGTGAAGAAGTGGCATAAAACAGGAAATATTCAGTGCTCCCACAAATGCAAACATCAGCAATGGCTTCATCCCATTCCCATCTCTCTGGTTAAAACCAGTCAAAACCAGTAGTGGGAAGTACCTACATTTTCTCATCCACTGATGCAACACATACATACAAACAGGTATGTCCAGTGGCTAGGTCAGACTCACAGTCTTAGACCACTAGATATCTTGGTCACTCCAGTATCCAGCTTGGGCATTCTGGGCCCTCTGCTTTCCACAGTACCTGGACCAGACATATGGCTGCTCCAGTATTTGGCTCCCAAACATCTTACCCTAATTCATGGCAATCCCCATGTGATGCCTGTCAGCAGTCACACACTATCTCTGGCACTCCAACAACTTTCACACACCCCAGTCTCCCTGGGTGCTGCACCCTGGGTCCCAGGTCCCTGTGGCCTGTATACACCCAGCATTCACAAGTCCCTGTGAACTGATCCCTCTCCAGTGGCTGCACTCAGACCCCCTTACACAAACACATACACACACATGTATGCAGAGTCCCTCATCCAGGAAAACTGGACATACTGAAGTGAGTCCAACAAAAGGCCACAAAAATTATTAAGGGGCTGGAAGAACTCTTATAGAACAGGAGAGGCTGAGAAATCTTGGACTGATCAACTTGGAGGTGTGGAGATTCAGGGTGAATCTTACCAGTCTGTATAAACACTTGCTGGGAGGGAAGGAAGAGGAGCCAGACTATTCTCTGTACTGTCTGTTGACAGCACAAGAGGAATCGGACACAGACTCCATCTGCACACATGAAAACACTTTTTTACTGTGAAGGTAGTCAAACACTGGAATCAGTTTCCCAGAGAGACTGTGGATTCTCTACCCACAGAGATATTCAAAACCCAACTGGGCATGGTCATCCCTTGAGCAGGGATTGTACTAGATCTCAGGAAGTCCCTTTCAACCTGAATAATTCTGTGATTCTGTGGGATGAGTCTTTGTTCACAAAATCTAACTCTTTTAAATAAAAATGTCCACTTTCTTGATGCAGAAAATTGCTACACATCTCAAAATTCCATTTTCATAATCCAAGGAACATACTAATAATTTTAAATATAGTGATACTCACACAACACACTTACAGTACCACCACATTTAGGTGCATTTATAGCACTACTTCAGTGTATTTTAGACTATCAGTCACCACATATTTCTCTTGTAATCTTCATTATGTCTGTGGATTTGGAGTTGTATATTTGTACAGCTTTTATGAAAAGAATACATGGTTGAAGTGGAGCAAGAACTAAGAAAAGATGACAGATTACTTTTGAGAATTGTAACTTTGCCTGACATCCATCCAGAACCACCAAAGCAGGAAAGAAAAAAGCAAGCAAGGACACGAAGGAATGAAAAAGAGGAAATACTTACCTAACCACATCATGCCAGAAACATCCAAAAAATGTTCCAAGCCACCACTCTTGATTTAAAAAAACAATCTGGAACAATTACAGCTTTCATTTTATCATTAGCTAATTTCAACTAATTTGCAAGGATTGGTTTGGGGTTTTTTTTGTAAATCAGTATGATTCAGTATGAACTCTGTACCATATGCTTGGTGGAATCATGATAAATGCATGATCACAATATATTAGTAGAAATGTTTCAGCCTAATAGATGTGTAACCCATGAACCAGATATCTTTGAGGTATCATGATCCTGGAGAAGTTAGATATTAATGGTACCAAGGGAACCATTATGATCTAGTTTGCTAAAAAGAGCATTCAGTTTAATCAGATTCAGGGCCATTGTAGTGTAAAGAGTGACTTACACTTGAGCTAATATGACAGTCGAATTCTCTTCACATAAAGTTGACTTGGAATATCGTGAAGATGTATTAGAGGAGACTTTAGGTGTATAAGCATGGTAAGGACAGCTACACATTTGTATTTTTTAGTTAAAATCACATGTGACAGGAGCATAAAATCTGAGTATCAGCCATTTGTAATTTAATTCAATTACTGTTTTGACTTATTTTATTCTTTTTCTTACTGCCTTAAGCCATGGTTTGGGAAGTACCAATATTTTATAACAACTACTACAGATTAAAAAATCATATAATGCTTTTATTCACCTCTTGCAAATAATCTAAGACATGCTTTGTATAAAACCCCTTGCATTACTTCAACAAGCAGCTGATATCTGGAAAAGGGCTATAAAACCCCGCAATTATAATCAGGTTAAGAATGATGTTCTCATTTAATTACAAATCTTGATTAGGGTCTTCTGTGCTAGGTTCTCTTTAATATGAAGATTAAATAATGAGCTCCATAAAAGCTATCCAGTTTGCCTGACCTTTATATAACACTGGGTCAGATACCAGTGTACTGTAAAAGTACCTTTTATGAGTCTGTTAGCTCAATCTATGTATCAACTATATTTGAATTCCATTAATGCATCTGCTGTCAGAATGAAGTCTAATAAAATAAAAGATGGGTACAGAATGGTAAAAAGCTGATTTTCTCAGTCTTATGACCTAGAAAAGCATCCTAAGGGAAGGCCACTAAGTAAATTAGGGAATTTTCAAATATATGCCTATGTCTAGTCAGAGTCAGAGATGCTTGAATTTAACACCAAGTATGGAGGTAATGCAGAGGAGTATAATTATTCATCTATAACAGTCCTCTTTATAATTAAAGCCTATTTTTAATCTTAAACTTATCAGTTTAATTTTAAGATTCATAAATTTATACATTTTATGAACCAAAAATGTTAATACTGTAATCTGTCTACTGGAAAAAAAAATCATCGAGTGTTTTATGAGCATTCACAAAATAATATAAGGGGGGAAAAAAGTATTGGTAAAAGACATGCTCTAGTTGTGATGATTTTCACAGCCATTCAAATGATAAAGCTTAGCTTGCAAAAAATGAATTTTTGCGTCTCCAGCAGGTAGACTGGCAACAAATTTAAAACAAGTTCACATTACATCTTCCCAAGAACTGGCAATATTTCATAACACAGAAATATTAATAACACTGAATATCAGACATAATTCTGCAGCAAATGCAATGCTTTTAAGTCCAGAATATACCACAATATTATAATATAATTTTAACCTAAATCTCAAATTGTTCTTTTCAAATTGTCCTACCAGATATTTTGGGGATTGAGATTAAGACTATTATTGCTCAGTTTCTTAAGATTCTCTGGTCTTGGCTTCTTTCTTCACCAGAAAGAAACAGTGATAAAAAAGTGTTTATGAAAATTCTGGCCAGCAAAGTGGAAGAGCAACACAAGTCACTGAGGTTCATTTTCCATTAAGTATTATTCAGATTTGTTCAAAGATGCAATGGTTCTTTTTTCCCTGATCATTTTCAGCAGAATTTCAAATTTTCAGTTTAAACGTGTTCAATGTTTTCTAGTAAAAAATTAGAAGTATGCTTTTTTTTTCCCTGATAACTGTAATTTTAAAAAGAAAAAAGTAAATAAGATCACTTGGTTAAGAGATATAAATCAGCCATAGCAGTAAAAACTTGACATTAAAAGCATGGGATTCAGAGATAAACCAAATAATTCTTTTATTGTACCTAGGAGTAAACAGAAAATGGCACAAAACACAAACCCAACATTTATGACAGCAAGACTGGTGGTAGAAAACATAAAAATGTTTTTCCCAACAATTTAATATTGGTTCAAAATTACCAAAATATGAAAAATTAAAGTGTTTTCATGATGACAACTTGTGCCAGACCTTTACTTAGGCACACAATATTGACTGTAACTAAACCTTTTCTTTCAAAGCATATTTGTGGTTGTAAAAGTTTGCAGTGCCTATTGCAATTTTAGCCTGTAGTTCTCAAGATTTATGGTCATGTTTTATATCTTAGCAGAGATGTGTGCTGGAAATCTGATCCTGCTATAAAATTCAGAAGGAATTAAAAGAAAAGATTGTGTAAACATACCTCATACCTGTCTGAATAGTAATGCTGTTAAAGAGTTAACATCTTCTGACTTTTGAGTCAATCCTATTTCAAACTATTCTCTGCCATATTCCCTCAGTAAAAATTTTGCTTCATTAAAGAATTTTGATTTTGACTTGTATAATATTATACCTGGGCATGTATAATTTTACTTCTTTATCCCATTGAAATCTGTGGGACTAACCAGCAGGGCTCCTAGCCCCCTGTCTCCTCGTGGTCTCAGACCATGGCTGCCACTTTTTCAGCTTTCTAGCTACAGATACTTAGCCCAGTCTTACACTGTTCCAAGTCCCTGTAGTCCCCAGCCAGGGGCTGGGGGGGGGCTCAGCCCCCAGTGGGGCTGCGGGACCCTCAGCTCATGGTTTCACAACGTGGTCACCTCTCCAACAACAACTACCACTACAACCTTCTTTTCCAATCTGCTTATGATATGTTTATATTTTGCAAAAGCGCTCATTGGTTCAAACCCCAAGGGTCACCACCCCCTGGGGTTTTACCATTTTATAGCTTCAGGGGGAAAAGTGTTTTCCCCCCACCACACCAGTAAATTGTTCTTATCTCAACCCATGATTTTCATCTTTTATGCCTCCAATTCTCCACTCCAACCTGACACAGGGGTGGGGATGGGGCACATGGAGAGCGAGTGGCACATGGTTTGGAGATTCTCAGTGGGAGAACTAAAGTGAGGGGTACCATTCCTAAACCACGACACCACCCTATTCTCCCTAGGAAACTATGTGCCAAGTCAAGACCCATATTCAAGGACTCCAACTTCTAAGTCCTTTTGTGAGACCAGGTTGTCTCTTATAATCATATTTGAAAACTTGCAGTATAATGAGTTCAGAAAACTTGCAAAATCCTGTTTTGGGTTTATGTTCTTAAAATTTATAATAGGTTTTAAGACATTTTTTTGACACTCTAGCTGCCTCTGAAAAGCTTAGCCAAGCTTAGACATACTCAACAGTTTAAGAAATTCTGCATATGAATTTAGTGCTGCCATGATTCTATTCACAATTTCCAGCTTCAGGGCTGCTAATTTCACCTGTGCAACTTATAGGAAAAAGCAATGGCAAAGGTGCTACTATACACAAGAGGTCAGCTCATATCACAAAGACCCTTTCTGGCTCTCAGCACTACTCTCAGCACTACTCTAATTCTATACAGAATTAGTCTTGTACCCCTGTGGCCTGTGTTCAAGACAGTGGAAAGGGAAAGTAAAGCCACATTGTAATTTACCTGGTTCTGATGTATGTCTGCAGATGAAACCCATTTGCCAGAAGTAAACCCAAAGAAAAATGCTACTGCAAAGGAATAATTTAGTTGGGATATTTTTTTCCTCATTTTTGTCCTCCCATTCCTTTGGAGTTTTCTGCTTGCTTCTATACAATTTACCTACCACAGAGCCAGCATACATACCATGATGAATTACTTTGCACACAGAGACTAGTTCCCATCCTCCTCTTTTGTAGATCATGTGGCACATCCTAAGTAGATCTGTAGAGTAACTCTGAGGTATGAACCTCTTCTAAAAAAATGTGGGAAGCAGGGAGATACACCCTTGTATTCCGGTGACGGCCTTCAAGCTATCTCTCTCCTTATGACAAGTGAAGATGACAATGAGTAAGACCTCCTGTGGATCACAATATTATCATAACATCTTACTAGATGACTGAAAGTACAAAGAGATCCTTGAAACTCTGAAGGGGTCAATATTCTCTGTGAGTGAATTGATGAAGTAGGTGTCTTACTGTGACAAAAACATGGGGTGAGCTTTGAGCACAAACTGAATTAGATATCTAGGTAATCTGGGAAAAGCCAAATGCTATGATGTTGAAACTCTTATATGTTTTCAAGATTGCAAATAAGATGCAACAGACTCTTTATAATTAGCAATCATAGTGGCACCAGAATCAAGTGCAAAAACTGGAGAATGACTATTTGTTTTAAAACAATCTTGCTTAATCATCCTGTGATCGCTCAAAGAAAGATGAGACCTTTTAGAAAATCATTAGCAGGGCTGTCTTGGCCAGTGCCTTAATTAGACTTTCTATGAACTTGGGAATTTCGGTAAAGGTGACATTTGCATCAAAGAATTTTCCCTTTTGTTTTTCAATGTATGATTATTTAAGAGAATACAGATCATTTATGTTGGCATTAAGAGCTTTTCATTCTTCTCCGGGTTCCAGGTATCATTCATGCAAATTAATTCACACAGCGATTAAAAAGCCTATTAATCTCTTTTATATCCAAGAGCCTAGTGACTTAATCATTCTTACCTTTTGTTATGTTATACGAACTTGCCAGTTTTTTTGCTATTAACCTACCAATTTTATGATTTCATCGAGTTAAAGTCATTTCTTCCAATGAGAAAGGCAAGGGTGACACAGGTAAGTTAAAAGATTTCCTTCTTAAGTTATTGATCTTTAATTTGAGACCTACTTAAGTTACAACATTCTTTTTTCCTACTTGCTGTAAATGACATTTCTGTCATCTCATTTTTAATAGAGAATCTTCATATAAAATAGTGGTTTTATATGAAAAGAGTTTATTTTTAAAAATAAATTTCAGGTATTTGAATAGAATGGAAACATTTCCTTCTTCATATGTTTTTTATGAAAATAAATTATTTTGATGAGAATTATCAGGAGGAAAAGGAAAAAAAATTATTAGGCATAGATAACATACAAAAAGAAAAAAAAGACACAGAAAACACCAGAAAGAAAAATTTCAAAGATATTTGTCATCACAGATTTCTCCTCTGACTTGGCTTTGTCTATCATTTTAATACATGTGTAAACAGCACAGCTCTGATACATAGAATAGGTTATTAGTGTCTTTGTAAACAAGGCCTTATTTGTTAAAGTGTTTAAATATAGATTTTGGGACTGAATACAGAAATCAAGCATAGATTTTTAAAAATATTGGTTCAAACAAAACATTGTTCTCTCACGGTAGGTGACTGGCTACATTGTCTGAGATATTTTGGAAACATGAATTCCTAATACTGATAAATTTTTGTTTGGTACAGAGGAAAGTATTACCTGAAATACATAAAGAAAGGTATAATGGGTCATGCATACATTAACTAGTAACATACTACTTCAATCTAGCATAATATGAGCTTGAAATAACTGCCTTTATTGTCACAGGAATACTCATTTAAAACTCCACCCCTTGCCCTTTAGTAGGTTTTGACAGATGAAGATTATTTCTCAAAAGTGTCTTTATAAAAAGTATAGAAAATAAATTTGATATGATGATAAACTTCCTGTCAGTGACCTATAATGCAGCATGCTTTTTCCGTCCTTAGGGCTGCTTTACAGGACTATTGAATGCCTGTGATTTCCAGGAGGAGGTTTGTTCAATATATCCAGATATTTCAGTTTAACACAGAAATGATGAGTGATTCATAGCAGTCCAGGACATCTCACTCAAATTAAATATCAGGAAAACATAGGGAGGATAAAGCCAAAATTTTTAACTAGGTTCACTCTGAAGTTATGAAGTTATGGTATCTAAAACAGACTAAGAATTAATATTTGTTCTTTTATACTCCCTTCACAGATATTATATTCCCCCCCCATATATATATATATTTATGTATATATATAAAGGGGGTGATGGCATTTTATTCAGTTACACTAGCACCACTATCAGTACAAGGAAATCAACAGTGGAATATTGGCCTGCAAATATAGCAGCCCAGATAATTTCACAGAGATTATTTTCTTCTTATTTTCTTTTTTTATGTCTTTGTTTTGTTTTTTTTGTTGGTTTTTTTTTTTGGTTTTTTTTTGAGTGGTGGGGATGGTCTTGCATAATCCCATTATTGTCATGTTTGAATGTTTATCCTCAAAATCTTCCTCATTTCTCCTATTCTCTACCTACCCTGCCCCCTCTCAAGAGAGATAAACACACATCCTCAGTCATTTGGCAGCTTGAAGAATGGAGACACAGAGGTATAGCAATTTGCCAAGGGTCAAATAAGATATCTGTGGTGGAGCAAAGAATCATATCCAGGTCTCCTTGGAGCCAGATTAATGAGATAAACATTGAACTAGACACCCTCTCTACACATTATCTATTTTCCACAGAGAAGTTTCAAGCAACTTATTTTCAGTGCCAGAATAGTTCTAGCATAAAAATACAGGATCATTCAGCACCAGCATCACTAAGATGCTTTGTAATAATACAAACAAGACAATATGGATAAGTGCATTATTTATACAGCTATACATACACATAAACACACACATATATACACAGAAGAAAAAGAAAATGTGTTCATTCAAAGAAAAAAGGTGTCGTAGAAGTAACTAATGTTTTTGAGACATTCATCTTCATAAAAGTACACATAAAATAAGATTTAGCCCCAGGAGTCCAAGAAATATTAATAAATTCCATGTGTGTAGATTTAAATCTGTATGTAACTTGAAAAAGAATGCTTAGGTTTGTTTTGTTTTGTAGTTTTTATTGACTCCTGAATTCATTTATTCATGTGAGCCAATTCTCTCAACCCAATAGCAAAAAAACCCCAGTTTTAGATTCTGAACTCCAGAGTATATCAAGCTTTCGACAGCCAATTGCTTTCTCACCCTCCAACAACTATCAAAAGTTTTATGACATATTTGAGGTAAGTGAATGTGACAGAGAGAAACGTTTTTATTTACAGTAATTCCAGTGTTGTTAACCTGTGAAGAATAAGACAAGAGACTTCTCAAATGGAAACAAAAAAAAAAAAAAGAGGGAGGACAATAAATCAGAAAAGACAATAAAGAAATAAAGGTAAAATTCTATATGTTGTGAAGTCTTCCTAAGCCACTAAAGCAAGTATCATGTCTGATTAAATAAACGGGCAATGGCTTTTAAGGTTTCTTTTCCAAATGATCCTAAGATTGCAGTGAGATCGTGACCTAAGTCCTCTAGGTTTCTTTAATCACAAACTAAGAAACGAATTCTGAGTCCCTTGAAACTGATAAAAAGAAGATTTCTTTGAGCTATAGATCTAGATCAGGATTGTAATGCTAATTGTGATTCCATTCCACTGTTGGTGATTCTTTACTATTGATAATTTCCACATATGTTGACACAAACATTCTCAAATTTTTCATAACCCTTTGAAATATCTGTGCCGTGATGCATATCCCTCTGAAGAAATTAGAGGTGAATGTTAACTTTTTGGTTGTCACCATGGCACTGACATTAAGCCCTTAAGACACACAGTGAAACAAAAGGAAAGTCGAACTTTCTCATCACCTTTTTTCCTGGAACAATTCAAGAGAGAAAAATGTCACCACAGTTAATAGTGTAAAGCCTCTGAGTGGCCTGAAGCAAAAGCACCTGTCAAAACTGCAATCACAAAAAGAAAGGGTCACCAGAAGGACAAATGTTGTATGTATATAGTTGTACAGCAGTTCTTTGAAAACCAAGTTTGAATATAGTGTACTTCCACTTGCAAATAAATACAAGGATTTTTTTTTTAATATGTAACTAAAGAATATCACTATGGATATGAATTCAGTGGGACTTGAACTGAAAATCATTACACAGTAGGCAAGCTACATTACTGAATGCCCAGCTGCAGTATTGAATTTGTGATTAAACTTGAGTTAAAATGAAGAAAATATTCTCATGAAATTTTAAACTCCCATGGTAAGGAATTAGATTGTTTTCCTACATTTTAATGCCACCCTACCTCATGGATTTACTGTCTTCTATTGTGAAATTGGAAAGACCAAGGAGGCAGTATGCCTTTAGCAATAAGAGAAGAATATAGAAGAAAAAGCTTCCCGTTCACAAAAATTCCAAATTCCACTTTGCGTGTTTGTGAATAAAGCAATTTATTAAATGGAAAATGTTGTTTTTTCATAGCACTGGAAGGAAACTACGCTATTTTTGTTTCCTTCCCTCATCCAGGACTCAGCAATCACACAATCAGCACCACCAGCTTCATCCTGCTGTACTGAATTATTCTTCTCCCCTGTAATATGAGATAAAATAATTTTATTCTTGCATCATGCAAACTCTCTGCATAGCATACTTCATTTGAAATAGTCTTGTTACTGGAAAGTCTTAGAAGCTTTCTTTTCCTAATTAATCTTTTTATTTCTTGTCAAACTTCCTTCTTCCATTCTTGCATCTAGACGATGCATGGAATAAATTTCTTTGCCCAAAAGTCTCCAAACTGAAATAGTTGACTGTTCTCCCAGTTCAGTGCTTTAATCTGAAATTCCATCTGAGAATCTGTTACTACATTATTCAGAAGAAGGTATAAGAAGGTGCAAAGATTGAAACATATGCTCCATTTTGGTCTCTGGAAGTCAACAGGATTGTTCTCAGTCTCCAAATTTAAAAATATGCTGAAATTTTGTGTCAGAATTTAATTCATATATATGTATATTTAAATACAACCACAAAGATAGGTCTTTTCATGATTATTTGGTGAATACAAAAATGGATGAAGGAGATCAAGCTGTATGAAACAAAAATTGCTTCCACCAAAATTTTTCCATCTATATACTTCAATCATAATGTGTCATATTATTTGTATTACAAGCACTTTATGATATTAAAATTAATATATTTAGTTTCACAATTCATTTATCCTCAGTCATGCAATGATAAACTTCACCACTATGCAGATTAACAAATCAATGCTAATAAGAACAGAGATCTCAATCCACCTCACTAGCCTAAACCTCAGCATCTGCAGAAAGTTAACACATTTAATTTAAGAGGAAAGTGCTTTCTAAAAGGGTAGCAGGCATAGGTTACATGACACCACTGCTAAATATTCTGTAAATGACAGATGTGCTTATATTACAAAACATCAGTTGTGAAGATTAGATTTGTTCAGAAACAGACCAACTATGCAGCCCATAGGGAAAAAATGTGAATGACCTAACAGTGAAATTCACTGATCGCAGTGGTGGAGTCCAAGTGTAACATCAACCTCTTCTGACCAAATGTACCAGACACTTCTGGCCATAGCTGATACCTCCAGAGCCAGGAAGCCTGTGATCTTATAATGCCCAGACATTGCATTGTGTCACATTTGGCAATCACATCATTCAGTTACAGGTGTCAGTTCTGTTTTGTCTGGTTTCTGGCATCAAAGCAAGATTAACTATAGTTCTTTGTATTGCAGAGAAATTAAATACTTCAGTGTAATGAAGACAGAGAAAGGGACACTAACAATCAATTTAAACATTCACATAATTATTTATAAATAATATTTATATATTTATACATTTAAAAGTCTATATGCATCCAGCAGAATCTGTGAATAACAACAGACTGAAATAAATAAATAAATGCAAGTAGTTTATTAACATTTATTAACAAGAGAAGGACAATTATTTCCATGGGAACAATGAGTTTTCTGTTCCATGTGTAGATCTAAAATCTGAGAGAACAGAATCAAAAAGTGATACAGATTGCATAAAACATCATAGTCTTATAGTCCTCTATCAATATTTGAGATCAAAATACATGTTGTATTTGCATCTGATATCAGGAGGAATTTCAGAAAGGAGATTCCTATCTCCCTATAGTAAGGCAATGACAAACATATCCAGTGCTATTTCTGGTACATTCCCACATCTCTCCTGCCAGCAGGGGTAGAGAAAATCTTTATTAATTACAGCATATAGACAGTTCCCATACTGATGGTATGCCAGACACCTTCGCTCAGAGTTATGAGTGAAGAAGGTACTTCAATACCTTTCAGTCCAGAGATGTGAGAGTCCTGATCTTTAGCACTTCTTTTAAGATTGAACATCACAGACTGGGTGCACATGGACTAGATCCCCAGAAGGAAGCTCCCTGGTGCCTGTAAATCTGTCTGCAATTCTTAATCTAACTGACCCCTTTCCTCCCTTGCCACTGTGAACACCAGTGGATTGAAAGTGAGCAAAAGCAACCACTTCAGGGCAAAGTGCTTTATAGCAATTTACCCAAAAGTGTGTAGAGTCCACAGAAAACCAAGTAAAATATAGTCTATTTGTGTATCTTCCTTCTCCTAAAGCCTACTCTTGCCTTGCGTATTCAGTAATTTCCATTCAGCCCACTTACATATAAGTTTTGGCTGAGAATGCTTTGCTACTTCTTCCAAACACTCCCTTCCAGATGCCCCTGTTAGTCACTCCATTGTGCCCTCCCTTCTACTGGGAACTTTCTGAAGCAAGAGTTGGTCTTTTCTCCCAGGCAACCAACAATAGGACAAGGGGACATGGGCTCAAGCTCTGCCAAGGGAGGTTTAGGTTAGATGTTAGGAAGAAATTCTTTACAGAGAGGGTTATCAGGCATTGGAACGGCCCACCCAGAGAGGTGGTGGATTCACCATCCCTGGAGGTTTTTAAAAAGAGATTGGACGTGGCCCTTAGTGCCATGATATAGTAATTGGAGTTGGATCAGGGGTTGGACTTGATGATCTTGGAGGTCTTTTCCAACCCAATCTATTCTATGATTCTATGATTCTATGATTCTCTGTATATTCAGCCTTGGCTAAGTAAATGTGTAACTCTGCCCTGCACCTGAAAAATATCATTTTCCAATTTAACTGTCTAGCCGCTATAGTGTGCCTCAAAATTTTGCACCTTGGTTTCTTATCTCATTGTAATTTCATTTTCTGTTTATTATCCCTTTAACAGTGCCCTCTGAATTCAATGCCAGTAGGAAGTATTAAACATGTAAATTATTTTGCCTTTAATAACACTTTAAAAGAAAATAGCCTGATATCACAATTATTGTCTACTTGTTTATATACAGATTATTTCCCTCTTTGTGCAAGGCTGTTTTTCAATTACGTAAGTCTTCCTTATGGAATACAATGGTGAGCTAAAACTAAAATATATATGATTGCTTATTTTCTATTCTCAAGGACTGCTTTATGTCCAGCAGGTCACACTGTCAACAAGTATGATCCCAACTAGGAACAAGGTGTTCTTCAGGGGGTGAATCAGTCTTATCCAATGGATTTTTCTTGAATTAATCTTTGTATTATGGTTTCCAGTTTCTGTTTCAGAACTCAAGGGAACATTTTTTCTTGTTAGGTATTTTTTTCCTACAACAGCCCAGTGGACAAGGCACTCTTCTATCGATTTTGACTTCTCCATTCAACTGTTATCATTACAGAATTTCATTTAGCCTCTAATCTTCAGTCCGTGTTGAACTACTGCATTTCTGACAGGAAAGAGGACATATGCAGAGACAAGACAGACCTTGACATGCCTAACCTGAAACAAAGAGCTCCAGATTCCCATTTCTCCTTCCTCAGATCTGCTGGTTTTCCCAGTCAGAATAGGCACCCCTGGTCTACTATAAAACTCCCAGTCATTTCACCCAGTGAACTGTATCTCTTTTTTCTCATCAGCTCCCTAGATTCATTACATTTCCAGTGTATTAATAAGCCCCTTCATACCTTTACATTAAAAAAACCCTAAATTTTATGATTTACAATATTAAAATGAGAGGATTATTAAATATTTTATTTTTAAATTATATTAAAAATTATCTTGAACTTCCTCCTTCTTCTTCCTGTTACTTTGTTCAGGTTCAGCTCCCCAGCAATTCCATTCTAACCTCCCACTCACCGTATTCCCCAGGATCCTGATGTTTGATGCCAAGGATCAGTGACAGCTGAAGCCAAGCCAAAAGTCTTCTGTGGCCCTTCTTGCAGAAACCAAATGTTTCTAGCAGGAATATCAAATAGACACTTCTCACAAGGAACACACACAGCCAGGACTCCAGGAGTTGAATAATATAATGCATCCAAAAAAACCCACAAATTGATCTATAGTAATTTTAAACTTATGCAAATTTAGATGATCTTCAGGTCTCCAGATGCAACTGTACGTCATCTTACATTAAAAACTCATAAAATAATGCACTTTAAAACATATTTCTTTGAAAATAGCCTGTATTTTTTAGAAAACCCATAGGTTTAATTGCTTATTTCTTTGAGGTATTTTGTGTCAGTACTAGAAGATGTGTATGAGGAATATTACTGGCTACATCTATACAGTTATAAATTCTTCTGAGGTCTTCGTCAATAACAGCTAAACCAGTTAGCTCTGCAAATATTTTCTACACCATAAAATAAACCCATTCCCTTCCTCCTCTGGCATTTTTTGATTATAAATCTCAATTTCTGTTTAACAGACACTATTAAGTCTGGAAGATTAGTCCAAAGGCAAAAAAAAAAACCACAATACATATTTTGTCCAAATCCAAAGGTTTGTTAAGTGATTATACACAGAGTGGATTA
Organism: Pseudopipra pipra; assembly: GCF_036250125.1. Taxonomy (NCBI): domain Eukaryota; kingdom Metazoa; phylum Chordata; class Aves; order Passeriformes; family Pipridae; genus Pseudopipra; species Pseudopipra pipra. Next base: position 67,365,433 of record NC_087551.1, on the reverse strand, counting down.
GTGACTTGTAAATATAGTGACTCAGCTGCCTTTCCTATTTCTCCACCACTCTGCATTGTTGTCGCATTCCACTGTGACTGAGTCTCATCAGGCACACTGGGTTTAGTAAGTGATCTGGTCAAGTAAGCTTCAGTCACGCCTAAGGCTCAGAAGCTTGTTGCAGTCAGCATTCCTTTGGGCTGCTCTGTCAGCAAAAACTGGAAGTAAAGCTCTCACTTAGGTTTTGAATCTGGGGACCTGACTACCTTGAAATACCAACTTGATGCTCAAATGCTGCAAACTCAGAAAATGTTAGTTTTGCTAGTTTGGCTTTCACCTTACTCATATCACTTTTGCTGTGACACCTCTTCTCAGAGGCACTTGAAAGGAAAACTATCGCCAAGATATATGTCATTCCCTGAACTGTTGAAGTAAGAAAACAAGAAGAGTAGTAGCTCTTTCATTGTGCTAAATTACTTGCAGATCGACTTCAAAAGAGAACTGTTTACTGCTGCATTTGACTAGACAATCCAGTAGAAGGATTATGCATTTCTCTTAAAGTGAATGTAAAGTTAGCAGTGATTTTGGCAGTTAAATACATGCAAGAACTGCTTGAAGAGTTTGAAAAATATTTTTTTAAATAGTTAAACATATAAAATACTTAATGGACTATATTCTTTAATTGGGTTTGCATCCTTTATATCATTCAGCAGCCAGGAGAACCTTCTGGACCAGGTCCTTCATTTCGGAAATGACAGAAGATGGATTGCACATGTTGAGATAAGGGAGGAGTCCCAGAAAAGGGAAGATTCAATCCTTTGCTTTCTGCCTGTTCTCCAGTGGTTTATGTGCCTCAAAACAAGCAGCAAAAAACCCTGATCCTAAATAAAAATAGCTTCCTGAAAACTTCAATTACATTTCTGTGTGTAGATCTATGACATCAAACAGAGTATGTCTCTGAATATTTACTCTTTTTTTCCTTGTACTTTTATGTAAATAAATTCATTTGCATAAAAATTGGAATTTTTTTCTTTATAATTTAATACTATCCTACTGCATGTACCTTGCTGAAATGGTCTTCTTCAAATATGACAATATAAACAGAAGACCACCTTATTGACAAATAGGCAAGGATCACTGAGAGAAAAAACACTTGGCAATTAAGATTCTGTGTTGCAATTCTACTGCTCTAATCCGTGTTTACACCCCTGTTAACTGAATTAGGACCAAATTTCAAGAGGTGGCACTAACACAAGGAGAAATGTCAGAAGGAGATAACCTCTGAAATTCCAAATAAGATCTTTGTAAGACAATTTTATTTCTAACTGAATAAAACACAGCAGTTGCAGAGAGTAAAATATAAATTAATAATCACAAGTCTTCACAGCGAAAACCTGATTCTCTCTGAGTTGCGTGTGAACAGAAAGAGCAACATGGCCTACTTTGCCAGTCAAAACATTTTGAATAACAAGTAGTCCCATATAAATCTTTGGGGATATCATTTACTCTCTTTATAAGTTTACTGCCAGCCAGAATCTGAAAAATTAATAATGATTTGCCTTTCTTGAAAGCAAATAAATACAACACATACATAGTCACATATACATATGTACTTGAACATGTGTGCATAAAAATATATATTAATATCTTACTGAATTATAATTTAGTAATGAGAAAACCTAAACTTCACTGTCTGCTTCTCTGTCTTAAGAAAACTAATATAAAATGGACTGGCAGAGTTTGGGTGAAGGCATTCAAGCACAAGATCATTTAATTCACTCCTTGCAGACAGTCCCACTGTGCTAGGAAAGTTTGGGCTGATTCAGCTGAAACCATGGCAAGTGTCCAGATGACCTGGCATAAATTTTATTTAACCCTCTCATATACCTACCTATGCTGTCCCTTCTCCTTGGAAGTCAAACTATCAACAGATGCCTTTTCCCTTTGCTATCTCATATAATGACCTCAGAGTCATGTAGCCCTTGAAGAACTTAGAAGGCAGCTTTCTCCCATTCTTTCTTTTTCTTTCGTTCTTTTTTTCTTTCTTTCTTTCTTTTTTGTTTCTTTCTTTCTTTTTCTTTCTTTCTTTCTTTCTTTTTCTTTCTTTCTTTCTTTTTCTTTCTTTCTTTTTCTTTCTTTCTTTCTTTCTTTTTCTTTCTTTCTTTTTCTTTCTTTCTTTTTCTTTCTTTCTTTCTTTCTTTCTTTCTTTCTTTCTTTCTTTCTTTCTTTCTTTCTTTCTCTTTCTTTCTTTCTTTTTCTTTCTTTCTTTCTTTTTCTTTCTTTCTTTCTTTCTTTCTTTCTTTCTTTCTTTCTTTCTTTCTTTCTTTCTTTCTCTTTCTTTCTTTCTTTTTCTTTCTTTCTTTCTTTTTCTTTCTTTCTTTCTTTCTTTCTTTCTTTCTTTCTTTCTTTCTTTCTTTCTCTTTCTTTCTTTCTTTTTCTTTCTTTCTTTCTTTCTTTCTTTCTTTCTTTCTTTCTTTCTTTCTTTCTTTCTTTCTTTCTTTCTTTCTTTCTTTCTTTCTCTTTCTTTCCTTCTTTCTCTTTCTTTTTCTTTCTTTCTTTCTTTCTTTCTTTCTTTCTTTCTTTCTTTCTTTCTTTCTTTCTTTCTTTCTTTCTTTCTTTTTCTTTCTTTCTTTTTCTTTCTTTCTTTTTCTTTCTTTCTTTTTCTTTCTTTCTGTTAGGTTTGGAAGAGGAAAGCCCTGCCCAATTCCTTTCACTGATGAAGTCATATTTCATGGGCCTTGGTTGCACCCTCCAAGGCATGAGAAATTAATTCAGGTGGCATTTTTGAGAATGCAACACTAAAAAGCTGGTAAATATTTTCCTAAAGAATGGTCTTAGCCACCCAAGAAAACTAGCTTCTGGCAAACAGTTAAAATTATTTCACTAGCATATAAAATTATATTAAGCTCTTGTAGTTACACTTCTGACTATGTAAGGAAATATTTCTATATTTTAAATAATCAATCAAGGTTTGCTGCTTTCCAGGAGGAACATTCATTTGAATTCAGACACACTGAATAATCAATTAGTGATTGTAAGGTTTTTAGTCCAGGAAATGTATAACATTATACTAACAATATGAAATTAATATTCAGATATTTAGGATTTCTTCTTCATGTTTTTAAGTATTCAGAACAAATAATATGTGGGAAAATTAGGATACAGGTGCTAACATATTTATTTGACTGTTACAAGTGTCTGTCATATCTATGTGCCAGCCTTTTCAATGTGAGCCCAGGCTCAACTCCAGACTAGCTTATTTATAGCTGTAACTGGTCTTTCATAACACTGTGCACAGAATCATTTTTAGATGTTGCAATATAGCTTAAGTGAGAAAAAATACAATATTTCATGTATTTTGGAAACAGCATCAACAGATGAATATAGTGGCATTCACTGACATTTAAGCCTCATGCCTTAGAGATGACCAAGATAAATAGCCAGCACCATGTTAATCTTCAAAAAGAAGTTGTTCTTCATGTCATGAAAAATTCTTTCGTTCAAGTGATGGAGTTTACCCTGTAAATTAAATCTCTAAAGTAATGGAAGAAATAACCCATGACACTGGTGGGGGAAATCAAATTAGAGTCACTAATAGCAGGTCAGCACAGTCCAAGCAGAGGTAATAGAAGTGACCACATGAATGATAAGCAGGCCTTCACTAGGCTGTGACATCTGTCTCCCAGACACTGTGACAAACATTCATCTATGGGGCAAGCAATTCATAATTCAGGTACTAGCATGTTTATAGTGCAGTCTGACACTGGTGACGCCAGAGGATACCAGTCTTTCTCAATGGGATGCTCTGATTCCCTAATGAAGACCATTAAGACAAATAAAAATCTCTGACCCCCCTCTCTTTGCTAAATCAATCTGCCAGTGCTCCAAATAATCTTTTTACTTTATTTATTTATTTATTCAAAAGCATCGAAGATATTTGCTGAACTAATACAATTCTCATTCCTCCCAACATGGTAAAGTTAATGAAATTCTACCCTGAAGCAGTAAAATACAAGGAAAGAAAAAGGTGGGAAAATGTAAAGAACAGATTCTGGTTTGAATTGTAAAAATCCAATGTATGCTTTCTCTAAAGATGTTAACATCACTGCAATAGCCATTGGCAAAACAGCAGGGTGAGACGTTAAGGTAAAAGGGAATCTTGAATGTCACACAAAGCACCTCTGAAGTTCACAGCCTTATTTATTTACCAATACCTGAGCATGATCACTGATCTTCTGATGTAAACCTAATAGTGTAATAAATAACATATGTCCAGAGAAAATACAGGTTTCTATAAAACACAGAGATAAAGGGTAAAAATCATATTCTACAACCTCTTTTCTCTGCATTAAAACAACTTATTGACACACAACACCATTATTAGCAAATATTTTCATCAGGAATTAAGAATACAGACATTAGAAGGAAGGAAAGTAGGATGACAGATATCAAAGTGCTTGGCAAAGTAAGCGTGCAAGTGAGTAAATAAATAACCTTACAGCACATGAGCCTCTGTTCAGAAAATAAAAGAGGTTGAAAAAATGTTTGTTTACATTATATAAAGGATATATGTGATCTTAACCTTTTAGTCATTATGTTGAAACAAACAGCATATTAAAATGGAAATTTCCCTGGAGTTACTGACTTGCAAAGTGAAATAATGAACTTCATATCTCTCATTTACTCACACTACTTGTTTCCATTTAAATGGTGATTAGGCTTACTAATGATCATTTGGCAGTATTATTACATGGCTTAAAAATGCAGAGGTACAACAACAAGGGTAAAATGCTACTAAAAAGGCGAGTCAACGTTTTCTGGTGTTGCTATAGAGTTTGGTTTCTAAATAGCATTGAAAAGCACAAAAAAGTACCCCTTGTTCCAAGGCTCAGGTAGTCTTCAAAAGAGGAGTGTTGGTCTCTCCAGCTCTGCAATACCAGTCCTCACTGCTGAAAACTTCCTCCCGTGGACACACTGCATCCCTCTATGTGCACTGATGTCTGTCCAGAAGATATTATAAACTGGCATCGATCAGGTTACACCCACCAGTGACAGCAGGAGTCCTGAAGAAGTGATGAGCTGAAGATTCACAAAGAAAATGAAAATAAAGCATCGTGTGGAGGGTCAGCAATACACAAAAACTCCCCACATTTGCATTAATTATTTAATTAATTAAAGTCCTCTCAAAGCCCAGCTTTTGTATTTACCATAGACTGGATTTCAGAGTTTGCTAACACACAGATTCTCTTAATTTAATTTTAAAAAACTTTTAATAATCAATTCTAGAATCCATACACTTCTTATCTAGTAATATCCTTCTCTCAAATAAATATTCTGCCAGAAGTACCGGACTTGTCTTCCGAGAAGGTTAAAGAAAAGGTGTATGACAGATCTCCACAGATCCTCAGAACTAACTCTTTAGAAGTACAGAACTAATTAAAATAAAGCCCTGTTGTGCCTTCAGAGCAAAAGAAAAAGACTATCTACACATCTATTTGAAAAAGAAAGTCAGTAAGGCAACCTTCCAAAATTCTACTTGCCCACTACTTCAAGTAAGGAAAATTTCAGGGATGACCAGCTGGAGACTGAGAAGACATAAAGCCAGTTTCTTCTGGAAAGTTCTGGACACCAGAAGAGAAACAGTATCAGTATAAACTGAGGAAAAACTGAGGACCCTATATCTTCTCAAATCTTTTAGGACTCAATTTTCTGAAGGTAACCTTAACCCTGTATGGATTTCAACCATAAGAATTGTCCTTGTCAGATAGCCCTTTCCTAGGTCTGAGAAGCAGTGCTCTGCTGCTTTCCAGCAGTTCCAAATTTGCTTCATACTTCATCTCCTTTATCAGAGAAACTAAGACTGATCCTTCTGTGAGTTAAAAGAGAAAAATGGGCAACATCAGCCCTTCATTCTTTCCCCTGGGAAGCCTATAGTAGAAGGCAGAAAGAATTTTGATTGCAGAAAGATTTCTTTAAGAAAAATGGCACCAGATTTAATATTAGGGGTTTTTTTACTGAATGCAACATTCAGCACTTGAAATTGTCCTGGGAAAGGGCTCCTTAGCATTGTAGCCATTTTACATTACTTCAACTCATGGTCCTCACCTGACAAGATCCTGAGTGATAGTTATCTAGCAGAACAGACTATGTACTCAAAATTCCACACATTCAGCTGGGCTTTTTATTGAACAGGAATAATTGCAGAAGACAAATATTTCATCATCATGGTTAGGCTTCGCGAATGAAGATTTGGGAAGGGCTCTACTAACGTTTGTTGCAAGTGCATTGGTGGCTAAAAGGGCCAATACGAGATAGACAAGTCTGGTTGCAAAAGGCACAGCAGAAGGACTCCTTAGGCGGTATATTCGGCAAGACACGATTCTTTCTGCGTTGTCTTTTCTCCTCGAGAGTGATCCTGCGTGCTTTCTCAAAAGCATCCGCAGCGTTATAGATGGTGTGTCTCCAGGCCTCCCGACTGGAGGCCAGAGTAAACCAGTTATGGTGATCAAGGTGGCCAAGGCTGAGATGTTGTTTCAGGGAGTCCTTGTATCTTTTCTTCGGGGCTCCTCTCTTGCGGCAGCCGGTGGCAAGTTCACCATAAAGCAAGATCTTAGGGAGGCGGTGGTCCTTCATCCTAGAGACATACCCTGCCCAACGCAGCTGTGTTCTCAGCAATATGGCCTCAGTGTTGCTGCTTGTTCTAGAACACATGTATTGGTCACATAATCTGACCAGTGGATGTTTAGGATTGTACGGAGGCAGCGTTGATGGAAGCGTTCTAGGAGACACAGGTAGTGGCGGTAGATGACCCATGATTCAGATCCATATAAGAGAGTAGACAGCACTATGGCTTTGTAAACACTGATCTTTGTACTTTTCTTCAGGTGTTTATTTCTCCAAACCCTTTTTTGAAGCTTTCCAAAAGCACTGTATGCCTTTGCTAACCTGTTGTCTATCTCCCTGTCAATCTTACCATCCAAGGAGATGAAGCTACCTAGGTAATTAAACTGCTGAACTGATTTGAGCTCTGATTGGCCAATGGTGATATGGGGATGATGGAAGACTTCCTGAGGTGCAGATTGATAGAGAACTTCTGTCTTCTTTAAGCTGACTTCCAGCCCAAAGAGCTCAGCAGTGTCTGCAAAGCAGGATGTTAAACGGTGCAGAGCTGCTTCTGTGTGTGTAACAAGGGTGTCGTCATCAGCATAAAGCAGCTCCCAGACAAGATGATTTAAGGTCTTAGTGTGGGTCTTCAGTCACCTTAGGTTGAATAGGCTTCCATCAGTACGGTATTGGATCATCGGTCCTGATCATCAAGGTCTGAGACAAATATTTAATCTCATTTATATTTACTTTCTAATGTTAGTTTAATATCAAGTAAAGAAAAGGAGATAAACAAAAGAGGTGCTCTTGTGAGCTCCTGGTTCACTTGGGGTATGGAGTCAAAGCAGGTATGGTACTAGTCCATAGTCAAGTGGAGATTTGCATGGAAGTCCTGTGGCTGAGCAGAGAAAATTACGCTGTAAGGATAGTGCCCCTTTTTGCTTTCAGTGAGAAGTGTTTGGCATACAGATGTCAAATTACCCTAAAATACCAAGTCCTGTTCATTTTTGGAAAACAAAACATTTGATCACAAATTGACCTTCTGGGAGATGGTAAAGAAAAAAAATATATTAAATAAATTAAAAATAGTTAAAAATATCTTCCTCATGTCTCCTTTTCCTCCTATTTCCAAACCTAAACCTAAAAACTGAGCAAAAAAGGAAAAGATTCTGGCATCATGTCTACTTATTTGAGTGTACTTACACTTATACTGGCTTGAGATCAGAATCATTTTTAGTGAAACTTAGCTAATGATTTAATTTAAAAGTCAACCTAATTCAGTTCCCTATTCTTAAAATTGTGAGCAAGAAACATGCAAAATGTGAGATTTAAGGAAAAGAACTTTGATTTAGTTCATTAAGGTATAAATGATGCACAGGGCAAAAAGACAAAGTGAATTGGTAAAAGGGATTATACAGTTCTCAAAGAGAACTCCCATACTTAAGTAGTGTGGTATAAAGATGATACCCATACTTTAGAACTTAAGATTTTGCAGAAAGTTTTATCTGATCTGACTCTGAGATGGAGAGCAAAGAAATTACCTGGCTTATTTGTCCATTCTCAGGCATATCTTCCCACTCCTCCTTCTGGGCTGCCTCTGGATAGTGTACCTTTAGGATGCATTCAGCAAATTAAGTCCAATTAAAAGGATTTTTTGGTATTTTTTTCAGACCAGGAAAGATTCTGAATTACATGATGACAAGCACCATGGAGACTCATCCTTGACTCAAGGATGGAAGTATGTGGCTAGAAACACCTAAGTCAGGATTCTCCTTATCATATGGAAATAGTTTTAGTTCAGTATGTGTCAGACCATGAGAGTATACTCTGGGCAGTGTGCCATGTGCCCTGTGCCCTTTGCACAGCTCTGATGGATTTCCAGGGTTTCCTCAAAGACAGATCCTCATCACAGCCCAGGAGGTAATAGTGTTGCTGGCTAGTTTAGAATTAGGCCATATGCATGACCATGTTGATGTATGTGTATATATTTCCGTAGATCTTCATGAAATAACACAAAAGTTTGTCTGTGTAGGTTTATAGATATGTGCCTATACAAATATATACAGATCAGATACAAGATATACACAGGCATTACACTCTTGAAAACCTGCTCTCCTGCACTAACAGCAGACTACTTCCAATATTACTTTGAATTGCAACACTTCTCTCACCTTCTAAATACAATTAAGGAGGAAAAAGTTGCACATTAAGTGGCACCATTATGAATCATTTGCTAGGGGTTTGTTATTAGCACAGAGGATGATGTATTAATGTTGTGTTCATGTAACGCTCATTTCAGTCTCCAATAAGAGTTCCATTATAAAGCACCATTAGTTAAATGCACCATCACAATAAAAATGTAACAAAAAAAAGCATTTATGTACTTTAAATAATGTCCTAACCAAAAAAACCCACAGCCTTTATGTTACTTATGTTACTTGAAATAATGAGTCCTCAGAGAAGCTGAATTAGCACTATAAATTAAGAAATGTTGCATTATAGTAAGAATATATTCTTTAGGTAGCATCAGTTCACAACAGCAACAGCAAAGCTCAGTAGTTCTGTCTCCTAATTTAATTGTACAAAAAGAGAGGAAAAGAAAAGAAAAAAACCAAAGAAAATCTTTCTCTAGAGCCCACATATACTCCCCCATGTACCCCAAGAGATAAAATAAAAATCATTTATTCCACCTTTACTATTAAAAGAATAAATGTCAGCCATCCACCCATGTGTCATTATCAAATTTCATTAGTACACACCTACTTGCGTGCCAAAGCCTTTAATAGAAAAATTACATAAGATAACACTGAAGAACACTTGCAGTCTCTCCAGATGTGAGTTCTCTTTCCAACATTAACCAACTGGATAACTGTCCTTCAGCTTGTTTCCTAATTATCTGACAAGTTGTATACAAATCACCCTCTTACCCATGTAACTGCTACTTTCTTGTGAAAGAGCTTTAATTCACAGAAATTAATTTTAGTACATAAACATTCTCTAATATATATGAAATGTCACCTATAGTTCTTACTGTTTGTGACAGTGGCACAGGCAAAATGCTGTAGAAATTCATATATATTTATCTTATGCATTAATCAAACTCTACAGTATTGTGAAGGATTTTTTATTATTTTTTTGATATTTCATAATTTTTCCTAAATTTTTGGTCATCAACACCAAAAGTTTTGCTCAAATTTCAGACTGCACCAGTCTACAGATTAGACATAGAAACAGTGAATACTTGTCCTGACCCACTATGATTTTGATGGAATTTTTTCAACAAAAAAAGAGTCAAGTTTAGCTAAGAGACTCAATGAGCATAAGATTTTTTGACACACAACCGCTTACCCACACACTGATGTAAAATATAACCCAATAACTAACACTGGCAGCACTAAGCACAGAACAGGACCCAGGCTATATACACAGGCTACTACATGAATTGAAAACACAAGTGAGTTCCATCCTGTAGTTTTCCATACTGTTAAATGAATGGTACAATTTTGGCCCAAGTCAATCAGTACTAGCCTTAGGAGTATGCTCAGGGTATTTCTAGAGTTGATCAGACTGGGAACCATTGCTAACAAACCTGTTCACTGTGGAAAAGGACAGTACAGTTCAGCCATATGAATTCAAATTCTTCCATGACAGGCAGCCTCAGGGCCCGAGAATTATCTGTGATTTATTTGATCTGTTTAGCTGAGTGTAAATATAACTACATAATTGCACCAGTAGTATATACCTCCTAATAAACAGAATTGTTCAGGAATTTCCAGTGAAATTATTTGTTTTTTTAATTTAGAAAGTTCATTAAAACTGAAACCTTTTGCAGGAATGATCATATCACTTTCTGCAAAGATAGAATCAAAATTAGAGACAAGAATGAATTAGCAACCAGAAAGGTTTAATTTGATCCTGCAATAGGATTTAAGTACAGGTCATGATCAGAAATGATTGACAAGAATGGCAGAATGATATATATAAAAAAATTACACTAAAGGAAATGTAAGCTATATTCAGTTTCTTAAGGACATCAGTCAATACATTTTAACTTAGAAAAGATGCATGACAAAGGATATGGTTCTGATCACAGGAGTTATGCAATGAGTCTATGGGACATTATTGGCAAAATCTGTGAGGTAAGAATGTGGATACTCTCCTACAATAAGACACCATTTCTGTTGTCTTGGGAGCCATGGAACAGAATGTCTTTGGCAGTTCAGGCATAGCCAATATTATAACACTGAGCAAATACAAAAATAGATAGCAAAACTGAAATGATGCACATGACTCAGTGAGGTTGTACAATGATTTGTACCTCAATGCAGCTAACTTCCTAAATTTATGATATAGCAAACTGTGGTGAAAAGGTGAAATGTACGAGACAGTTCATACTGCAAAATTAAAGTGTTAGCTTGCTTATTGTATTCTGTTAGGCCCTGTTTACTACCACAATTTAAAGTCACCTGGTTTTTTCTTGGTTAGATGTAGAATTTATATTTATGCTGACTCAATTGAATTGCGTTGTCAGCAGAGATCATGCTATATCCTTGTCCCAAAAAGTTGATGAATTCAAACTCATTCTGACCACATCTGTTGATAATCACAATATCTCTTAGTCGTACATCTACAATTTCCTCATCCTTCTGGTGTACAGGAGATTTAAGTGGTTTCTTCAAAGTAGGTCAAAGGTTTACAACACCTCAACCACCTCCAGTTTTCCTAGAAAAAGTGTCAGAAAGTTCCTACTCCACTTGCCAGTATATGAAGGCATGAGATGTGAAAAGAGGTAGTCCTCTTTATTCCTTTGCATTTGCATGTATCTTTATCCTATGTACATTTTTTTCCTATGTTCTTTTTTTTCTTTTTACTTTTTTCTTTTTTTGGCACAAAAAAAAAAGAAGCTTATATCTCTTCTTTTTGTTCTCACAGTTTCATGCTCTCAAAAAAAAAAAAAAAAAAAAAAAAGAGGCTGGATTTAATGCTTCTGTATTAGAAGATTTAGCCTGCTTTTCAGCCTGTCACTGAACTGATGAAAGGCAGCACAACTGTACACTTTTCCCCACTGAGCTCAGATAGTTTTTTCACTAGAGTTCAAATCTCCCACCAACAACTCATCACAGTTCCAAAGTATCCTCCTTACATATTCAATCTCTATGTGTGGATCAGCCCATGCCCCTTCTTCCAGGCCGTAAATTTGGCAGTTTTAAAGATTTAATAGCAGAGTTGCTGCAGTGACAGCTCTATTTGTGGCACACCTCTCTGCCCAGAGTTGATAGAGGTCTGCTGATCAGCCATAAAGTTCAATTCTCCAACTCCTTATCAATCAGTTTTCCTGTGTGACCCACTCCAGGAAAGATTTAAACGAGGTAGTACCGATTCTTCACAGTGAATATAATAATTGGAGGGAAGAATAAACCTAACATTTTTCTTCTAATACATCAACTCTTTCAATGGATTGTTTGGCTTTGATATTAGTTCAAAGATGGTACAGAATTTGGAATCTGTGGAAAGGTGCAACAAAATTCTTAAATAAATTTCAACTAGTTCTTTTTTGAGAATTCCAATGGCATCTTTATCATGGTTTAGGAATGCTACTCCCCAGTTCAATACCCACACCAAGACTCTCCAAACCAGGTGCCATTTGCTCACTCCCCTGTTTTCCACTGCCCCAGCCCCTTTGCAGCAGGCTGGAGAGGAGAACTGAAGGCACAAAAGGTAAAGATCACAGGTTGAGGTAAGAATAATTTATTGGAAACAGCAATAAGATAAGAAAACAAAAAGTAGCAGCAACAATACTAATGATAGAGGGTAAAAGAAAGGAACAATTCACATGGAAACCCCTTGACAATACACAATACTTGACAGCTCCCTCCACCACATTTACTCTACCTGAGGGAACCCCTTCCGCCCAAAAGAGATCCCCTACCCCCAGCCCAAGCAATGATGTGAGGTGGTACAGAATAACCTTTGGGTCCTGGCCATGCCCCTTCATGGCTACTACAAAATTAACCCTGTTCTGACCAGAACTAGAACATCTCCCAGCCTTAAAAATGTTCCTGTTCATGCCATGCAGCAAATAACATTCTCTGTCCCTTTCACTTCAAACTAGCCCATCGTGGTTCCCACTGCGAAATTCAAAAACATTGGGCTTCTTTCCCAGTCTTGGCTTATGCCTGCTATTCCAGAAAACATGAGTGGGAACAGATAGGGAAAGACTTCAGTCTTGCTAAGAAGTGGATTTATTTCTCAAGAGCAAAAGAAGTTATCTGGCTTAATCAGTATAGATTTTCTTTCTCTATATATTAGTACAGACAGGGCATCTTTAATGTAACTTACTAGGCAGGGCTGTTTGGGATCTGTTCTGAAATAATTTCCTAAATAAATGAAATTTCAGAGTCAGAGACTAGTGGAGAAGGACACTCAGTTTCTCAAAAGGAGGCAAGGGACACTGCAAGAACAAGCTGCAAATCTCTCATTGCCTTCATGATAAAGACTGTACTGAATTCTTTGGAAAAAATTGCCTTCCATAGTAGCTACTTCTAGACCTGCCAACCACTGAGCAGTTACAACTGGTAAAGAATACATGGCCATCTGTCACAACAAAGATAGATGAACTATCAGTGTTAGGAAACAACACTCACAAACCAAGCTGTATCCAGAAGAAACACGAAGAATTTCAATCAAAACCTACTGCTTTGCTGACTGTTCTACCTATATTTGCATCTTTCACAACACTTAGTGTGAAAATCCTTATAATCAAGAGTATCTCATTACAGTTTTAAGAGTAGTAAAACAATATATTTTGCAGATAAAATTACTGAGAGGAAGCAGAAAGTCAGAGCATAAAACTAGAAAATAAAGCAAACCAGAGAATAGACCAAAAGATTCTTACATAACACACTGAATTCGGGTAATTTACCTCTGCATCTTGCCCATTTCACATTCTTGTTTAACTGACTGTAACAGCTACAACCTTTGGTCAGGTTCCTGTACACTGTCATGCACTCTTCTCCAAATCAGTCAAGAGGTTAAAACCTGTTTTTAGATACAGTTTCTTTATTACCATTAATCAAACAACACCTTTTTGGAAAAGTCTAGATTTCTGCTCTTGTGAATAAATGTCCACTTTGGAAACAGAAAGGGGCAGAAATTCAGGTCCCAACTGCTTTCAAAGCATAAAAGTTAAAATAATATAAAAGCGACAAAAGTTAACACCAGCTCCAGATACAAGAGAAAATGTGTAATTTTAAAAGAAGAGTCTAGAGGATCTAGATGGAGACACGAAACAGAATTTGAGGGCAGCTATGTTATGTATTGACCATTTGCTGAACAGCCACAGTAATTCAAGTCCCCACAGACTCAGGCCCTGCTTCAAAACAGGTCACTTATTTCCCAGGTATTTGAACCAACTGCTGTACTCTAGCAGTAGTGTTTCTCCAGTTTTCAGTGAGGAACAGAGAACTGACATTGAACAATAAACTATAGAATAAGACTAAAGACCCTAGACACTGCGAGACCCTAAGGACAAATCCTTGGCACGTTTTGTTCAGTAGACTGAGCATGTTGATAAATCCCTTTTTCTGGGAATATCAGCCCAACAAATCTCATAAATTTGGGCTCACCAGTGATTATTTTATGTACATGTTTTTAATTTTTTTTATACAATAACAGGTAGGTGACTTGTGATCTGCATACATGTCAATGTAAACATTTCCAGCCCTATAGGGCTGTGGCGCAGAAAGATATATGACTTATTAATAATCTTCCTTGTAATCAGCATCTTCCTTGCTGACCTGTTCCTCAAAGAAAATTAACACATTAACTAATGCATCTGAAATTTTAAAGCTGGTTTGCTTTTTAATATGTATAAGAGAAAAATATGTAAATTAATGTGAGAATGATAAACCAGCAAATTTTTTTTCTGGAAGAAACATAAAGTGAAGTTTGACATAATAATTAGCGTCAATGCACTAATCACAGAATCAATTAGGTTGGAAAAGACCTCTGAGATCGAGTCCAATGCATGACCAAACACCACCATGTCAACTAGACCTCAGTACTAAGTGCCATGTCCAGTCATTCCTTAAACACCCCCAGGGGCGGTGAGTCCACCACCTCCCCAGGCAGCCCATTCCAATGTCTAATCATGCTTTCTGTGAAGAATTTCTTCCTCATGTCCAACCTAAACCTCCCCTGGCACAGCTTAACACTGTCCTCTTGTCCTATTTGCTAGTTCCCTGGAAGAAGGAGCCCCTTTGAAGAGAGGGTCACTAGAAATGAGCAATTAACCAGTGTTCTCCTCATTGTCATGCACCTTGGATAATGAACTGTTAAGTCCCATGTCAACTTAGAGGAGATCTTGATTGTATTAATAATCAATCATTGGAAGTGTCTCATCTCTGCAGTTCTCCTTGAACACACCCTGACTCCAATCTTGTTTCCCTGACTCCATGAATCATTTCTGGCAGCAGTCCTCAGGTCTTAACCAAGAGACGTGGCTGGTTGACAAGTTGAACAGAATGGAAAAGTAATGCTTAGCAGAAATGGAGACAAATTGAGAATGACCACACTGGAAGGTTTGGGTTTTATCAAAAGCATTGAAAAGTCAAAATAAAGCAGAGCTGTTCTGACTGCTGTCTAAACAGAATTATACACAGGAGACCCAGTTCTTTCTGGTAGGACCATGGAGGAGAAACAAATTTCTGGAAGAAAAAATGCCTTCTATGAAGCTTAAAGCATCTTTTCAAGAATCCAGAAGCATTAATAAAAAAGAAATCATAAAAAATAAACAGTTAAATACCTTCTCAGAGCTTAATTTAAGCCAATTACCCTTTCTTGCACCTTCCTAGTCTTGACGACCATTGTTTTGGCGACACTTTACAGACAGTCCCTGCTAATTGCTTCAATAAGGTGACTAAAGTTTGAAGTGGAGTGTATTGTTTTCTTTCTGCTGCTTTTACTTTCCTAGTGGCTTTACCGTGTTCCTTCATGCTCCCGACTGGGTTTCCTCTACTCCTCTGTGCATTTTACTATCACTCCACAGGTAACAGGTCTTCAGCAGTGTACTTACCCCAGTTTGGGTCCACCAAAAGGCCAAAGTCCCCTCAGACTGCCAGGCCTCCTTCAAAGTGTGCACCCTTGGTTGCATATTTCCTCTCTCTCTCTCTGTCTCTTCACCTCTCTCCCAACGCATCTCATCACATATCTCCTCATCTGTCTCCTCCCTGTTTGGCTGCTGCCCCCTTCTAAGCATGCTTGAGCAGATGCCCCATGTGCTTTCCTGGTTGGCTGAGTTTCTGGCACATGATGAGTTTGGGCATGTGATTGCTTTATTTCTAAAATAAAATCTTGACAGTCTTTGCATTCCTTTTCTAAAATTTGCTGAGATTTAAAAATGCAGAAAGACTCCAATATTAAAGTGATCCTATGGGTTAGCCATAAGAGTTTGCTCAAAGAATCATGCTGAACATATTCTTTCATTTGGAAATTATAGACGATAACATTAATTTCAGGGATGTCTTAGTTCCCCGCCTGCCTATGAAGTCTACATTTAGATCACTCCTGTGAATCAACCTTTTCTATGAGGATAACATAATGTTTTGGTGTGAATAAGTGTTTCCTTAGTTCTTTGCATTTTTAAGCTTTACTACTTTAAACTTATCACATGCAAAAAAAATTATAGGAAAAAAAACCCTAAAATAGAAATCCTAATTGACATCAAATAAAATACGCATGGAAAAAAAAATAGGCATAGGTGAAATTTCTGTTCCAAACTCTGCCTCTAACAGTGAGTATCACCTTTTTTCATAAAGACTTCTCAGATTTAAGTCCAAATCCCATCACATAGCCCTGGCTCTTAGATCAGCAAGTCAGCTATTCATCACTGTAGCACCCAGAGTTGTAAACTCAGGAATGGGCATCAGCTTGTCAAATTCTCCTAAAATATATCCAGCACTTCACCTTCTCAGCTAGAAGAGATTTGCATGTTGGCAAGATGAGCTGTCTCTAGGTTGCATTGACTTGCAGAAGGATCAAAGACATCTTCGTATTCAAATATCCTTTACTCTTTTGCTTATAATGTCTTAAAGGGAAAGGAGGAAGGAGGCAAATCAGTTCCTTCTCCTAATCTCTCTAACTAGGTGAAAATCCATACTGAGAAAATGGACAAATGCTATTTTACATGAGTAAAAGTACTATTAATCTGTCATCCTTTATCATACTTGGGTGATCACTAAGCCAAGCAAGCAAGCTGTTGATGTTTACAATAACTGATACTCTCCAATATACACAAACTAATAGGAGCAAAACAACTCTAATCCTGCCTTATTGCCAATGGAGATTAATTTCATACAAATAAACATGTTTATGAAAATAAAGTTCCTTCTTCAAACAGCTGGTTAAATTTGACTTTTTTTTAGTTCATCCAAAAAGACCAATTAGACTGGCTGCAGTAACTGTTCTTCTCCCCCTGCTGATGCTTTACTAAATGCTAATGTTGGTGTGTGTAAATACCAATTAAATATGTTCTGATTTACTCTTTTTAACTGGTGTTTAGATTTTAAGGGGAAAAATGGCTTTTTAAATTTATATAGACAGTGTGTGTCCTTTGTGATTTTCACAGCCTGTTCTAGTTAGAAACAAATGAAGATAAATACCAAGCAAAATCTGTTTGGTGCTTCTATAGAACAAATAGCCCCATTTACAAGGTGTTACTGAATACCTGGCATTTTATTATCCTTTATTTATTTATATTTTGGCCATTAAATTCTAATCTTTTAGCTTGTTTGGTCACTTACTTATGATTTCCTATGTATCAACCACAGAATAATGACAACCTCATGGTAAATGTTATCTCACCAATCTGCCTCGGTGTTAATTGCCAGAGATTTGTCGTTGAAGGGTGACAGTAATGACAAGGGAGGTGACAAAGAGAAATGCAATCCAAGTGGAGCTAAAGAAAGTATGAAAAACCTCCTTGGGTTTTATGTCTTTTACTTGACCCAAGTAAGCATCATTCCTTTAAATCATCATTTTAGACTGCTTTCTTCTGACATTCAGAGGATAATTTAGCAAACTTGTTTGGTAAGGATGATGACTGCAGATGTAATAGTGGGTAGACCAAACCAGAGGGGAAATGAAAGAAACAAGGAGGAGAGAAAAAAACAAAATTATTCCATTAAAATCACAGAGATTAAAGACTAGATTACAAATAAAAACTATGTGACACATTTTTACTTAGCTGCAGTTAAGTGGTGAAAATAGGAAGGAAACTGAAGTTTCTTCTGCAGATTGTGTTATTAGGTTTAAAGCAGTGAAGCTCCATCCTGGAGTTTTTGTGTTCAGCTGTCCCATCACTGCACTTTATTCCTGATCTGTGAGGTTCAGCCTGCAGCAGAGAGTGCTGGGAGCTACACAGAGACTGTAGATTCAACCAGCTCCAAGATAACCTGCTGTTGGGGGCAACACCGGGAATTGATGGGCAGCAAGAGAGTGAAGTAAAGAAATCAAAGTAACTTGTTTTTCCTTGGATTCCTCACAGCTATCTGACCTTTTTTTCTTTTTTTGGCTTCTTAGATCAGGGTCTGTTTTAAACGTCCAGAAGCAGCTCCTCACTGAAGTCTGCCCCTCCCTGAATATGCCTACTAATTTGGACTGTGATGGTACCTTGAGATAGTATACAGGCAGTATTATTGTCCAATTACCCTAGGAGAAGAATGTAGCCACAAGTGAGAAAGAATGGAATGCTGAAGGCTCAGACAATCAAGGTGCAAACTGATGATGAGCAAAGTAACCAACCAGGTGCAGAGGGCGTGCACACTGTAAGATCCCAGGTCCAGAGCCACAAGCTCAACCAGGAGTTTTACTTTTAAAAATATACAAGCTCCAAAAATTCACCTACCAAATGTTTTGAGAGCCTTCTGTTCTTTAGTACTTCGAGGAAGCATAGAGAACACTGCACAGGTTTTCTTAGGAGACATTTTCCTTGATAAAAAGGGAAAAAATAAGGATCTTGGCAAAAGTTTGAAAGGGTAACATACAACCAAAATAAAGCATTTCACAAAGCTATGACTTAGCATATGTTAACCCACACAACCTAGCAAAATACAATGCATCAGTTTTAAATTACCCAAAAATATTAAGAAAGGAGAAAAGACAGAGAAGAAGAGAGAATAAGGAGAATTCTAGAAAGAAGAATAAGAGAAAAAAAATAGCTACCACCAGAGTCCTGTGGAAGTCCAGCTTTCACAAGGTAAGTGGCAGGTCCCAAGAGCAAGATGGAGGCCACACGTGCTGTTTTTATGTGCTCCGGCTCTCTGTGGCCAGCCTTCCCAGGCAGGACTTTCAGTTCACTGGCCATTCTGTGGCTCCAGGCCAGAGTGAGAGTGGCATAGGCAAGCAGAGGCTGGGTTAGGGTCCCATGGGATGTGATAAAGGTGGCTCCCAGGCTGCCCTTTTGATTGGCAGCTGCTTTAGGGCTGCCCAATGTGTGCTTCTCTCAGCCTTTCCACCCACCCACATGCACACACACATTAGAGTTGGTTCCAACCCAATAATATAATCCGGTGCCTCACACACACTCACTGCCTTGGGCTGCAAGCTGGGTGTTAAACAAGATAAAGGAAAGAAGCAAACCCTGCAAGGCAGGGTAGTGTTTCCTTGTCCTTGTACAAATAACTCTGCTGTGATAACTCCCCTCTGGGGAAGCATCAGGACATTTCACACATAGCCTGAAGATATTAATCTCTGTTTATGGGCCATAATGGATTCACCTGTGCTGATGTAACAGGCAGCTATAACATCTTAGAAGATGTCAAAGACTCATGAAATGTACCGGGATCCAGTATACATCATCCATTGCAAAACTCCCTTCCCCTGGGGAGGTACCAGAGGTGTTCCCATCTAGCCTAAGCCCAATAAAAGATGGCACAGACTTCACTCAAGGTACAGGATTTTCCTTACCACTCTGGGCTACAAGGACTCACTTGGACTTCCCCTACCACAACCTCCTTCCCTCACCATACAGGACCTTCACCAACATGGTCTTCCGTCACCACCCTGGGCTTCCCTCAACGGATTCAGATTGCAGCCATCACTTCAACAAGACTGGGGTTCTCATCACCAAGAAGACCACCAGATGAGGATCAACAAGACGCCACTGGAATCCATAGAGTAGTGATTTTTTTTCACTTGATCTGTCTTTCTGTCACCCTCTTTCTTTCTTCCCACTCTATCTTTCCTATTTCTTTCTATCTCTCTCTACCTTACATTTACTGTTAAATAAAAATGTGTACTATTGACTTCAGCAGATGGACTCATTTGCACCTTAATTCAACAAGAGGTATCTTTCTAGTAATTTAAAGAACCTGATTATACCAACTAGTTTCTGGTAAGCAGAGTGTTTACTCCAACTCTTCATTTTAGTGCACTTCCAAAGCAACCCTCTTGATTCACCTTTTCCGACATTAGAAATCAAGATTAAACCCACTGAAGTCCTCATTTTCAGATTGATGATCGCTGTACAGTATTATTAGTGGAAGTAGATGTCTTTAATAGTGTTCTTACAGCTACAGATAGTAGGATTGCTTTTTCTATTACATTCAATGAACACTTTAGAGGATTTAGAGGATACCTTTTAGACCAGAACCTGAGATCCCTTTTTCATGGTTTGGATAAAACAAAAAAGTTGTTAATATTCAAACCAGGATCCCCGTATATAATAACAATAATAATATCTCTATAGTATCACAAGTTTATGTAGTAATTCCCAACCTAGGTCAAAATGCATGCTGGTTCCTGTGGTGGGAGATTGCAATGCTTTCCTCAGGGGCTAGGCTATATTACACTGCAGTTTTTCCTGGTATTTGCTCAAACCCTAGGTTAGTAGCACATAACATCATGGAATAACAGAATGGTCAGGGTTGGAAGGGTCCTCTGGAGGCCTGCTAAAACAGGTTCATCAAGAGCAAATTAAAAAGCATCATGTCCGGGCTGGTTTTGAAATCTTCAGCACCCACAACCTCTCTGGACAGCCTGTTCCAGTACTCAGTCAGCCTCAAATTAAATAAGTTTTTCCTTACATACAGATGTAACTTCCAGTGTTTGACTGTCTTGGTTACTACCTCATTTTATGTTTTACCTTGACAAATCATATAATCATAGAATCAACCCCAGCTTCCTCATCCTCTCCTCATAGGACTTGTGCTCGGGTCCCTTCCCCAGCCTCATTGCTCTTCTCTGGACTTGCTCCAGCACCTCAATATCCTTCCTGAACTGAGGGGCCCAGAACTGGACAGAATACTCGAAGTGTGGCCTCACCAGAGGGCATTGTGTGGACACAATCACAGCCCAGAATTGTCTTGGTTCAAATGTCATATGTAGCACTTGGCAAAACATGCAAGAACAAATAAAAGCATTAGTAATTTAAAGGAGCAGCATGGGTGATAATGGGTACTATGTCACTTGTCACAAATGATGTTTCCCAGGGCACTGTATTGAGTCCTGTTCTGTTAAATATCAATGATATGGTTGAGGGCATTGAGTGTTCCCTCGGTCTGTTTGCAGAGAACACCAAACTGAGTGGGAGAGTTGATCTGCAGGAGGGCTCTAGAGAGAATTTTGGCAGGCTGGAGTGATGAGCTGGGGGCAGTTGTAGGAGGATCAGGAAGGCAAATTGTTGGGTCCTACACTTGGGTCACAACAATCCCATGCAGTGCTACAGGCTTGCGGAAGAGTGGCTGGAAAGATACCCAGCGGAAAAGGAGCTGGGGGTGCTGGTCAGCACATGGCTGGACATGAGCTGGTAGTGTGTCCAGGTGGCCAAGAAAGCCAATGGCATCCTGACTTCTATCAGAAATTGTGTGGCCAGCAGGACCAGGGCAGTGATTATCCCCCTGTACTCGGCACTGCTGAGGCTGCACCTTGAGTCCTGTGCCCAGTTTTGGGCCCCTCACTACAAGAAAGACATTGAGTTCTGGAGTGTGTCCATAGAAGAGCAACGGAGTAGAGGAAGTGTCTGGAGCCCAAGTTTGATGAGAAGCAGCTGAAGGAACTGGGGTTGTTTAATCTGGAGAAAAGGAATTTCAGGGGGGACCTTATCGCTCTCTGCAAGTACCTGAAAGGAGGTGGGAGCAAGGCTAGGGGTTGGTCTTTTCTCCAAAGTGGCAAGCAATAGGACAAGCAGGAACAGCCTCAAGATGCACCAGGAGAGGTTAAAATTAAATATTAGGAGAATTTTTTTCTCCAAAAGGGTAGTCAAGCATTGGAACAGGATGCCAAGGGAAGCAGTTGTGTCACCATCCTTAGAAGTATTTAGAAGACGTACCTGTGGCACTCTGTGGACTTGGTAGTGTAGGGTTAGTGGTTGGACTCAGTGATCTTAAAGGTCATTTCCAACCTGAAGGATTCCATGATTCTATAATTTGCTAACCATGACCATTGGCTTATGAATTTAATCCCAACTGGTAGAAAAGGTTCAATTTATTTCTCGCTCATCCCTCCAATAAGCCTGAAGTCCATGACTACTAGGTAGTAATTTGCAGAAGCTGTATATGAAGTAACATTTTAAATAAGGGAAATCAACTTCAAATCATATCCCTGTTTTCTTTTCACTTTCACAGTCTTCTTCACTCACTGATGAGGAAGCTTGATATTAAACATTCTGTTAATGGTTGTCAAATGAATCATGGTTTTCACTGCTAGAGTTATGCTAGAAAGAAGCAACACACTTTAGAAGTAATCAGAGAAGGGCTGAATGAGATAATGTAAAATCACTTATACAGACACTCTGGAGATGGAACCCTGTTTAATATTTAATGTAGCCATTAACCTGAGAGTGGAAGGAAGAGGGTAATGGATGGCCTATTGCTTCTACCTACAGGACAAGTTTCTGAAGCGAACCATCTCCCCTGGGGCAAGGATCACATATGCTGAAAAATCTATAGAGTCACAGATGAAAGGAGATTGAGCGGGTTCAAAATTCCCATGTGAGCATGGTGAAAACTGCAGGCAGACCAAGTGGTGAAACCTGCCATACTAGACACAGCCATGGGCTATTGCAATCCAAATGCTCAATTAATTTGTTGTGGCAATAGAGACACCATGCTGGTCCAGTAATCAACATTTTGTATAAGAAGAAAGGAGATAAATCAGACTGTTCAAATTACCATGGTATTACTCTGCTCTCCATTGCTGGCAAAATCCTGGCAAGAATACTTTTGAACAGACGAATACCTGCTATAGCAGAAGGAATTCTTCCTGAAAGTCAATGTGGTTTCAGAGCCAACAGGATTACCAGAGACATGGTATTTGTGCTCAGACAACTGCAAGAGAAGTGTAGGGAACAGAACAAAGGACTCTATGTAACCTTTGTTGACCTCACCAAGGCTTTCGGTACTGTGAGCAGAAAAGGTCTGTGGCAGATTTTGGAATGTTTAGGATGTCCCCCCAAGTTCCTTAAAATGATCATCTCACTTCATGAGGATCAACACGGCCAAGTCAGATATGGTAATGCACTTTCTGAGCCCTTTCTAATAATCAATGGTGTGAAACAAGGTTGTGTTCTTGCACCAACCCTTATCACGTCTGAAATCTAGCCTGTAGGCAACTCTGAAAGGTTTCTATGGCCTTGCTTCACAAAGGTTCTGGTACAGTTGGTCATCCACAATTTACTGTTCTTTCAGTTTTCGTGGTTTCCAGACCACAGTGTTTATTGTATTGGGTAATAGGAACAGCATGTTGAGCCACAGAAATAGAAAAACTATAAATCATTTTGTGACCTTAAGAAATTTTAGTTGAACTCAGACATTTTTATAATAGTTTAGTGAGTCTAAAGTGGAAAATAGCTACATTTCTGTACCTGTAATTTCTGTCCACATATGAAAAACGCTGAAAGACAGAGTTCAGAGCCAGAGGGAAAGTGGCCTTTTCCATGAAAGAATTTTGTATAGTAATAATTAAAAATAAATTTAATCACTAAAATAGGTTGTAAGGTCAACTGCGTTATCCATAATTATGGTAAGCAACAGGGACATTAGGATGAAATATTGAACTCTTAGTAGCTGGGGGAAGGGTAAGAAGGATATTTTAAAGCATGACAATCAAAGCATACTGCTTTCTATGTCTTTTTTTTTTTTTTTTGAAGTTCTACTTGAAAATGATAGTAGCTTTTAATGCTGATAAAGCTGCAAAACTTCACAGCTTACACTGTTCTCATTATGTTTCTCAATTCATGGTGAGCTTTGGTGTGTGTCAATACACAGTATTATGTCAGGAAGCTTTTATGGTTTTGGGATAGAGACAATAACATAGATGTTTAAAATAAAACAGCGATACAGTATGGTTAATTCTATATTTCATTTTAAAACTAGAAGGAGATGATATACAGACAGATAGTTAAATAATATTTGTAGTTTCTTTTAAGAGCCCTGAATGCTACGAAATGGCATGGGCCCTGATAGGATGCACCCACAAGTGCTGAGGCAGATGTCTGATGACACTACCTTGATAATCTTTGATCTATCATTGCAATTGGGAGAGGTACCTAAGAACTGAGGGAAAGGAAATGTCATTCCTATCTTCAAGAATGTAAAGAAGGACCCAGGGAAGTACAGGCCAGTCAGCCTCAGCTCTAGTTGGAGGCCAGTAGCAAGCCATGCACCCCAGGTGTCAATACTGGGTTTAGTACCATTCAGCATCTTTATTCACAGTCTAGATGACAGATCAGAGTGTACCATCAGCAAGTTTGATGATGATACAAAACTGGGAAAAGTGGTTATATGTCAGAGGATCATGCTGCCATCCAGAAGGACCTCAACAATCTGAAGAAAAGGGTTGACGGGAATCTCGTGCAGGAGAAGTAAAAAGTCCTGTACCAGGGGACAAACAGACACCAGTACATACTGGGCATAAGCCTGATGGGAAGCAGCTTGGTAGAAAAGGACCTGAGAATCCTCGGCTGACACCAAGCTGACTATGAGCTGGCAAAGTGTTCTTTCTGCAAAAAGAGATAATGGTACTGTGGTTTGCATTAGACAAAGTATTACCAACAGGTCAAGAGAAGTGATCCTTCCCCTCTATTCAGTGCTGGTGAGTCCACACCTGGAGTGCTGGGTCCAGTTCTGGGATTCCCAGTACAAGAGAGATACAGAGCTACTGACGACTTTCCAGAGAAGGGCCATGAAGATGGTGAAAGAACCTCACATATGAGAAAGTTTGAAAGAATTGGGACGGTTCAGTCTGGAGAAGAGGAGGCTCAGAGAGAACCTTACTAATGTATGGAAAAAGGGTGGAGCCATTTCTATGGTGCCCAGTGACAGAATCAGAGCCAATGGGCACAAACTGAAACAAACCTTTTTTATATGAGGGGGATTGAGTATTGGCACAGGTTTCCTATAGAAGTTGTGGCCCTCCTTGGAGGTATTCAAAAGCCACCTGGACACAGTCCTGGGCAACCAACAATTAAGTGGCCATACTTGAGCTGGGGGTTGGACCAGACAGCCTCCAGAGGTCCTTTGCAACCTCAACCATTCTGCGATTCTGAGAATAACCACTTATGGTCCCTACCAGAAAAGGATGAAGGACTTTTGTTTTGATGTTTCTAAAATCATGTTTATGTCCTTTGAATGGATGACATCTTACCCAGTTACATAAAATATATGCTGGATTTGGTTCTTTATCAGGAATACAAATAAGAAAAAGAACTGTAGTAGGTGAGTATTCTTATTTACCTCCCATGGAATTAAATACCCACTGGTATTGCCCATATGCCAACAAAGGAGCCCTGTCACTTCAGGGAGGAGGACTAGATGCACAAACGCTGAAAATCATGTGTGCAGTGAGTCATCTATGTCAGTAGACATGACAGCAGAGGTTGCTTCAGTGTTCGGTCACCAGTAGCTAGTGTAAGAATGTCGTCTGTGAAATAGTCTTTATAAGTTTTCACATCCAAGAGCAATTGAGTATAGCTGCCTTTAAGAAGCCTAAGTATAATCAGTAACTTATTTGCCTAGAAAGGAATCTGATTTTCTTACCATACCTTTCAAGGCTAGGAGTCCTAGCGCTTAAAATCCAACACCAAAAATGTATTTCCTTTCTTCTTACAATGAAGTTCATTATATGGTATTGATGAAGCTTTCATTATTGACATATATTTACAACATTTTCAGAGTTGTTGGAATGTCTTAATGTCATGAATTATAGCCCATATTGCGTATCCCAAAAATGAATGCAGTCAGAGAAATTAAAACCATAAAGTTTAAGTAAGTATTATGCTAATAGTAATTATTTTCTTTTGTTTATAATTAAGACAATATAATACAACCAATATTTTATCCAGAGGAAAAAGCTAATAATTTCATTAAAATTAATCTTTATTTTATCATCATCAAAAAATTAATAAAGATTGATCATTTTTAATAAAGGCACAGGTTCACTTATATTGTTTTTATCGACGGTAACATATGTTATTATCACGCTTACTTACTAGAAAAGAATGAGTCTGATGATCATATATTAGGATATGAATATTAACAATTAATTTGCTTGCATTGTTACAACAATAGGTTTTCCACAGATAATTCAAGTAAGTAACAACACGTTCGTCTTCCCAAATAAAACTCGACATTTAGACAAAAATTATTGCATCCTTCTTTTGGCCACTATTAAACT
This sequence comes from Pseudopipra pipra, assembly GCF_036250125.1. Classification (NCBI taxonomy): domain Eukaryota; kingdom Metazoa; phylum Chordata; class Aves; order Passeriformes; family Pipridae; genus Pseudopipra; species Pseudopipra pipra. The sequence goes on along the minus strand of NC_087551.1, from coordinate 67,339,183 downwards.
AAGATGTGATGCTTTCAATATAGAAAATGAAAGTATTGGTAGAGAGGATGTTGAATGACCTATATGTGCAAAAATAACAATTATGAAAAAGAAACCATATAAGCTTTCCACTATTATCTGATCTTTATTTTCCAAGAGCCAATATTAACTCTATAATGTAAATACATATGACATACATAAAAGCATGTCAAAACTAGAGTAAATACTTTTTTTTAGATAAAGCACCTCTGAACAGGTATACATCACCTAAGTAAATCATGAATAAGCACAAGAAAAACATAAATAAAATATGATTAATGATGCTCAAAAAAAAAATAAAATCCAATGATGCAATCAAAATACACAAGAAAGGAGGATATTAAACAATGAGCTAAGGATAATCTTAGTAAATTCACTTTTGAACTCACATTTTATATGTAATAGGAAAGAGCTTAAGGTTCTAATTCTGCTAAGTGCTTAAGCACCTGCCTAATTACTTTGAAGCCAATGGGAGTTGAACATGTGTTTCCTGAAGGCAACTTTGACAGCTTAGAGCCTGTATGGACACATTCCTGTTGATCTTCTAGACCACTGCTGAGACAGTAGTTTGATGGAGACTCCGCCTGGAGCAGTTGCCTGGATTCACAGTTTAGCTCTAGGATATCCCATGCATACTTCCTTGATGGGATTTCCCTACACAGATGAGATTTTAGGGATAACACTAGATCCCCAAGCCCAGGTATATGACACACATCTAAGCCCTTATGGTAATTACATACATCTGGGCTCTTCTGCATCATGCTGTACTTTGCAACTTCCTTCGTTGTAATAAGCAGTCCAGTGCACCCCGTTGTCCACCCCTGACACTGATGCACCAGGAGGCTTAGCCTAGCAATATCAGCAACACAGGGTAAAGATATGAGATAGAGTAGGAGAAAAAAGCAAGAGCTAGTTCCCACAAAACCACATGGTGCTGTGCAGATAACCATTTAATTATCTGATCACTTTATCTCTTAAGTGCAAACATCAGCCTTTCACCTTGTCCTGAGCACACCAAACTATATTCCTGCATAATGGCACTGTTGTGGGAAACCACAACAGCTCAACCTTTTGTATCTTGACAACTTCAGGCTCGTGGCTGCAGCAGGCTACAAATGTCCAAAATCAAAAGTCAATTTCTTTGCCTTCTGAAACAAAGGGAGACAGCAGTAGTCCTAATTCTACATCTAAATTCAATCCTGAATTGATCAGGTATTAGTCTTTGGAAGACATCTATACCAGATGTGAACAGAACCTGTAGAGCAACAAGTGTATCAGCAAGTCCACTGCAGTGGGGTGTACAAAACCATCTGCTGCTTGATCTCCTTCTGTGTGTCATATGCAACACCCCAAATATCAGCACAGCCCTAAAGCAGGAAAGTCAATTGCAGTAGAGTTCTGATAAGATATTCTGATACAATATCTGCTGGGGAGGTTTGAAAATAGTCTTTGATTGTATTCCGACTAAAAAAATCACATTATAAGTCTTTTGTGCACAGATAGACTGGTTTTAGAGGACTAGGGCAAAGGCAAAACCTCCTCATATTTCAGGTTTTGGGTCTTTCCCTGTACTACACTTGCAATGTCCTCCATGGAAACTGCTATTGTGAGGAGGACTGCATGCTTCATCATGTTGACTAGAGGAAAAGTTTGCTTGACCCTGAAAGATAATTGTAATTGCTTTCTCCTGGTACCCACACAGTGAACACTTGTAACCACAACACACAGAGCACTCATGCACCCAGAGGACTTGAGGATCCAACGACTCTACCAAACAAAAGACATTTTTATTTCTCATTCTACCTTCACCTCTCTGCTTCACCCTGATGGAAGCTGATTCTGTTCATAATGGGAAGAAGAAAACACTTTTCCAAGGACTTAATGATACTTCTGCCCTTTGCTTACCATTCTGCTATTATATCATAGCATACAAAGTAATTGGGCCATGACCAATGCCTGCCTAGGCAATTTTCATATATCACTTCAGTATTTACTTCCTGATGAGTAAAGTGCTGCTGCCTTATCTTAAATCCTTCTTCCATTCTCTTCCAGCATGTGAACCTTACCATCTACTCCCACTAAAACCTGCAGCTATGTCCATCTAGGTACCGTGGATAGAATTTCCTTTCTGCAGGTTTTCACAGGTATTGATTTAAGCTAACAGATAAATATTATCCACTGTAAAAGAAAATTACTGTTTTCATTACTAAGCAAACACTTTTCTGTTGTCAAAAGAAAGCAGGAATTATGTTCTTGCATTAAAAGGCTTTTAGGAAGGAATAGGCATTGAACTCCTGCTTGCAGTCTATTTCTTATGAGATTTTTGTACTTTTGAGAATGAAAAACTTTGTTGATACTTTGTTCATACCTACTGAGATTAAATGGAGCCTGCATCTGGAGAATATATTCACATAGGTCGCCTCATTTTAACAAGGCAAACTGAATTTAGCCACAATGCTTTTAAAGGCATGAGATGGGCCTCCATTCCTGGAATCATATAAAATCATATACACACAGGCTTTCTTGTGGCTTCCTCTTGTGGAAGAGGAAGTCAAGAAATATAAAAACAGGGATTACTCTCACCTAGCCCTTAAAATAGAAGAGAGTTGTGATTATACCAGTATAGTAAAGAAGAATCTGCCATCATTATCATACTGTATCTTTTTTTTTGAGAGAGAGAGATTTTGGCAAACTGCTTCTGCCATCTTCATGTTTATGATAAGTATAGACATCTAGGTCTTGCTCCTGGAATATGTACTTAAATTCAAGTCTCAGGGAAGACAGAATATTAAGATGACTTTGGGGATGAGACTTGGCCCTAAGTGTGTGTCACATTTTTCCCTCTTCCCCTGCCTCCCCTCACCTAGGCAGTGCTTGAGAGCCGCAGTGCATTGTGAGCTCTTCCAAGCTTTCCTCCCACCATCTGCAGAACAGGACAGACATCTCAGGAGGTGAGGAACAGGTTCCAGCGATGACATATGATGTTATCTCGCAGGTTGAGAGGTGGAAAATATTCCTCGGGTTCCACTCTCTCAGGAGATGTACCTGTAAGTCAACACAGGCTACTTCAGAAAGTATTTCAGCGGAAGCTTGCTGACTCATGAGAGGGGCTGTCAGCCTGTAAGAGGCCATCATGAGGGAAGGAAGCCTAATTGCTATATGATGGGAATGGAGGCTTACCTGTAGGAGATGGTTGACTATAATGTAGGTGCACTTAGCGACTGGTGGTCTGGGGTCTCCTATATGATCATTCTGGCTGGATTGGGAAACTTTTTATAACTGATAGAGTCCAGTGAATGAAAGGCCTACTGATATACAGAGGTTTCACTTTGCTGTTTACACATTTCCCAGTTGGAAGTTTCTGCCATTGAGTAGCTGAAAGCTTTCTTCAGCCTTTTTCACCTTCTTCCAACTTTTCCCCCAGATCCAAAGGTAATCCTGTCAAACTTCCAGCGCAGCCCCATAGATGCAAGGTTGTGCCTATGCTAAGAAAACAGAAAAATAAAAATAAAATTAAGCAAAACACATAAACACCGCCACCCCCCAAACTGTATCCACAGCAGAAATTACATGGAACAAAAGCTGTGTGTTCTCCAGTACCAGATTATTTTGCACAGTCGAGGTACAGCTACAAGTTTCCTCTTAATCATTGCACTGTGAGAGGTGGAAACAGTGATATTAGGTTAAGATTTTCTATTAGTATCCTGATCCCCAGATTTATCCCATTCAACTTAAGTGATTTTACGTTACAAGTCAGACCTAAGTTAGGTGTATAGGATGCCTCAGAAATCAGTGTTCAGAGAAGTCCTTCTGAGTTATTCATCTCTGGCACCGAACTTGGAGTAGACTCTAACCTTTAGGTACTGAAAGTTAAAGATGAAGAAAACCCTCAATGCTCTGTTCAAAATTTTCTGATAAAATTCTTATTAACTGAAACAGAAGTCTAGAGAATTGTACTACTTTAATATTATATAGAGTACTCAGGAGCATTAGATGGGTGTACCCAAACTAGAATAAAACCTGCAGTCAAATAAAAGGACAAGGGATCCTTCAAACCCACTTCAATTTGAACTGAACTATTAACTTCCATTCCTTTTGGGGCCTGATCTGAATTGTCCCAGTTCTTGCATTTACACCAGCCTCTGCTGGGATTTTATCACTCATTGACAGTGCTGTATCTGCTGAGACATATGGTTTAAGGATACCACAAAATATGTAGTAATATTCCTTACATCCTTGCAGAACAGTGAGTGGTACCAGCCTCAAAGAACCAATTCTAATGTAATTCTCCAAATAAATGTTCCTCAACAGAATAAAATACAGAATGCAGGCCACATTCAAATGCATTATGGAAAATAACAGAGCTATAGGGTGTGTCAATAAAAACACTTTGGACATTAAAAATTCTGCCATTTCAACAATATTTTGTCATTACACCAAAAGGGGTCAATCTGGTTACTAAAAGCTTGGAAAAAATCCATTCTCTTTAATATAATATTTTGTTAGAGAGGTTAATTAGGGTAAAGAAATGAAAACTAACAATTAAGACTAAATTTAAACCTAATCTGACAAATTTCACAACACGTTGAAGTTCAGCAAAAATAAGCAGGGAGGACATTCCAGGCACACCACTAATGCTGTTCAGAATGGATACGCAGACTCTGCTATATAGCAAATCAATCTAACATGTTAGAACAGTAGGATAATTAACTACAAATTAATGGCCAGTAAAGAATTAGGCACACAATAAGCCAACTTCTCAGCTATGCAAATTGGCACAAATGTAGGACCTGGTCTGCTCTATGCCTCATAAATCATTGCAATTATAGACAGTAAGACTAGAAAGCAACATCCAAAGGTTGTTTCCTTTGCCCCCTGCCCGAAGGTGGGACCAGCTGTACTGATGTCATTCCTCACAAGTGCTTGTCCAGTCTGTTTCAAAAACACCCAGGAATATGAAATTCCTAACTTCTCAGCAGCCTGCTTACATCTTAACCATGAGAATAATTTTTTTCCCCTCAATGTCTAATATAAGTCTTCCCTGCTGTAATGAAGCTCTCTTTGTCCTACAACCACGAATCAAGGAAGAGACTATTGCCTTCCATGTCATAGCCATCTTTTACATATCTTTCTGTCTTTCTCTCTTGACTAAACCATCCCAGATACTCCTGTCTCTCTGCATCAGCCATGATTTATCTATTCTTTTTTTCTCTGTCCTCTGATTTCTCTCACCAAATTCTTAACCACTGAGAAGAATTACTACAATTACAGAATACACAAAACTCACTTCATAGCTAAGTCTGAGTTCTGTAAAGGTAGAGGCCTTTGATTTGCCAGATCAAGACCTTTGATTCAGAAGGTTCTCCTACATTTTGAACAGAAATAAGTGGATAAATAAATCTGGGTGTCTGGACTTCAGCATCTTCTGATAGCAAGTATCCTTGAACCTCATCCTTCTGTGTTTGAAGATTGAAATTCATCCAATAATACCAACTCAATCTCTCAGTGAGAGTGAGCTTAAACACAGGAACGCACATAATTCTATTTTTGTCCCAAATAGGATAGAAATGCTTTTGTGCTCATCCTATATTCTGATCTGCTTTGATACTCTTGTTTTTGTGAAAGGTATAGTTTCCTTATTATAAACCTTAAGATTCTTTCAAATAATATGTCATTGCTTGCTGATCCTGATGATGAATTTCAATGAACTTAATCCTGCAAAAAGAGACATTTGAGTTCTGATCCTTGATATGTGATAGGAACATATGATCTCTCATAATCATAGTCTGTCATAGTGTATAGAAAGGAAATTAAAAGCACTTGTTAATTATACTTATTAAATAGCACAGCGCTAAACCATTGCCTTTGCAGTATCACTGCAATCGTTACTTTCCCTCAAAAATTTATTAATTGGAATTTATAAATTGATCAGATGAATTATCTTGTTGCCGGACTTAATGAATTTTTCTCTGTTTTTGCAATAGATTTTGCTGCACTTCCTACTGATGAAGCAATTCCTTCCTGCTTTAAACAAAAGTGATCAAAAGAACTACTCTGTTCACATCATTGATCTCAGAAATATATCTTGATAATAAAGTCCTTCTTTCGTATCCAGGCCACTGTGTATTTTTTGAGGTTAAGAGAGGAAGGGATTGAATAGTATAGCAGTGAATCCCCTGAAATCTTTTCTTTACAAACACCATTTATTGGCTAAGTTTGTTAATCTGATCCTTTTGCTCTACCTACTTGTTATTGTTCATTTTATTTCTAATATTTCACTCAGTTATCACACAGTTGTACATATATTAAAATACCTTTAATAACTCCCTTCAATCCCCCTATATTGACTCAAGTAACTTAATATATTGTCCTAACCTCCAGCAATTAAAGCCAAGGTGAATACTTCAAGAGTAACATGTTTCTCCTGGTCCTTAAACTCAGTCTGACTGTGTTAATCTTTCAACAGAGCACAGCAGAGTGCCATGCTCACAAGCAGTATTAGCTTAGACCTTGAAAACAATGAATATTTACTCAGATTTAGTGCTGTGCTTATTCAGTTCACAGTTCAGAGTGAGACTGTGCAGTAACAGCTTCATGGAGCATCATTAAGACATGTAGATATGGTCTGGTTTATTTCTCTTTAGCCAGAGGAATATCTCCCAGCTCCAGATTCTGTTAATGTATCACTATACACCTAAACTGTCTTTTTGCAGTTCCCAGGTTCTGATGGAACAGAATTCCAACACAATCCTTCCTATGTTTATACTCTGATTCCCTTGGGAAAGAGAACTGGGAGTGCTCCAACTGGGAAAGAAATTGCCCAACTTAGAAGTTGTCCCCTACATATTTATAGGTTTTCCAGACTGAACAGTGAAGTACTAGGACTGCAGGAGAAATTCTCTCATAAGCATAATTTATTCCTGTGTTCTTTTGACTAGTTGCACTTTTCATGTGATTCTCCATTAAGAATGTCCCTCATTGCAAATCCTCAGCACTATCTGTATATACTAGTGTTTTCTTCTGCTATCTTTGCTTGACACACTCTTTTTATATATATCTTATCAAGAATAGCTGTTGCAGCTACATACACAAACAGCAAAAAAGAGAGAAAAACTCCTGTTGCCGAGGCTCCTGGGATTCTGTGTTTGTATTTTTTTTTCTACTTCTTTTTCCCTTATTTTCCTAGCTTTTAAGGCAGAAGGAACTGTACCAATAGAGTTGTCTGACACCCCATATGGAGTTCCACCAGTTGGATATGCTTGACATCTGACCCATAGCTTTATTTAAACTTTAATATTTAGTTCCAAATATATGTTCTTAACTTGGAGAATATAAAAAGAGAGAGACCCATTGTCCCCCTGATTCATTAAAATGGGTTTGAACCATCTAATTCTGAATGTTTCAGATCAGTCACTGGACGTGAAGGGTGCAGTATTAATTTGTCATACTGATTAGAGTAAAACCTGTTCCTGTGATAAAATCTGGCTAATGGACCAATGGAAATAAAAAGAACCAGTTCACTTTCTCTGAATCATCTTGGACCTGTGAATACATTCTGGGGGAGAAATGAGATTTTTTTAGTGTGGCAATTCAGAAATTCCTCTGAATATACCCAGACAGACCTTGAGCAGAGACAGGTATTCCAGAAACACTTTTAAGATTCAGTGATATTTAACTTGTCGGATCAAGATTAAAATTAAAAACTGAAGCTTCCTCAGAAGGATGATAAAATTCCAAAGATTATATGTGAAAAAAAGTATGTGAAGACAACTTGTTACTATTTCTACCAACGCAGAAATATTTTCTGCAAAGCACTGCTGGCTGCAGTAGCCCATCTACTTTCCAAACCAGTTGCTTGTATTTCCACTAATTTGAGGATTGGAGGTTGAGGAGAAAAGGAGAGTGGATGTTTTATTCTATTGCTCTACAAGGGGCATTTTTTGTGTAAATGTATTTAAAACTTTTTTATTGTTGTTGTTTCATGGTAAATACAGAATGCTCTTCTGGATTCACTGAAGTGTAAACTTGAAATAGAAGTTTATACACAAGTTTCTGTAAAGGTGAGAACTGACCCAGGCAAACACAGTGGTGCTTAACTGCTTGTACTGATTGTGTAAGCCAATAGCTCACCCATAAGCATGAGGGGGGCAGAGGCAAGGGTTAAAGATCTATTTCCATCCCCAGCTGGTTTGCTTTTGCATCTGCTATTCAGGTTGCTTCCAGTATCTGACCAAACCCAAGGGCCTAGAAGGAGAGGAGACAAGTTTCTTAACTTCTCTGGGACATTCTTACTACTACAGTCTTGTAAACAATCCCAGCTTTTGTCTCCTCTCTTGGCAACTCCTAGTTTACCCAGCATCACCATGTCTTCTTCAAATCCTTTTCACGAAAACCTCACAAAGACAGTATTTCAAAGCTTCAAAACAAAGAGAACTCTATACTTTGAGGATAAAGGTTCAAATCCACCTTCCTTGAAACTGGGTCCCCACAAGGTGGGAAGAACGCAAGAACCGGGGAAGGGCTGGGATCTTGCAAGAAAAGACCTACTGGGCCAATATCTGAACAATTCAGTCACCTTCCCCAGTGTAGATATTTCTGCCAAAGAAATGTACTGAAGCATTAGACTCTGTCTGGTACTTTTCAGATGAGAGTTGTCTTTGTTTGCTGTGTGAGCTAGTGGAGATTCATGAATGGCACTGGTGACGAAGCATCTTGTCACCTCTGTCCCTGGACACATTTCAGAGAAGCCAGCGTGTGTTATCTGGGTTTCATTGCAGAGGCTCTGCAGAAAGAAACTACCATTTGTGAACTTGCTGGCTCCATCATGCGTCCTCCAGAGAACACTGCAAGGGGAAAACACTCCTCAGACTCTTCACGTTTCTAAGCTTATAACTGAAAACACTTCTGTTTTAGAACAAACACTTTGAGTTACAAAAGACTCTGCAATGCCTCTGATGAATACACCTGCACTGCCTGGCTGAGAATGAAAAGGCACACCTGTTCTTCATGATAAGAAAATCAATGAGAATAAACAGACTATCTTTTGGTTTTATGTTCTACTGTCAAAGCTGAACCAGATTTTTTCTTTTTTAACTTGCCAGTATTTTAGAATAATGATGATTCTAGTTAACAGATTGAGACATGGTTGTTACATTAAGCATCAAGCTTCATTCTGATTCTTTTTCATTACCTCACTATGTTTTTGTTCGTCACATGATTTTCTGCCTCGGTTTATCTGCTGTTAGCACCTTATTACAGAGGAATCCAGTTTGAATGTATATGTGTGCAGGTCATGATAGATATTTAGAAGTTTTGGAAGGAAATCACTACATGCTTTGTCACAATGTTCACCAATAAAAACTCTGAACAATTTCAATAATAATTAGATAGTAGTGTTAAAACATCATGTACTCAATTAAACATTAAATAAATATTTCTTGTAGATTGTTATGCAAGAGAAGTAGAATCACAGATTCTTTTGGGGAGACATCCTTCAACATTATGTACTTTGATGAAAGAGAAAGTACAGGAGGCCATTACGATAATAAAATCTTCTTCAACTTGGATGTGCTGGTTACTTTAGTTTTGACTACATTCTGGACTGAGGGGAAGGTAACTGTGAAAAATAGGAAAAGTCTCAGTAATCTGGAGTAAAAGCATTTCAGACTCAAGTTTTGTCAGGCAACAATTATTGTATCATGACAAGACAGCAGGATAAAGTTTTCACTGAGTCTGCTGTGCATGAAAACTTCCATGAATAAGTCAAAACCTCTGCTCATTCACACGAGGACTACCAGCACACTCACTGTTTTGGCTAAAAGATAATAATCTTGACAGATGTTGGGACATGGAGGCATTCCACTATGATGGGGAATATGCATTTTATCTCTTGTAGATTCAGATCATCCTATCAGTATGACTTCCTGTAATAGATTGTTTAGTCTTAGGTTAACTTTCAACCTTTACCCAGAGATAAGGAACAGTTAAAGAACTTCAATCTTTTTGCATCCTACAGGATCCCCAAGCTCACAAGTTTTTGACTATTATAGGGGTGCAATTGAAATAATTGGAATGGACACCAAATAATTAAATTTTGCTGCATCGTGACCAAAAAAAATTAGTTCATCTCTTAATGCAGCTTGATTGTTAACAGACCTCACTGTAATTAATTTATTGCCTTTAGTAATTGAGTGCAATTCTTTTTTGCATAGAACTAAAAATATATGTTGAGAAATTAGTGAAAAAGAAAAGTCTTAGAAGTGTAACAGATGAAAACCATTTTTCCTTCATGTGTCATAATGAGCAAATCTTTTTGGGGGTGTACCAGCCTAACTTCATTAGAGTAAACAGGGAGTCTGTTACAAGTTTCTCTTTTCCACAGTTACATTTTAAAATGTACTTGAAGAGAGGCTAAATATGAATGGTTTTATTATTATTATTATTACTATTGCTGAATAGCTTTTATCTGTGCTTACTCTAGAAATAAAATTAGACCTCCCCTGCCAAGGGAAAAATACAGAATGAAGCAGGAAAACAGCTGCATTTTACCCAGGCATGCAAACAATAAACTGCACTGCATTTTCACAACACACTCCTCTGAGAGCCCTTCATCATGTTTGTGCTTACATATGCTTGTTTCTATCAGATGTTTCAAGAGATGTGCGATGCTTAACATCCATACATAAAAGGCCATGAAAGCATTAAGAGCAATAAGAGGCTAGTCAGGCAGTTGCAAAACACAAATATCACAGCTTGTGTATCACAGAAATGAAATGGTGAGCATAGTCTAAGTATATGCATTGGGACTTCGAAATTTGGGTTTTCTGCCTTTTACAGATTTTGTGACTTTTAAATGGTAAGACCACACCAAATAGTTCACTTGGTAATGAGAGCTATGCAGTGGCTACGGAACAATCTTTCACATGTCTTTCACAAAAAGCAGTTCTGTGCCTCATTGTCCAATATATATTAAAAGATAATTCAGTCCCCAAAGAAGGTAGTGACATTTTTCCTACATCTTTTAAGGCAATTTGGACAGTTTTCAACATATAGACAGTAAAAAGATTGCCACCGACTTCAGCCTGGACAGGCTCCCTTTGGAAAGGGAGAGACAAGCCTCTTTAGGTCTGGCCTCTTTACCACCTTCTTTTGCATACCTTGTCCTTGGTAGGAACACTTCAACTGAAAAAATACACACTCACTGTGTGTTCAGCCAGAATCTGAACTCCATGCTTGGGTCTGTTGTGACCACAGTTAGGTGTGTGGCCCAGCTGGGAAAGGGTGACTCAAGTGCCCAGATGTGGTTTGGAGCTATCATCATCTCTGTGTTCATGTCTGCTCCGGGATCAACTGACCAAACAGCTGGCCAAACTTGAGCTCCTTTATACTGATCCAAAAGGGATCAAGAGATGAGAAAGCCTAGGAAAGGTTTGAAATAAGTAAGCAAGAAGTTATCTAACATTGCATACAGGGTTTAAGCCCAGATGTGCCATGCAATGTAAATGCAGCTATAATGTTGTGTGTCGTAAGATTTTGGGTTGTTTAGTGCTAATCCAGCTGTAGTGTATTTTGACACCAATAGTGTTTCGACATATGCAAATAAAGGTTTATTGATGGAGTAATTAGAAATACTACAACTGTAGAAAAACAAGGAAAGCACAGAAGCCCTTTCTCCAGCCATTACAAGGTCACTTAATTTGTTTATCTTTTCCTAGTATATTAGCTGGCATAATAAAAAGCATTGTCTGCATCCACAGACTTTACCTCATTTTGCACATGCACTTTAATCTACATCTGATAGTGAAAGCCTAAAACAAATTGTAGATGAACCTTTATGTCCTTGTAAAACTACTTTAAAAGGTTCCCATGGTACTTTAAAGCCAAAAAGTTAAAAATTCACTACTTTGAGTCCATTATTGCCAAAATACTCACAGAGTTTGGACAAAATAATTTTAGTTTCCAACATGATAAATCAAAAATATGACTACAAAAAAATCACAAACAGTGAATTCTTCTTCTAAACTAGATGACTTATTAAACATGTGATTAAGTACCAGTGATATCCTAGTTTTTTCATAAGTGTTCCTGGTTGAAAAGTAAAGAGCAAAATACAAATACACAGCAACATATTTTAAAAATGTGTGCCTGTTTCATTTAATTGTTTAACTTTGTGTTGGTTTGTTTATTTGGGTTTATAATGGAAAACAAATCATGGTAGAAAGTTAGCATGTTTCACACTTTCTGTCAAAAAAATCACATCTTTCTTTTTTTATGTTGCACAGTACTTCATTTCAACATTGATTTCAGTATTTTTCTGTTATAGCCTTTAAAAGTTGACAAATGAGACATACCTCGTTAAGGGATAAGTGAAACATTACACTCAGTTTCTTTTTTGTTTTACTTAAATGAACGTTTCAACAGGTTTTTGCTGCATTTTAATGTGGAATTTGTTGGTTATTGTTGTTGTATTTTCATGTCAAACTATCCAGTTTGGTTGGACAATTTCTAAATCTTTAGTAGTAGTTCTAAAGGCATTATTTTTTAAAACCAGAATTAACTGGAATGTCATCTTAATTTCCCAGGGTTTATTGATGGATCTAAAGTAATATAACATTTGGTAGTTCAGAGGTTGCATAGGTTAGAGATAATTCATTTGACCACAGTATCTTTCATGGGATTCCAATAATATAAAAATATGATTTTTAGGTGTCTAAACATTCTGTTCACTGCTCTAATTTTTTCAGGGAAATTGGAAAATCTCTTACAGACTATGTGTGTGAATCAAGTTGTTTAAAGGAAGATGGCATTTTATTTCTATAGAGATATTAAGATTTTCCAGTAGGCCCATAATTAAAATGAAAAGCAGAAGTTCTCTCTTTGTTCAGAGAAAATACCAAAATCATTAGCATAAAAAGAAGTGAAACATGTTTGTATTTCTAATGAAATAAAACATTTTAACATCTGAAGAGAATTTATTGTTTCACTATATTGTTAACAAATTGTATTGACACTGTAAGACAAAATATTTTTATTTGTTTATTTGTTTTTATTTGTTTATTTGTTTTTATTTGTTTATTTGTTTTTATTTGTTTATTTATTTATTTTTATTTTTAAAAGTTCTCTGAACAGATTAATAAGAAATTGGAAAAATAGCAGAATTGAAATTTTTCTGGTGTCTCTTTTTCATAGAAATACGTATTTCAGATTTGTGTGTGTGAGGAGAAATTTTGAGTAGTTCTGTTACCTAACCTTCAGGAACAAACAGCAACTAACATCGTCTTTTTACAGCAGACAAGGACAAGCAGCATCAAACAGCACTTTGCATAGACAGCCTTTTCAGTGGTGATAGCTTTTCTACCTTAACCATTTGGATGTCCAGATACACAGTATCTTCTTCAGATTATACAAAAAATCTCTTCAAGGTTTGACACAGAGTAATTAAAATATTTTAGATCCTATTGGTGTTACAGGTTTGCCAGACAACTAGCTACAACTGGAGGAAAGAAGAAGTTACTTGAGAGATGCTCAACTTGAGAAACCTAATAAAATCTTCAGGTTTAACTACAACCTGCTCAGGAAACCTGTGCCTACCAGCAACGAGAAAATGTCATTTTCAAGGGCACAGGGAAGGACAGCATACTGCAGAGCCAGTTGAGGAATTCCAACAACATTAAAGAGACAAGAAATGAGCAGCAATCATTCCCCTCAGCATGTTTCTTCTCTGTATGCTAGGCACTTTGCTTTGAATGCAAAAGAGCTTAGAGGTGGGACTTTTGGATAGAAACCAAGGGTTATAAATTTTTGATTAGAAGAGTTTTCATTTAAGCTCTTCCTTTGCCTCCATGTTATAGGTTAGAAATCCGAGGGGGGGAATTTTTCTTCCCCCTGCCCCCACTGTAGGAAAGACAGAGTTTGAATGGAAAGGGGGGGCGATTAGCTTTACAAAAGAACCCAGTTGGCTGAACCGCATTCCTAACAGATGACCTATCAGAGGCTGGGGGAGAGGGGAGGAGTTTTGGGGGAGGGGTTTTGCTGGCTCTTCTCAAAAGGGAGAGGTCAGTTTTTGCTGAGCTCTCGCTCTGGGACGGAGACAGGGATCTTGCTTGCGTGCTTTTGGAGAGAAGGCCTGGAGGCCGGTCTTTCTGGCTTCTCACCCTGGTCAGCCCTGACTGCTGGCCTCGACTTGCGGGCAGGCTGTCTTTGTCTCCGGCCCGGACCTGCTGCATTTTCATTGGAGAGTTTTTGTGCTCACTGGGAGAAGAAAGAAGGAGCCTTGGGACACCGTCGTCTGAGGACAACAGTGAGTTCCGTGGGGGTGAACTGTTTTCCTTTCCCCCTTCTTCCATTGGGGAAGGGTCCCCATTCTCTTTTCGGCTTTTCCCGTGACCTGAGACACCCCCCAGACCCCCCTTCCCGGGCTGTGACCACCAGAGCCCGACAGCGCCCCCTGCAGGCCAACACAGAGCACTGCAGGCTCTGCACCTCCAGTGATCCAACAGCGCCCCTGCCGGCCGGGATTAGAACCGCGCCGAAGGACAGAGGAGTATTCAGACTTTCTCTTTTGTTTGAAGGGGATTTTTGGGTACAGGACTATCGTCTAGTTTTTTTGGGTTCTGTTACTGTTCTTGCCAGGATACATATATCTTTTAATAAAGGGTTGTTATTTCTTCTGGTTTTTTCCACACTTCCTCGATTAAAGCCCCTTACTTTTGAATTTACAATTGCTGAGAGAGAGGAGTTTGGTTTGTCTCATAACTCATCCTCTTTAGCAAACATTCCAGTCTCTTCGAACTGAGACACTCCAATATGTAGCCTCTCTTTTATTTTTATTTTTAAGAACCCTTCTACTCTATGAAATGAAAATTAGTTACAGCACAAGTGTTTTTTGGTGTTTTTTTTTTCACTAGGATACCTTTTTTTTCTTTTTTCCCCCCAAAACAAATATTATGGAGAAAATTATACATGAAAGAAGTAAAGCTGTATTTATCTGTCTGATCTGAATGGCTACATACAATTGCATATTTAAACCATATTCTAGATTATAGATAAAAAATAAAAATATCAGGAAGTAAAATGAGAATTTGAAACTAAATATTGAGTTAAAAAGCAGAAATAAATATTTATAGACAATTAAATAAGGAAAATTATTTTTCCACCATTATGTGGTTATCTATTGAACTCACTGAACACTAAAAGCAATAATTACAGAAAGTGAAGCTTTTTAACACATAGAAAACATTGTGAAAATTGTTATTGTTTCAGTAATTTGCTCATAGGTTACAAAGTTTAAAAAAACCTAACCCCCCACCCAAAAAAAACAAACCCAAAAAACCTAAACCACATAAAAAAAGCAAAGGAATCACACTTTTCGTTAAAATAACTAGACCCAAGCATTAATATACTTTTTTCTTTTCATACTATATGGATGAATAATTTGCTCAAAACTGAAGCAGTTGAAAAGCTACCGTAGTCTAACCTCCTATCCCCAATGGTCTGTATGTGGGGATTTGTTTCTCTGCATACAGTTAAAAGACTCTTCTCTGCATATTTCCACCCAGAACTACAGCAGAAATTCTGTACGTAAACTGGTTTCAGTACATTTTAAGCATAAAGGTGCCAGACTCTGGGCAACTCTCCTAGGACTTTCTTCTGTATTATTATTTGGAAACACTTCTTTTCCTCAGTATAGCTAGAAAGCCATAGAAACTGAATGGTGTTTTCCAAATACTTTGCAACGTGCATATTTGCCGCAGATATCACACCTCAGTTGTGATTCTTGACATGTAATATCCCTTTAATTGTACCATACAGCACAATTTATGTTTATACTTTCTGTTCTCCTGGACTCTCTTGAGAGCTTTATGTTTTTCCTGGGCTTTCAATATCAAAGACAGTTATTATTACACCTGCTACAGATGAAGAAATACTACATTATACCTATTAATGAACACTGTTTGAAGAATTCCATGTTTAGACAGCAGTACATCTCCCTTTGCCTTACACGTTGTTTTGCAATGAGCCCTTTGGTTCAGAACCTTATGGAAAGTCTCAGGCACAGAAGGACACTGGGCTCAAGGAAGCACAAGTGTTTCTGTAATTTAAATTCCGGCAGCTGGCATCCCCTTACATGCCAAATTAAAGCACTTTACAGTGATGCATCAATCAGATCCAAGGACAGAATCTGGCCCTGAGGAAGGAATAATTTTGAGAGATGGTAGATGCCATCTGCAATAGTTTCCTTGTCTTAAAGACAGAGAGACACTGCTTTCCCAGCACTTCATGTTTTTATGAAAGCCATCAGCATTAGATACATCAAACTGCATTCGCTCCAAGCACCCCTGGATAACTTGCTTATTTCCACAGCTTCCAGACTGACTTGTTGGAGAAGGTCTGCCAGCCCAGCCTGTTCAGTAGGCATCTCTGTGAGTCATAACACAGCAGCTCCAGATGGAAGACAGGGCAAACATCTCCCTCTAGAGTTATCACCAACTCAGTTCCCATCAATCAACCAGCAGCTGGGAATGAAGAATCATTTATTGCTTTGCCTGGCTTGCTCATGCCAAAGACTCAGCACGTTAGAGGTGTACTTTCTCTCACATCCAGTCCTTGGAGACAAAAAAACCTGAAGACTCTCAGATTTCCTACGTGGCTACTCAGCCTACCACCTCCAAACATCATGCCGAACTTACAAAAGTGATGTCTTAGCACTTTGACTTGGTGTTTTTAATTCAGAGAAGAAAGCTTTCTGGCTTGTCAAGCCAAGCATGTGGCTTACAGGTGAGATCTTGTCAATCTTACCTCCATCCAAGAGAGAGAGAAGCATTACATGTATTATTCTAATGGCAAAGGAGCAAATAATTGGTAAGCCAAAGGCACGCCTGGGTTAACGTGGGAAGCATGCACACTGAGTAAATGTGACTGACTGCTCATGCCTGTTCTGCAGTTGATAGAAGTAGTAGGAGTTGGCTGGTGAACTGTGATAATGGTGGGAATCCAGTTTTTTGCTCTGTAGTAGCAGACATGGCAGGAGGTGGCTGTTCCTTGAGCCAAGACAAAAATGGAGAGTGAACAGTTGGAGCACTCTAGCAGCAGAGTTTTGGCACAAAGCTGCACAGCAAATGCTACCTCGTGCCAGGGTGACCTGATGTGCAGAGCTCTCAGCCATCACCTGCATGTGTGAACGGCTGCAGAAGCTGACACCTTGGAGGGTATGGAGGAAACAAAATTTCATGGAAAACAAATACATAGCCCGAATAGTATCTTCTAATCTGTTACAAACACAAGCAGCAAGCACCAGAGAATATTTCTCTGCTCGGAATTTCACGGACTGGCTGATGTAGCCCTTGGTTTTCTGGGAATTAATATTACCCCCACTTCCAAACAAGGGTGTTTGCTTTTACAGGAGATCACAGACCTGCCTAAGTGGGAACAGGGACCTGGTCCGCAGGGGAATGCCTGACTGCTGTTGTCAGGAAGGACATTCAGTGCCCCAAATTTGCCCCTCCATGCTGTAAGCAGGCCTGAAAGTCAGAAGTCTCCTTTTAGGGGATTTTTAAAAACATTCATCCAGGCATTTCTGGCCATGCACTCAGTAACAAGAGGAAGCTGAAATAGATCTACACAACACAATGTATTTCCATTTTAGGGGTCTCTGTTTGATGAAAACTTAATCAAAGACACAGTTCTGATTCTTACCTTTGGCTAGCTATGCAAAGGTGTTATTTTCCTGTGCTGTCTGAGGAAAGTGGGCAGGATAACTTTGCATCATTTTAAATGTATTCATCTGTTAAAAATATGCCTCAACTATTATTGGCATTGTATGTGTGGGGAAAGTGAATGGTGAGCAGATAAAAAGAAAATCATACACTGCAGGATTGAAAGGAGAAAAAAGTCAACCCAAGCGGGACAAAAACAGTAAAGAAAGAAATTCAGCTGGGAAATGAAATCGTACTATATACAAATCATATATAGAAAGAAAGAGAGAAAGAAATCTGCTTCTGTAGGCTAGCCTTTTGTGAGCATTACTTTTATGCCTTCTGTAGAGGTAGCAGACCTCGCTTTTGCAGAAAACTACATTAGGAACAGAAAATTTGAATCACCTATGGAGGAAAAGAGAAAGGCCATGGGGCTAAATCATAGGAGTCAAAGATTTAGAACATTGAACTAAAGGTACAAAGCCAAAAAATGCAGTGATGAATTCATGAATTCTACATAGTTGCTCCGTTCAACGTAAGACATTGTTCACTGTCTCTAGTCCCGGGAGATATTTTATTCATCTGCAAACTTGTCTTTAGTCTGTCCAAAATAGTATTCTAGTTCTAAGATACAGGGATGTCATTAAATAGAGGGCATCTGACATTGCCGTAGGGCCTCCCAATCGAAAAAATGCTCTATCAGATGAGGGAATTTGTCAGCATTGTATTGTTGCTATCTATCTACTGAAGCTAAATAAAAAAATTACACCACCTTTGCACCTTTTGTTCTTTGGAGTCTCCAGGGAAATCAGGCAGATCACAACTGAGTTAAGATTCCAAACTGTCAGTCAGAAGCAAAAGGAGTTTTCAACACTTTAAGTAGGGCAAGTGGATCATTCCCCAGTTTTAGCCAAAGGAGTAGAATAGCAAAGAAACCCAGACAGACTCTGACTCCTACTCTCTTTTTGATTACCCGCAGCAGCACTGAACAGATCTTTTGTAACCTATTGACAAGACTCTGTAAGATTTTAATATGCCCTCTTCTACTCCCATCTCCCTTTTTCCCAAACTCATAACCACTGGAAACTTGTGTGCAATTCAGTGATAAAGCAGGCTTGTTTGTAGTTTAATAAAAAGTTGCTGTTTCCTCAGAGCAGCGTTCTACTCATTCTTAAGCTTTCTTCTCCCAACCCACCCATCACAATTCAAAAATGTCATGTTAATAATTTATAAGTAGACTCCTCCCGGCTTCTTCTTAGAAACAGAAGCATCCTTGAATAATTTATACCAGTCTGCTTCTGCTCTACTTTTTTTTCTTGGACTTCAGTAAGATTCCATGAAGGAAAGGGAGGAGGAATCAAACAAGTAACTCCTAGCAAGTGTCTGCCTCTGCATCCAACATTTGCTTTACATCGTCCCCATCCCCCCACATCATCAGGAAAGACAGGAAAGGAAATTTTTCTCTCAGAAATGTTAAAGGTTGAATTCAAGTTCAAGCTTAGCAAGGCTTTCCACAGCTACAAGGATCACAGCAGGTAAAGTCTGGTTGAGTAAATACCTGTGTGTCAATATTGTCTGTAGCATCATAACTGAAAGATGTTTTAGTGAAATTTGGGGTAAAGAGGGAGTTCGACCATGTAGGGGTCTCCACACAAGGTTTTACATTGCCTCCCAAACTGTTCTGTAATTTAAATTGTTTATGCCTTTTGGTGAAACAAATTTAAAAACAAAGCAAAGCAAAATCAAGCCACATGCATACAAAACTCACAATCACATACCCACCATCTTAAAAAAAATAATAAATTATTAAATACCACCTGCAAAGACTGCAGGGTTCCTGGAGTGTCCCTTCTTTAAGCTGAAACACAGAGCAACAGAAAAGAGCAGAGGAGGCATCAGGGTGAGGGTCAGGCTGGAAACCCCCTACTCTGAAGGAATGAACTGCTTGGCCACATTTTCCATAAGTACAAAAACTAGAACTGTATTATCATTTTGTAACTTCCTATTCATTACAGTAGAAACCAATTGGTTAATGTAAGCTGCTAGGTGCCAAGAGATGTGGGTCTGCCCCAGCTCTGCCCTGTACCAAAGAGCCTGGAGAACAAAGTGGCTGTTCCTAATGCCACATAGCACATTGCTGCTCTCACTACAGAGACCGAGTACTGAAGGCTTGCTGATATCATGCACTGCATAAACCTTGAAAAAGCCTTCTGTAAAGTTTATATCAGTACTACTACTTCCTATGCCAACACTAGGAAAGGCAGTCAAACTGCCAAAGGAACTTGTGCCTTTGGAAAAAAAACTTGAGGGGGTTTCTTAGAATTTTTTTCTGGCTAAAATCAACAAAGGACATCTAAATCCTACTAAACTCATGGAGTATCACAAGGAGAACCAGCCTCTTAGCCTCATTATCTTGGAAACATCCAGTAGAGGACTCCAGGTATTTAACTGTCATACATTCTTGACTGCAGTACTGGTCTTTAGACAGGAACACTCTATCCCCATAGGCATTTTCCCTCTTTGTTTGTCTTTTAATCTCATCTTCATCCACTTCGGGCAGATAAATTATTTTCAGTGGTTTACACTGTAAATCAAAAGCAAGTCTGTGGTTTGCACAGGCCATTCCCAATCTGTTAACTGAACCCAGTAGCAGCACATCTGCAGTAACACAGGGTAATAAACAGCATCCAGCTGAACACCTGCAAAGTCCTGAACTTTGAGTTACCTGTGATGGGTAAGCTAGCTCAAATTGCCACTCGGGAGACTACTAAACTTTCATCTTTCACCTTTGAAACCAAAATACTGAACTTGGATGACTAGGTGATTAAGCCTTCACATTATCAATTTCTCAATACTACGGAGAATATATATCTTCATTGCAGTTGTTGAAATTTATGCTAGCATAACTGATATATCTTCACCAGCTAGTGCAGAGGTTGCTAACAGTGCCAAACCACCACAAAACTGCAGAGACTACCTTGGAAATAAATTTCTCCAGCTTTCTTTGTGAGGCTGGTAGTAAATTCTAGTTTTCTACAACTATTTAGTAATAGCACCAAGTTATCTTGTGATGTAAAGTTTTCTCTGTTATATCCATGCAGAATGAAGTTATACTTTTGCCTGCAACAGGGAAATTCCATAGAGAAAATTGTTATTTCCTAATTTCAAAAAGCCTCTTTGAAGTGCCAGAAGGTTTCTAAGCTGCTTGCTTAGCCACAGAAATGTGTTCATGTTGATATTATGCAACTGCAAATTTTAATTTTAGAAGGACAGAAGTTTAATTTTGCTAATAAAATATAAAAGATAATAAAGTAATGAGTCAGATGTTTGTAGTCTTAGCACCATTATGATTTAGATATCAATCATAAGTTAACTCCAAATCAGTATCTGACACTTGCACTATATTTAAATTATATTGTTCTAAAATACCTTAAGAATTCACTGTTGAGAATACAGTTACTCCACAGATTAGGCTAAAGAAAGACCAATATAATAAAAAAATCATAACTCTAAGTATGTTTTCCACAATGATATTCCAAAATCCATTCTAAATAAATCTTGTGTGTTATCTCATTAAAACTCATAATTTAGTTATATCAAGAACTAAGGAAATAAAATATGTTTATTCTCTAATACTCTGGATGTTTTACGTCTGCCCTTAAGAATAATTTCACATGGTAACTGATTGCTGTAGCCACATTTCTTATAGCAAGGGTGATTAAGAAAAACTTCACAAAATTATTTTAGAGTTTTGGGACCTGTAGGAAGATGGGATATGCACTTATCAGACCTCCAGAAACCACAGGTATGTGAAATCTCTTTTCACTGTATCAGTCAGGGTTTAGCAAATACACTTCCTTTATTAGCATGACAATCAATTAGAGGAAAATAACAACTACACTGCATGCTCCTAAAATGGAGCTAATGGAGGGAAACATGCGGTGATACAACCATGTACCACTGCAGTGCCAGGATGGGGAGAGCTGCTGGATCACCCTGAAGCTGTTTCATCTTACCAGTGACCTTATCCAGCAATCTGTGGCTTTACTGGGCTATACAGGGCTAATGCTACAAGCAGGATGGGAAATGAGCTTGGCATAGGAGTGTTTCTAGATTTATCTAATTTGGTCAGCTTGACCCTAAATTTAAAGTTATATTTGCCAAGGTAAATTAAACTTAGCTAGAATTTCTGGGCATTAGTAATGACTCTTTTAGGACTAGGTTTCCCTAAGAGGCGAAAAAATAACTTTATAAACTTCCAAATGGAAAGAGTAAAATGAAATATTCACACAAACCTGAAGATGTAAATGGATAACTGATCCAAAGACCAATTCATTTATTGCTCTGAATTCTCTGCTTTCTTATTCATCTCTTTTATTTACACTTTCTTGAGAAAATTTGGTAACTTACTTAGTCCATAATCTACATCTGCTGATACAGAAAGTCAGTGGCAGTAGGAATGGGTCTTCTGCTACTGCAGCCTTAGGTCTTGTAAAAGATCATGGGAAAGCAGCTGAACGGGATATAAACACTTTTCAAAACAAAGCCTTTCCCTGCAGAATTTCCAAGACAAGAATATTGGCTTGGTTGTGTGTGAGCTCCAACAGGCACCAGTGGCATTTCAGAAATCAGATGTCTCATCCACTTCAAAAGTCAGAATGATCCAAATCAGGAAGAGCTGTTTTCATATGCCATAGACAGATGACAGCAGCTACCACAGATACTGCTGAAGCTGGTTGGGGTATTCCTACACACATCCACAGTGTACAAACTGTCTATCACCAGTGTTTGCTTTACAGGATTGTAAGGTAGAAGTTTTCCTAAAGGTAATTGACAGCGGTGAAATTTCCTCTCAGTTTTGTTCTCCAATATGTGTTTGCCTTTTGAGGCAAACTGCTCAGAAGCCAGACCCTCCTGTAGTCACAGTACAAATAGAAAAAGAGCTTAGTAGCCTTCCCTCTGACTTAGCCATTTTTCAGATTTTTGCCTTACTAGCACCTTATACAGTCACACCCTGTATTGCTGATTTTTCCTCCACTAAAAGTCTAGTCCACTTTCTATTTCTAATTGCACAGGAAAATGCCAGATAATATTAAGACCCTGACATTGGAAATTTAGGGAACCATCACAGTCTCTTGTGCCCTGCCATCAATGAATTACTCTTCCTATCACACCTTTCCTACAGAAAAAGACCCATGTTTTTATTTTAGGGAAGGCCGTTGTAAAGTTTGTGAAGTAGCAGCTCTCATACCTCATTTCTTCCAAATTTCAGTACCTTATTAATCTGACTATTGTTAGTTTATTGTTTGTTTATTTATTTATTTATATATATTATAAATCATTATAAATTATATATTTATTATATAATAAATTATATATATTATATATATTCATTTATTCATAGTTGAGGGTTCCCAAAGATTTGCATTGAGTCATTTCTCATCAGCTCCAAAAGCAGTCTGTCAACTGCAATAGGAGTCTGTATTATTATCATAATCCAATGTATGTGTGTGTGGCAGAAGGACAGTTAAACAAACCAGGGAAGACCTCTGGGCTTATAACTTGTTATTGCCTGTCTCTTTTTCCATAAATGATCTGATACCTGGAAGAGATGATAGACTGGATGAGAGCCATCCTGGTAAGGTGACAGCCAATGCTGATGGTGGAACAATGGGAAGAGGAGACAATTATCGTCAGAGAGTTGTGATAAGCGTGTGGCTTCAGGTGACATTGCTGACTTTGGAGAACTGGTGCCTACATTTGGAAGAGGAGGTAAAAGGAAAAAGGAAATGCACATTTTTCAAACTTTTGATTTTAATGCAAAGGAACCCAGAGCCAAGGAGTTCTAGTAAAACATGTAAGTTCAGTTTGCATTTTTCTGGCTTCTCAGAGGAATGTGGAACTGAGATGCTGGTGATGGCACAGACCAGAGAGTTATTTCTTATAAGAAGCTGCCTCAGACAAAAAAAAACAACTCATCAAATGCTTTGTGTTCTATTTTTCGTCGTTTTAAACATTTGGCAGAATAATGGAGCACTTTGGAATATGAATGAGTTTTTCTGTTTGCATATGTAAATAAAAAGATCGTAGCCCAAAAAATCCAAGTAAATGTTTTTAAATGCCAAGAACAGAAAAAATTAGTGAGAGAAAAAAATTGTGTTAGAAAACATGAAAACCATCATGACCAACAATAGAAACTTTCAACATATTTAGATAGTCTTTTAAACAGAAAGATATAACTGTCCAGCAAGAGAGATAGGAAATAAAACTGTTTTGATATTGCTACCTATATATTTGAATACTCTAGTATATTAAAATACAGAAGTCCAATCAGTATACTCAGATATTTATATCAAAGTAATTAAAGAAAAAGAATTCAGTGCAATATGCATTTCTTTCCTTTAATAGTATAAATAGAATAATCAGCTCATTCAGTGTTTTTTTACAAATTCAGCAGCAGCTTTCTGAAACAATTTCTTTGTTCTGAAATGTTTACCATTATTTCTACTAAATACATGAACAATTGTGAAAGTATGAAAAACTGTTCCAACCTCTCTTTTATCTTTTTTTGTTGTTGTTGTTTAGGATAGTTTTAGGAATAATCTTTAAGGCTCAATTTTTTATTTTTTTTATTTTAAAAAAGAGCAGAAAAAAATCTCTCTATCTCCCAGCGTAACTAGAGCCTTTTCACTCTGTGAGAGGTCTAATCCCCCTGTAACAATACTGGTAAAAAAATGGGGAAGGGGGAAAGAAATGAAAAAGTTGTGTATCTGTCTTAGTTGAAAGTTTTGCTGAAAACAGTGGTGGAAACCAAAGTACAGTTTCAATCATGTTTTTCAACTCTAATGATATTTAGATCCAGAAATTTGCTAAAATTCATTTATAGGATACTGAGTGCTTTAAATGTACATTTTCATTTCCTCTATACCAAAACAAGGCCAGACTGAATTCTTCAGTACAATATAGCTGTGAAGCCTAAAATGCCAAAGTACTTTTCAGTGATTTTCCCAGCTTGCTTATACATGTCATTGATTTTTTTCTTTTGCATTAGTCTTTTCTGAGAAGCCTGTGATTGAAAAAATAAATTAAATGGACCTGCTAATAATAGTAAGCATGGATGGAATAAGTCCTTTCATAGACCCCAGCTCAGTATTTTATTTAAGCATACACAGAGGTCTTCTGGGCAACCTTTTGCAGCAGGTGACTGAGACACACACTGGCCCAGATGTTGTTGGAACAGAATGGAAGCCACACAGCTTTCCATAAAAATATACACATATATACAGCTACATCCCTTTGAGCACAGTGGCACAGCTCATACAGGCAGCATTTTTATCTTCTCCAAGATCCATACGCTACAAATATCTGACCAGTTGCAATGACCATAGCGGCACTAAGTGGACATGTTGCTACAGAACTTTTTAAAGAACTGAAACAGAAGCACATAGGAGAGAGAACATAAGGTGCAATCACTCAGATGAGTCATGTGATCCATTTCTACATGCTGATAATTCGTTGAGTGTGAACCACAATAGAATAATGCACTCAGCTGGTTCAGTTCCTTGTATGCTCTAAGTTACAAATCTACAAAAAGAAAATTTCTGCACATAGTCAAGTAATTCAGAGAGCAAATACGAGATACAATGGAGAAAAAAAAGAAGCAGTACAAGAGACAGAAAGTTCCCTGTTGCCCTATCAAATTTAATATCCCTGTATATGTTCTTGAATGCAGATTAGATGAACAAAGTTCTCTAATAGAAGTCAAAATATAAACACTAGGGACTCTCTAATACTTACTGTTCAATTACATTGCTCTATAACTTCCTGAAGAATGGAGGGTTTAAGAAAAAGAAAGGTTCTTTCTTTCTGGTTGGACATTTTTAAGTTATCATTTGTAAGACCACATAAAATGATTTAGTTGTCAAAGAATAACTGAACTACATAAATAAAACATTATATAAAAGACATCTTAGTACAATTTATGTGAAGTGAATTTCACAAGGACCAGTCTATTGTAGAAAATTCAACTTATCTCTTCCTGATCCTTTTATTCTATCTAAACATAGAAATTTATGTCAGTTCAAAAAAATCTATTACTGTTTCTCATAACTGAATCCATTATTTTCCCTCCATGATCCATCATGCAAAAACAAGTGCAATAGATAGTTCTAGCAGAACGTTGAACATAAAAGGCCTCAAGAATAGAATGAGATATGTTAAACCTATCTTGCTGTGCACTGTAACTGGAAATGATAACCTTGCAGTTTAATTTAAATCAAGTCATAGCAAAGACTTCTGACTGTAATTGTTATCTACCACATAAATAAAATTATTGTGAAATGGAATTGGGCTTGGAAAGGTATAGTTTTGCTTGTTGCATCGCCTGTCAGCAAATTGGACTCTGGGAAGGTTTATCACTCTTTGCCACCTTCTCCCACCAGTATTTGTTAATAATGGGTCCATTTGACTGCAAAAAATATGGAAAGAAAGAGCTGAAAACAAATGATTAATTTTCCACATCACTCTTTATTTCCAGAGCTTTGCTGGTTCCATTGCATTAGTGATTTTTGTCTCCTTTGTTCCCCTGCCAGCCCAAGGAAAAACAAAGACTCAAAATTAGAGCTTATATTAGAGTGGTAGCATTTCACTTGTATAACAGCAGTTTACTGACAGTAAAAATAAGGCAGCAAGTGCAAGTGCATGGATTTATGCCAGAACAAGGAACCAATGAATCTCAGATCAACATTTGTGGTTTCCAAGTTGGCCTCAGCTGGATTGTTGATGATGTCAAAGGTGCTCTTGCAGACACCAGACTTCGTCAGTGCAACACAGAGCAAGAGAAAAAGGAACAACCTACTTTCCTGCCTTTCCTTGCTTTCCACTTTTGCTAAGAAAAGAGTGCACTAATCTCAGGACACACATCAGTGGGGTGGAAACGGTGCTCAGGCCTAGACAACAAAGACTGATTACACCTCTTCACCCACAGTACATCTTGGGGAGGCCAAATATGCATAGGCTGTCTCAAAGATGAACACAAAATTAATTTATTTGATGTAGTATTTATAATGAGACACACCAAAGTGAACTTACCTGCTGCTTTCAGGCAGTGCTGCTGCTTGTCTCCCACCCTGGGCCAGCACATAGGAGAGGCAGCTGGCAGACCCAAACTCTATTAACCAGCTGTGTCTGTGCAAGCATGCAAAGTGAAAGCAGAGGGGATGAAGTGGCAGGATGCAGCAGCAGGGGAACATTCCTGCCAGCAGTAGCCCGGCATGCCAGGCTGTATCACCTGGAGACCATCACATGCAGGTGCCTGCTCCTCACACGGCTCATCAGGGTGCAGCTCACTTGCAGCTTCTGCTCCTTTTAGCCTAAGGTGGCTCATGAGGCCACACTTGGTAGACAGAGCTTGAAACAGCTAATTTCAGTTTACAACAGGCGGGTCATTACACACACCCTTCAGCAAAGGGTCTCACCTCTGCCAGATACCTTTACAGCAGCAAACACAAAGAAGACCACCAAGGGTGCTTCAGAGGAGAAATTAAGTTTTGGTACACTGATTCATCATCTCAAGGAGTTTTTCTCTCTCTCCTTTGACTATAGAAGAAATTAAGGAGACAAAGAATTCAAGTTACCTAGACAAGTAGACTTTCTACTTCCTATATGTTGGTTTAGGAATACATTTATTGTACAGGTGGGATTTCTTCAGAATTACTGGTGTCACTTCATGGAGTCCTGCAAGATGTTGCTGACTTGAGGGCAGAGGCCAGCACACAGCAGTTTGGACCAGTTGGTGTAATATGGAATTCTGAAAACTTTGCTATTTCCCTGCTGTCAATTTTTTTTTTCCTGGCAACTTGTCTCCTGTGAACTGCATACATCTGCACTTTTTTAAGATTATATCTTTTATCAGCAATTTGGGGTTTTTTTTGAATGGGGAAACTCAACTTTTAGTTGCAATATTCTTAATGTTATAAGTCTGGAAAATCATGTTAGAAATACTGCTTGAACATCAAGATCCTAACTTTGGCACAAAGATCTTTCCAAATAACAGCATTCGTATTCTTATTAGATAAACCTACTCTGTGGGATTTGCTAACCTAGTACTGTAACAGAATTAAACACAGCTCCCAGCTAGATGAGATACACATGGATTGATGGAGGTCTGATAATCATAAATAACATCTTGTTGAGGTCATGAGCCAGTAGCTAGCATGAGTCTCTAAACAAACATGGACAGAGGACAGCAGGAGACTTTGCCTGAGAATCTCCCAGGTCCTTCCATGCCAATTCTTATTAGGATGGGTTTGGTGAAGCCAAATTTCCACTTCTTTCTGAGTGGATGATTACTTTCCAAACTCACATGGATGCTATGACAGCTAATAAATTATAGCTATATTATGCTGTACAAATTTGATTACTATAAAGAGAGTTAGCAGGGAGAAACACTTCACAGAAAATGAACAGAGACACAATGCTATAAAGACACTGTAGTTAGATAGAAAGAAGAGAAAAACAATAAATAAGGAAAGGGGTTTTGAATAATGAGTACATAAGAGATGTATATAAAAGAAACAAGCAGTGTGCTGCCTTTCAAAATAGAGGAGGGGAAAAGGAAATTAAAAATTAGAAGCAGGCAAGCCAGCAAGATTAATAGATTTGAAGTATAAAGAGAAGAAAAGAATTTGAAAAAGGTGTAATAAAAGCCACCCAGCCTTTAAAGTAATGAATATTTTAATTTTTTTATACCCTTTCTGGATATTAGAGGGAAACGGTAGCACACTTATACTGACCTTGCACTATGCCAACACAGTACAGTTTTTAATTCCTGAATTATGTTGTTAAATAATTAGCTGATGAATCACAAGTAAATAATTAATTCTTGGTTCTATAAGCCTCACAACTGAGAACATAAAACTGTCACAGTGATAACCAGATTTTAGCAGAACTGATATTGTTATTAGTCAGAAAAAGGACAAAAAAAATGTAACATCTGTAGCTATAAAGACAGCTAGAAGAAGCACCTGGGCTCCATTTTCCTGTGGAAAAAAATAAAATGGATCATCTATTATTTAAATCTACTATATTAAAGTTATGTCTGGAGAAGGTAGAAGAATGGATTGCTAGTTTCTCTGCAAATTACCTAGACTTGCCCTGGGTTTTGTCCTGTTGGAGACGGTGCATGATTTGAGGGACCAGGATTGGAAAGGGTGTCACTCTAAAAGGCTAAGGCAGTCTTAAGTTCATGTTAAAATATCTTTTCCTCCAATACTCCTAAGATGAAGAGCTATAAAATAAATCCTTAGAGTTCAAAGAACAATAGTTTATCGGTTTCATGGCACTATTTAACAACCTTAAGAACAAACAGCTTCAGGAAACTAATGTTTATTCTTGTAATAGAGGAACAGTAGACAAACTAAAAAAGATCAACCTTTGTATCCACAAAACAAAATAATTCCTTTTCTGCAATGAACATCTGTTTATTTCCTGATACAGTAAAAGCATGTGTACCTCGAGCCTAAGCAAGGCAATTACTTTGGATTCTGCCATCATCACAGTCATAGGATCCCTTTTATTATTTTTTACAGCAAGAGGACTCTGGGAGCACAGATCCTGCTGTGCAGAGCCATCACACGCCTTCATGAGAACAGGCTGGTAGGACTGAAAAATCTAAGCAAAAGCAAATAATTATTCCAATAAAGAAATGAAAAACATTTACAATAGTTATCAAGCTAGACTCATTTCATTTGTTAATTCTTGCAATCTCTTATTTAAAAATAAATAGAAGACACTTTATTTTTTAAAAAATTTTAAGAGTCTCTGAGGATCAGCGTGGGCATGAAAATGTACCAGGATTCCTCAGTACCCCCAAGTAACCTTGAAGCCTGAGGTTAGGCTGATTCAACAGCCCTCTGTCATCTATATTGGCTACCACCTGTCCTTCAGGGCCCACTGAGGGGTTCCTTTCACCATGGCCTGTGCCTAGGCATAGGAATAGGACTCAGTGTCAAAGTAGCCCTCCAGCTGCTTGCTGAGGGCATCGAAGGTGGGCCGCCCATCCACCTCCGCGCTCCAGCACTGCAACATCATCTCATAGAGCGGTGCCGGGCAGGTCTCTGGCTGAGGAAGTCTGTACCCATCATCCAGCAGCTGGATCACCTGGTGTCCTGGCATACCTGCAAGCCAAAATAAGTTCATCAGACTACTCAGGGTCTACTTAGTGATGCCATGTATCTCTGTGTCTTCATCACAGAACCACGGTAGAATGGTTTGGGTTGGAAGGGACCTTAAAGACCATCTTGTTCCACCCACCCTGCCATGAACAGGGACAACCAGGTTGCTCACAGTCCCTTCCACCCAGACCTTGAAGACTTCCAGGGACGGGGCCTCATCTCTTACTGTTTACTAGCAGTTAAAAACCAGCTCCAACGCTTCCCAACCACCTCATCCTGACTGTGCCACCTGCAAGGCACTGCAAACGGGTTTGTCTGGGTGTGAGGCTTTTCTTCCACCAGCCAGGTTTGCAAACATTTTTCTTACATCTATTTCACTTGAATTGTTGCTAAATCCCTATAGTCTCAATGACTCCAAAATCTCTCAAGAAAACCTGTACTGCTACTGAATTTTCCTCACATTTAGAAACTTTTTTGTAAAGTCAGCCCTAAGTTTCTTCGAGGGCAGATGTGCAGTGACATCCTGCCTGCTCTGCCACCACCAGTAATGGAGAAGAAACCATTCCCCTACCTTTGCTATACCTTTATATACTAAAACTATTGTTCCATTCACTTTTAATTTTTTACTCTTTAAATTAAATCTCGAATTGTATAATCTTAACTTCTTTTCCCTAGATCTCTGAATGGTGTTTCCTCTGCACATTGTCCACTGCCACCACAAATCAACATAACCTTTTCTCCTAACTGATTACTGAGAACAGACTACTGAAAGTAATACAAAGTAAGCAAATAGCCATGGCAAAAGAACATTTTCTACTGTCAAGATACAGGTAAAATATGTCTTTGCAAAGGGATAACACTGAATGTATTTTCAGACAATACACAGAACTATGGTGACACATGTTATTACTAAAATCTTTTATTTGTGAGTCTGTGTGCATACGCACACATCTGTAGCTTATGCAGGATCTCAGGATTTTTTGCTTTGCTTTTCTTTTTTTTATTTTTTCTTCAGAATACTTTCACAGGAGGTGAGGGTGGGAATCAAAAAGCAAAATCAATTTTGCCTTTTACAGGAAATATCAGTTTGAGACCCTGTGAAGTGTAGTTTATGGTGAACACACCACCCCTCAGGCCTGTTCAGGTGCAACATAACTGTTTTTTGCTTTAGTTCTTTCCTTGTGCTCTCCTCACCAGCACTAAATGAGCCACAGCCAATCATTTCACTAATATTGTATGTTATTGGAGCCACAATTCCTTGAGCATTTTTCACAGTGCTAGGAACAGTAGCTGCTCTCAGACCACTATATCTACTTTTGATGTTGGTGACATTTTTTAATTATTTCTTTAATTCTTGTGATTCTTCTCTTTATGAAGACTTTTCAATGCAATAGTAAAATATGAGGTAAGGGGTGAAGTACACCCTGATTCATTTCTCAGACACCTTCTTCCTAAAGTGCCCGTGCCATGCTCCACATATATTTTAATCTTCCATGAGATATACTAAAAAAAATTTGAAAAGAACAGTATGGGGAATAAAAAAACCTTCTTTTTTTTCTTCCCTTTTTCCATATTCCAAGAATTGGCATCTTTGATCTGATGCTGGAGGAAAATAGCCAGCTGGCTTATGTGCCTGTGCAGTGCAGGTTGACTTCAGCAAGAAGCATCTTAAATGTATGCTAATCACAGCATTTGGAAAGCTTCCAGGGAGCCTGGGGAAGCCAGAAGGTCTGACCCACTAAATGGACCTCATCTGAACAGCCTTCTTTCTCTGTTTACAGTTTTAACCCTTTAACATGCCCATAGAACAGGCATTCAACCTTTTTTTTGTGTGTCATTCTGAGAGCAAGAAAAAATTAGACATCATTCTTTAGGTTAAAAGGACTTACCAGCATAAGGCATCTTCCCATAGGTGATTATTTCAAACAGAAGTATTCCAAATGACCAGACATCTGATTTAATACTGAATCTGTTGTAGCGAATCGCCTCCGGGGCTGTCCATTTTACTGGTAGTTTTGTTTCAGTCCTAGCTTCATATACATTTTCATTTTCTACCTGTCATGGATACAATGAAGCAAGCCTGATTTCAGATCTGCTTCAGCAAAGCACTTAAGCACCTGACTAAGCTCAGCCTGTGCTTAATCTTATCATCTTTTAGCCAAGAACTTGTCTTTCATGGCATTACAGTACACATTTTCTGAAGTCTATCATTGAATTTGGCTTCATATTTGAGAAATGCAGAGGCTTCATCGGAGACTTTTCTAAAGCATTTATCATTTCGAGCAAGCACACAGCATTGGAGTAGCTCCTGATTAATTATGACTTGCTACTGTGAATCCTGGTCCTGGTATGCAAGATTTCAAAAGTCTGTCAGGAATGGCAGCATAAGCATCCTGCTGACACCAGAGACCAAATGGCTTCACATCATATCATCAGTAAACAGAGAAGGCAAGAGCAAGAGCTAACGAATTTCAGAACCTTTCTCTGTGATTTATTGTGGTGTTGAAGGGCCATTGAATATAATAACAATCACTTACACAGGTTTCTGGGACCAAAGAATAAACTCTGACTGATTCAAATTAACATATTAGCTTACAGACAGTCAAATTAATTAATGTAAAGTGAAGCTGAAAGACGCATAGAAAAACTGTTAACTTGCAAATTTGTAGAATCATGTCCTTAAAGGTTTATTGCACAAACATCTAAATTTTTCAAGCATTTATTCTCTCTTTAATTCCTACATGTCATTTAGTGTACTTAAGTAACATCCAAGTCTTGGTCAAGTTTTTCACATGCAAATCCTGGTAAACGTGTAGCAGATTTTCCTTGTTTTAATACAAAATCTATGTTTACCAGCTTCAATGCCATATAGTTTTGAAAATACTGGTTGTAGTGATTTTTATCTATATACCAATACAAATATTTTGACCATAATACTCATCTCTAGGAGTAAGAAATTATTTCATTACACTAATTAATCCATATGGAAATACTGATTTCATTTCTCACACCTAATCCTTTGTGATCTTTCCATGTGACCATGTTATTGCTTTGGCTTAGGAGACAAACTATTCCTAGAAAAATATGCCAAAATGACTCTACAACTGAATATCTTAGTAAAGCTCAGCTTCAACAAGAAATGTCAACAGCTGTAAATTATTACCCTTTCTAGTGGGAACAAAGGAGAAATATGCACTGCGAGCATTATTCATTTAAAAATACGTATTTTTTCACGTTACAGAATGTGCAATCTGAACTTATGCATATCTAGAAGGATCAAAATTAAGCAAAAAGCACTTTCAAAGTCCCTTGATGCCATTGTCAAGCCATTATTCTATACTTCAGTGTGTAATAAATCCAACTCTGTTACAAACTTCAATTTCGGCTGCTTGAATGAAAAAAAACAAATGAGAAGCAGAGGACTTTTTTCTCTGTTTTTCCTTCTCAGAGCAAGAATATAAATCAATTAGAAAAAAAAAAAAAAAAAAAACAAAACACAACCAAAGATATCAGAAATTATGGATTACATACTGAAATCCATAAAATATGGCAAATCAAATCTTTCCAAATCTGATCAAATCATTTTCAGAGGTAGAAAATCTCATTTCTGAACCGCAGCTCTTTCCTAGGGACATATTGGTCAGTGATATTTGTCATTCCCTGCCCTCAAGGGCTAGAGGGAAAAAAACGTTGCAGTGGCAAAGAACTTGAAACTGGATCAGATTTAAAGCTCTGAGAGCTCACTTTATGAACTTTGCTGTTAGCTGTGGAGAGGAATAAGGTACTTTTATGATTACTACCTGCGTTTGCAAGCATCATGGAGGCAGTGGAGCAGTGAACAAGGGGAGAATAGCTGCCAATACATTTTTATATGACTTCCCTTACAGGCTCAAGAATATAATTTTTCCATCATTCCCATGATCTCTCTCCATGTGGTAGACACTAGCATTGTGGATAAAGGTTGCCCAGCAAAGGCTGTTGCTTGCTAGGCTCCTTCCTTGGTGGCTAAGTGGGAAGCAGACGCCAGAATGCTTTCTGTAGACTGACAAAAAGGCACAGACCATCTTCTAACTTTCCATAGGATAATGCAGGTAGAGGATATAAGTGAACACATTAGGGATCCTTTTCTCCCTGGGCTTGCCTTTTGCCTGAACACAGCAACTCGGAGACTGCAGTCAATCCTTGAGTTGGCCTCTTCTACCTTGTTCTCCAGAGTTAAAGCAGAGACAATTCACTCTCCCACAACCTACCTTAAAAACTCTTGCAAGTCCAAAGTCTGCCACTTTGTAAACATTGTGTTCACCAACAAGGACATTCCTGGCTGCCAGATCCCGATGGATATAGTTCTGAGATTCAAGGTATGCCATCCCAGAAGCCACCTGAGTAGCCATGTCTACTTGATGTGTCAGGAAGATTTGAGAGCCTCCATCTTCTGTTTAAAAAGAAGGTGACAAGAACAGCAAATGTTTACAGATTTCAGATACAAATAACTGAAAAACTGCCTGGGTCAAATAGCCAACACAAATGAACTAAACCACGCAATACAATAAAGTAATAGCCCAACCAAATGACAGAGGTTAGCAAATGACACTCCTTATTTCACAATAATTGAGTAACAGTGCCTGCCCCATCTTCTCTAAAAGAGTGGATACTAAATGCAGGAGTTGATCTAGGCCTGGAAGGAGCTTCTGACACAGTCCAAAGAGAAATTTGTTTATCTGCTGATAGTAACATAGTATGCACCTTTCTGGCAGGTGCATGAAACTGTTCCAAACTGTGAGTAAGAGTTAATATCAGTACCCACTGGCTGTAGCCAAAGCTGACTAAGGATGGAAAGGTACAAAATTACCATTTTTCCCTGTTCTCCAATGATTCTTACTAGGAAATATACCATCTGCTGTCAAGTCTAACTCTCATTTTCACTTTCCAGTTCACTTGATGTTTCACACTGTTATCTCTGTCATTGCTATCAACAGTAGGACTCCTTGAGCTGTTTTCAAACTGCCTGTTTCTCTAGTAGGACTTTCTGAAGCAACGTGTAATTCCCACCACTTTAAAACAAGCAAATTCCAGAAACTGAGATTTGCCAATCAAAGATAAGCTGTTCAAACAAAGTAGTAGCAGAACTTTGAGCAGAGCAACTTGCCTCCACAAATGAAGGAAAGAGTCTCGGGCCATGAAAAACTGCAGCCAAAAATTGTAAGACAAGTAACCAAAAAGTCATTGAGGTATAACACACGAGAATACAAATTCAGGGCCTTTGTGGATTTTTAAGGACAGCTGACTTCCTCATAAGAAAGAATTATACCCCAAAGTGATCCGGGTAAGGCATAACAGTGTTACATTCAAGCACCACTGTCACCCAAACCCAAATGCTGCAGCACTGAAGCATGAGTGCCTACCTCTGTAGCTTCTAACACTCAAAACAGTTTCAACTTTCTGTTTCAGAATCTTAACAATATCAAAAAGCTGAATGTTTGCTGCTAGACTTATTGGCAGTTCTCCTTTCTCATCAGATTGGTGACTTTTACTTGCTACCTGTGTGTTAGAGGAATAAAACATTTGTAGCTGGCAGTTTTCTGTTGTTTATTTTTAAATAATTTGTAGTGATAGTGTGTCTTAGCATTGTTTTGCATAGCCTCCTCCAGTTCTGGCATTTTATCTGACATAACCTTGCAATCCACTTTATGAAGAATGAAATAAAGTGTAAAATTCCATTGTTTACTAATCTATTCTGCAATCTCCAGGCCTTGAATTTCCTTCTCATCTAGATGTTCTGAGATGAATAGGTAGAAAAAAAAAGAATTAAATTATTAAATTTGTCCTGTATGTGTATTACCCTACTTCCTTTTGGGGCTAAACTCACGGTCATGATAATCCAGCACCAAGATTATTTACTTCTATTGTTGAC
The DNA here is from genome assembly GCF_036250125.1 of Pseudopipra pipra. NCBI lineage: Eukaryota > Metazoa > Chordata > Aves > Passeriformes > Pipridae > Pseudopipra > Pseudopipra pipra. Next base: position 67,303,388 of record NC_087551.1, on the reverse strand, counting down.
TCAGAACATTTACTTCTATTGTTGATTCAGAACATCTTTTCCTCTCCTACACATGTTTCATAGTTGCATTGTCCTTTAAAAGAAAGAGGGAGAAAAATCAGCCTATGTGAAAATCCATTCAGGCCACAGACTAATATAATGTTCTGAAGTTTTGCAATTCTGATAACTGGCAGGCATCAACATTTACTATTCGTCTTACTAGACAAAGATATAAATCCACAAATTATGCTCATGTTGTATTTAATCAGAAAATACCTAAATATCTATAGGTAGTTTGCACGAGTACCTGGGTTTTGGAAGCTATCTTATGTGTGTCAGCTTTAAATGTTCCCTTTCACACGGCTTCTTCATCTGCATGGGTTGTGAACTACCTCCTGGTGAAAGCAGACAAGAATTCAGACAAACTTGAGCACACTGGTCTGCGAATGCTCAGGGATAGCCTGACACAAGCTTGCTCCAACAGGCAGAGCACAGACAGGTACTGAAAAACGGATGACTCACAAGCCTTGTGTTTAATGAGCTGCCTCAGTGCAGAATAGGAGTTAGAGCTGCTAAACCCTTCCTGTCTTATTCCCTGCAGGACACTCAGGTGCACCATGCTAAAGGACAAAGACGAGATCCACCTCTAACAGTGGAGTTGCAGTTGAAAGATTTTTCTTCTGTTGAGGCCTGTTTGGGGTAGCAGATCAGACTGGGCTGACCTGCTGCCTTTAGCCTGTGGGCTGAGGGAGAGGAAGAGGCCACTGTTACCCTGGCTGCTACAGTATTTCTTGGATGATTTATCTCTGTGAGCTGGTTCTGCACTGCAGCTGTCCTGGAGGGAAAGCTTTAAGGAGGAGCCTCAGCTGATCAGGAGCTGCAAACTGTGCACAAAGATGGAGCATGAAAGTACATGTCTCTTTGGGATCTGAAGTGTAAATCATGTATAGCAGTCTCATAAAGATTTCTGACTATACCTCCAAAACACCAGGCTGGACCAGCCAAAGCACACAAGTTCAAGCACAGCACTATGTTAGTACAACTGTGTAAGGTTCCAAACCAGAGCCAGCTCCCATTTCATTCAGAGCACTTCAGAAGATATTACAGCTGTATTCATATAGGTATACATGTGCTGTAGTTTGTTTTAAAGTGTTCTGAGGGATGAAAAACTATAAAAACAACAAAACCAAAGTTTAATATAGACTCATAGAATGGTTTGAGTTGGAAGGGACCTTAAAGATCCTCTAGTTCCAATCTCTCTGCCATGGGAAGGTATGCTATTCACTAGCTCAGGTTGCTCAGGGCCCCATTCAACCCAACCTTGAACACTTCCAGGGATGGGGCACCCACAACTCTGGGTATCCTGTCCCAGTGCCTCACCACCCTCATAGTGAAGAATTTCTAAGAACTACCTAAACTAAGTAAAGCCTTTTTCAGTGTGAAGCCATTCCCCCTTGTCCTATCACTACGTGCCCTTGTAAAAAGTCCCTCTCTTCATCTGGAAGGCTGCTAATTTTTATATATATGTATATGTTTATATAACTTCCACAATCAAACTCAGGCACTACTGGTGAATTTATAAAATCTTCCCATGGACCAATAAAGAAAATGTAGCACCTCCATGTCCCTTTTTACTAATATTTTTTTACAAAACTATCACCCCTATATGGAAAATTTATTAGACAAAATATTAAAGAAGTCTAGGGGGCTGCAACCTGTTCTTACCAATCACAACATCTCATACAGAAAAGACAGGAAAATATTCTCACTGACCTATATCGGACAATACAAAGAAAAAAAGGGAAAAAGAAATAAAGCAGCACTTTCTCCGGTGAGGGCATTGGCTCCATAATATTTCACAGAACTTCAAGACTGTGCCCCCGACAGAACAAGCTCCAGGTCTATCAGATTTGATAAAAGCACTCATATATTTATGACAATTTCATTCACATCCAATTACAAAGAAAAGTTTTCAGTTGCATTTTTCTCATATTGGTGGCAGCTCAATAACTCTGCATAGCAGTGTTCATCAAGAACTATTCCAAAGTACATTTGCAGGATGCACAGGGAATTCACATGCCCATCATTATTAAGCAGCTGTCATCATGGTGGAATGTGATAGTAACTATGAATAAAATGTTAGGGATTTTTAAAGTTGGAAAAGCATACCATGCAGTTCTAGGGAGGAAAACTTAATCAGAGAATAAATATCTTTGGACTTTCCTCTGCTATAATTTGCCATATTTACCCATAGTCCTCACAGAGACAGAAGCCTTCTGGAAATATTTTCCTGTTCCCTGGAGTGGTTGAGTCTCAAGAGCTGTTCACTCATCAGGAGCTGTCCACTCCATGTCAGCTGATACATATCACTTCTAGTCATGGAACTCTATGCAAGATTCAAATATCTTTCCTTAATACTCTCACTGACAGCAGACCTTTCTCTGACCAATACCTATCAAAGTACCTGGATCTCTGCCTCTACGTCTTAGTTCTATGTACTTCCCTGTGTATAGGCCATCAGAGAAGGAGAGATACCACTAGGCTGGGTTTCAACTGGACATTTTTACTGTTATCCTGATGGCTGCCTGAAAACCAACTGCCTTTCCACAGTCTCTGATGCAGAGCTACAGAAGTGAACACTTAGCAAAGAGCAGGCTGCATACATGTGCTACACGCAGCAAGGGCAGCTGCTGTGCATGTGCTGGCAACTGATCCACACACAGGCTGCAGTGTTGATGTGCCCTGGACATATTGTGCTCTGTGCACAAACAGGTCAATTTTCACCTCTGCAATAGCTGTGGCTCATCCTGGCTTTCTCAGAGCTATTTGTCCAGTGCAACAAGTGTTTTCATGCACAGCAATCATTTCCTGATGTGCCAGGCTCTTTCAATCAGGTAAGCGGCACTCTGCACACAAAGGCATGAAAGATGAGAATTGAAAGGAAATTTGTGCCTTGCTACCTCTGGAGAGTAAATGCCTACAAAACTGTAGACGATCTGGCCCAAGCTCATGGCAGACCCTCTCTGCGCAGTTCCTTGGTGCAGCTGTCCCTCTAGCAGAGATTTCTTTAGCTTTAATTGTCTGTGGACTGAGCCTCATTTTAAAAAATGGATCTGCAGAGAAGATGGGGGAAGGCATGTGTCGCGTTAATACTTTCTGTGGTATTTCACAGGGCTTTGCTTTATGGGCTGGAAACAGAGAAGAAATTAAGCATGACAATCGCAGCAAACATTTTGTCTTCAAGAGATCATTACATTTAGCATCTCACAGGCATCTGCTAAACTGAAAATGGGTAACACTAGAATCAAGCATTTCTCAATAACAGGAGTGAACTTAAAGTGCAATCATTATGCCAGTCTGTTCCAGGCTGTACATTTTTATTTTTAATTATTATTTGCCTTCAAAAGAGCACTTTGAAGTACTGCTGAGATAAAAACTCTAATGCGATAGGCAAGGGACAAATTCATAGTGAAAAGCTATCCCTGACTAGTAATAGTTTTCAAAGCTGTTAAGTACATTTTGTGGAAGTGCTCCTATTTCACGTCAAATATGATGACCTATCCTTCTGGATGCTTGTATTTTTATTCCATTAGTGTATGTTCCCACCTACTCATAGAACTGGGTGAAAAAATATGGGTCGTTACAAGGCAAGAATCAAACTGTGAATGTGATTCTTTCCTACTTCTCAAATATTTTGGCCCACCAAAAATCCATAAACGTCTCTTTCCATTTTTCTTACACCCACGTGCGATAAATAATGCAGCTTTTATATTAAAATAGGGTGTTGTACTTCTATTTTTTATGTAAGTGTGTTTACTAAACTGACAGCTGTAGCACCCCTAAAATGAATTTATAGTCATTTACTTACTTTGAAGGTATTCTAGAAGACTTCCAAATCTCATCAGCTCAGTAATAATATAAATTGGGTCCTCCAAGGTACAGACAGCATAAAGCTGTATAAGCTTTGGATGTCTCAAGTTCTTCATTATTTGTGCTTCCCTCAGAAAGTCTTTTGGATCCATTGAACCTGAAACAACAGCATATAATAAAACATAAGCTGAGGTTATCAAAGGCCTTCCTACCAGCCTGGCAGTCTTAAGGGAATAACTGAGATTGTTTTCTGTCTTGAAAGTACATTAGCATCTCAAATCTTCACAGTTCCCACAGAAAACAGACAGTGCAGCTCAAACAAACAGTTAATGAGTGAAACATGCCAGTTGTGTAGGGACAGAGAACATATGTGTTCCAGACACCAGAAATATAAAGGCTAAAATCAACTGCCCCCAGGCCTCCCCCAAACAGGAAACAAAAGTGAGGCTAGAATGTTAGCAGATACAATTTAAGCAAACAATCAGTTAATGAAAGGACCAGAAACTGAGGTGAGAGTGTCTAGGTAATGAACATAAAATTTCTGAGAGACAACTAGTGCTGCAACAAGAATTTGTTGCACTATATTTTCAGCTTCACCAATCAAAGCCTGAAGGCACTGGAATTACTTTAGCCTATACAGAGTAGATGTGTGCATTTATATCTGTAAAAAATAAATATTTTTAATGTTCATGTAATAACAACATTATTAGAAATACTAATGTATGCACAGATGTAACATTAATTTTTCAAACCCTTAAATGTTAAAGTGTCTTAACAGCAAATTATGCCAACCTTTTAGGCATTACATAAGGTCGTAACATCTCTAGTTCTATTCACATACACAGTGAGCCAATGTATAAACTATGTCAAAGAAACAATCAGAAATGGCACAGGGAATCATGGCAAATTTAGGATTAAAGCTCATATGTCCTGAACAGGGGATCGATTAGAAAAGCACGCATAAATAAAGAAGTAAAGCTTTTTCTATGAATGATTCAGTAGTGATCAGATATGGTCAGATGTTTGAGAAGTTGGTAAATAGTATCCACTTCAAAATGCTTGTACAAAAAAATACGAAATTATTCAACTACTCAAATGTCTCTTTCTTCCTAAATCAAAATACTTTAATTAAGAAAATATTACAGTGAAGATTGGGGAGGAAAAAAATCTATCCAAGTTATTCTGCTCTATGCTATGTTCGAAAACAAACTCTTCTTCTGGTGTAAGCAGATTGAGTCATTTCAGAAGCCAAGGCTGCAAGAATAAGTTTTTATGTGTTTTTTTAACATTAGGTAACCAAAAAGGTTCATTTGAGAGTTTGTCTCTGTTCCAAACACAGATGTTTAAGTTAAGTGAAATTCTGGGAGTATGTTAAATGGCTCAGCAATAAAATTTCAACAGAAAATCTGTTCTACAAAAAGAACTAGCAAATCAGCCTGGGCCACTTTTATCCAACACCTACCTTGAGTGCCACCTCCTGAAAAATGCTCCAACCTATTTCCCAAAACATACTAATGACGTGTGATTTCATATCCTTGCATCAAGGCAAGAGGAATGACTCAGAAATGCTTCTGATATACACTCTATGAAAAAAGAGCCTCTTGACATTGCAAGTTGGGAGAGTGAAGATTACTTCAAGGGACAAGTGCTCCTCTCCTCCATGTCCTCATACTTCCCTTGGCAATCCTATAGGGTCCAATTTGGCAATACTCAATAGGATGTCATTAGGAGGGATAGTGAAACTTAATGGATTTCAACGCCATCAATAAATGGAGAGCAGCCAATAATATATATCCTCAACAGGTACAGGCTATACTAATTTCCTTTTGACACTGTCAGAGGAAAGTCGAGGCCTGCATGAAAAGTAAATGATCTTACTTGGTCTGGATAAAGCAGAAATTATGACAGTCAGAGAGAAAATCCCAAATATCTGTTATGCTTCTCTATGTCTTTTTCCTGTATAGAGTAGCACAATCTTTACAGATTTTTTTGAACTTTCCACCAACTCTAGATTTTTTAAAAAAAATATCTAGTCTTGTCTTTATAGGGTTTAGACTCACTTTGATACTGATTTAAAACTGTGCCCCACTAGCTTGCCCTTTTCAAGATATATGCATTGTCATAGAAATCAACCTAAAACCTACAGAGAAGCTGCATGGTGTGAAGCATTCTGCCTCCAAAAGCGAATGCATAAGCATGACTAATGATTTAGCATCAGTGCCAAAATTTGACAAGTTGATCTTAGAAAGGATAAAGTATTTGCTCACTTAGGGTCTCCCAAATCATGGAGCCTCTATGGATCATCATACAGGATTTCTTCACACCATAGAATATGACAATCTGATTTGTTCCCATCGTCAAAGTTTGACTACAAGGAATTTGTCAGTTTAATCATGATATAAACTTCTTCTAACAAGCTGAAACCAAGCAACATGTTTTTCACATATAACAACTTTCAATAACTTGATCAGGAGAGAAGTATTCTATTAGTTGAATAGCTGCAAATCTTCCTTTACATTGTGAAAGAAAATAATAATAGATAACAAACTAGTGACAAAGATCAATGTCATACATATTTTAAAGAGCATATGTAACTTTCTGTTTTAGTTAGTTTATATCATTAAATAGTACAAGTAGCAGACAGTCCCTCAAATCCCCCAGAGCCCTGTAGATCTTATATTGTAGTTAATAAAAGGATTCTATGCCAACAGAAAAAAATTTAGAAGTGTCTTTATGAGTGTTTTGCCTAAGATTAGGTTTTAGCAGCTGGATAAGCAAAGTAAAAACTGCCTCTAAAAGAAAGCGAACATGTGTGTTTCAAATGATTTGGATAAAGCCTGTCACAATAGTGGTAAAGAAGTTACAATACATTCCTTTGAGGAAGAAAACACATGCCACACAGAGTTTCAAATAACTGAGGGGTTTTTTTTAGTTTGTAGTTAAATATGTGTGTTTTTAATGAAGCATACATTTTCAGCTGTAAGTAGTTAACACAGTATGAACAGCAGGTTACTGTGAGTAGAAACCACTTGATCACAAAATAATTAGTTTACAGAAGCCTTTACTGAAACAACTGAAGGCTTCTTTTGTGCAAGACACCAGTTTGGGAGTAGGTTTATGAGTACCTGGAGAAAATACAGTTTTGATAATTTGTTTTTTGAATGAAACATGTTTTTTTAAATGTCAAAGTAATTCTTAAGACCAAAATGTTGGAATCTATTTCTTTGATATGTCCTATGATGATGTGCTATTTTGACAGGAATCACCTCTAATTTAAGCCTACTTAAAACAGGTATATCAGTTCTGATTACCTTCTTCTTGAAAATATTTTGTTCTAGATTTGAAGAAGCTTCATGTTATAAGACAAACCCTGATAATTTGGAAAGGAGATAGAGAGGAAGTCAGTTATTTTCCAGATTCCATTGGCCTAAATATAAGTGGCCCTTACATATTCGATAAGCCTCTCACGAGATACTTTGTTTGCAACTTTCAATAAACCTTCCCAAATTGCTTCAAAGTAACCTTGTACTTCAGGGGAGCCTAGTCTTTTGAATTAGTTTATACAAAATGAACTTACGCGGAGACTACATTAAGCATATAACTGTGATCTTCTGAAGAAATTTATGAGTAATAAAGAAATAACATTAAAAAGAACAAAAATTTGGCAACACAAGAGACTAAAAAATCCTATTCACAGGTGAGTGATATAGGTATCTGACAGTTCTCAAGCAGCTTTGTCACTATACAGAAGTAAACTTACAGGTTAGAGTAAGGTCATATAGTGAATTAAATGGAATAAAAGAATCTCTTTTTTTCCTGGGAACTTGAGGAACTTTCCTGAGTGCAAAGATTTTTAGATTGCATATGCACTAAAGAGATTACATAGTTAAGAACTAAAAATATTATCAAAAACTCTGCTGATGGTAGTAACCCAGGCACTATTTGGGAAAAGCCTCCTGAAAAATAAAAATCACGCTTGGGCAGCTTTCCTGTAGAGAGAAGCTTGGGAGAAGCTTTACAAGATGATAATGACAAATGTATCTGTCAACTTGAACAGGCATAAGGAACTTTATCAGATACAATTAATTGGTGATGATAGATGTCTGCTTCACATGCTGATAGTTGGAGAAGCAAGCTAGCCCAGACAAAGGGTTCTAGGATATCCATCACAGTCAGCATAGGATGAAGTGCAAATCCCTGCTGCAATGACTTCCACTTAAATAGAAAAAACAATGTCTCAGTGAGGAAATAAAAACAGAAATGTGATATGACATGTTCAGAGATCTGCATCAGGACAGTGTTATGCAGAGCCAAGAACAGAAATAGCAACTGCTGGCTTCTAGATTATTTTCCTATCTATTGATCCCTACACCTCTTTGATAACTTTGATAACTCAAAAAGTCAGAGATGTTTCTTAAAGCAAAGATGTTCTTGTGTTTTGTTTTTTCATTCACATATCCATCACTATTGTTTTGCCTGGTAAAATGCCACAGATGTTTTCAAAGCAGAGTCAAACACCAGTAAACAAATAGGAGAATTATCTGAATGAAGGCATCATATTACTCCTGCTTTTTGTTTATAGTCATAGTGACCAACAGATTGTAATATAGATAAGGAGAGGTAACAGGAAAGCCACGGACTAAACAATATTTGACAGCAAAGGGTGGAATGATCATGGCTAATTTCAGTTGTTGTAATTGTGCTGAAGGGACAAAGGGTGGATTGTGTGTAAACTGTTCACTTTTCTTTGGTGTTATGTTTATGGTATTTTGATGTGGAGAACTCTTTTTCTTGATGTGAGTGAAGCTTGTGAAGTGTGTGTGATGAATGTGGACTTGAATGATAACTCTTAAATATTACATCCTTAAATATTAATTCTTAAATACACAGAGCTGAGGTGTAGAATATATTGGGTTTATGTGGCAAGGTTGGTAGTGGGGGGCTACAGTGGTGGCTTCTGTGAGAAGCTGCCAGAAACTTCCCTCATGCTGATAGATCCAATTCCAATTGGCTTCTAGATAGACCCACTCCTGGTCAAGGCTGAACTCATCAGCTATGGTGGTAGTGTCTCTGAGATAACAGATTTAAGAAGGGGGAAAAGAAAACTTGTGCAACACTAGCAACAGCCAGAGGAGAGAGGAGTGGGAATATGTGACCCTCACTGGAGCAATCTGTTCCTGAAGGACTGCACCCTGTGGAAGGGATTCATGCTGGAGCAGTTTGAGAAGAACTGTGGCCCATGGGTAGGACTCAAGTTGGAGAAGGTTGTGGAGAACTCTGCTGTGGGAGGGCCCCCATGTTGGAGCGGGGGAAGAGTGTGAGGAGCCCTTCCCTCTGAGGAGGAAGGAGCGGCAGAGACAGTGTGTGATATACTGACCAATACCTCCATTCCCTGTCTCCCTGCACCACTGCAAGAGAAGAGGTAGAGAATTCGGAAGTGAAGTTAAGCCAGGGAAGAAGAGATGGGTGGGGGGAAAATGTTTTGAGATTTTTGGCTTCCTGACACCCAGATTTTACAATCAATGGAAAGAAATGTGCTTTTATTTTATGTTATTTATTTCTCATTGTAATGTGCATTTTTAATCTATAATATGATTTATCTGATATGTGTTTATTTCTTTCTGCTAATTATTAAAAAAGCTGATACATCTAAGATGTTAGATGCCTAAAAACAGGAAAAATGTAGTTAGTATGCTGCACATCAATATTTCTGAAGCAGTTGTGAAATTTCCGATTTGTGTACAACATTTGAAAAATTGGGTCTTGTTCCAAATTGGAAAAGAAACAGATTTCTGAATACCCTAATTACTCTCAAATCAGGAATCACACATTTGCGTCACAAGAGAGCTGGCTCTGGGAAAAACCCATCACTGCCATCTCACCAGAATTCTGGGACATTAGTTTTTCCTACAGGTTGGAAGGTCACAGAGTCACAGAATCATAGAATCATTAAGGTTGGAAAAGATCTCTAAGATCATCAAGTCCAACCATTAATGCAGCACTGTGATGTTTATGACTAAACCTTGACCTCAAGTGCCACATCCATACATCTTTCGAACACTTCCAGGCATGGTGAGTCCATCAGTTCCCCAGACAGCTTGTCCCAGTGCTTGACAACCCTTTCCATAAAAAAAAAATTTCCCAATATCCAATCTAAACCTCCCCTGGCACAACTGTCCTGTCACTTGTTACCTGGGAGAAGAGACTCCCACCTCACTACAACCTCCTTTCAGGCAGCTGTAGAGAGCAATAAGGTCTTCCCTGAGCCTCCTCTTCTCCAGGCTAAACAACCCCAGCTCCCTCAGCAGCTCCTCATATGACTTACTCTCTAGACCCTTCACCAGCTTCATTGACCTTCTCTGGACACACTCCAGTACCTCAATGTCTCTCTTGTAGTGAGGGGCCCAGAACTGAACACAGGATTCAAGGTGTGGCCTCACCAGTGCTGAGTACAGCAGTGCAATCACTTTCCTACTCCTGCTGGCCACACCATTTCTCATACAGGGCAGGATGCCATTGGCCTTCTTAGTTTTAAGCCTTTTAGCAGCAAGGGCTAGAAATTAGTTTAAGTGCAGAAAAAAGTGTTTGAGAAATGAGGAGAATATTATATAACAAGAAATTATATTTAGCCTTTCTAAAGACAATTAAAATTGGTGTAACTCACTCTGTACATACCTGCAAAATGGAAAGAAAAACTAATGCCTACAAAGAGGCTTTTATTTTGTTACAAGAAGACATAACAAGGGTTAGAGAGAAGACATCAAGTAAATTCAGATGCGAAATTAGGCCCACATTCTTACAGTGCCTTCATCTTGGGATGAGAACATTTCTAATTATTATCTAGTCAAGAACTAGCTATGTTTTGATTAAATATAAATACTAATCGGCAGAGGAATGATGTGCAATGGCTTAGAACAGCAAAGTATTAAGACTATATATAATCTAAAACAGATGTACACTGCAAAACAATGCTCAACAGAAAAACTCAAAGTAACAGAAATCCTTTCTGCCCTTCAGGCCTATAAATCTATGACATACTGATTGCATTATGCTCTTCTATACTGTTCAATATGTGATTACCCTATTTGATCAACCTGTTCCTGCTTAGTAATGAGAGCATTGTTCCATGTTACAATTTCTCTGGTGCTAAAGCCTTTTTAACAAAACCCACTCCATCTCAGATCCCTATCGTTTTGAGTTTAACACACTCCTCTATTGTTCTGATGAATTCCTTTTCCAGAGGGTCTACACTGCAAAACAGCTTAGTGGAAAGCCTTTAGTTTAAAACATGCCCCCTCCTGTCCCAGCATAAAGACAGACGATTTAGATCTTTGAACCAAGCAACAACAGAGGATCAAAAACACTTCAAAAACACTTGAAGCCTGAAATAATGCCTATGTGAATATTGGAATCTTCAAATATCAACATATAACACAATGTATTTCTTGATTACTCATGCACTAATATGTTTTCCATTAATTTATCTTCTTTATATTATGGTGAATGAAATTACCAGACCTGCCCTTTGCTGAAATTTTATTACTACCAAGATAAGCATTTATTACTCAGATTAAGATGAGGGTATTGGGACTTTTCTTTAATTAGTGAAGTGTTATTTCTCTTGAGTAACAATGAGAACAAGCGTGGAAAACCAATGTGCTAACTGATTACAGTAAGGCACTCCAAATGCTGAAAAACACTGTATTGGAAGAGAATAATTCCCTAGAGAAGTGCACTACAAGGTTAAATGCTTACATTTCACACTGTTTGAATTGTCTTGGTAGAACGAGATAGTTCACAAAGTACAGTGATAAGAAATTCAATATTAACTATATAATTTATCAAGATGGCTTTGAGAATCAAAGTCTTCATTCTGAGCAACACTGTGCAATGTACAACTTCCTTATCACATTATTAGATCACAAACTCTCTGCTATCCAAGCACAACATCCAGGTGGGGCTTGTGTCTGCCCTAACTCAATATAACCCACCATGAAATCAATGAGACTACTACTGTTGACCTGAACAGGAGTCAGACTAGAGTGAAAAAAACAGAGATAGAAAAAGTATTGATTAATCGAGCCCCTTTTCCCAGATGAACTATGATACTATAAAAAGAATCACAGTTGAAGGAGTTTCTTCCACTATACTGTGCTAGTCTGTATGTAATAATGAGTTTGTAGTGAGTCTTATGTTTATTCCAGTGAGAAAGAGATTTCAAGACAGGTTCTGTGTTTACTAGGTCACTAGGAAAGGAAGATGCACCTGTTCACTGAAAAAAGTATTGTCTTTCATATAAATTATAGATGGTCTTTAGCCTGAGCAGTTTTTATATTTCCAGTTAAGCAGAGAAAAAAAAAATGCTTATTTTCTTTCAATTTGCAAGTCTCAAAACACAAACAATATCCTGATACAAGAGAGCATTAAAACACATGCTTAAATTCCTCCCTGTTCAGGAGACCATTCAAGCAGGGCTCAAGTATATTGCTATTATTCTGAATCAAAGATTTGAATCTGTTCTGCTTCCTGAACCATGTTCATTAGTGCCCAACACAAGCTTTTTCAATTAACCACAACTCATGTTATCTCCTTTTAAAAAACACGTATATCATCCAGGCTACTTTCTTATCTATGTGGTTCTTGCCATCTGCTGGCAGATATTTTACGTTGTCAATTTAAAATCCACAAATTACTTGAAGTTAATGAAATATAAGTAAGAAAAATGCTAAAAGCTGTATTAGTCAAAATCTTATACTACATGCAAATATTGGGTATTAATGTTTTGTATCAAAAACTTCGAAAAATTTTATTCAATCAATACTAAGATTAAAGCACTTCTTAAGTACAAACTTATCATAGTACATATTCTGTATTACCTAAGAAATAATTATAATATAGCATCTAATCACTAGAAAAATTCTCTAGGTTACAAACCTGTAGTCAATCAATTATTTCACCTCTAGATAAAATGTAGTTATTCAGCTCCATACAAGCAACATTGTACAAGAAGACGTACAACCCTTGCTGGGGTTGCCTTTTTATGCAATCATCTAGAAACCAAAAACTGTATAAAATTGTAATTCAAAATACCAAAGAATACCTAGACCTTCAGTATTACTAATCTTCATGTTTAAGTGTGTGGATTTTAAGAATGATTGCATATATGATTAGGCTCTCTTTTCAGTAGCATTTAAAAAGTAAAGGAGCACCCTTGCTAACATTTCACATTATTAGCATTTAAGAGTAATTCACATACCTGGTTTTAATGTTTTGATTGCCACGGGGGTGGTATTATTCCACCGTCCTTCCCATACCTCACCAAACTGACCAGACCCTAATTTTTTCACCAACTTCAGAGATTGTCGGTCTATCTCCCACTGATCAACAGTTTTATATGACAAATCAAAAGTAGCAGGAATTTGAACCTGGTAAAAGAAAATAAATAATACAATAATTGAGGCTTTTAATATTTTTTTCAACAGCTTATACAAATCATTTTTAACTATATCATGTAAAGTTGAAACAGAATATAAATAATGCTTCCTTAGAGTACACATGCATAATAAAATGAGCCGAGAACATAAAATACAACACATATACAGGGTACTTTTTTTAGAAATAAGAAATACGATAAAGAAAATATACTTTCATTAAAAGTAAAAATTAGAACTCATTCCTCTAAGCAAGCTTTTTGAACAGTGACTTATTGCTTGCCTGAATCTTGTGGTTTTGTCTCAGTAATTACTTATGGACAGCTAGAGTTATGAAGTTGGAGATTTCATCTCCATATATATATAAAGGCATTCATAAATCCTGATTTGGCATGTTTTCTCCCCCAGCCACTCGATGATTTGTTAAAAATGGTGGGGTATTCTATTATTAACTTGTCAGCCTCAAGAATGAAACAGTTACAGTATCCAGAACTTACGGAAAACAAGCAGATCATCAACATTTTGAAATGGTAGAAGCAGATATGGAGTCAACATTTCCTGACAGATACTTGAGTGAGCTTACAATAAATATTTTGCACAGCATAGCATCCGCTCTTACCTTTAGGCATGGCTTTCCGAGCAACACGCAGAGGCCATCACTGTTCTTGCTATAATAGTCAACCAAGTCATTCAGAGTTTTGAAAGTTTTCCTTCTGCTTAGAAAAAAGCCTCCTTCATCCAGCTTTCTGATCCTGTAGTGCTTCACAGATGCACCATCAAAAACTAAAAAGATTTAAATATATTAAATTTCTAGGAATTATTGCAGTGGTACAACATAATTTATGACCAAGCCATCATAAGGTTCCTAAATATATTTATGAGGACTTTAAAATAAATTATTTTAGTTTTGAATAGGGCAACTATAAAAAGCCTCTTTCAAGCCAAAGCCCACTGTTTAGATATCTTAATACTGAGTCTATCAATCTTCAGCCATTCAGGTTTGGAGATTCTTGCTTGCACCATAATAACCGAAGTAGAAGTACATAAATGCATCTTATGTGAGGTAGCTCATGTTTACCATCTCTGAAGACACCAAAACTAGAAGCATCTTATTCACAGTAATCATTTAATCAGTTTTTAATATTTCCTTTATCAATGTCAACATTTCAAATAGCAGCTGCTGGGCTGGTAGGCATTTTAAAGGAAACAGATATACTCTTCACATGGCCATAATTCCCTGAAAAGCACTCACATCTTCCCATCTTTTGAGTTTTGTGTGTGTTTGGAATATGTAAAAATCAGGTGAATAATGCTCTGGTTTTTGTACCATTAATAAATAAAATAAAATAAAATTTTTAAGTAGTTTATTTAATCTTTGTCTCATCCTTTTTGCGTGGATTTTGGCAAACACTTTGGTTATAATAGAAGATTGTTAAGTTGCATATTGTATGTAGAAATTTATTGGTTGCGTGCAATTAACAAAGCTCATATAAAGAATAATTTCTCTCACTATTTAAGTGATCAAGTTAAAAAGGAAAATCTCTTCTTCCTTAAGAACTATCGTGGATAATCAAATATGTTTTGCGTTGTACTGTGAGATTGTCATCCAAGACCACCAGAGGGCAGAGAGGAGCTGTTCAAAATACTCCTCCCCAGGCAGCATTTTTAGGGACCTGAGAATTTCCAATCATGAGGACCGGGAATAAGAATATTTGTAAATGAAATCGAGATGATAAAGATAAATACATCACACTTTTCAAATGCCACTTCATTTTAAATTAACACCCATAAGTAGTTTTTTATAATTATAAAATACATGCATATTTTTGTGCTGTATCATTTGGAAATTGGGCTGAAGCAAAATGAAGTAAAGAGTAATTAGGTAACAAAAGATTGAAAATTTGCTGACTTTTCCCAAGTTCACAGGAAAATTGATCTGGACAAACTAATAAGTCTTTATGATGCATTGAGTAAAAGGACAACAGGATGACTGTTAATTCAGTCTCAGTTGTACATCACAAGTAATAGTAGTTTGACTACCTGCTTTGTTTATTAGAAGTATTATAACTATTACTTGTGAAGCACCTAACATGCAAGAGCTGTTTTGAAGGATGTGCTCTAATTTCTTAAATGAGACTTCTATGAAGCCTTATAATTGACAGCATCTAGGTCAGGTGGTGATGTGTGTGGAGAAGCTGGAGAAAATTTCTGCACTGATACCATCTCTTCTTGTGATAAGTAGCTGAGATTAGTGCAGTATTTGACAGGGAGTTGTTTACTTGTATCCCAGGGCTGAGTCTGGCTGTACAACTCCTGCACCACACATTTGCAGCTCTGTGACATGGTGTGGCTCCTCTGCTGAGGTGATACAAAGCACATGTCACCCAGGGAAGAGCTAGTCATAACCCCTTCCAGTCATCCCTACACCCATATCAGACTTCTTATCAGGATAGGATTATGACTTCAGCTTCACACAGCTTGACAGTAGCTGGGTTTGAAGACTGTTTTTTAATTCAACTTGCCCTTTCCAGAAGAATCACAGTTCCCCATTAGATTTCTACATGGTTTCAGTTTAACAGAAGGATTCTCCTCTCCCTGCAATCCATCTGCATATGATTGGACTAAGCAGAAGTAGATTTTGCCACCTGAAGAAAGAGAATAAAATAACCTACTACTCTTTTTCAGGGCAGAAAAACATATGGTGGCATCCGCAGAGTCAACATCTTCACCAAATGAATCGTGGAGACACTAAGGCACCACTACCGCCAGCAACGCTGTGTCCCCACATCACTCCTGTCAGCTGTGCTCCCCCAGCACTGCCCATGCAGCACTGCCAGCACGAGCTTTGCTCAATCTCCATGCCCCAGGTGGATGTGGGAGGAGACTGACCCCTGAGATCACCCTCATCAGCACAGACCAAGTGCAGAGGCAGATCCAATATCATTCTCTTACTGTGGCCATGATTTTGCCAGTCCTATGAGTCTGCTTCTTTAAACAGTTAGCTATTTTTTCTTATGCTAAACCCCAGTCTGGCTTAGAGGAAACCACACAATATTTTTTAGGAGCATGGAAAAAAAATTTGAAGAAAACACAAACCATTTACATTGTTATTTAATGCAATAAGTCTTTTAGATACCATTATTCAGTGACGGGCTAAGTAAAGAGCTTCCTGCTATCATTGGCAATGACACTCAATTAAGCTGAGCACATCTAAATTATGGCTTTTAATTAAAAAGAAGCAATGTCTAAGATGCCACCAACGTGTTTAAAATTTAATACATTTCACACCAGATGCTGGAGTCATCAACATAAAAATCTGTTGACAACATGTGCATTTTTAAAATGGGAAAACCTATTTTTAAAATGTCAAACACTTTAATTTATAGCGACACATCTCAGTGGCCTATCTGGTTTGATGAGTTTTCTATTTAACCATTCACAGATGAGAAAAGCCTTTCTGAATATGACTTTTTATTTTTAATTTAAATAGTTACTTACTATCTAAATCTTACAAATTCAGAGTTTTCCCAAGTTAGAGGTGAAAAGTACCATTTTCATGAAAAGTAGGGTTTGCTTTTTTTTTTCTTAAGGAGATCATTTTTTTCCCTAATTAACATCAAGTCTTTTAAACATTGCCCATATGAGTATGAAATCAAGCATGAAAGTCATAAAGTAAGTTCATGGGTTCTTGAGTAAAAATCTCTCTTCCCTTTCAATATCTCTTATTTTTTTTACCTTTATTGCACCTAAATATTAGGCTGGATAGAGAATTAAAACATTTCCTTAAAGACCTTGATTCTGAATGCCAGGTTATCACTCTTCTAGCCATTATAATCTACTCTGAAATGAAACCAAAACAGCAAACCAACCAGACCTACAGAGGATGGGACTTTGGGAGTCTGCACTGAAAAAACTGGAAACAGAAATTAGGGCATATTCCAAAATACCAGGTTTTGACTTCTCCCCTGTCAGTGTATCAGCTACCATGGAGATAGAAGCTATCCTTCTGCTTCAACTTTAGTGTCTCATAATTCCTTCTGATGGCATAAAGAGGAGAGATGCAGGAAAACTGCCTTCTCCATAGCATCTGATGAACTAAACAAACTTCTTTCCAATTAATACTTTCCACAACACAAACCTCTTCATCATTTGCTTTAGAATGTAAGAAAGAAATCCACACTGATGGTTTCATATCTTGCTGCTATCAGTCATCATCAAATCTCCTGTTCCTGAATAAGCTTATACAGAAACCAGAAAAATTGCTACCACAGGCTTTTATAATTTAATCAAATATACTAAATCAGATAGAATAAACTTTCTATCCAAAATTTCTGTGGAAAAACTAAACAGCAGCATCAAAAGATAATCTCATCGTACCAAAAATGCTGGCCTAATATTTATTTTCATTGTCTTGGATTTTTCTCTGGAGTATCTCATAGTTTAACTAAAGTACTGCTGCCTTCCTGTTAGAGAAGTGGTTAGGATGCAGGATAAATAATTAAGATTTTGAACCTTTCCTAGACGCCTGTAGTTGGAGAATAATAAAAAGAAATTGCATTTCCACTCCTAGATGCATAAACAGAAGATTTTTCATTGATTTTTAGTAAGGTGTCATATATTCAAATGCCAGCATTAAAAAGATAATACAGGCCTATTTGTCCTTCCCTGCATAACACCACACTGTTATTGGTCTAGCCCAGCCCTTGGATGAAATCAGTTCACTGATGAAGAAAACTTGAAGGAAACTGAAACCATGTAACACATCAATAAGTTGGTACACGAAGAGAAAGCATTTTGCAAAGTCTTTGGCTATAATATAGTCCTTGGATGAAAGTGTGCATGCACAGGGGTCAGTTCTGTCACAGCTGAGGAGTAGTCTGATTCCTCACTGATGGTAGTTTTCCTTTCGGCACTTTATGTCAAGAACCAGCTTCCTTGAGGGTAAACTGAAAACTATGGAGTGAACTCTCCCAGAACTGTAAATATCACATTTATCTCATAAAACTCCCTGTCTTTCACTTCACATTTCTTTGTCTTGGCAACGAAAAGCAATCCTTCCATTACCACAAGATATTGCAGGTATATCCCCTTTCCTTATAAGTGGGAAGGAGAAAGCAAGAATGTGTCAAAAGTTCATTAAGCTGTGTTTCTGTGTAATGTTCAGAACATTTGAATGACACAAGTATCCAGGCAAAAGAGGAGTCATTATGAAATAATCTGGTTATGCACAGGGTGCCTCTCATTTTACTGACATAATTCTGCATGTGACTACTTATAGTTTATTCACAAACATCAAGAGTCTTTGCTGGTGTCTGAAATTAATATAGGTAGAGCACATTAGGTAGCTTGGATGTAGATCCTCATTGTCTCAGGGACAACACTATGCTCTTGGACTCATAGTTGTACGACAAGTTTCATGGAAAATTTTCACAAAAAACAACTAATGAACAACCACATTTACTACTTAAAATGGCAAATATCTACAGCATGAAAAAAAATTATGTACTTATATGCGAGTGAGTAAAATTATTAACAAGTGTCCTTATTAGACAATCTCTCAGATTCAAATAAAGGACTTAAATAAATTTCAAAATGCATCATCATCGTAAATCTAATTTTTTACTGATATTTACAACACATTTTTCAATGAAACATGACGGATTCTAAAGTACAGCTTTGAAGATCTATGATTTTACCCATGAAGACAAATAAATATGAACCTAAGTGTGAGCTATAGGAGAAATTTTTTTTCTTAAACTGCAGATATCTGCCAACATGCTTTTATTTTTATTTTGTGTGCTAATCAGAACAGTAGGGTACAACTGCAATGTATATTTTTGTGCTTTGATTGTGAAAATACTATCTATTTTAAGGCAGCTGGAACACTGGAAGTACTAAGCATAAAAAAGTTAATTTCTGTTCTGAGCATATTGATAAACAAAGTCTATAAAATATAAACTCAAACTACTCTTGCCAAGTTTTCTTTAAATATCTCCCAGGAAATAAATATTGTTACAAACTTAGTTTCATTTTCATGCCCACAGTTTATGGTTCTCAAAAATTAAAAAGCCCAGATCACCCAAGAAATTTTTAAAACATTACTTTAGATGAAAAGCTAGGATATACCTGAGAGTGAGTATTCCCCTTTTAGACTTTCACTTTCTCGGATTAGGAAGGCTCCTGCCTGGTTTCCAGGGTATGACAGTTGTCTCTCAGCATCTGCTCGTTTGATTGGGCCAAAGAACCATCTGAACAAATAAAAACAATTAATTTTACCATTCAGTGAAACATACCAGGAAGACAGTTTAGCTTTTATAAACATGCTGCTCATTTACTATGAGATAATCTGTGCTCTGCCAATTAAATATCAATAGTGGGGGGGGGGGGGGAAACAGTCAGAACTATACAACAAATTATTGCTAGAAAATGTTGCTTACACATTTGAGTGAAATCTGGATTTTACTGCTAATGGAAGGTCTTACTGATTTCAAGGGAAAAACTATTCAGAAGTAACAAACTGGTTTTGTCCCAGAAAAAAATCACCAAGAAATTTTGCCAAGGCTGCACTAGCAGAAATTGATACCAAGTCCATTGATGGCACTTGAACTATGTAGAGGTGCAGGTATGTGCTAACATTCCAACATCTTAAAAGCCAAAAATCTCTGAAACTGCAAAGGGCTCTCAGGTTCCAAGGTGTAAATCACCCTGCAGCCTTTCCTATTCCACTGCTACAAATAAGTTACTGGTAATTTTTCAGCTCTACTGCTGTTTGACAAACAAAACCAATATGTCCCTCATGTCACTGCAAACATCTCAACATCCATGTTTTGTGAAAATCTTCTCCTATGTATGCCTTTTAAAGCATATTTTTCCTCTCTCACTAAAACCTGTAGTTCACAAAGGCTTGTTTAAGCAATAGTTTTAGTTTCCTCCTCTGCAGGTAGCTCTTTTGATGTTTTGCACTGAGTTTAAATTAAATGTAAATAAGACAGAGATGAGTCAGCATTTTCAACTGAGAAGTCATTCAGCTTCCTTCCAAAGCTTTTTCCAAGATTAGCTCCACCCCTTATTTGAAGTAAATGGTGATAAATAGGTATCATAGCTAAACCTATTACGCAAACTTTAAATATAAATCAGTGTATCACACCACAAGTAAGTTGCCTATTCAGTTAACTACTTGCTTTGTCAATTACTGTGAAAAGTACTGAAGGAGTCATCAACAGACTACTTTAGTACCTGCAAGGCTTGTAATCATCAAGAGGAATGGTGGAAATAAATGAGAACATTAGGTGACACCTTGGCTGAGCAAGCATGAGAACTGATAAATGGTTTTGTATTAATAAAGAGGAAACAAGAAGAGGGAAATACAGACGGCACTAACCCACACTGAATATGTTTTGTTAATAAAAGAAAATGAAAGACAGATATTCCAGACCTTGTTCCTGTCCTCTGACTTTAAGATGATTTGGACATATTTGGCAGGAAAGTCATCTCATTAGAAAGCTGGAATATGTTAGTGGTAATTTTAATTAGTCAACTGTGTTCATTAATTTAACCAATTAATTTAATTAATTCATTATTTAGACTGTAGAAAACTAAGTAATCAATAAATATTCAAATCCTTGACTGAGGTTCTTGTCAAAGGAATAAGAGGACAAGTTCAACTCTATTCCAGTCCCAAAGAAAACCTGTCTACCCTGATTTGAATTAGAATATCTCTGAAATTTCTAAATATACCTGCTCTGGGAGTAACATCTTAAAAATAATATATGATCTGAAAAAAAAAACCAACCTAATATTTTTCTCCTTGAACTATAAGATATCACTTAGTAGTGTTCAAAGTGACTGATTCTCATAAGAATGTATAAGAAGAGGTGTTTAATTTTGGGGGTTTCATGGGCTAAGAAGAGAACATCTTTTCAAAAGAATTTAATTTTGTACCAAACCCAAAAGACCTTCTAATCCATTAATAGCAAAGTTGAATTTTAGGGACAGTCAAAATGTAGTCTTTACATGACTCAACATTTGAACATACACTGTTAGTAACTCAAATTACCAGTGCTGAAAATATGAGCAAAAATACAGTGTATGCAATAAGGGGAAATTATTGGTTTATTTGGGAAATACAAATTAAAATAGTATTGTGCTGTGTATGTAAAGTCGTGTCTATGATATAGATCATGATTTTGGAAAGCAACACATAAGTACATCATATTTAGGCACAAGTATCTGTTTCTTTGACTTCAAACCCTTTCAAATTAGATGCTTATTTTTACTTGGTTGGAAAAACTTCATTAAATCAATATTAAATTACATTAAAGTTTATATGGAGGATATATAATATGTAGGTTCTGACTCCAGATAAATTAGCAGTTTAAAAAGATCCTAACTTGCCAAATGAGATAATTAGAGCAACAGTACTTGGGAAGGTAAGTGTAACTGAAGCAGTTATTATGGAGAGTGAAAAGTGGACACATATTGTATATTACCTCATTTGCCTGACTTTATATGATCTGATTAAAATGTTTCAGAAAAATACAGGGAAAATTACTTTTGATAGCACTTCAAAATCTGATTCTTAGTTCAAAATCATTGAAATAAGTTAACAATAATAATAGTAGAGTACCAAAAGCAAAATTATTGTGAAAAAACAACCCTTTAACTTCAAAGCAAATAATTTAATTGGTTACTCACTTTTTTTTTTTTAACAAAAGCACATCTGAATTTAAGTACAGCCTTTTGGGGTGTGGGTAAGATCCTCATGACCAAGCTAAACACCAGCTCTGAAGTAACAGCTACAGTCTTTGACTTCCTTGGAAATTCAGCAGATCTCTCACTGCTCTTTTGTTGTCTACACTGAAGATCAACAGAGAAAATGATGTAGAAGTTCTGACTGTTTCACCCATTTCCATTAGGGTTCACCAGAGCACAGCTTCCCATTTTATCCTCTACCATTATTTAGATTTAATATGTACAGGAGTAAAATCAGAATCAACTCCACAATGTCATATCTGAAGTCACTGAATTTGCTTTAATAACTAGCTGTAAATGTGATAAGGGGGGATTATTTCAGTTTCTCATGCAAGCTGCAGGACACTGGAGGTAAGACAAGGCTAGAAGCAGAGGTCTCTGACATACTCTTAATTTTGTGAATGTTCAGTTAAAAGGGAAAATCCTGAGGACTGAGTCAGCAGTAAGATACAGCCACATACAGAAGTCATGATCATTACAATAGGAATGAAGAGGGAGGAAACGGGAGAAAAAATGCTGAGAAACAGCTTGGAGGCATAACAGAATAAATAGCAGAAAATCATTCACATGAAATTTATTTTCAAAAATGACTGAAGATGTTAAATTAGACAGCATGATCCTATCCCTGGATCAGCATTTTGTGGCATTACAGGCATCTTGCGTCTCATTTTTCATAAGTGCTTTCAGCTGGGATTTACGTTCTCATGTTAGGGTACATCTCACGAGACTGCTAAATGTCAGCAGCTGAGAGGGTTTGTTGAGTTTCCTGTGGTTCTCAACCAGAAGTCTCAATTATAGAACAACTGTCAATAACAAACAGGTTAGTTGGCCCTCCAGAAGATTAACTGGAGTGTGTTAACTGTGTCTGTAGTACTAGGCTGAGGAGAAGAAGAGGTTTCTTAGACTGAGAAGAGCAAAGAGACTGTAACTAGAGCAAAAGACTTGGGTGAAGACAAAAAAAAATGTTTTATATACTGAAACAACCTATATCCCACTTTCTTCTGGAATGCAAAAAGCTTGTGTAATAGCTAAAACAAATAAAGAAAAGCTACAGCAGTACATGAAGTTTACATTTTAAATGCCTCAAAATCTACTGTCATAGAAAGCTGTAACTGCAAACTCAAGAACTCCAAAGTTAGGAGATGACAATATTAATATTGTTTTCAAGGCACCCACTCAGCCTTTTTCAGGAAAATCCAGGATGATACCATCTTTAATTACATGGTCATATCCAGTGCTCCCTACAGTGTTAATACAAATGCTGTTCAATCAATAGTTGCCCTCTAGTTTCGTCATTGTGTAGATAGAGTTTATTTACTCTACATTGTTTAGCCTCTGGTCTTAATGCCAGTTACAAAATTACATGAATGGTTTATTTCCTAACATCCTCTATTATAATGTTCATGTCTGTAATATCACAATGTTTTACAAACATTTGTTACATTCTTTTCGTGGCACTTCTGATTATAAAATTTTTCTGCAGTGGAGAAACAGCACAGACAATAAGAAACTATTACAAACATTTTCCACTAATTTTGAATGTCCAGCTTGAAAAGTTCAGGGCCTATCTTTCAGGGAATTTAATGATGTACAGTATATAGTAATTTATTTGGACAGCAATAGGCGATAACTTCTGTGCCAGAGAAGACAAGGGGAGATGCATGGAAAGCTGAAGAGACAGAGAGATCCTCCAGGGTCTTATTCAATTACTTTCATCGTATGACCATACTGTGCCCTTACTCAGCACAGGGAAACCTGAACAGGCTTGTGTGTACCGCTCTTCACTACTGTCATCCGTGCAGGACAAAGGGCTGCTGAACCAGCTTTTAATCCATGACAGGTTTGCAGTCTGCTGTGAGTAGAAGAGTGCAGAAGCAGGGGCAGAAGTTACCAAGGGAACCACCAGCAAGTCCTCTCTGTACTGAGAGGAAGGCTCCAAGCACTTGCTGGGTTTTTCCAAAATATCAAAAACATAGAATGCAGCTGTCAAATTCTAATGAATATGTTTGGTTATCACCTATAAAGTGTAATTGTATTTCCAAAGCCTTGGTTTGATTAAAACAAAGTTTTCTCAGATGGCAGAAAAGCACACACTTTTAGTACAGGAATCTCCCTTCCTAAATATCAATCTCTCCTACTTCTCCAAAGTACACGCACAAAGGATTTCTTATATTGTTCTGAGCCATGTTTTTTGCTTTCAGGGAGAGAAAGACGCAGCCTGTGCCTGGTATGTCCCTGGAAAATTCACACCCAATCAGGTAAAGCCTGGAAAAAGCAACTAAACAAGCTCTTCTGATAGAAAATATTAGGCTGTCTTAATTATAAGACTAATGAAGTAATAGCATTTCTTCAAGAGCTGATATTTCAAGAAATTAGGAAATATTACTGCAAAGATGAAAGCCTTCCAGATATAACATAGTTAAGAAACAGATGTGCTTTACAAATGATGAGCTGCGTTCATGAAAAAGCGTGGGAGATGAGTGCTGGCTGCTTCAATTTTCCCTTTATAATCTACAGTGAACCTGATGACAGCTTTTGAAAGAAAAAAAAAAAGAGAAGAAACAAAATCTGTAGTCAGGCTAAACCATGAAGATGAACACTAGCAAGCAAGATTCCTTTCATGGGCATTTCAAAAACACAAGCCTTCTCAGATATGGCACAAGAATCTACATAGCGAAAAGTTAGGGATTACTCTAGGGCTTGTAGATTTTCATTGTGCAGAGGCTAGAAAACCTAAGATTGCGGTTTAGGTCCTCTGAAAACAGAGCCCTTCCTCCTTACCTCCTTCTACAGGCAAGCCTGGGATCATTTAGAATGTTGTCTGTCTCTCATTGTCATTTTTTATCAGATACTGAACACAAAATTTAAGAGGAAGGAATTTAAAGCTAATGATAAAGGAATGGATAGGACACACAAGGAGGAAGGGAGAAAACAGGACAGTAAAAATTCAAAGCTGAGAGGACCACAGGATATGCATGTGGATGGATGGAGCAAAGACAGGAAACCAGAGTTAATAGGCAACAATGAGAAAATAAAGACAAGACCAAGCTGAGGACTGCATTGAGTGCCCAAGGGCAATAACCTGCTGCTGCCTGAGCTGCTGCACTGCTCAGAAAACGCTGGGTTTTGTCTTACCCTGCTCCCACAGGGCATGTGCTTTTGGTAGCTATTTCAGCCCTACTTGGGGAAAAAATTTCACAGAATATCCACTGTGAGGATTGTGCTATATAGTTCTTTTCGCTTTCCCTTTCTTAGTTCATTACACCACTTACTTTTTGTACTTGTCAAGAGAATACTTTAATATTAATTTTCATCACATATTTATTGTCCAGATATCACTGCTTTAAACCTCATTCACCAAAGCACCATCAGCAAAAAGTGAGTCAGGGGGAGTTCTTAAATGTTTAGGTAACAACAGCCTTCTCTATCTGCATAAGTAAATTATCTGAAATCCTAACACACTGCAGAAAGTAACTGACTTGGACTTAAAATAAAAAGTAATTTTAATTGTATATATATAGTGACACAGCTCAGTCCTGATTACTTATTTACCATAATCACAATCTAGTTTCCTCCAAGCGAAACTAGAAATTCAGGTTTTCAGGAATGGTTAAGTCAGGCAGCACACTTAACCTTTGGCAACTACAATAAATTTGCTTTGTAAAAATCTGAGTCATGTATATTACTCAGCTCCTTGTTGTTGAATAACTTCTCACAAACTAAAATGAAGACTATCTTGCACGCATCATGTGCAGGACTTGGAGTTTCTGAGTCTTTTCACAATGACAGTGGGTGAAATAAGTTTGCTTTTCTTTCCACTGAGAAAAACATAGAACATGTGAATAATTGTGAAAAATTAAAAGGCTCATTTCTATGCTATGTTAGCAGCAGAAATCTATCAAAGCAACAGAGCAGCACTGGTTTATGTTATGTATGTTTTTAAAAATCTGTCTGTATGTTTGAAAGTGGCTGTCTATAGTTTCACTGTATTTTCCATACTTTGAGATCAACAGTGTGATTTTTCTTTGAATAATCATTACAGTGTGAAATATACAGTTTTGGAAAATAACAGATCTCATGAGAAGAGGGCAACAGGTGTCAAAAAGGACTCTGAGCTTACAAGGTCTGTTTCGGTCTAAAAAATATCTTTGTTTCATGTTACCCCATTGTTTTTGTTAGAAATACTAAGCTCTACCAAAAAGAAAGGGCTGCCAGGGCTTCGCAGCCTTTTACAGTAAGTTTAAGTAACTGCTTGAGATTGTTTCGATAAGGGAAAATTCAATAGTGAGTAAATTGGTTTAAACCCACCACAAGGGTAGGAATTTCCTCTTACAGTCCAGTACAAATTTACTGTCTCATAAACGTAAACACAAATATTACTTGTCCGTTAGTCTAAAAGTCTGTGACACATTGTGTATAAACCTTTCCAGTAATGACTTTGGTAGGTCATAACCATACCGTCATCTGTTTCTGTTGTAAGGGATTATGCATAATACTCCATTAATTTTTCAATAGTTGATAATAGCAGCTGACTGTGCTGCAAACATGGAAATTGATTTGCTCTGAGTCTGCTGCAGGATGACAAACCATTGCTCCTTTGGCTACGCTTGCACTCTGTGGTGGCTGGAAGTGACTATTTTTCTACAGTATTACAAAGCCAAGTGCATGAGCTCTGTTAATTAACATAGCCCACCCAATACTAGGTTCACTGTACAATAGGAACAAAAGATAATAAAGCAGCAATGAAATCACAGTCTGATAGAGTTAATTTGTGGAAATATCCATAAATTGATCTCATCTTGTGAGTCCCCGCTTAGCTATTGTGGAACTGATTTCAATATTTATGTTAATTTTCCACAATATTGGTCATCTGCATGCTGTACTATTTAACCTGTTCTGAAGTTTTTCTATATGAAAAAATAAATAGCAGATGAAAGTGATAACATATTACTTTTTTTATGGTGTTTTATTTACACAAGTCCCTGGTATTTCTCCAATTTAAAAGCCTAAAGTCAATCATCAAAGTTTGTTTCCTGTAGTGCTTTTGGTACCTGGATAAGGGTCCCATTGCATTTAAAGCTTGTTCTAAAACAACAGCTTGTATTTGGAATCAATGAAAGGCTACCGTTGTCTTTGGGACTTTAGGTGTGAAATATAGCCATATAATCACCTCTTTAAAAAATCCAAACTTAAAATGTGTTCTGGAGAGCCTATTTCTGGTGTGTAGTCTACCAAATAGCACTGTAAAATCTTGCATCAATGCTAGTAGTACCTGTATTTGTTAACAGAAACATGAACAAAAATACTGAAATACTGACATAATATACAATAAAAGAGGCAATAACTGGTATTCATAACAACTGAGGAACAAAGTGGAAACCTTGAGGTAGCCTTATTGTTAACAGGGTACAGAGAACACAAATAACATGAATTGATTTAACATTAAGGGAAACTCAAATAGACAAGAAAATTTTCAATCATACATTCACTTAAACCATTACAGCTTCCAAAAGCACTCAATTGATTTTCTTGAGAAAATCATTCCAGAGAAATTATTTTCTTTCCTCACAGGGAAACTCACCTCAGTACAGAAATAATACAGAAATGCTTAGGAGCAAAAAACCCCCTTCGCCTGCCCAGGACACTGGTGGCAGAGCAGATCTCTTCATAAGCCAGGCTCATCCTCTTCACTGGCACAGACAGAAGATCACTAGTGATGATGTGCACACATGCACACATGCACACACTCACTCTCTAGATTCACAAGAACATGCACACTTGCAGATCTTCCCTCGAACAACCAGAACAGCCCATCTCTTTATCCAAAACCCCCGCCTTGATCCCAGCCCCTCATACCCACATTTGCCTCACACACACCAGTCTCCCCAGCATCTCTTTTCAAGACATAACCCAGTGGTTGGTAGTCAAGACCCCCACTCACCCTCAGCATCTGGCACCAAGACCCCACCTGCTCCAGCAGCTGACATCACAGGCCAGAGACACCTACACCCCAGCTCTGACTCCAGTTGCTGGTCTAGTAGTCTCACCAGTCCCCCCAGTAGCTGGCACTCAGTCCTTGCAGTACTCAACATGGGGCAGAGAGTCTACCCCTCACTTTTTTCCTTCCTGATCCCTTTTCCCTAAACCTTACTTCATCACTTGACAGAGCCATACAGACACCTCTGCAACATCCTGGACCCCCAGGTTTACATCCTTATTTATTGCATAGTCTGATTTGCCTGTTTTTTCTTGATAGGTCATCAACTAGTGTAACTGAGTTTATTTTTGATTATTGTCTTTGTCAACATAAACTGGTCAGGTCTGAGGTCTGCATGTTTGTTTCCCTCCCTTTCCTTATTGGCAAGGTGCTCAGATAATCCTGAAAAAGAAACATTCCCACACTGCATACCCTTCTTTGTCAGCGCAACTGAGCAGGCTTGTTCTCATCACCACCTCCCTCCTCATGTGCCCCACAGGTTTTCTCTCTGCATGTTCTTGTGTATGAATCCTTTCACTACATACCCTTAGAGGAGCAAAGACCCCGTCCATATTTCTTTACAGAGACTTCCACTAACTGAAAAGATCAGTAATTTCAAAAGGAAAACTGAAGTTGGTGATTTCTCATAATTTCTGAAATTCATGTTACATATTCATTCCCATATGTGAGTCTTAGATTTCTTTTTTATCTTCTTTTGCAGTGAGGTTTGAAAAAGTGTGCTGCAAAATTGTTTGTGCTATAAATACGGACGAATAATATTAATTAAACTAGATATATATCTGTATTAGTGAGAGAGGGCTAGGAAAAAATCCTTACCAATATTACTGAAGATAAATTTATAAGGTAAAATGTAATAAAATATTCTGCATAGAAGTAATGAAAATGTCAATTAGTGCAATCCTTTATGGAGCCATCACTTATTATTTAATTCACTGCTTTGTTCTTCCAGTTTTCATTGGCTAAGATTAGTGTACCAGCATGAAAAAAAATTATGTATTTCTATGTGATTTAAGTGACAAGGAAAAGGAATACCTTCATGATCAATATTTTGTTTGATCTTCTAAGAGCTATTTCCAGATGAATTCTAGGCATGTTTGGAGAACTGAAAACTGCAAAGATGTAGATTTCCATTCTAATTTCTTATAACACTTATGGTTTTCTTCACAAAGTTATAAGGTGAAAACCTGAATGCCAACACTTAAGAAAATTGTGATGAAGGATAAACTTATTAACTAAAGAAGTTTAATCTCTTAAAGTTCTAACACAAGAAAGGCCTTCAAATATATCTCATATAGTACTATTTAAAAATAACTGAAAATTGTTTTTTCCTCTTACATAGAGTAATAAATAACATTTTGTCTCTCTTTTAAATGTCACCTAATAAATTATATTCTTTCTCTACTATGCATACTTTGCTTACATACTTTGCTTGAGAAAACCCAAAACATTATACTACAGAAAAACATCTGAATCTGATTAATCGTATTTTCTCTACTAAACTGTTTTAAAATTAAAGTGCAGGCAAATTTTGTGTTGTCTAAACTACGTTAATGGAAGGCTGCTCAATATCATAATGTTTGCAAGATCTGCTATAGCCTCATCTTAGAACATAATACGATGTATTATAATATCCTGCAGGATATTAACAGTTCACATCCTAAGTTTAGTACTGCATCTTTGGTAGGAAGCAAAATTAATTGATGGGTAAACCTGTGAGAGTAAAGTCATTGATGCCTGCAGCCCAGCTGACTCTGGTACATTAGTGCAGATGGGGCAGATAGGTGTGGTCTGTAAAGGACCAGTCCCTGAATGTCGTGGGGACCTATGCAGTGCTACCATTTCTTGCTGTGACTATTTATTTTAAGTGTGTCCTTTTTTGCATCACTCATGACTAAGCAATCAACAATCTAGAAAAAAAACCCAGAACACTTGTTTAGGAATATAAAACTTTCTGCAGAGAGGAGAGGGGTTTTTGTGGGATTTGGTTTTTGGTTTTTTGTCCTAAGAGTTTGGTCTTTGCCCACTAACAGAAATAAAGAATTGTGCAGTGTCAGCACCTATGGTTTTGCTAAACAGACTTGAGAATAGGTCTGTAATTAAACATGACAGTGATGTACCCTCTGACATTGCTTATACAACAGTTCCAGCCTTTGGTGAAGTACAAAGGTAAGAGACCAAAGAAAGGAGATAGGCTTGTTCACTTTTCACAAAATCCTTTTTGCAACAAAGAAATGGGGCTAGAGCAGGCTATTGGATTGACCTTGTAGGGCATCTCTTATGTTTTAATGACTTAATCTCTTCAGTACAGACAGGATCCTACACAAAGAAAGTCTTCTATAACCAACAGTGCTTTTCACATGTTACAAAATAATTCTTCACACAGATACCTGACTTCATCTTTAGGACTTCTTAGCCTGGATGAACTGTTGGTTACTATTTCTCAGTTCCAAACCTGCTCAGAGATCACTCAGCTCTGCATAGCTCTGTATTGTCCTGCACAGAGAGCCATCAAAGACAGCTGTTGAGGAAACTTTATACAATACCTGGTGAACGTTTTTGCCAACAACATTATTCAAAACCAACTAATCTATGCTAGCATGCGTTATACTTATTCCTACTGGCTCTGAAAAAAAAACAAACCACTAAACAGGACTATTGAGTTATTATGACCAGTACATGGTCTTTCTCTATTTACTTTTTTTTCCCTAAAATGCATTGTAAAGGACACTGGGGTTTCACCAAGCTGTAGGAAATGCTAACTGGCTATGTTTGCAGCATATGTTTTAAGGATATTGTTTCTGGTCTTCGCATGATTCATTGCTAAATCTTTTAAAACAGGGTAATGGAAACTAGTATTT
Organism: Pseudopipra pipra; assembly: GCF_036250125.1. Classification (NCBI taxonomy): domain Eukaryota; kingdom Metazoa; phylum Chordata; class Aves; order Passeriformes; family Pipridae; genus Pseudopipra; species Pseudopipra pipra. The sequence goes on along the minus strand of NC_087551.1, from coordinate 67,272,501 downwards.
AATGATTATAATATATAATGTTAACACTAATTTCAAACAAAGACAAGGTAGGAGGAAATTTCTTAATTTCTCAGAATTTGAATAGATAAAGTTATATACTTTAGAAAAACACATTGCCAGAGAATAGGTGGCCTGAATTAGACAAGTTTGCATGAAATGCTCATCTACAATGCCATAATTCCTTCCACCTTTCTGAGCAGAGACACACATTTTCTGAACATGGGTATACACACGGATGTTTAAATAGTGTTGGCACTTGACAAAACCTGACATTTCACAGTTCTGTAAACCATTTCCTTTTGCTTTCAGTGTACTCTATTTAAGAAATGAGCAGAAATTAAGTCAACGTTTGAGATGTGCTTGAAGAAAGCACTGGAGTGCTGAACAACAATTGAAGAAGTGATTAAATTCATGGTCTTCTTGCAGTATTCAATCGTTTAAGTTCAAGAGAGACACTCCACAACACACATGGTAGTTTCAAATGTTGAGTATTTTAGATACTGTAAACACAAGGTCAAAAAACATCAAAAGTATGATCTAGCTTTCCAATACATATCTCATCGCACAGGGCTGTGCTACATGATCTTAAAAATATTGGTTTTATAAACTTTATGTTGTGCGTGTGTACACAAGTATGCACACAGAAAAACCACACATAAAGTATATCAATTGAAAGAAAAGATGCAATTTCATATACAGCCTTTCCAATGTTTTATAATAAATATGTATTTTGGCAATAAAGAGACCATTTCTACCAAAAAATATATAAGAATAACTTTTGTACTTAACAGATTCCAAGAATATGTGAACAACCTACTAGTACTTTTTGTAGTCTGTTAGCAATGAACAGTTTTTACAAGTTTATTTCAGTACAAAGGTTAGTGCTAATTCTGTTGGTGTCCTCAGGAGTTTGTACTGTAACAGAGAGGGGAACTATAAGAGCAAGAGAGAAGGAGCATACAGAAACCACAGTGGATTACACTCAGTTTTCTGAGATATTCAATAGAATCTAAAAGTTCGTTTTTTAAAAAGCCTCTAAACATTTTAACTGTAAATATCACTTTAAAAAATGACCCACATGAACTAATGAAACCCCATAAGACTGACTGCAAAAAATCTGAAACAAGTCAGCTCAGGGAACACTTTATTGTTCACATACAGTAACTCGGATTCAGTTAATGTATGAAATAGTTAAAGCTGAGTCGGTTCACAGAAGGTGAAGGAATTATGGAAATTGACAAAAATAACCTACAAGTCATTTGTGCTTTCAAAGGGTTGTTTAAAAAACTCATTGTGGAATTGACTGGTGAGGTTTCATTGATTAGGTCTGGGGCTTGGTTTCCACCAGCTAGGAAATACCTACATAAGAAATCTTACAAGATTTCTTATAAGAGATAAGAAATGTTTCTAAAACTGACAAAAGTTAAAAGTAATTGCTGTGATATTATTTGACCTAATCTACTAGGAATTTGTATGGATTTACTTCCCTCAGCAGAGCAATCTTGTGTTCCATGAACATATGGAATGAGTGATGGTCAATGGCATCCTGACTTGTATCAGAAATAGTGTGGCCAGAAGGACTAGGACAGTGACTGTCCCCCTGTACTCAGCACTGGTGAGGCCACACCTCTATTCCTGTGTTCAGTTCTGGGCCCCGCACTACAAGAAAGACATTCAGGTGTTGGAGCATGTCCAGAGAAGGGCAATGTAGCTGGGGAAGGGTCTGGAGGACAAGGAGAAGAAGCAGCTGAGGGAGCTGGGGTTGTTTAGTCTGGAGAAAAGAAGGCTCAGGGGGGACCTTATTTCTCTCTACAACTACCTGAAAGGAGGTTGTAGTGAGGTGGGGGTTGGTCTCTTCCAGATAACAAGTAACAGGACAGGAGGAAAAGTTGTGCAATTGAAGGCTTAGATTGGATGTTAGAAAAAATTTCTTCAGGGAAAGGGTTGTCAAACATTGGAACAAGCTGTCTGAGGAACTGGTGGACTCACCATGCCTGGAAGGGTTCAAAAGGCATGCGGATGTTTAGCGGTGAACACAGCAGTGCTGGATTAACGATTGCCCTCAATGATTTTAGAGGTCTCCTTCAACCTCAATGATTCTGTGATTTTATGGTTGTAAACTGACTTTCAATAAATAGCCAACAGCTCCATCAGGATGGCAGGCAAGAGCCCTCTCTAAGTTCACTCTATCCCTCCTCTAGAAAAAAAAAGAATTTGTGTCACTGCAACAGTGAGGTGTTTTCTTTTAATTTTGCTTCATTAAAATTAACTTTACAGCTGGGCTGTATTTTTTGTCCACAACAAATAACATTTGCCCTATGTCATTTTCTTGTTTAGTTTAAACAATTGGCAGTAATAAAACAAGGGCAGGTGAATGTGTTACTATGGTTCCTGTTTGTAGTGCAGAACAACAGGCACAGAAAGAGCACAGAGACAGGAAGGTCATATTCTATGCCAAGGAAATTTATCTTTTAATTCTGATTTTGGTGTTAGTCAAATTGTTCTTTCTAATCATCCTTTGCTGGATGTGCAAGTTAAATTATATGATTGTATCTCCAATTGCCTTTTTTGTTTTCCTTTTTCTAAATCTTATGTGTCTAGAAACAGAAAGAAGAGTATTCCAAATTCATGGGATGCAGCAGATTTAACCTCCCTCGAACTACCTTAGAAATGAAAAATCTCTCTGGCTCGTGGTTTTGACTGCTGCCTGTGACGCAGAGAGAAGAAAACACCAAGTGCTCTTACAGTTGCTAATTTATCATTAGCGTAGTTTGTGTCTCTTTTTGGTCAGATATTATTTAAAATAATGTTTTTGTTATTTCCTTATGAAGAGAAAGTTCAGTACATGACTACGGTTGAATGCTTCCACTCCCTGACTGCTTTGTCCCACCTACTGCAAGTGGGGCCAGGAGAACTCATCTGTCTCAAGAAGCACTAGGCACAGTTCCTTCACAGTCCCCCCACCTGACAGGTTGTTGTTGGTATAAGGAGTACTGCAGGTGCTAGAAGAGATCAGCAATAAAAAATGCTTTACTGGTAAATATAAAAATGAAGGGCCTTGTTTCCCCAGTCTGTCCAAAACAGACTTCATGGTAGCAGGTGTACACTTCTTGGATGTAATTACTCTTATGCAGCACATGTTTGGACTGCAATGCTGCAGCAGGCAGGACCCAAGCCATAGATTTTACCTTATCTATTCACACAGATTGTTACTGATTTCATCCAAGTCATTCAACCAGGAAGGGATAGCTCAAGCCAAAGGAAGGAAGCAAAATAAACTTTTTTTAACAAGATATCATGCACAAGTAAGAAGTGTTTGACTTTTGCCATAAGTTAGTTCTATTATATAAATATATCAGCAAAATTTAATATAAAAAAAGTGACCCTGCAATTTTAGCATACAACTTCTACCAATGACTGTTGGTCTGAGGAGAGCAACACAGTAAAGAAATCTCATTCTTTCTCAGTTCTGCTTGAGCATTCTGATAGCCATGGATACTTGAAAATTCCCTTTGATATGAATAGTGTTTATGTTTTGTTTTTCCCAGACTGGAGATATTGCACATCATTTTTGCCCTTTCATCCAGTTATTGATCCACCTTATCAGCACTACTTCAATCACATTGGGCATAGTCAGAGACTTCCAGGAAGAAAATCTGTTATCTAAAGAAGTTTCTCACTTTCTTTCTTACTTTACTTCATTCTCTTTCCTACCAAGGAAAAGTTAAGAAAAAGCTTTTCTCCTTGATAAAAACTCACACACACTTCAGCAAGGAGACAAACTGGTCTGCTGCAGCACTTGCTAAGAACAAGCAATGACTTAGCATTATTCTCTGCCAGAATGGACAACACAGACCCAGATGGACTACCTGATCTCTAATTTCTCTATAATAAAGACCAGGTCAAAATGTTGATAAGAGAGGGCCAGATAATATTTTGTTGTTAAAAATCTTGAAGATCACAGGCAAAACTGAAATGATTAGTAAAAGAAATGTCGCTGCTCTGCATGCAGCTTTCAAGCATGTATTGGCTAAACTTAGAGAGTTGTTCTATCATCTCTCAGTCACTATACAACATTTCCTTCCTTCATCCCTTTGTTCAAGCGAATTTATGGAGTAGCCATGCATGCATTGGAATGTAATTTTGTTAATAGTTTCTACACAAACATGCTGAAATCAGCTGCTAAAAAATATGATCAATTTGGTTTTCTTCACAAGCTTCCTGAGAGTTACACCATAAATCAAGTCTTTTTCTCAGAACAGTATAGCCAGTTTGTCTTGGTCTATTAAGTTGAAGATGCAGTCTAGAAAAAAGCTAAAATTCACCTTGTCTCTGCAGATATACAGTAGCTGTCTGATGCTACAAAATGTGCATTTGATTAGGTCAAGTATACACTGCAAGTATATGGTACATATGCATTTTGGCAGGTGAGCATGAGATTGTAAGTCTTTCATTCTTTGTCAGTTCTGTGCTGGTACCATAAAGGACTGCTACACAGGATGCAAGGATGCATTAGAAACTTTGCCTGTTTCCAGAAATGTCTATATCATGTCCATGAACAACTGGCAAGCACCAATAGGAATTAAAATCAAAATGGAAAGATAAGAGAAGATAAACTTAAGTTTGGGCAGAGAGTATGATTAAAACATTGAATTTTAATTAGAGACACTAGAACAACTTCTTTTGCTACTTGCAGTCTTCATTTTAGGGAAAACAAAGGTTAGTTCTTTAAACGAGCATTACTCTTGCTCTTACTGTTTCATTAGGATAACAGAGGTGTGAAATACAGGAGGTGGGTGAAAGGCAATTCTTGGAGGAAATCGTACCAAGGGATATTACATTTTGATACAAGGCAAAAAAATCCTCACTGTGAGGTTAAAAAGCTCAACTGGAAATGCTCAACAAAGCAAACAGTCTATATTTATTTTGGCCAGGTATGAGTTGGGATGACTGGTTCAAATGTCATTTGGAGGCCCTTCCTAACCTGAGTAAGTCTATGGCTGTATGTGTGTGGGCTGACAGCAAACAGTCTTATATATATATGAAGATTGCTAAAGCCAACTAACTTATAAAGAAATCTGAGAAAAGACAATATGTTTAGCCAGATTAGTCTTGCTGTGAAATTAAAAACTCATCTTTGAGAAATTACTCCGAGAGCTGTAAAAGCTCTCCATTTTTTCCTCTCCAGTATTCTACCAATCGATAAAGAAGAATGTTTTGCTGTAACTTAGTCTTTATTATTAAAGAGAGAAAAGTATATAAGAAGAGTAAAAAAAATTTTTTTCAGTAACAAGTGAAAAAACCAGAGGTTACACAACAACACACTTTGGCAAACTTAACTTTGTATTTGAAGCTATAGGTATAGAAATATAAGAAGGACCTTAAGAGCTGAGACATTGTTTTAAAACTGAGCAAAATTACTTTCTAAGTATTAACAGCATGAAGAAATCCTAGATGACTTCTAATAAAGCTAGCTCTAGAAAGGGAGCAAAGGCCAAACTGAGCTGAATTAAAGCCTACCACCATTTCTCTAGTGATTCAGAAAATGCCTTCCCTGCAGATTAATTTCTGCAATTGGAAGAATTTTTTTGAGCATGACTATTGAAAGTGTTGTCTGTTTGAATACAGAAATATAGCAACAGCTGGTCAGACTCTGGAAATTAAAGTCTTCATGTTAGAGAAGAATCCTATACCTGCCCTAAAATGCCTCTAGCACAAATCCTACAGATGATAAAAGACTAGCATAATCATCTCTGAGCCAATTTTCCTAGCCCTTGGCAATACAGTGAGCTGATCAGGTCAGAGATGATGTTTCAGGTCCAAATGAGATTTAACTGAAAAGTTGCAACATCATCCCTCTTGCAACATTAATTCTGAGACTAATACTGAATGCCTTTTCTGCTGTTTCTTTATCCACTGATAATTTTTGCCAAAAAATATCTCTGAAACTGAAGTCAGATGAATTTCAGCAAATGCTGCCTCTGACTGCAACATGCAGAAGTAACTGTGAAGCCCAAGCTGACTCAGACCTTACTCATCCTCACTAGGGAGCCAAGTGACTGATTCCTTGTGATTTCTGCTCTGTATCAGAATATTAAATAAGATTGGGCATGTTTTGAAAGGGCAGAAAAACATGGGATGCACAATTAAATTCAGTGAAAGTTTAACAACTTCCATTTGTACTCCGTTGCTATATCTACTCTTTTGCCCCCTGCAGTACTTCCTCCAGTTAAGTTTGTCCTGAGAGTAGAGATTTGCATCCAAAGAAGAAGCAAATAATGTAGAAGAAACCATGAGAAACTTATCTGTTAGAGACTCACCCATCATTTGTAAGAAGACCGAAAGGTGTAAAGGTAGCTTCCTGTAACTCTGATTAATTGGTAACTTTGCAGCTTGTTAGGCTGAACGCTGTTCAGGGCAGGAGTCATACATTTTCACCCTCTGCATAGCATCTAACACACACTTACTGTTACACCAATAAAAATAATGAACTATCACAGTAGCAAAGCGCACTGATCTTCCCAGATGGTTCTTAAACAAGTGATTAGGGTATATCAGAAAGGGAAATTATTTTAACCAAAATAAAACCTCTCCATATTCTGCCTTTTGTAATTTATTTTCTTGTGACCACAGTGCCTTTTCCTTCCACATGCCCAGCGCTACCACCACTGGGATCACCAGAGGTTGACTGTGGCAGGGCACTACTCAGCAAGGGAAAAGGCTGTAACTTCCTGTCCCAACCCCATTCAACACAACAGAAAACAGTCTGCAGTGCACATTATGTGGGTTACTCACGGCTCAGCTTCAATGCTCTGGTCAGCAGCTATGTAGTTAGCAGGGATGTAGCCCTCGAGCTTGCGTCCAGGACAGACTGACCCCATTGACAGGAGGAGCCTAGCATACCACCAGCCCTCATGGGATGCATTCAGTACTTCCAGCTTATCCCCAGCTCGAAAGCTCAAGTCCTCCTCAGTGCGAGCGTCGTAGTCAAACAGTGCCACAAAGGTGCAAATGTTCGCTAGATGCTGGCCCGGCAGCGGAGGTAAAGGTTTCTCTTTTATCTTATGCTCTTGGTCTTTCTGTCCTGCTTGGAAGTCAGGCCTTACCATAGCAAGGTTGGCGAAGACTTGGCCCACTTTGTCATCCTGCTCATCATTTGTCCCCAAGAATAAGCAGGGGATGTAAGGTTCCAAACAGGGGCAGTGCTTCTGGCAAAAGTTTCCCATCCTGGCTTCTTGTTCCTTCCTCTGCTTCTGCTTTTCTTTTGCTTTTCCCAGCTGCAAGACCCTTAGACCAGTTTTTCCACCATCAACATTTCACCTTTTTGCAGATTTCTTCTCCCCCTCCTCCTTTGGCACAAAATGAAACAACTCTTGGCACAGCTGGAAGCTCCTCTCCAAACCCCACTGAGAGCTCATTACAGGCAGCTCCCAGTTAGGGAGTGAAACCTGAGCATTCAAGTGCCAGCGCACACGTGGAAGAAATTTCTCACTTCCTTTTTGGAACAGGAAAGCAACACAACGGCTGTGCTGGGCTGAGCTCTGAGAACAATGGAAAAGTGTGGAGCCTCTTCTGCTACAGTAAAACAGTAATGTCAGAACATCTAAGCAAGGGAGGCTTCTCAACTCCTACTGCTTGGGATGGGTGTTTTCTTAGCTCAGGTGGGGTCCGGTCATATGATCAGCAGTTAACGTAGGCAAAGTCTGTCTTGGTAATCATTAGCCAAGCTGAACTGCCTGTTTCCTCAGTAGTCTCTGACGTGGACAGCTTAACTGAATATTTCTTTTTGTTTCCTGGTTTCTGCTGGTTTCAGTTCGCAGTGGGAAACCTTTGCTCACCTGAGACTGGCAGACGCCCTCACCCGGAGTGCACTTGTGGCTCCTGCCTTCACTCACACCTGGGTGCATTCCCTACCAAGTGCCCGCCCTTTACAACAACCCCTTGGTTTTTTTTTTATTCAGCTGGGTTTGGCACTTCTTACAAGGAAAAACAAATATATACAGCTTACAGTAATAAAGCAGTACATTTTAATGCATTCCTTATTCTGCATTTTAAGAAAACAAAGACATCAGCCAAAAAAATAGCTCTAGGTGGTTGTCTAATTATATCAAGCCCATATAGAAATAATGGCTGTCTTCCAGTCACCATGTAAACCAATGAAACTGCATTGACCAGTATATTTCCATTTCTAAAGCACTTATAACCTGGTATACAGACCAAGCACGGGTGTCTAGATACTGCTATGGCAAAGCAGGTTAAGGAGCTGGCTGCCATATCACAGCAGTGCAAGCCAAGCTTTACAGCTGCTGGAAATCACCACAGCCTGCAGGACATGCAATGCTTGGAGCAGGAGCAAGAAGCACAGGAAATAAGCAGATAGCCTGTCTGCATTTTGTGGTGGCATTTCAGTAAGAGGTAAACTCTTACAGATGAGAGTCTATTTATTGAGGTCAATCAAAACTCACACATGGATCTATGGCTTCCTGGTGATTAAGAAAACCTGACTTCCGTGATTTTCTTTTCTTTTCTTTTTTTTTTTTTTTTTTTTTTGTCAGGAACATGGTACTGTTTTCCTAAAACGTTTACACATCCCTCAGATTCATTTAGAGTTGCTGACTTTTCTTGCTTTACTTTACTAGAAAGAAAACAACCAAATAACAGAAACAAGTCACTTGTTTTCATCAAGTCTCTCATTCATTTGAATAAGGAGACCAGTGGCAGAGGCCTACTGATGAACTAGGGACTGTGGGATGACTGAAAAAAATCTCCACTGCAAGTGTATTACTATCAGGTGCATCTCCACTGGAGAATGATGGGGAACTGCTCACACACTCCTCTTCTGCAATGCTGCAAAAGAAGTTAAATGAAGGAGGAAGTACTATACACATTAAGTGATCACTAAACCTCATGATTTGTAGTGAACCCTTTGGATCTGATAAAAAACTGGCATGCTGATTTTGCAGATTATGAAAATCATATTTAGCTTCTGAAGCACCACTGGAGAAGATTTTTCACCACAGCAATTATTAGTTACACCATGACGCGAACACATATTTACTTTTCTTACGTGTGATAGACAATATCCAAAGGCAGGAAAGGTGATAAAAAAGCTATCTTCATTAGTCTTGTTTAAAGAATTATCTACATTTACTGAAAGCACAGAATATTAGAAACTACTATTAAGTAATCTGGGGATTTTCAGTTTGCATATTTGATTGATTTTCCCTGTAATGTTTTGTGTTTCTGGCAACTTGGGCATTAATCTGGCAAAGATTTGCATACACGTTTCCTGAACAGAATAGATTTATCATGACAACGGAGTCATTTGCATCATACAGAATCAATTTCCTGCACAGTTCTTTAAGGATCAAGGCCCATATTTACACTGAGGTACCAAAATACAAACTCATTAGAAATCACACTATATTTACTGAGACCATTCAGCTAAGTATTTATAACTATAGAACTGGGCTTAAGCCTTGTGTATATGACTACCTTATTTCAAAGAGCTCCAGGAATTAAATTCATCTTCTCTCTAAATTCATGCCCCTGCTCAGCTTTACAAGAGCAGAAAGAATTTTGCTGGAAATGATAAATAACTATAAACCAGATTGCTTTCGTACAGGTCTTCAGGACCAGTTCTGTGCATTAAAGAAGTAGACTTTAACAAACAGCCATTAAATTCATTAGTCAGATTTAAAACTCTCCTCAAAAAGAGAGAGAAGTGGGGTTACTGAGATCTGATGAGCAGATTCCCTAGCCCATGTAGGATGGGTCAGTAAGTGAGGTGTGGTGGCCACACTGCCGCAGTGCCTTCGCAAGGGTCTTTGTTCCCATCCTGGTGACTTTACAGAAGATTTGCTGCATATCTGAAAATAAAGCAGTACTCTTTATGGTTTAGAGACTATATAATTTTATCACAGGCAAGAAAAAAAAATAGCATGTAATAAAAGTGTTCTTACTGGTTTTACTGAAAAAAAATAAAGTCTGATAAATCCCATAATCCTAATTTTCATATTCACTGTTTGGAACAAATTAAGATAATCATGCATATTCAGGGGCTTTTCAATATAAACTATTGTCTGAGTCCTCTGCATTGCTATTACATGTAATTTAATAGGATAATCTTTGCAACACCTATTTCTCAGCTTAATTTAATTATTTTGCCTTGCATCCCGCTATATCTTCCTTGTTTGCAAGGGGAGGCCAAACAGTTCTGCATTGCTTATTGGCCTTTTGCATCTTTATTTAATTTGTTTGGGTGGCTGAATACAAAGCAGAAATTGTTCAAATAAATAAGCTACTGTGGGTAAAGTGACTGTAAAGACTTAATCAGATATATTGATGAATTTTATTAGCAAAAATGCTTTGAGAAGGACACAAGAGTGTCACCTCATTCTTACAGCCAGCACTAGCTAGTGAGAAAGATTAATTTATTATAACCAGAATGGCACATTTACAGTATGGATACTGAAATTTAGTATTCTGGTTTCTATGTTATAAAAAAACACCCATTAATATTGCAAGTAGTTTCTTGAAATATGCAACACCTTAAAACAAAGATGGATCATTTAAAAGCTGTGTCTGACAGGACCATATAAACTTAGATTTTAGAAAAGGGAACAAATCTATTCAGTCAAGCAGTACTTTCCTCCTTCAAACTAGGTAATTCCCCATTGCTTTTAATGTATACTTCCTGGTTCCATAATGAAAAAAATGGATGATAGATATCTGAAATTCCTTTTTATATTCTACATGTTGCTTACAAAGTCCAGTAAGCAAGACTCTTGCAAGGAGCCTTCTGCCTGCTTACAGGATTAATTTGTACTCCTCTAAGTCCATTAAATCAAATTCTAATTAACTTAGAGTCAATATTCTTTAGGCCTTGTTTATTCTACAAAATAATCATGTTTAAACATGGTAATGAAACATATTTCTCTTAGTTGTCTGAATGGAGAGTGTTAATATTGTTAATAATATGTGTTAATATTATATGTTTTAGTAAGCTTAGTACAAACCTAATCTACAGTACTGATATTAATTGAAGTGCTCTTGTAATGAGATCCTGCTCTGCATGAAGTAAGTTATCAGACTGAGTTGTATTAAATAAGTACAGATAAGATTTGAATCCATAATACTTCAAAAGTCTTGTTTTGATATATTTTATTTGTGTTCCGTGCTTTCAAAAATGATTTTGTATGACTTTTAATTACAGATATTTCCTATGAGTATTGATTTGTATGTGCTCTGTATGGAACTCTTGGTATAAATACATAAAACCTTAGAGTTTCAGAAAAAAATGAACCCTTCTTCAACACATAAATATGCTCATCCATATTTCAGAGACAAGGAGTGAACATCACTGAGCATCAGTCTTTGGTACTGATGATACACGATGTTTGGAACAATTCCCCTATGCCATGCAGAGAAGAATTACAGTTTGAACAGTGCTCTGCTGGGGAAAAAAGAATATTCCAAGACAATATCCACCAACAGTTTTGTTAAGAAATATGAGTCCATTCAAACTGGAAATTAAAAAAGAGAATACTTTTCCTTAATAAGACGAGATCAAAACAGAAACAAGCATTTTCCTTCATAATTGCTTTCAATTCTGTAAACAGTAAAAAACTTCATGTAGGAAAATGAGAAATTAGGATATAAAATACAAGAATTGTAATTAAATAATGTATGAGACTGCTGCCTATATCATAACTTTCTGTATTGCATAATCTTTTTCAAGTTAGGAGCTATACTGTTGCATTAATGTATGCTAGTTTAAATATTTGGCATTATACACCTCTCTTAGAAAAACTTCTTAATACATTATGATAAAGCAAGTCAAATGTTTTAGCAAAGTAAAATGTTCAAGTAATAGGATCTTTAAAGAAATTAGAAGAAAACCAAAAGCATATTGCTTTGAATCTGTGCTTGGGAAACTATTTAAATGATTAAAGATTTTAAAGTCATGTAGGTTTTTTAAGGTAACAAATTGAAATAAAGCACAGTGAGGTTTTTTTATTACAGCTGTCTTTTCAGCTATATCTCTTTTCATTTGCACATTAAAATGGAACACAATACCACCACTTTGTAGCTTTTTTATAATCCTTTTAATCAGCACTTCCATTTTGTTTCTGTAATTTACAAATTGCTATTCTTTTCAGTGAAAATAAATTATGTGCTTAATTTTACTCTTGACAAAATTATTTACTCTTATTGATTAATCACTGTCCTGGTTTTGTCTATTATCTTAAACCATAAATCCACAAAGATGTAGAGTTATATTTGATTCGTCATTTTCCAATTTGAAATCTTTTGCATTTGTAATGAGAAAACTATGGCTATTTATTTCCATAAGGCTAATCCAGTAATCCATCTCTACTCTAGAAAGCATTAAAAGTACACTTTCAAGTGCTTTGGTGATGAGGGCTGCTTATTTATTAACCAAATTCAAGCCCGAAACAGGCTACATCCGACAACAAAGTAACAGAGAGGAATAAGGCTCTGTCAAGGACTGACAGAATAGAGATTTTGCTATTTGTTCAAACAAACAAATCTCACTCTGCTCAAATTTAATGCAAGTTTTGCCATTATCGGCAACGGGACCAGACCTCAGCCATTATTTTTCATTTCCTTGTACATTATTCTAAATGATATACAGCCCACACTGTTAGAAATTGTGAGTTAATTTGCTTTCTATGAAGTAGCCTCTGAATAAAACCAGAGAGCTGCAGCTCTCTAAGGCATAAAAAATACTTCTAATTGAATCTATCTCTGTGTGGGAAAAAATATGGCAAAAGGATGACAAAGATGGCATGTTATCACCAAACATGACTTTGCAATTCTTTTAAGAAAATACATACCAAATCTGACCCTATTATAAATAGTTTTTAAATTTAGAAATTGTATGTATTTATGAAGATTTTATGATGGGTAAAGATTATTTCTCACATAACACTATCAAAGTCTGCATGCTATGCCGTGGATGGCTTGTGAACATGATTTACCATTTTTATCTTAAGCTGGAATTGCATCAAAAGAAGTCCAAAGAGAGATAGATGGAAAGGGATAGTGCATCAAAGAACTATACTCATTGTTTCAACTGTGAGTGCAAGCGTGGGGTTTTTTTAAAAAATAAAATCATCACTCTCTCCTGACCTTTACTGTGCCTGGGAAAGGCAACATCTCACAGGAAGATAAAATTCACAATTAGAATATACTGATATACCATATAAAGGAACATACTTATTAATTACTTTAAATTGCTAAAATATTACATGCAAAACCAGTAGAAAAATGCTAGCTATTAAGAATAGAATAGAATAGAATAGAATAGAATAGAATAGAATAGAATAGAATAGAACATTACCCAAAACGTAAGATACTCTATAAGCCAGAGAAAAGAGGATTAGAAGTGCCCGACAGCAACCTCAGGATGTGCACTTACATATTTTTCATACGAAAAGGAAAGGATAGGCAGAAAAGGAAGCTACAAAACAGGGGGTTACTTCAAAATTATGTTGGGAAGGAGCAGCCATGTTATGCCTTAAACTCTGGAAACTCTTAAACACCATAATGTAGCCATGGCCTAGCTGATTTAAAAACCATTATCTTACCTACCCATCTTCAGATCCCTAGATATAATCTGAGGGTCAACAAATACCAGTACTTAAATGACTAATTTCTATATTTGATTCAGTTTAAAAGGTCTTAAAATCATGTTTGTCTTATTCTGAAGTCAGTGACAATATACTCACTGGTTTAACTGAGAGCAAGATTACTTTTTTACCCTTAGTTCATGTATCATTTTTTTATCAAATTTTGACTTATATTTAGAATAATATTAATGTATAAGTAAAGATGCAGTATGTGAAGTTATTTCTTTACTGTGTTTCAGCATCAGTCTGATCTGTTTCTATGTGTGCAAAATCCAAAGTTTCACAAATGAAAAGGATGCAACTTGTCCTGAAAATATGTATACTCATAATCTTCTTTGTTTCCTTTTGTTTCTGTATTCTTCTCTCCCTCTAGAGATATAGAAAATTTCTAGAACATTACCCAACATGCAAGAAATTATCTTTATAAACATAGGGAAAGGGGATAAGAAGCCAGCAGCTTTAGTGATACTCACAGTGAGCACTTCTGATACAGATTTCAGTTAATGTAGACAAAATAATTTAATTCCTTATCTGGAAAAATTTTCTCAAATTTGTATTCCACAGCTTTAAAAGTTATCAGAATTCCCTCTCTCTGTCAAGAGCATGAGGCACAACACAACAATATAGGTTAACGCAAACATACTGCTTTCCTAAAAGTAGAAGAGGTGGCTCTGATCTTCTTTGCAGACTTACATAGAAAAAGAATACAGATCTTTAAAGAGTTACATCAGCATGATGGAATCTTCTTGAGACTTAATACATACTTACAGTTTTAGGATATATACCTCTACATCACTTCTTTCTTGTCAAAATCCAGCATATTTTTTTTTATCTTTTCATCAGATCATTACTAGTCACTCCTAAGAGGCAGAAGCAGAACAGCAAATATCAAATGCAATTTATATTCAAAATAAGCTCTTATATTTTAGATTCATAAGCATTAATATTAGCTTTTTATTATTGCAGCTCCAAGGAATATCACTCTCATTGTCCTTTATATTCAGCAATGAACACATACAGAAGAAAGTATTTCTTGAATAGAAGATCAAATGCTCCTTAAGAAAGATGGCTTATTGTTAAAGAAGGAAAAAATTGAGCTCTCTACTCATCATAGTGATAGAATAGAATTTGATCTTGAAAATCCTAACATGGTAATGATTGTAATTAATTAACTTGTTTGTTACATTAAAAGCAGATTTCTATGTTACATTACAGTGCGTTAATTATTTCTGTACTCAGTTCTAGTAAGACCAAAACTAGAGCAATGTGCCCAGTTTTTGATCCTGTATTCCAGAAAATTTGATAATGATTTATATGATAATGAAAGAGTGATGAATGAATATCATCCAGATTGAGAATGAAAGGTAAACAGGCTCAAAACCCCTCAGCCTTTAAGGAAAGACCTTAAATAATTAAACAAAAAGCATCTGTGGGAAAACATAGTAGCAGCCTTCAAACAGATAGAAGTCTGGTGCACAGTGATGAGGTTCTCACATCTTCTAGGAATAGGAGACAACATAAGAAAAAAAGATGCATTAGAGCAACAGAGACTGTTTAGAAATGGAGGGAGGAAAAAAGCTCAATGTTCTCTTGTAAGGACTGTTAGAAACTGCCTCAGTGGCTCTGTGGTACATTTTAAGTAGTTAGACAATTGACTTTTAAGACTGTTTGCTTGGATTGATCCTGTCCAGGGCAGAAGATGACCGTCTTTAGGTCTTTCCTAGTTCTGTTATCTTCAAGTCTGCAGTTTCATAATTGTGACATTTCCCATCAGCTCTTCAGTAGCTCTGTTCTTTTGTGCAGACTGTGCATTGAAATACATCAGATTTTTTTTTTTCAATTACTAGCGTCAGGCTTGAAATGCAAGTCTGCAACCTACTTGACCAACTCAGAAATCATTAGAAGGTCTGAATTAGACATATTTCAGTTTTGCTTATGAAGACATTGAAGCCATAAGCAATTAAAGTTATCTGTCCATGAATACACCGTGAATGAAAGAGAAACGAGGACCGAGGAATGAGTAGTCCTCCTCTGGATTTTATGTTTAACACTGTAAACATAAAATAACGGTATGTCCAAAAGAACAAAAAAAAAAAAAACCAAAAAACTAAACATAGGAGAAATAATAGAAATTGCACAGTTCTCTCACTATAAAATACAAAATGGTCTACTTTGGAAGTATAGCTTCCCCAAAAGTCCATATTTCTAGTACAATTTCTTTTAGCTAAATGTAACATCCATCCAGCTAGAAAAGAAAAATCTTTCAAAGTGCATTTAAACAACTATGAAGAGTTTCAAAATATATATTCACTAGGGGTCCAGCAATAAGTCTTGGCTATTAATCATTCTGACAAAATAATTGATTTTCATTTCCTTCTTTCATGTTGTGTGGGAACAGTCTGAGGTAGATTACAAGATCTGAGAGAGATGATAAAGACAATAAGCAGGCTTTTGAGAGATTCTGAGCACCTAGTGGATTACTGTCTGTTTAACCTTTTGATGAACTATTGGGTTTAGTTTCAAGAATCTTGTCTTTTTTAACAGCCTGAGTCTCATTTCTATGCTGGTGAGACAGAATGTAAGGAATATGAGATGCCAGATGTAATCAGATATCCTACTTCCAGCAAGATTCTATAAATTTTACATATGTGATTCCACTGAAAAAGTTGATGTGTCCATATTTTTTACCATATAAAAAGGCTACTAAACAACCCAATAAACAGTAAAACTTCTGAAATTGCTAGAATTTAATCAAATCTGGTCAATAGTTAAGTATATTCAGCAGGCTGCTGTACCTAGTAACAAGGTACCCTGTCTGTCACAGATTATGTAGTATTTTGCTCAACTTTTAATGGTCTCCTAAAGAAACAGGGAGTACAGGTGACTGTTTTTCAAAGAAAATATATTCCTGACAGCTTTCATTCTCTCGCAGAGAACCAGGTTATCCTTAAAATGAGTTAATGTTGATAGATCTATGTCACCTAAAGCATTAGTCTTTAACAAGTCATAGGCCTGCTTCTGTATATTCTTAGCTTATTTCTCTGATGGTTCCCAAACAAATGTGTTTCCTTCTTAATGTCCTACACTTAAAATCAAGAAACCAAATCCATCAATCCTGTTTAACTTTAAACATGCGAAGAACCCCATTGAAAGTACAATTTCATGCCAAAACCTAGAAATGTGTTGTACCTGTTTGACTACCACCCACTACTGAGTTTTTCTTCAGGCTGTGATTGTGGGGTCAGAAATGAAGATAGCTTTATGCTCCTTAGGCCCTTTCGGTGCAAATAGGCATGGTGTCATTATGCCAAATCAATTGCATTGTATTTGAATCTGGTTATTGGTCCAGCATTAAGAGAGGAAGCAGAATGGGTGTGGTGTATTGCTAGTAAGTGTCTGTAGTATGGGACCTGTGTCATGGCTTTTCAGGAGCTGTTAAGGGTGGTTGTCTGCTGTGGCAGCACCAAAAGGTGCTACAACGATCTGCCCGAGACAGGAGTGAAGTTAGAGCGACAGAAATATTTCTCTGGGGGCTACCCCAGTGTGAGGGGAGATCTCAGGAGACACGTATACAGAGCTCGCTGAGCTGGGCCAGTTGGGTGAGCCTGAGATGTGAGCTCTGTCCTCCTGTCAGTCTGGGATGAAAGTAACAGTTATCAGATGGGGAGTTTGTGCTGTGAAGAGCAAGGAGTTATCCCAGCAGGGAGAGTGGGCATCATGCTTCAGGGGGGATGGAGGTACTCTGTTGGTACACGATGGGAATGCTGGGTTGTGAGGCATTCTTCTACCTGTGCACTGAACAATTTCATGGGTTAAAAGCTAAATCAAGTGCAAACCTGAGGTCCATCTTTTACCAGTGTGCTAAAATAAAATGTATAAAAAAAACCCAACCCAACACTTTTTGGTTTGACTAATGCTACTCCAGAAGTATTCTCATATGTTTTTAAAAACAAACAGCAAAAAACGTTTTGACCCGACTTCTCTGTATGAAGGTGTTCCTTGTCTAAAATGAAAACACTTCATGTTTGTTCAAATTCTTGTCTTATTTTTAGCATACTCTGCCATAGTAATATGAGGGCCTTTTCCCTTTTTTTAACTAAACTCTTATAACCTTTGCCAAGATAGACAAACGGCTACAACTGTATAGCTGGGACAAAACACAACCGACAAAGCCAACTTACACCGTCTCAGGACAATACACACGAAGTTTAAGGACAGTAAAACAGACTAGGGTGCAGACGATTCAAAGCTAACTCAGAGGGATGCTCCAATGTGTCGTACTGCTGCCCTCTTAAGGACGAAAAAAGAAAGGAGCTGGAATAACTGTCTCGCTCAGAGGCCTGCCTGCAACTTCGGTGTGGCAGCTAGGGTGAGGTATTTTGACACGGTTCTTATGTCTTTATGTATGTTACCACACTCTGTTATGCTTCTTTTGCTCTCCTGGACGTGTTAGTGCACTCCTGTGCTCTAAACCTACATGGTGTTAGGAGCCTGTTCTGTGTGGAAAGCAGGCATCAGGAATGATGTTCTGGGCCCCTCAGTTCAGGAAGGATATTGAGGTGCTGGAGCAGGTCCAGAGAAGAGCAACAAGGCTGGTGAAGGGACTAGATTACAAGTCCTATGAGGAGAGGCTGAGGGAGCTGGGGTTGTTCAGCCTGGAGAAGAGGAGGCTCAGGGGAGACCTCATCACTCTACAATTGCCTGAAAGGAGGTTGTAGCCAGGTGGGGGTTGGTCTCTTCTCCCAGGCAACTATCAGTAAGATAGACATGGTCCTAAGCTGTGCCAGGGGAGGTTTAGGTTGGATACTTGGAAGAAATTCTTTACAGAGAGGGTGATCAGACATTGGAATGGGCTGCCCAGGGAAGTGGTGGATTTTCCATCCCTGGAGGTTTTTAAGATGAGACTGGATGTGGCACTTAGTGCCATGGTCTAGTAACCACAGCAGTGGTCTTGGATCAACGGTTGGACTTGATGATCTCGGAGGTCTTTTCCAACCCGGTTGATTCTATAATTCTATGACAGAAACAAAAAGGCCCCTTTGCATATCTATAAAAGGCTTTGACATATCAGATCTCCCACTTCACACGTTTCCTGCAGGTTGCTAAACCGTGAGGGTGCTGAGGGTGGGCAGCAGCTGCTGCCCTATCCTGCCAGCTCCATTGGTATCTGTGCCCCAGGGCCTGTGGGCTGAAAGGGGAATCTCCCTTGGGCTGGCCTTGCAGCCCCAGTCTGAGGAATGCTGCAGCTGCAGGTAAGCCATACCACAAACAATTCTACCAATTAGAAGTTTCCCCTACTAGGACAGGATTTATGATTTTTTTCCCAATTACCATGTATTTACAACATAAAAGCAATTACTTTGATGCATAAATTAACCACAGGGAAACCTAAAAAAATCTCAGTCAGGACCTGATAGGCCAACAGTTCAACCTCAGTTATGTGGATATCTGAGTGGCTCATGGTGCCATCAAACTTGAATAATAGACCTGAAAGGGTGCTGTTAACACATAAAGGTAGTTCAGTTGTTGCAGATAATTTCTGTTAAAGGCAGCTCCTTTCTGAGAAAGGCTCTATTATGGGATGTCAGTATGTTTAAAGGATTCATCCGAAAGGAAGAAACTGAGGCACAAAACACTTCTAAGACAAAAGAAAAATAAATAAAATGGGGGGGGTTGTGTGCTGAAAGTAAATTGCCCAGGCTTTCCTTTTACCAGGTTTGTACTACAAATACTGAAGGTAACGCTTATTCTCTCATTTATCTTCTCTTTCCCCAGAACTGAAAATCAATTCTCTTCATCAGTATTTTCTCTATTTCTTGTTGTCAGACTTCTAATTTAATCTTCAGCTTCATGTACCCGAAATTTAACTTGCTGAATCTCTCCCTAGGTGAATATTGTTCCCTACACAAAGTGGTTAAAGATTAAATATGATTAGTACTTTTGTGTTCTAAATTCTATGACAGCTTGTCATTACTGTCAATATAATTGTGCAGCATTCACAAAATCTGGATTTTCAAGATTATCTTCAGTTGACAGTGAATACAGTGACCAGAGGGTTTGATGAGATTATCTCCTAACCCAAACCATCCTATGACAATGAATGTATGATTTTCAGTATCTCTCCAGATGTTTCAATACTTCAGTGTGTTAAGTTGCGGTTGTGGTTTTTGTATAAAATATTTTACAGGCTTAGCCTGTAAAAAAAAGTTATACTGTTTAAATGCCATAATCTAAACACCACTTTGGAAGCTACATGAATCCTTTTGCGGGTGGGGGCAAAGTAACTCTGGAATAAGACAGCTGTATGGGTATAATTTGCAAGGCAGACAAACTTCATGTGAGGATAGCATAAACACCAGCTGTGGGTGAACTCTTGCACCTACTGAAGTCAATCAAAATTGTGGCCATTGCCTTCGGTGGTGCAGGAATTTGTTCTCAGTTTTCTAAAGTGAGCAGCTTTAGAAAGGTAAATTGTCTTGTGCTCTGCATTCCCAGGCTGCTGCCTTATCTTGGTAGTTATGATCCCTGTTGTGTGTGATGTCACAGATGTATCATTTAGTATGTTCAGATTTCACATATATTAGTTTTTATGTATTTAGGCATATATTTGTTTCTTTAACATGTATCTAAAACATATGTATCTATAAGTATGTTTACATAATTTATAATGTTCATACATACATAATGTATGGTGTGCATATAATATACAATGTATATATAATACATGGTATGCAAGTATGTACACACACATTAGGAAGTATATTAATGTTTTTGGAAGATACTGACAACCTTTGAAAGAAGCTGCTATACAGTGGGCTAAGGTAAAATTATGCAATCCATTTCTTTCTTGCTCTTAAGTGCCCATCCTGTCCTTCTATTGGCATTTGTGAATTTCATTCCAAATTTTCATGTATTTTCCTGTGCTACCCACTTTCTAATCTGACACCGAATTTCTCTGTACAATTTTTAAATGTATGTGATAGGTCATGTTATTTAAATTTCTCTCCTCTGTGTCTAACGAAACTTATATAAGTATTTTGTATCTCATTAAACTATTTGAATGTATTTTCAAAAGCATTTCACTCCATAATACCAAATTATCATTGAGTCATCCAGCAAAATTCAAATAATAATTTTATATAATCAAAATTACTGCTGCAGACTGCTGCTATGGTTATGCACTCCAACTTATCAATCTACGAAGCACAACACAGCTGTGTATAGGTAAGCAACATGGAAAGACAACTTGTACTAAAAGTTTTATAACAATTGTTTTCAATTCAAATACGTTTTATATTCTACTTATAGCCATACAAGAATTTTAAAAGAAAATATATTTACTTGAATATATTCAACTAGAGTTTTTCATGTTTTGCTAGTCAAAGCAAAGTTTTGATGGTGTCACTGGTCTATAGAGAGAAAAGAATAAGAGAAGAATAAGGAGGTCCTGCAAAGAATGCTGTCAAGTCCAGCTGTTTTAGCATCCTGAGCTCAGCCTTAACAGGACACTATACTGAAGTTCAACCACAGAGAACAGGACTACATCAATGTAACTCTCATCTATTTGCTTTTCTCCAAACAGTACTTTCTTTCAGACAGCACTTTCTTACTAATTGCACTATGGCATTACTTATTGACCAAAAATTTATTTGATTATGTATTCTGGATACAGACTGTACTGTTCTTAGTGTTATTCTTTTTTTGATTACCAAAGCTGTCAATAAATAAAAAGGTAGCTGGTTACTTGTGGGGTTTGGTTTTCCCACAGCTAAACGTACAACAAAGCGTGTTTACTGTATAGAGTTGCTTATACCCTGCAGGGAGTTTGATAATCACAGAATCAAAATGGTTCGGATTGGAAGGGACCTTAAAGATCATCTGGTTCCAACCACAATGCCATGAGCAGGGATACCTTCCACTAGACCAGGCTGCTCAGGTTCC
This sequence comes from Pseudopipra pipra, assembly GCF_036250125.1. Taxonomy (NCBI): domain Eukaryota; kingdom Metazoa; phylum Chordata; class Aves; order Passeriformes; family Pipridae; genus Pseudopipra; species Pseudopipra pipra. The sequence goes on along the minus strand of NC_087551.1, from coordinate 67,250,905 downwards.
CATCCAACTTGGCCTTCCACACTTCATGGCAGAGGGCATCCATAACTTCTTTGGGTGATCTGTTTCACTGCCTCACCACCCTCATAGGAAAGAATTTCTTCCTTTTATCTAATCTAAACCTACCTTCAGTTTAAAGCCATTACCCCTTTTTCTGTCACTATGTGCCCTTGTGAAAAGTCCCACTACAGCTCTTTTATAAGCCCCTTTTAGGTACTGGAAGGCTGCTGTAAGGTCTCTCCGAAGCCTTCTCTTCTCCAGGCTGAACATCCCCATCTCTCTCAGCCTGCCTTCATAGGAGAGGTGCTCCAGCCTTCCAATCATCTTCATGGCCCTGCACTGGACTTGCTCCAGCACATCCTTCTTTTGTTGCACATCCTTCTTTTGTTGAGGGCCCTATAACTGGACACAGCAAGAGCAGCATAGAAGGGGCAGAATCTCCTCTCTCGACCTGCTGGCTATGCTTCTTTTGATGCATCCCAGGGCACAGTTGTCTTTCTGGGCTGCCAGTGCAGTCATGTTGAGTTTCTCGTCCACCAAAACCCCCAAGTCCTTCTCCTCACGGCTGCCCTCTGTCCACTGTCTTCCCAGCCTGCTTTTGTGCTCACGATTGCCCCGAGGCAAGTGCAGGACCTTGGATTTGGCCTTGTTAAATTTCATAAGGTACGGCGGATTAGGGAGAATGGGGGAGACCTCCAGGCCTTAGGCTGCTTGCCCCATTACCTGTGAGGTGAATGCCCTTCCCCCCACCCCTGCACGTGGCCCGGTGACCCCGCAAAGAGCACACACAGACCACCTGGGAGGGACGGACGAAAGAGGAAGTTTATTGTGGGGTTGGGGTTTATAAGGCTTTTAGGAGGGTCAAAGGGGACCAATCACAAGTTCAGGGTCACACAGAAAAAACTATCAGGTAAAGGGTCAACAGCCAATAGGAAGGGGTTAACCAAGGACCAATGAGAAACACCTCAGGACACCTTCCCAGGACACCTTGTGTGAGACAATAGCTTCACAGGGGGTGTCAGGGAGAGGGAGACAGTGACACTGCAGAAAATAACAAAAAGCCATTTTGAAACATGTTTAAACCACAGTAAAACCTTCTGTCTCCATAACATTTGGGCTGTTTTCCTCACCAGTCCATCTCTGACAGGACTTTTTCCATCCTGCATATGGCAAATCCATTGCCACAATAAGGTTTGCACAGTCCCACCTCTCACGTATGTCGAAGTCCCTCGGGATGGCATGCCTTTCCTCCAGAGTGCCGACGGCACCACTCACCTTCATGCCATCGCGAACGTGCTGAGGGTGCACAATGAAGTCGTAGTACTATTTGTCCACCTAAATAAGATAATTGTCTCCGGTAGGGCCCTTGCAGCGTGGCACTGGCCGTCCAATCACTAACCAAGGCTGACTCCTGTTTTCCGCCTGCGTCTTGCAAAAGCTCTCTCGATGACCCGCGTGTGGGAGGCAGCCACTTAAAGTCAGAAGATCTGGAGCCCTCCATTCCCACGCCTGCTCCCCAGCACACAAAGCCTCGGCGGGAAACGTGCTTTTCAAATCGGAGCGCTTGGGCACGCCTCCGGCCGTCCGCCCTGCGCCCGCCTCTGCGAACGCCGGGTTCGCGGGCGGGCTGTGCCGCAGGTGAGGGCGGCCCCGCCGGGGCGGGGCGAGGTTGTTCTGCGGACACCGCTCCGCTCAACCCCGCACCGCCCGCGCCGCAGGAAGCGCCGCCTGAGCTCCTTCCTCCTCTTTCTCCTCCTTCTCCTCCTTCTTCTCCTCCGCCCGCCTGCGGCGGCGCGGCGGCGGCGGCTCGGCGATGCAGCAGCACTTTTCCCTGGCTGACTGCGACGTGGTGGGCTTCGACCTGGACCACACGCTCTGCCGGTACCACCTCCCGCAGAGCGCACGGGTGAGTGCGGGCCGGCGGCACGGGCTGGCCAGGGGGAGCCGCGGGAGAGGGACCCCGCTGCACTCCCCGCCGCATGCCCAAGCGAAAGGGAAAGTGCTGGTTCCCAGGGGTCTGGGGCCGGGACCCCCGCGGCGGGGGCAGCGAGCCTTGGGCCGGCTGTCTCAAATATCCACGGAGAAACCTAGGACGATAAGAGAAACACAAGTGCATCTCTCGCCGGGCACTTCCTCAGCAGGCCTGTGCCCGAGCGAAGAGGACAGCCATATCTTCCTCCTTGAAAAAGGTGCTGCTTTCCCAGCTGTAGCGGCGCTGAGAATAAAGGTAGAGTCCCCCCACCCCCCACGCCAAATCCAGAGATGCTGCAGTGAGGAGTCCGCAGCACTTTGGACAGGCGATCTTTGCAAACTTTCTGGTGCTTATAATAAAACGCGGAACTTAGAGGAACTCAGCACCTCTGACTTAGCTCTGTTGTGCTTTTCGGAGAGGAACTGTTGTCATGTGCTTTGCCTTCCCGCCCTTGGCACTTTTTTTTTTAAACTCCCTGGTACTCTTTCATTGGCTCGTCCTTCTTTGTTGATGTCAGGACTCTGCCCCGGAGCTATCTTGTGTAATGTACGCTCGTGATAATTTGCCTCCATTCACCTACAGTACATTTTTATTTAGCATAGGACTCCTATGCTAATTGTAAGATATTTCAGAATTTGGTATAGAAACAAATGTTTATGAGCTGCCTCATTTATTAATAGGCATTGTGAAGAGTATCTTGTGTTGAAAAAGTACATTGCTTCCTTTAAGTCTGAGTGAAATTCCATGAAAAGGCATCTTCCTTACAAAAGACGGTTCAATAGAAGCAAGAAAATGTATAAGCCTATACATTTCTAGCTGGAAACTATACAATTCTAGGCTTACCTTCCATGTTCTTTCTGTTATGCCACACAACACCACATCACGTCTTACACAAGCGTGTTCTTGCTGATGAGAATGTTGTCTGATGAAGGCAAACATTAGACTATTGATAACTATAAGAGTTTTTAAAACCCCTAACCAACCAATGAACAAAATAGAGAAAAAAAAACAAAAATGTTTATTAGACTTGATTTGGTCTTCATTTTTTCACAGGACACAGAAGCAGACTGACACATGCCTTTTGCATACCCCCTTATTTCTTAGAATTAAAAAATACTTTTAAAGGCTGACAAGCACAGCTGAAGATGTAGTTAATTCTTACTCTTTCAGCATTGGTCTTCGTATTTGTCTTTCTCAGACATTACTCATTAATTCCAAGAGCAGCTTTTGTAATTAAAGAAAAAAGGCCAGGGAACAGCTTTAATGAAAGAACTATGACAAAAAGGGAGCAATAACTATTTTTGGATGGTCTTTAAGGACATGGCAGCGTCTCCTTAGATCTTCTTGTACGGCTTTACTAGCACAGTACATTAATAAATTGGTGACAGTCATACTAAGCCTTTACAGTGTTCTTTCTGAACTTAGAGATAACGACTGTTTGTTTAGTAGCTGCCTGTTTCTTTCAAAATGTATTCCTTCAAATACTTTTAAAATGTCCCCTAAGGTTAAATATTTATTAGTTTGGAAGCTGCTTGTTGAATCTCAGTAAACATGACATTTAAAATTGAAAAACAAGAAAGATTGAGGAGGGGGAAATAGTGACTAGTCTTTAAGAACTTACCATCTTGGTTTCCCAACAGTCTTGAAGCACAGGGACCACAAGGTAGAATGTTGCAAACTTAATTGTGCTGGACACGGTACACCAGAACTCTTGTGTGTTTTCCAGCCATGACAGAAATAACCTCAGGCACTATTTCCCAGTGGAGGCAGTAGGCCAGGGCCCCTGGTTTGATTTCACTTAGGAGGCGCTAATACTTGCATCTTGTCACTTTCCAAGGAAGCAGTATATTTGATCTCACTAAATCAATATAATTAATGCATGCATTTTTTCATTTGTAGCTAATATATGATAGTTTTGCCAAGTATCTGGTAACGGAGAAGGGTTATGACGAAGACTTGCTGATTCTAGCTCCAGACAGCTTAGACTTCTGGTGAGTACATTGAAGATAATAGAAACTTTTTTCATAACTTCCTTTATGCTATAACTTCTACAAAGCTTGGAAAACAGCTTCTCTTACTAGGCAGTTGTTGTTTGGAGTGTCAAACCCAATTGATAAATCCAAAATTACAGTTTCAAATACTTGTTCTTCATGAGATACTTCTAATGGGATATTCTGAAGAGAGAACTGAGCATGAACTTCGTCTGTGCTTCTAGCTTTCTGGACACAAACCTTTTAGTCTGACTTACTGTCTTATTTTATGTAGCTTCTTTGTCTTCTACCTTCTACTCAACTGGTAAATCCAGTAACCATCAGAATTTAGTAATTTTTATCTTGACAGATGTGGTTTCATTTGTTTAAGGCATAATAATCCCAACAGCCTTCTGAGAAACCAAGGAAAGGTGATGTGTGAGTAGGTAGCTCTTTGGTGGCATGTCAGGCACAAAGCTGTGATGCAAAAGACTGAAATGCAAGCTTCTGCTCTGAACTCAGTGGTCTCTGAGCAGGACCTTGAACTCAAATCTTTGATCTTCAAACTTTCATAGTTTATTATCTAGGCCATGGCGGTGGGGACTTTAAAGCCAGGTAATCACTAGATTTTTTTAGGAAAAACAGAGATTTTTTTAATTAAATAACGCATGTATTCTTGTGTAATGGTTTTTACAATATTTGACTGGACAGTTTCCAATGAGATTGATTTCAACATCCATGAGACAAGCAATTTCTCACATTTTGAGGCCTGATGCAAGACATCCTTTGTTAAGATCTAGGTGTGTTGGGCTTGGTCTCTTATTGAAGCAGGAGGCTCATTAATGTGGACCTAGAAGCCCACAGTGCTGGTAGCTGTGTGTCGATGCTACTTGCCCAGGTGTCATTCATGAAAGGTTGGGATCTGCTTGCTGCCTTCATGTCATATATTCTTTCTTTTGGATGCCTTATAACGGAGGATGAAGGCGTCATTACTTTTTCAGTCTTGTTTATTCATTTGCATTCTAACCATTGAACTCTGAACTAATTTTTCAAACAACCTAAGTAAATGTAGATTCAATTATTTGGGAGATACAAATTGATTAGGGAGAGTTAGAAACTCTTTCTGAGTGCCTCTCCTATGTGTCAACTCTTGCCCTTGTTAGTGCTGGCTAGCATGGCAATGCTTCTACTTCATATGTTCTTTGGTTATTCAGTTGCCTCATTTAAAGCAATGTTCTACCCCTCTTTCCCATAGTAACTGGTGTTATCAGTCTAGTAATAATAACTAGAGGAGTTGCCACCAAAAAAAAATTCCTTTAATAGAAGTGACTTAATTGTATATGTTTGAATCTTAATCCTCCAACCAATCTATATGAATAGTCACTGAACGGTGGAATTAGATTTGTTCAGTAGAATTTTGCTATGTAAGTAAAATCCAGTCCTCATTGTGATAATATGTATTTGCTTATATAGAGCATTGTTCAAACATGAAAGTATTTGAAAGGTTGTGACTTCCACGGTTTTGTGTAGCATAGTTACAGTAGCATAGTTACAGAAGCACCATAGCTTCTGTAACTGCACATCACTGATAGATAAGAGGGCATTCCTCTGAAACCATTAACTGTTAGTTTCTTCCTTAAAATCAAATTATTCTTAGTTGCAAAGGCTTGGTGTTGGACATTGAAGAAGGAAACTTCGTGAAACTTGCAGAAGATGGAACAGTTTTAAGGTAATATTTACAGTAAGGTCTATATTATTAAACATAAATTGTATGTTAGATTGTATTGTTAACAACGCCAAAATTTTATCCCTTTTCTAAATGCCATCTTCAATTTTATAAATATTTAAAATACTAATTTCAGTAGGCATTCATTTATTAGATGTAGAAGTTGAAATAATCTTTAGTAATGCAGTGCTCAGTTTCTCTTAATGTTACATATGCAGTCTTTTTGTAATGTTTCCCTGTTATCTCATTTTTAAAAAACATCAGAGACTCTTAGAGCCCATTGATCTTGCAAGTAAATTCACTGTTTTGGTGGCTAACAATGTACTCTTTGTCCAGTTCTACTAAAATCTGGAGTAAGGTTTTTCTTTGGATTGTGAGTAACCTGACTTGGAGGCAGTGCTAATGACTAATGCTAATGATGGGAACACTATTATCTTTGTACCATATACATTCAAAATTCTGCAGGCTTACAATGTATAATTTAAATAGCTTGAGATAAATTAAACACAGAAACTGACACATTCACTTTCAGAATTCTGTGGGTTTTCCTCTTTAAAGCTATATTTTGCTTTCAGTCATCATTTTGGTACATCCTTAGCTCCTCTTTCACTCCTTTTTTTTTGTTTGTTTTTAAACATAGTAGACTGATATTTTGAGTCAAAAATCTGAAAAATAAATATACCTAAAGGATATCAGTCCCAGCCCCATTTCTCCCTTATTTTGTTCTAGAATGAAAAACTGCGTAATTTAGTATGCAGGACAGACTCTACTTTTTATTTTTTCTGATAGCATGTGGGAGAAGGAGCTTGAAGATGCTAGGGAAAATCAGAATTCATTAAAAGAAGAAAGAAATACCTTTGAGTCATTTCTGTGTATCCCAAAATTCATTTAATAGCATGAATTTTGGAGTACTAAATACAGAATTCAAGATTAAAGTGTGTGCCTCATTAAAGGCAAGAGTGGTACAGGATTACTTTGCCTGGCATTGCCTACATTTGCTTCAAAATGGGGCCCAATTTGATGGTCAAACTCATTAATTTTTAATACCTAAAAAGGTTTGTCTGTACTTCTGTATTAAAGAGCTGCTTGCAGGGCTCAAACTAGCACTTTTCCATAGTTCTGCCCTGCATTCTGTGAATGTTACGGGGCTTCAGAATGATGTATAGGCTTTCTGCACTGTGCTTTATTGTGCAGTGTATATTGATAGCTCAAGTATAGCGAGTGTCCTCACACAATTGAAAACATTCGAGCAATACAGAGTGATTGTGTTAGCAGGTGAGGCACAGTAGCTGTGCCCCCAGCCAACCAAACCTTTGTGTAGTAAGGCTTTTATCAAAAACTGTAATGTATATGGTAAAAGCTTAGGTCCTGGGAAACTTCTGAGCTATAAAGAGAGTCAGTTTTGATCAACTTGCATGCACTGCAGTATTCTGTTGCAGTGTGTTACTTTGCAGAAGTAGTAATTTGGATGTTTTCAACCATTTTCTTTTTCTTTTTTCCCTTTTTTTTTTTTTTTTAATGAATAACTTAATGCATCTAATAGGGCAAGCCATGGTACAAAGAGCATGACATTCGAAGAGATCCTGGAAATATATGGAAGGAGGGAGTGGAAGCATTTTAATACAGTCAGTGGAATGGTTTCACGCACAGGTAGGTATACTTTAGCATGTCCTCTTCTTTGAAATTGCTCTGGGCCCTTCAGTGCATCATACTTAGTAGTTACCACAAAATTGTAAAAATACTTGAGCTGAGAATTACTGGAATATAAACGTAAAGGTAAATGTATTGGGAGAGACTTGATTTTTGTGTATTTTCAACTTCTAATTCTAGAGTTCACCTTAAATTTATTTCACCAATGATAAGACAAATGAGCTGACAGTATAGGCATTTGGTTACAGTCATGGGCGCATTGTCCCTTGTTGAAGTAGACTGACACTAGTAGTATCACAATTTAACCCCAGCCAGCAACTAAGTAGCATACAGCTGCTTGCTCGCTCCCTCCCCGCCCAGGCCAAGTGGGCAGGAGAATCAGAAAGAACAATGAACCTCGTGGGTTGAGATAAGAATAGTTTAATAATTGAAATAAAATGTTATTAGTATTATTAGCATATTAATTATTATAATTATTATTGTAATGATAAGGAGAGAGAGAGAGCAACAGAGCCCAGGGGGAAACAAGTGATGCACGATACAATAGCTCACCACCTGCTCATTGATATCCTGTCTTATTTAGGACACATTTGGCAAATATTAAATTTTTGTTAACTGTTGACATATTAACATCAGTGCTGTTACTGGAGGCATAGGTACAGGTGCAAAGAAAAGAGTGGGTCTGGAAACAAAATTTCTCCCCTTGCAGTTGAAGTTTATTGATTTTGAGATAGGAGTCACTTTGAGGGCACTGTGGCTATGATTGCATTCTTGCTCTCTGTTTCCTCTCTGTTTTACTTTGGTCTTGACTGTTGTGAGTAGCACACAGAAAATGCTCTGATAACTTGCCTTTTGTGTATGTAGAGGAGATACTTACCTTGAGATTTTGCTGATATGCTTATTCTAACTTGCAGGTAATCTTTTGCAATAGGGAGGAAGAGAAAGGTTTCTTTTGGTCATATGGGAAATGTGCCTTTCTTTTTCCTTGAAGCATGTGCTTGATCTCTCTTGTGACTGTTAATCCTCATTTTTCTGGCTTGTTCTTTAATATACCTGAGAGACAGCACAGATAAGATCATGAAAAAAAAATCACTGGTTAAGTCATTTCACTCCTAGGAGAGAGTTGTTGAACGTGACCTTAATCTGGGGAGATATTTGCGCTCTCCTCATATCATTCTGTTTTGGGTACTCATGTAATAATGTGAGCATGGCTCTCCTTGGGCTAAGGTGCTGTCTGCAGCATCTGTGCTCAAAGGACATCACTATATGTAAGACCTGTCCAATTGTCTCTTAAACAACTTCTCAAATGCTTTGTCTGTGTTTCCACTGCTAGGGAAACAGATATTTTAGAAGAGTTGAGTGATACTGTCCTGACTCTTAAAACTCAAGGTTCTCCCCTTTTCTTTCACCTTAACTTTTAGAACCTTAAAATGTATTTTTAAAATCTCAGTGCCTTGATATAGGTAAACAACTTTTAGTTGCCAATTTTGAGAACCAGAAGTGGTAATAAAGACTAAAAAAGATTGGGAAACAGATAATGCTCATTACCAGTAAAATCAAAATAAGAGCTTATGTTATTTTAAATGTAGTTGTTATTTGTGATTAAAGCATATGATTTTTAAAAAGTATATTTTTAAATTATTTTTTCCAGCCAAGTATTATTTGTATGATAATTATTTTGACCTGCCAGGAGCTCTCTTGTGTGCAAGGGTTGTGGACAGCTTAGATCAGGTAAGAACTGGATTGTTTAAAAATCAAGTAGTGCATTATCTATTTCTTCTACCACCAACCTTCTTGCATGCATTATTAAATGCATACAAATAATATATTGAATGACATCAAGGTCTTTAGCTTTTTTCTCATATGAAAGTTTTCTTGTTGCACTTAGTGTATTAAAGTTGTCTCTGAAGATAATTGTGAGCTATATGGCATGTTCAAAATAAAAGTACTTCCACCAGAGGGCACAAATAACTAGGATACTAGTTATATGCAGAATATAGTTCTTAAAGTCTCCTTTAATTATACTTGATGGTACTCTAATTAAATATGATGTAAGTCTTCTGAATGACATGATTTGCTAATTTGCAAGTCGTTAATAGGTTGAAAACTTCCATCATTTTTAAGTTTGTTTTTGTCCTAAATATATTGGTCTGTGTACGCAGATGTAATTACACCTCTTGGATAGTTTCTTTTTATTTTTTTCTCTGCTAAACAATAAGTTAAATTCTCAATGTGGAAAATACAATTACTTTAACCTCTTTCAATGCTTTTTGGATAGAATGTCCTAAATTCTACCTTAGAAGTTTGATGATAATTGTTTTTTTGTGTAAAAGAATGTTTGAATCTTTAACTTGCAGCTGGAGGTAGGAGAGGGTTCTTCTCATACAGTAACTATATTGGTGTCAAAGAGTACTGATGTAATCTTCTGGCTAAAGGTACCAACGTGCTGCAGCTCTGAAAATTTCCAATACTAAACTTTGTGTGCAGAATGAAAGTCAGAGCCATGAGATGAGTAGCTGGGGTCCCTTTGGATATTAACTGATTTGATGCTTTAGCCTGTACTCCAAAATAGCTTGCTGAGTAGATTGCTGCCTGCGTGCTGCATGAAGAATTAGCTAAAACTACCTTACCAGAGAAGCATGGAGGACAGATGCTCCATAAGACTCTTTTCTCCCTGATTAATCTCCTTCCTCTAAGCTGTTCACAGCTTAGAACCCTCTCCCAGTTGTAACACCTATATTGAATTTATTTTATATTTAATTTAAACTCAGCACAAATCACCTGCTTACTGAGAGAGAAAGTAGGTCTTTGTGTGTGTGTTCACATCCAGTTACTAGTTCACAAGCTGGAGCACTGACCCAGGGCCAGTGCCATCTTCAGCCAGAGAGAATTAAACCCATGCCGTTTCTCCAGAAAGCTACCAGAAGTGGGTCATGCACTCTCTTTATCAGCTAGAAGTTCTTGTGTATTTTACTGGATGTTGGCCCAGTTTCAATAGGAGGGCTACAGTAATTTCCTTGAAGGTTAGCATCAGCCGGATGAGAAAAATACAAGGCAGGAGGTGGTCAGCCTCTGCAGCCCAGTACTCATGCCTGCAAAATGCGGCATCCTAAGGGTTCGAAACCATCATATTTTTCTCTTCCACATTTCTAAAAGAAAGTAGAGTCTTCTGTTTCCTGTTCTCTGACACTGTTTAGTAAGTGCTATTTCCTTACCTTTTCCAGACAATGCTCTAGGGTCAGGCAAGCTTTCTACTGGAAGCAGATGAGAGAAGTACTAAGTTTGGATTCAGAATAGGTTTCGACATGAGTTGGATGCTGGACTGCCCTGCACTGTTTAAAATATACCTGCTTTTGCTATGTCCAGAGCCAGAACTCTTATGTATTTCCAGACAAAGCAGGGGAGCTTCTTGGTGTTTTTGATCTTCACACTGAAAAGCTATACAAAATATTGCTTTGTCTTGATAGTTCAACCAGTGAAATCACATTTGGTAATCACACCAAAATCATGGTGGACTACACGGGCATGCATGTTTTCACTCTGCTTTTTGGGAATCAGTCAGTTTTCCTTTATGTCTTGTATGCAACGACTGAAGATTTGCAAGGAATTAGTTTGACGGTTATTTTAGTCTTCTCTGAGTTCAAATGTTTTGAAGGAAGTGACCCTAACCCTAACCCAGGAAGTAACCCTAACCCTAACCCACTTTTAAACTACTGTCCATCTGTCCTCAAAACAGCACTCTGAGGAACCGATTCTTTTAAGAGAAGCAAGCAAAAAGACAAAACCCCAAACTAAGGAGTTAATCAGCCACGTAGAGTATGAGGGGAGTAGACAGTTGAATCTGTCTGTCTTAAGGTTAGTGATAGGCTAGTTCCATTGCCACTAGACAGATGATCCCCAGTATCTCCTGTACACAACCTTGAATAATAAACCTTGGTTAGCAGCTAACCGAAGTCTGACATATGAAACCTTTTCTCTTTATTAGTTCTTTAATGTATTTCTGTGGCAGTTTTCTATAGGAATGGATTAAAAAAAGTCTCAAAGCCACAGCACTGTATCTTTCCTGCTCTTGACCTATAGAGCTGGTGGATGATAAGCAGACTGCCATAGTGCTTGTTAGCTGTGCATGAAAGACCTTGTTTGTGTGACTTGCTGGTTGTAAAATTAAGGACAGACTGTTTCTCTGGAAGCCTCCATGGCAGATTAGGCCTGAAATGGAAGTTTGCTTCAGTGTATATAAACTACATGTTTTTGTTTGTTGATGTTAAGGGTTTATTTGTTGGTTTGTTGTTGTTTGGGTTTTTTTAGTTTCTGAATGTTTCTTTCTCTAGAAAATGCTTTATTCTTGCAAAATGGGTCATTATTCAGGCATCAGTGAGGTCAATACAGAGAGGGCAGTGGTGCCCTGAAGTCTGGTAACAGTTGCTTTGAAATTTATACTAATGTAGGTGTGGAAATCCTCTAATGGCACTGCAGAGTAACTTTCCATGACGTATAAACTCAAAGAGGATACCACTGCTGCTGGGCTACTGTGTAACTCTGAGCACCTCTTACAGGCTCCGTAGCTAATCCTCTGTAACACTGGATGGCTGTGTAATTGCATCTTTTTAATTCATCTCTCTTAAAATTTGTGGAGTTTGATAGTGCTGTGGGGCTCAGCTGGTTGAAAAGCTTTTCCTCTCCCTTGTGAGGTGCTGAAGGGGCAGCTGGCTCTCTGCTCTGCTTGGGAAGCTTTCTAGGAACAGCGAGAGGCTGTTCATAAGCACAGATCACCTTCCCATGTCCTTCTGCCAGAGCTGGGGTTTGGCAGTCTTCAGAGTACAATGCAATGAAGTGCTGCTCAGCTGGGCTTCTGGATGAGTATTTCTATGGTGTTTGGGCTGGGGTTGTTGGCAGAAGGGCATTACCTCTAAATTACAGCAAAGGGATTTGCCAGTTCTCAGGGTGGAAGGTGATTCGAGTGCCAGGCTGTAGACGAAGTCAGCCGGCTAATTAAGTTCAGTATAGGCACTTCTTTTTCCCAAATGTCAGTGGGATTGCTCATTTTGTAAGCTCCTGTTCTATCTAATGCCCCCCTTTGCTGTAGTGTTTTAGAGTTCCTTACAACTACAAATTGTTTCTCCTTTTCCCTTCCTCTCCCCACTATAACTCTTAATAGGGAGATAACTTGTCTGCAGTTACCCAAAGTTAAGCTGGGTACTACCAGTACAGTCCTGATGTCCTACTGTCTTAAGACTATTTTACTCCATGTGATTTTGTTTATTCATTGGCATTCCTGTCACTGTTTCAGTATGAATACTTGTAATAGCTGATACTTGATATAATGACTAGGTTGCTTTTGACACTTACAGCATGATGGTCAGAAAAAATATGACTTCTGGAAGGACATGGTGGCAGCTATCCAACACAATTATAAAATATCAGCTTTTAAAGGTAAGTGGGTTCGCTGAAGACTCACTGTAATAGCTGAAAATATCACATGCACTTGCCAGAGCAAATACATTTGCAAGTAAGCTATGGGCTACTCAACACAGCATTTACTTTTCAAGTTTACAAATAGTTGTATAGTAGGCACATGTTTTCCTGGAATAGAACATCTTTATCATTACTATTTCTATTTCATTTAGCTGAAAGTGTTTTGCCATCTTTAATAACATTTGTGATGTGCTATTTCACTCAATTTAGAGGAAAAATGGTTTTTTATCATGATTAGTATGGTGATGTGGACATCCTTGAACTGTATTTTGAATCTGTTCCTTTATGGTCTTTTAATCATATCTAAAATCAGAAATACAATTAGAAATGCATTGGGAAAATTAGAAAAATTCAAGTACTAACTAGAACTTTATGATTTTTCTGTAGCACTCTAGTTTTGACTAGAATTCCTCACATACTATTCACACAATAGTGAGATTTTTATTTTGCTATAAATTTCCTAACAGTTGCAGAGAACGTTTTTTTTTGTAATAACCTTCCTTCATCTAAGGCCAACCTTATAATACTGTAATATAAATTAGAATTGGAAAACATCTTGGATACCCATCAGCTAGAAATTATTTTCCTTCTTTCACAGACATAACTTCAGAGTTTCTGTTAGGCATATGAAATACTAAGTCAATAATAAAGGCTAACCATTGAGTGTACACGCAGTTAATTAAAATTATATTTAACAATTTTTTTTTGTAAAACAATTATATGCAGCTCAATTCTGAATTCTGAACTAGTATTAGAATTACCTTGGTTGATGCAACATTCATTAGGCATGAATGTAATTTTAGTTCCTAAAACTTACTTTTTGCTCACCTGAGATGTCCTGCTTGCTGTATTCCTTTCAAATGTAATTGACAAAATTGTTTCAGAGAGATTTCAAACAAATATAGAAGTTGATGTCAGGATGCATATTGTAAAAGACAGCAAGATATTCTTAAAGTGTTTTGATAGTTGTTACTGTGTTTCCATTGAAGCACAGACTGGGATCGGTGGTTACGAATTTGCCTAGGATCTCATTCATACAGGAAATAAATGTGTCCTTTGTTTTCTGCTGATATGAAACTAACTGTAAACAGCTCTAATTATTTTTTTAGCATTTTTGTTAATTCTTTTTTCAAATCATGACAACTCTTTGTTTTAAACAGTGTGGATCGTGTACCATTTGGCAAAAAGAATAATTTTTAAAAGTGTTCTTTGGAAACTAACAAGATTCAAAAAAAGTTAAAGTTTAATTTTGAAATCATACAAATAACAGCTCAGTTTTATTTATATGAAAGTGTCTGACTGTGCATACACGTGAGTGTTTATGCTTATATCTACCTATAAGGTACCTATTTGTATATGTAAGCCTGGAATCTACAAACAGATGTGTGATATGACTGAATCCTTTCTAGCTCCTGTCAGAGGCACATGCATGAGTGTGTTAAAAATATGGGAAAGTATAGTGACTGATGGGCACAAGTTTTATTGGATAAAGCTCTATAAAGAAGTGAAACTATGCAGATTATATACACTATTCAAATATTGTAATATAAGAAAGTGATACACTCTGTCATGCATCGCTTTGAAAGGCTTTACAGTGGTTTTATTTTCCTTTTAATAGCATGGACCAGTAGATAAAGCACTGAACAAGGAGTCAGAAGAACCAGAGATAATTTCTTCCTGTATCACTTAGCACTGATATTCCCATGGAGCATCTTTTTTTGCTTCAGGCCTCTCTGTGAAATGAGAATAACCATACTGATCTTCTATCACAAGCTTCTGCAAAAGAGATTTTATTTTTCTCAATCGCATACCTAACATAACTTCTTGAGGAAATGCCTAAACCTAGCTCCAAGATCTACATACCAGGAAGCCCCACTGTCTTTTATAGTCCAGAGCCTGGCCTGAAAATCATAGGCTTTTGCCTTAACTCCATGTTTTGTAGAGGGTTTAACCCCTGGGAGAAAAGCAGTGCTCATTAACACTTAGTCAAGGTAAAATTTCAAAAGCAAACTTATTAAGTGGTCAGTTGAGGAGACGCAAAGTTCCCAGCTTGAAATGCCGTCTCAGTGGTGCCATTGTCAGTGACAGAGCAGAACGACTGACCATTTTATTTTTTGAAATCCACTAAGTGTTTGCAATTCACTTTGATTTGTTGTCAGTATGCCCTTGTTTCTCTATGTCCCTTCTCTTTTTCATATGATTTTTTTGATCATAATCAGGTGTTTGATAGATTTTGCTTTTCATTGTCTTAGCTATGGTAATTGCCTTAGATAATTGCCCTATGATATTTTTTTTGGATGGCTCTTTCAGATAGGCATGATTGTGCTGACTCAGCTTGATGAAGTGTATTAACCCACTCTTCTACTTGTAAAGAAGTGAAGAGCTGAGGCTTGCAAAAGGAAACTAAGAGGGTTTCAAAATAATCTTGTGTTATTCAGACATTCCTTTTTGAAAAATAACTCAAAAGAAAAAAAAAGAAAATCTATGGAACAATACTGTCAGAAAAGTGTGATGTCAGATAGCAATGAACACAGATATTCATATTTGCAGTGTGGTCATTTCTTACCTAATAATACCTGCAAGAATGCCCTCTGCAATTGATATCCCAGTTGACTTGAGAACCTGTTTCATAAATCTTTAATTTATTACTGGAATGTTTTGCAACTGTAAGGTGATTACTGTTACCTTGTATGTGTTTTATTTAGAGCATGTTCCATAGACATTAGTAAAGAGCAATTTTAAAGGAAATGTCTTGAGGCAATGTGTTTTGTACTAGTAAGATATGTGGACTGAGGTCCTCAACATGTTATGGAGACAAAGTTTGTTCTTCAGAGGACTGATGAGAGCTTGAAGTACTGTAGAATTATTTCCTCGTGAAAAATTTCAGATTTGATGATTTTTTTTGACAGAAAAATCAATAGCTTTTTTAGGCAAATGTCGCCTCATACAACTTCTTAAAGCAGATTCTTTTAAATTTCTTATCTTAAAGGCTACTTTTTCTCTCCTGCATAGTTGTCTTTCCCTATAATTTTCCTGACACTTCTGAAAACTGTAGCGTCTGTGGTTATATAGTTAAAATTATGTATTTGTAATATTTTCAATCAGTTCTTAAGATTTATTTCATTTGGGAAGTAAAAAGATCTTGACTGATATAGCAGCAGACTTCATAAATTGTGCATAAGAAGGCTTGATGGGATACACATATTTTTGATCACAAATTTATGGTCTTGGCAGAAGGTAATGAATCTAGATGTCTGTGATATGTGTGTTTTATCTTTTATATACAACTTCAAATATGAAAAACAAAAAACAAAGGTGCCTTTCTGGCCAGAATGAAAGAATCCTCAAAAAATTCTGCAAAACATTAGTAATTCCTAATGTTGGTATAGCAGTGATTATTTGTCTTAATTGTGAAAACTGTAGCAAAGAAGCAAGTAAACTTATTGCATTTCTTTGCTGTGCTTTCCAGCTAAATACAGAAGGGATTGTTTGGTTGCTTCATGTTTTCGACAACTTAAGGCTTCAGGAATTTCAGTACTACTTTGGAAGTGATTTTTGTACTATTACAGGCTCTTATGTCTTCGTTTTAATCTCATGTTGGATTTTCTTTCCTCCACTGCCCATGATCCAGAAGAGATGAGGTTTCTGGAAGGGCTTTATCTTTAGGTAGATTGCTGATCTTCATGTGGAGAAAATATTAAACTCAAACTGAAAAGTCTTCACAGAATCTGCCATGTTGGAAGGGACCCACAAGGATCATTGAGTCCAACTCCTGGCCCTGCACAGGACCATCCCCAAGACTCACACCATGTGTCTGAGAGAATTGTCCAAATGCTTCTTGAACACTGTGAGGCTTGGTGCTGTAACCACTTCCCTGGGGAGCTTGTTCCAGTGCCCAAACAGCCTCTGGGTAAATAACCCTTTTCTAATATTCAACCTAAACCTCCCCTAACACAACTTCAGGCCATACCCTCCGGTGCTGTCACTGATCACCACAGAGAAGAGATCTTACAGACCTTCTCAAGGAACCCTCTAAATTGAGAATACAAATCTAAAATCAAAGTATAAGTTCTGCTTGCGCCACAATTTGCTGTATAGTCTCTAGCTTTTCAGTTTTAACAATTGCTATCTTAATGACCCAACATCTGAGCAATTATGAAAAGACTTAAAAAGAACGGGCATATGGTACCAAACTGTAGACTTATTTGAAATCCTATGTGTTCAAGGAACAAAGATGTTAAAGGACAAAACCTGATTTAAAGTGGATGGATGATAAGGGTTAGTAAACTGTGCTTTTAAGAATATTGTCTGGGCCCAGTTTCTTGTTAGTCAGTTGGAATCACAGGACAGTAATGTAATGATGAGCACTAAACATCTCCCAGCAATTTCAAACATGTTCATTGGCATATGTTTCATATGTAAAGTAATTAACCAGAAAACTCACAACTACTAAGTCGTATTTTCCAGCTGCTGTACCCCGTCCCTCTATTTGTTTCTGAAACAAAAGTTCCACATTGGTTGAATGTATGGGCAGTAACACATGCTCTGTTAAAATACTGGAAAGGGCTGTTGAACTAATGTGAGTGGCTGTACAGGAAAACATTTTTAGTGCAAAAAACAGGTTATTCTTAAGAGATCTGTAATTAATATTTGGCCTAAAACATTAAGCTAGAAAAGTGGGAATAGACTATTCAGACTTGAGTGTCTGGAGCTTTATTTTGGCTTGAAAGAAAAGTGTTACATGGTTGCAATTTATAAACTGTGATACTGTTCTTTGTATTATTTCCACACAAACGTTTGTGTGTAGTGTTTATAATAGTAGGACTAATTTGCTTGCCTACGCCCCCTTGACTGCTAAAATGTCATGTTGCATTCTTTATTCAAGCATTTATTATTTTACTGAAGTATAGCCTAAACCACAGTCTTCCTTATCCAGCAGTATTTAATAAGAGGAGAAAAAAAAATTCTTCAAGTTACTTTTTTGGTAGGTCTTTAGAATTTCCAAAACATTACATAGCTTTGCTAATGACGGATCAAGCAAAAGTTATCTTAACTTTTTTTTATTAATCCCAGCATATTATCAAGTACTTAGGAAATTGCTGATTTCAAATGTACACAACATAACAAGCTTCAGGTTCTGCTTTCATGGAGAAATAGTAATATCACAAAATTTTTAAACACAGGCCTACATACTGTTAGTGCAGGTGATTAAAAGCTTCTGTTTAAAAAAAACAAAGCTAACTATAGTAGTTTTAAGAGTTCATAAGGTTTTGATGTATATGATACTTTTAAAGCACATGAATGGTAATTGGTAATTGGAAGAAATGTGCGACCAAATTATAATGGTTTCATAATTATAAACCAACTTACTTTATGCCATATACTCTTTATGAAGTACCATAACACATTAATGAACTGTCTAATGTTTATGAGACATGAGTGTATGTAGATATGGTAAATATGGTTATGTCTGCTGGCTAATTACTGCCATCGTCTGATAAATTTGCCAAATAAGTAAAATATATTCCCCACCCTATTGTTTTTTAAAGGAATTAACAGTTCAGGGAAATTCAGGGCAAGGATTATCTCCAGTTTTGAAGTGGTAAATCTGCTTTGATATTGTAAGTGTCTGCATGCTTGTGAAGATATGTTCTTAATATTTGGATTTTGTGAGAGTTATTTTACAGTACTCTGAATATTCTATTTTTGCAGAATATTAGGAGATATAAAAATATTGAACTAGTTTGTTGCAGCAATGTGTATCAAAGAAAGTTAAGTGGATTTCAAGGTTTCAATTTGGTTGCTTTTTCGTATTGTGAAAGTCTTAGATCTCCAGTAATATGCAATAATTTGTAAATCTACCTTTCCCCGAGGTACTTATTCATTAATAAGAACAGTGTAACTAAATGAAAACTGTGACATGATGTGCACTGTATTAGAGTTGTTATTCTTGAGTCCCGTTTGATAGCTTAAAGATGAAGCTGGCCACAGAATGTTCCTGAAGTATATTATTCAGCTGTTGTGATGACTGCAGTGTATTTGAGACCGTTTACTTTGAATAAAATACCTTCAGTTAATTCAAGCGTAGTGAAGTATGATCTAGAATCCTTTATGTGTTATGAGAAGTGATAGTTACAAATTCTGATTTTCCTTTTAAAAAAAAAGAGAGAGGCTAGTGCATTATATTAATTCATAAAATTTTAATGTTGCATTTAGTCAGACAATTGATCATCATTTGAAACAAATTTTTTATGACAAATGTCTAAAAACATACAATATTATTCTACCAAGTTTGAACCACTCTCCACCTCCTCACTGCCTCCTCTATTACTGTTGCAACATTGAAGCTGCAACAAAGTGCTAACGATAAATCAAATCGGCACCCAGTTACAATGGTCTGAAGGGGAGTGTGTCAGGACAGGCTAAGTGGTATGTTTTTAGATATGAGCAAACAGGAAACCTGAGAAAGAAGAGTGAACATAGTCAGAGGAGTAGAGACCATTGGATTCTGAATTGGGCAGTTGGAGCCATACTTGATCGTTCTCCATGAGATCAATGACAGCACTGCCAGAAGCTTGGTCAAGGTATCCTTTCTTGTACTCATCATAGGTGTACATGATGGGGGAACCATTTTTGTAGAGTGCGACCCAAACGTTTGTTCCCTTTGCATGTACATGGTAGGAGAAATAGTACAGTCCAGGGGTCCTGCAGGTGAAGATTCCTGTTCTGGGGTCATAGTGTTGCTGCCTATTGTACAAGATTTTATCAAATTTGATGGGGACTGTTGCTGCGGGGTAGGCTTTTGAGAGGATGACACTGAAAGCAGACACTGGCATCCCTGTAAGAGCTTGGTTCACTCCTCCCTTTATGAAAGATATTCCTGATAGCTCCCGAGACTCTCCTGCTTTAACGTAGCCTTCGGGCATCTGTGGGATTACAGCTTGGCCGGGGGGACCGGGAGGCCCTGGGGGGCCTGGCAAGCCAGGCTCGCCAGTGCTGCCTTTAGGCCCAGGGGGTCCAGGTGGTCCCATGGGTCCGCTTAAGCCTTTTGTGGAAATACCTGCTGGGCCTGGCAGTCCTGGTGCTCCTGGCTCACCCTTCGCACCAGGGGTTCCTGGAAGACCAGGGGGGCCAATGGGACCTCTGATCCCAGGTATTCCTGAAGGCCCTCTGGGGCCTGGTTCTCCATTGATCCCTGGCACTCCCTTGGCTCCTTGTGGACCCATTGGACCAGGCAATCCAGGTAGCCCGGCATGGCCAATGTCACCTTTTGGACCTGGGAGACCTGGCTGTCCCTTAGGACCAGCAAGACCCTGCTCACCTGGATATCCTGGTTTTCCCTCTGCTCCTGGTGAGCCTCGTTCCCCCTTGGCCCCTGGGAATCCTGGGAGGCCTGCAGGGCCCATGTCACCTTTGGGCCCAGGGAGGCCATTCTCACCGGGCAAACCCTTGAGTCCATGAGGGCCCATGTTCCCTGGTGGCCCAGCTGGCCCTGGTTCTCCTGGCACACCAGCTGGGCCTTGGTCTCCTTTAAGTCCTGGAAGGCCAGGAGGACCTTCAGGCCCTCTGTGTCCCTTCATCCCTGGTAATCCTGGCTTTCCAAAACCTGGAAGACCTGGGGATCCAGGCAAGCCTGCAGGTCCAGGATGTCCCTTGGCTCCAGGGATGCCTGCTGCTCCTGGTGGTCCCATTGGCCCAGGCTTGCCAATGCCAGCTTCTCCAGGTTCACCTGGGAGACCCTGGGGACCAGGGAGACCAGCCGCCCCAGGTGCACCTGGAAAACCTCGGTCACCTTTCAGACCTGGCTGACCTGGAAGACCATTTTCACCAGGCTTCCCTACTCCAGTAGGACCAGGGGGGCCCCGGGGTCCCTGTGGGCCTGGAAGACCCCTGCTACCTGGGCGGCCTGGAATGCCAAATCCATTTTCTCCCTTTTGTCCATTTATACCAGGGATACCTGGCTCTCCCTTCTCACCAGGGAGGCCCCTTGGCCCCTGAGCACCTGGAGGGCCTTGTGGTCCTGGCTTGCCAGGAACAGACAGTCCTGCGGGGCCAGGAGTGCCGGGGGGTCCTTGTGGTCCTCTTGCTCCTGGGAGTCCAACAGGTCCAGGTTCTCCTTTCTCACCGTTTAGTCCTCTGTCTCCTTGCTTTCCTGGTAGACCTGGCACACCTGGCTTTCCGACTGCAGAGAATCCAGGTGGTCCTGGGGGACCAGGGGGGCCTTGGGGACCCGGACTTCCAAATCCTGGCTTTCCTGCAGGACCTGGTTGTCCTCTTGGTCCAACAGGGCCTGGGGGACCAGGGGGTCCTTGTTCCCCCCTTACCTGCACACCTGTGAGAGAGAGGAAAGCAGATCAAGCAGGGCATCTGTAACATATTTGCAGGCATGGAGCACTAGTGAAATGCATGAAAGGTTAACTTGAACTTTGTAGAAGTCGAGTTTCAACTAGTGTTGGTCATTGAGAACCTGACATTCAGAGGAAAAGTGTTTCAGAGCTCTTAAAAGTAACGACTGCAAATTTGTTGGAAATGTGAGCTACAAAGCCTCTAGAATTTTTTTTATTTTTTTATTTTTTTGCTTAAATACGTTTAGGGTAGATAGAGAGCTTAAAAAATGCTGTGCAAGTAGATGCAAACTATTAAGTAAGGGGAAAAAAAAATCAACCAGGGAACAGGTGTAGCGGGTCACCAGACTTTTGTCATCATGAATGAAACCACGGAAAGCTTTCTGTGCAGGTGTAGCAGCTTTTCTGAAACTACTTAGTGCTACATTTAAGTAGTGAGATTTTTGTCCTTCTCTGCCCCCTACTTCCAAAAGTGGGCTATGATTCTAGTTCTTTTGTAAATATGTAATGTTGTGTTTTCAAATATTGTCTGAAAAACTTATGTCTGTCAAAAAATTTTACACAATGGCAATGTCGCAACTGATAATTTCTTTTACTGCTGTCAGAATTCTGGCACTGGTTTGATTTTTAATAATACTTCATTTTCTTAGTTATCAAAACAGCAGGTGGAGCCACTTAACCAAATGTCACAAACAGAAATAAACAAACAAGCTCACTGCTTAGTTTTCTGCATGTTTTGGATGAGTCTGCAGTTTCACATTGGAATTAGGATGTTGATTTGTGGGACATGACATACAACTTTAATATGGATATTGTAAGACTGCTTTAGTAGTTTGCAGGAACTGGCAGCATTATAGAACAAAATGACATACATATGATGAATGTTAATTTAAGAAGTAATTTTAAAATAAAAACTGAAGGATACAAAAAGAGCCTGGATTCTGTTTTTTACAATGGCAACATATTCTGTTTAATGCTTATTTAGAAAAGGTTGCTAATTGATCAAAAATTGTATCAGCTATAATTTGCCTTTCAATCTCTCACAAAAAGAGCAGTTTATGTGTGTGTATATATATATTATATATGTGTATATATATACACATCTATGAAAGTTTATGCAATGGCTGTTTGGCTGTCTCTTAGATAATAAATTGCATTTTCTAATCTGTGGCTAGTCTTGAAACAAAAATGAGGTGAAAGAGGAAACTATTCTTGTACATATTGTATTTTAAAAAATACTAGTGGTACATATATGAAATACATTTGATTTTGGTTTGTTATTGGACCTACAAGGTTGCCTTCTTCCTCTATCAGCAGGGAAATTGTTCTTATCAAGAAAGTGCAGAGTGCCTTTTTTTTTTTTGCTGATGCATAAAATCAGCACAAATGCATATCGCCTTATTTTGAACACCTTCCTATGTCATCCTTCTCAAGGCAATAAAAAGCAAGATAGCTGTTAAAATCCTATGCACAGAAAGCAAAGAAGGTGCTTTTTTTTGTAGCTAATTGCTTCAGACTTTAGCTTGAGAGTGCATCTCTTTCTTGCATTTTACCATATTTTGTATGAAATTATATCAGTCCTAGGTTCACAGAGTGGGTGGGTACTGCCTTTTTTGCATAAGGTTATAAAGGCTTTGTCAGCATTCATGTTGTTATAGAAGTTTTCTATGAGGAGCTATATTGTTTCAAATCTGTACTGCTTTTAGATTAAAATTGTAATTTTAATTGTGCTGTCTAAAGACAATTATATTTCCTCTGAGGAAAGGACTGCTGATCCCATTAATAAAATGGGATTTTTACCAAGAAAATTGAAGTATTGGTTGGCTACTCTTTTGTATGTCTCAGCACATACCTTGATGCAAAATTGTTATACATTCTGTAAGTGCAGTCAAACACTATAAATGTATTGAATTAAGTATGTAGACTTTAAAATAACCTGCAATAATGGCTTATTTAAACCCTGCTGAATAGTCAGACCTAATTCAACTATTATTTTCAGCTTTGACTTTTCAAATATTTCAAGCCAAAGAACTACTGATTAAAAAATTATGTTCTGGTAATTTTAAAAAATGGTAACACTAAATGCCTAAAGAAAAGGAAAGTGTATTCTGACTGACTGGAGAGCTGTCAAGAACAAGATTTTTAAAACTGTTAAAACTATTTCATCAAATTAAATGAAGATTTAGTAGGCTTTGGTTGCCAACAGAAATCTTATGAACTATTAAATGTTGTCCTGAGTCACCAGTTTGGGCCTAGACTAAAATTTCAGTTCCATGATTAGTAATGATGCTCTCTAACCGTCTTCCGTCTTTGAATTCTTCTAAAAACTCTGTGTAGGATGCTTGTTTTCCATACTCAAGAATAGCAGTCCTCCATTTTGATGTTTGTTCACCAAATGAAAATTTGTCAAGAACTTTTGAATGACTGGACTCCCACATCTGTAAATCTGTAGGCTGTTCCTGCTTTTGAGTTATAGTATATAGTCTTTATTACCTTTCCTAAATGGACAGCACTGTACACTTCTCAGATATTAATATAATCATTCTCATTCTAAATGTGAATTTTGACTCATATTATTTACACTATGTTAGTGTATAAAGTGAAAACTTAGTTCAGGACAATTCATTTCCCCTTTCACCCCATTTCCTGTCTACCCTGATTCTTCCTTAATTTGTTGCTGGTTTCCCCCTTTCCAAATGTTTTCTATAGAGGGGAAAAAAGCTCTCTATGAGGAGGAGTAAATGAACATGTATGATAGAGGATAACCAAGTAAATATTGTACTTCACTTTAAGATAGTATAAATATGTAAATTATTCTGAATAAAGTCATGGAAAAGCACTATGAAAAGTTAATGAGGGGAGAGGGAGGAAATGCAGCTTCTAACTCAGTGAGAATTCTAGTTAATAAGTCCCCAGAGTAGCTGTTTATGTACATATACCTAAATTTGATCTGGGAGTGCTGTTAGGATTCCAGAAAGTCCTTGTGCTGAAGGCAATGGATGAAACTGTGACAGTATTTTGGTGCAGCTCAGAAGAACATTTGGGGGGTAAGTTTCCCAGCCATGCTGCTTTCACTTGGTTCTTACTGCAGAGATTCCTGGACCATGGGGGCTGGAGCTGGTTGGTATGAGACCAGAATCTCTTTGGACTCAGTGTGTGCTGCACATGAGCAGTAAGTCCGTAGGATTAGACTAGAGTTATTCTGAAACATAACCTACTAAAAGAAGGTAATGTGAATGCAATACCCTCAGCAGCAACTGTTCTGCTCTCCAGATTTGTTCTGTGTCCTTTTTCTGATGAACAGATGCTTATTTGCAAATGGTATTTTCCAAGTCCTTCATTCAGTTTCCTCATTTCTGCCCAAGTGTGATTATTACAACTAAAAGTAGATGGGATACAGCAAAAATGAAAGCTATTCTTAATAGCCTATGCTGTCTGTAAGAAAATAATGCTGTTCTCGGGGGAGAGGGTAAAGCAGGATGTTTACAAGGAAGATTTAGTTCTCTTAATTTTAGTAATGACAATTCTGAATAGACAGTACTGATCAGAAGCTTTGATTTCAAGTTTTTAAAAAAGAGTTTGACCTAAGCATGGAAAAATGAAACAGAACTCAAGTAGTTTCAAACACTAGGTATAGCCACCCATTTGACTTAAAAGGACAGAGAGGATAACCAAAAATAAGATGGTACAATGTATAGTATTGCAGTAATGTATTACATGCAACCTGCCACAGGACTGACTTATGCAACGAAGAGATTTTTTTTTCAATAATAAAGCTAGAATTGTTATATTACTATGAGATTAGTCTGATAATTATAGTATGAGCTTAAATCACTCGTGAAAAAAATTATGTAGATGTTTATGTCACATTTTTACAACTATATATCATTTTATTTTGCCTTTCTAGGCTTCAAACTGGTCTTCATTTGCCCGTGTGTATCATATATAAACTTAAGTTCACACCTAAGGTCTGTTTTAAATAGTAATAACATGATTAAATATGTAGAAGTTCTTCTTGAATACTGTAGGTGACAGATTTGTTGCTAGAAACTTCAGTGTTGAATCAAGAAATTAGGAGATGAGTAGCCTGTTGTATATAATTATGTACACAATCATGTTGTGTTACTCTCACTATTGAAGATGATATCTGGAGCTGTTATTTTGTTTCTGCTCTATATGCCTTTAGTTGTTAGGTGTGCATCTTTGTCAATAGGAGGCAACTCCAGAGTCATTGCAAATTCTTTCTTCAGTGATAACCTTATTTTAATAAACCTAAACTGTTAGTGAAAGTTGAATGCAAGTAGTATAAACAAAGAGCTGTTGTTCATGTATTGACCCTCTAGGAACGATTATGTTAGTTTATTATGAAAAAATAGTAAACTTACCTTGACTCTTTACATTGAATGGTAGAAAATGTGGCCCCTTGATGCTGGATTGTTTCTGATATCGCTCAGAAAAATATCCATCACTACCATGGACAATGTTCAGACAAAACAGCAGCAGTAAAGATATTTGTAAATGCATGTTTCCAAATCTGTGCTGTGTTAGAAAGGGTAGAAAAAGTTTGTTGTAAAGAAAAGCTGTTCAGTTCTGTTTCTTGTGCATAAATAAATGATTTTTTAAAAAATACTGGTATTAAAACTAACATTATTTTGTGCTTATTTCCATCTGCTCTCACTAGTTGTGAAAAATCCTCTAAGAAAAAGGGAATCAGTATTGTATCACTTTGAATGATAGAGTCCTTGTATAGATAGCTTACAGGCAAGTCTCACTCTTAGGAAAAGAATAATTTTACATGAATGCCAGTCTATTCAAGACAACTGTCTGCAGAAACAGTGATTATTTAAATTAGAGCTCCAGAAGTAAGTCAAGGAGTTGCATATATCAAAAACTCCTGAAATGAAGAAAGTTTTCAGTGCCAATACATAGACACTCTACCATGACGTTACTGCCTCTATCTAATGCTATTGCAAATGAAGGATGAAGTTCTGGGTCCTTCAGCAGCAGTGGCAAAAATCCCACAATGTCTTGCTTGAAACCAGGGTCTCATCTGTAGCCTTCCAAATAGCCCTAGTGGCAGTGAGGATGCTGTCACTGGCCCTTAAATAGCATCCTCTTCCCTCCCTAGGCAGAAAGCAGGTATCCTGTAGAAGTTACCTTTAAAACCAAAGAGAATGAAATGAAATCATAACATACCAAAATGCTGTGGAGCTCCAATGCAGAGTGGTAAGAGAGAGCAGTCAATCCTCCTCTTTTGAGGAGTTCTTCTGCCACCGGTGAGTGAGCAGAAGCTGATAATTTCAAGTGTCACCCTTGAGTATTTATATGGTTTTCCCCTTCGTTGGGTGACTGCAGGGCATAAGCTCCTCCCCAAAAATCAGTAAGCAGTAATTACCTGTGTGTGTATAAGTGTGTTTTTTAGGGGTGGGGGGGAGCTATTTTGGGCAGTCATCCTAGATTCTGTAAAGGGGGGGTTTTTGTTAGGTTTTTCCTTCTTCTTCTTCTTTCCTTGGATTCTTATTGTTTATGATATTGTATTGCTCATAGCTTGTTTTTTTCAAAAATTTTGTGGCCCCTCTGTTTTTAGAATTGATAAAGGTAATTTGGAAAAGGTGATTGGGAAAAGTCATGAACTAGTAAGTACGGCTGGTAATTTGAAGTGCATCATTTAAATTTCTCTGTAAATGTTTTAAGGAAAGACCTATACATTTTGAACTTTGGTGAGCTGTTACTTTCAGGAGTAACCCTACTAAAGTCTGTGGAGATTACTTATGTGAGTAATTGTTCACTGGGATACTAGTGGAGAACTAAAAATCAATTAAGATGTTACTAAGGGTGTTGTGTGAGAACCTGATTACTTTTAAGTAGTTTTTATTTTAGAAGACTGTTATCTTCACATTATATTTCTAGACTTCTGTTTCGATGCTGGAAGTACAGTACTACATAGATAATGCATGTAATGTTTCTATATTATGAAATCTTGAAACGCAAACTTACCTTACACAATGAGAGCTTCATTGTGTCCAGTTGTGATGAATGTACTGAAATCCATACTGCTTAAATTTGCAAGCGTTATATAGGCTGATGTTTGGGAGTTTCAGTTTAGTAAATTTAAACTACTGCTGTTTTTACTGTTGGAGGTTCAAACTTGATAATAGTTTTAGCAGTCAAGAAATTTTGTTAAACCAGTCTTGCTTAATGGACTGTATCCACAGATTGTGACTTCTTATTTTGAATAAATCTTACAGATTTTGAATAAATCTTACAGTGTTTCTGCATCACTTTATTAATGTTCAGTACTAAATAGGCAGTAACTTTCAGTCCTTGAATTATTTGTGACTCTGAAATGTCATTTAAAATTGAAGGACAAAGTAAGAGACAAAAACAAACTTTTCTGATTTAGGATGAAACTGTAGAACTCAATATATAGTGCACTTTGCTTTCAGCAAAAATACTTCCATGTGAATTATCTGTGTATTAAAACTCCTTTGCCAATTGCAGACTTCTTTTATATTGATATATGATATTCAGTCTTGTAGGAGTTATAGGAATGCTAATAAATAACTTGAGTTACTACTGTCAGTTCTCATGCAAGGTAGGTACAGAAGGGACACCTGTTACCATTCCAACCAAAAGACTGAGCTGGTGGCCCTGAACTATGTGGCCACCCTGTGGAATGGCAGGTTAACGTGGGCTGATTTTTACCTGCTTTGTGTCTTTGTTTAATTCCACACTCTTCAACTTTTTTGGCTTTTATGTATTATGGCAAATATCCTAGAACACAGGTTACTGTACTGAAAGAGACCAATGGACCATCAAGTCTGTTCTGCTTACAATTGTGCTAATACCTTTGCTTACTAGAGGACTGGATTAATGTTTTAACTTAGACTGTTGCAGTCATTTATTTAATGTATTGTTGAACGGTTCTTTTCTTCTATTCTTCTTCCTAGCCATCCTCTAAACAACATTATGTTCTATTTTTGTAAATAAACCCTTTCTGCTGCAGGGGTCTTCCAACTGAAGCCTGGTTTCTCCAATAAGCTTGCATGCCTGATCACCTAGTCAGTGATTTTCAGAGAATGTTTGCATGTGTCTGAGATGGCGTTTCTACTCCCCATATGTTCATTCAGTTCCTTTTGGTCTTCTGGACAAGGAAGCTCTGTCCTCAGGTTTTTTGTGTAACTTTTCAAGTTGCTTTATTTAAAAAATTAGTCTCTATAAACTCAAACAAGAGTCCAGTAATGACTGGATTGCTATCTTTTGACAGAAGTAGCAAATATATGGGCATAAAGTTTATTTCCTCCTTGAAGAAACGCAACTACAGACCCTTTTTTGGTTCATATAAATCCAAAAATAGCTTTTGATTTTTTTAAAGCATTTAAATATACAGCCCTCAGTGGGAAGTGTGGTTGTTGCTAATTTGACAATATTTGGTTAAGAAAGTTAAGAACAGCAGGCAACAGTTTTATGCACACACAGTTTCATGCTAATTTGTCACCTAATTCATAAATACCCCCAAAGCAGGCACACTTATGTTACAAAAGCATCAATAATGTGCACTGATATTTGACCAACAGCCTCGCTTCCTGCTTGGCTCCTTCTGGGCAGGAAGGTGAATAATCTCTGTGTGTCCCTGCATAAATAGGGATGATTGTGGGGTCAAAAGGTATATACAGGCAAACCCGTTGTCCTTGTGATTAACCTGAGCTCCACCCTATTGTGCTATCTTATGCCACTTCTTTGGTTTGAGGTTTTGTTTTTTGTGGGTGCGGGAAACTGAGGCAGAATTGGAGTTCACTGATTTTGTATGTTTTCCTTGTTGCTGTGGATATTTCCTACTGGCAGAGCACTAACATGCATTTAGCTCTAACTGTGCATATGAAAGGTGTGCTTCGGTATATATTTGCACATGCAAAAATACATGCAATAGACATACTTGTGTGTGTCTATTTACAGTAATAGCACATTTTAAACAAGGTTATTTGCAAACCTGTTTTCAAAATACAAACCTTCAGATGCTTTTGTTTTATAGCTATGCATTTAGAAAGTTGTCTTTGCTTACACATTGAGGTGTCTTAGCTCCCTCCTGTCCCACAACCATAATAGTCAGGAATAAAATTTAATCCGTTCCACTACTCCAGAACTTGCTTTTTAGTTGTGTATTGGCTGCATCTTTCCATGTGAAGGTAGTCATGGTACATGTTATGGCGATGAGATATAGCTGAAGCCCTAAGCCTAACTGCAATAAAATGATCCATTTTGAGTCTCTCTGGATCACATGAATTAGGTACTGAAGTCAAAGCCTCTAATGCCATTGGCAGCAGTCTGCAGTGTTTTATCTTATTCGATGAATGGATATTCAGATTGTTGTTGAATGTTGTTGGAAAGCATGCACTTACACATGCTTTCCAAAACCCCTTGTTGCTTCAGTGTCTTACTCTCACAGTCAGTGAAAACATGTGTGCCATGGAAGTGACACCATGGCTTGGGAAATGGGAACTGACTTTCACCACAATCCTGCAAGTTACTCAAAAGTGACTTGAATGAGTCCAATGATGAGCAACTGCTTACAAGGGAGAAGTGAGGAACATCTTAATTAAACATAAATTGTAATAAAACAAGCACCAGTCCTTCTCATGCACCCCTCAGAAAAAAAGAAAGCTGAGAAGCAAAACTCCAGAAAAGGTTAGGCTAGGTCCTTGCAGTAGTTGCTTCTAGCACCATCTCTGGTAAATGAATTATCCGGTCTCCAATTTTAAGCTTTCAAAGAAAGGTGCTTAAGAATTTCCACGAGAAGTTTGAAAGCCTGCCATGAAATTAAAGGAATAATTGGGTTTCCTAGTTTGTGGTGTGCTCTATGACACTCTGGAACCTCCTAAATCATTTCAACTCCATGATTTAAAACTGTCCTCTCTCCCTTTCTGTCACACAATAGTGAAGTCTTTTCATGCTCCCACGATAGCAGCCAGGTAAGCCCTCAATGGAAGTACAGAGGAACAAAGTCTTCCACTGTACCTGATGGGGAAAACTAATACAAAGGGGTTTCAGCTTCTTACTGCTCGCAGTTGACTGAAGCCAAAGGAATTGGAAGCAGGAAAATTTGTTAACTCCATAGCTGTGGGAAATCTGGGTGGGTTTTTGTTTGTTTGTTTTTTGTTGTTGTTTGTTTTTTATATATTATAACTTTGTATTTACATGGAGGGTACTTTCTGTTCCAACACTAGCTGCTCAGACTGCACAGGACTAGAAAACATCTTGATGAAGAAAATATTTACCTTGCTAATTGAAAAATAAATAAGATTTCTTTTGAGTTTCAGAATGCATGTTGTCTTTTGTAATTAAGAGGCTTGTTGACATAATCTGCAGGGCTGTGCAGTCCTACGTATTTTGAGATATAATAAAGAATTCTCTTTAAACCAAAACAAACTCTGTTACTCCTGCAGTCCTGTACTAGTCTTTTTATAGATTTAAAGTCCTTATACTTTTAACACTTGTAATTGTGGTTGAATAAATGTCCTCCTTTAAAGTAGTAATGGAAAGATGGTCTGTATTTATTCTGGCACTGCAAAACTGACTGCTGACCAGTTTGTTCTGTTCAGCTCAGGTAACTGTTGATCACAAAAGCTCTATTTAGTATAGCAGTATATTTAAATAGATGACACCCAGTTAAATATTTGTAGTTGTATTCTGGCTGAGTTAATTTGCAGAGACACTGAATAACCATGCTGAAACCTCAAAAGGAGATGTGTTCCACATAGTTCATAGAGAAAGCTTTGACACTGACGTGAATTTCTGGTGATATAATCCTCAGTCAGATAGCATTATTGATGAATGCTTTCTAACAACATTGCGTTGTTTATGCCACATTCATTATGCTTGTATAAAGCTAGGATTATCTTCACCTGTCTTAGAGAATTTCTGGTAATAGGGTAAAAGATACCAAACAGAAGTATTGGTGTTAAAAAAGATATTTTCCAGTACCTTGGGTATGCTGCTGGCCTGGCCTTATTTCTCCTGTATTTTTATTCCTCCCCCCCTTGCTCCTGAAAGTAAAACCAACAAGTATTGTTCAAATGAATGCCTTAGTTTTGAAACTCGTGTCAGATGTGTGGCTTTAATTGAAAGCTGATCAGTTTCAAGACAGTGAAAACACAAAGCTGGTTTTATATAATAATATTCATCTTTTCTCCCACAAATGCTTTTCTGATTAAGTAGTGTGTTTAAATATATAAAGTTTTGTGTTTTCACTAGTTCTATATAAAAGTTTAAACATGCAGGTGACAGCAGGACTTGCATCTGGCAGGACTTGCATGGGGAGGAAAAGCGGAAGTATTCAGTTAACTTTCTGCAGAATTTAGGAAAATAAAATTTTAAGGGGCCTTAAACTAGCTGGAATTGCTCATTTGCAGCCTTTTGACTGATATTGACTGTACTCCCAGTTGTATCAATACAATGGTTTATGAAGCTTTTCTGTAAGAATTCGATTTGGATTAAAATGCAATTAGACATTCCTGGGATTGATGGAAGGAGGGAGGCTTGTTTTCTGTAGGTCCATATCATTTCACAGGATGTGTTAAATGATTTTTAACCACATGAAACAGATAATTTGTCTTTAAAAATTACTGCAAGTGTTCTCTCTATTTTAATAAGTTTTTGATGTTCTTGTTTAAAAAGAACATTCACATAAAAACGTAAAAATGCTTAATAGTCATGTTTTCTCAGGGAGGACTATTTTTATGTGTTTGTTTTTTTTTTTAATTCTTGTTTCTTTTTTTCCTCTGATTTTTATTAGATTATTTAATATCTTGTTCTACCTCTGTGCCTGCTGAACTCAAGGTTTCTGTCAGACTCTCCTGGACCACAGTGAATAAAGTAGAAACTATGGGTAAAATAAGGGTGGGAACCACTCCTACTTTCCCAAAGGTGAAAAAGTTCATGCAGCTTCCTTCAGTATCCCATAATTAGGGGAATCTTCCAAACAGCTGGTGAAAAATAGATGTAATTGAGCTGCTTTTTCAAGTGTACCCACTGGAGCGTGTAGTCAGCCTACTGAATAGTCTCATTCATCGACTGTACTACCTGCTGTGGTTTGGACAATTGGCACAAGAGTTGTTTTTAAATGACCATGTTTAAAAACAGGTGCCAAAGGTGGAGGGGGAAAAAATCCAGACTTTTACAACCAGAACAAATAAAAGTTGTCTGAGTTCACTTTAAAAAGAAGATATTTGTTTGTTTTATTAAGTCTGGCATTTTAAATATTGCTGGTTTGTTTTAATTTATTTAAATTGAAAATTAGGAAAATTCTTTTGGTGGGTGCATGTGCATATGGTGGGTGCAAGTCCTGTGAGGAGTAGCTGAGGAAACTGGAGTTGTTTAGCCTGGAGAAAAGGAGGCTCAGGGGGATCCTATTGCTCCCTACAACTACCTGAAAAGAAGTTGCACTGAAGCGGGTTCCAGTGTCTTCCCAAGTAAAAAGTTATACAACTAGAGGAAATGGCCTCAAGTTGAACCAAAGGAGATTTAGATCAGATATTAGGAAAAATTTCTTAATTGAAAGGGTTGTCAAGCATTGGAACAGGCTGCCCAGGGAAGGGGTTGAGTCACCACTCCTGGAGGTATTTAAAAGATGTATGGACATGGTGCTTAGGTTTAGTGGTGGACTTGGCAGAGCTGAGTTAATGGTTGGACTCAATGATCTTAGAAGTCTTTTGAAACCTAAACAATTCTATGAGTCTATATAGATTTTTTATACTCTCTCACTTATGCAAAATAAGCTTGAGTCTATGGAGCCTAATTGTTCCTGAGGATTATTAACAGGACTAGTTTTCATTTCAGTTACTCATAATTACTTCCTTTTAATAAAGTGCTAATGCAGTGGCAGCTTTTCCTATTACAGAAAATGCATCTGGGATACAAAGTTTTATAGGTGACACTTGCCATATTACCTGACTCAAAACACAAGCCTCAATGCCTCCTGCATTTCGTAGGAGGAAAATCACATGAATGTGAAGTGTGATCTTTTTTTATGTACTTTAACTATTAAGCTTTCACGTTCAAAGCTTTGAAAATTGAAAGTTAGTTATATAAAAGTGGCTCATATGGAGTGGAGCAGATAGATACTTCCCAAACTACTGATACAAAAAAATATGCAGATAGCTGGAAGGATAGGGACTCCTAAACTCATGATAGATGACCTGACCAAACTTCATTCTGTCTCCAATGAGGATACTCGCTGACCCTACTGTTACTGCAGTAAATGGTAAAAAAACAAAACTGAAAACTGAACTCCTGCTGGAGGTGATGATAGGTGACTTCTGCAGCCACTGATGGTGAGAAAGAAGCAAGAATCTCCACAGAGTTAATGGATAAGAGCCTAATGTATTTCTGCTGCATACAAAAGTAAAAGTGGAATAGAAAATGGAATAAGGAGGGAAAGAGTAATTTTCTGTGTTACATAGTCCAAATTGTGATGTGGAGTCTCACTTATATGGTATCTCATGCAACCTCTCCCTTGATGAATTCTTGTAGAACCTCTGGGTTGTCCACCAACAAGCTGTCGATTCCAATTTGAGAGCTAGTATAACTATTTGTCTGCAGAGGAAAAAAATATGTGATGACTAGGTGAGGACTTTTTAACATTATGGAATAAAGATTGCTCTAAATCAGTTTTCAAAAAGAAAAAAATTGTAGAATCTGGGAAGCTATAGCTGAAATGAATGCTGTTACTTGATATGGTATCTATGCTAATTTCATCACATTTAACATTAAATCTGGTAGAGTCAATTCAATCACTCTATTGCCATTGCATGACTTATCCAATTAGTATCTGGTTACCTACTTCTGCACTGTAAACAAGGCAAAAATCTATCTTTATATTTTCAATCTCATTCTGCATGCTAGCTTTTTTTTAAAGGTACTTCATGTTTTTGCAAAGAATGAACATAAACTTCAGTACTAGATTTAGATGTAGTAGAATCAAAAAGAAGCCTTATATACAGAAGATCTTATCTGCAGATTCAGTAGAAGTTAGAGGAATGAGATTTGGAATTTTATTTTTTTGATTGAATTCCTTTCATTTACCAGATTGGAATATTTCTATATAAAGCTGAGCATCTTTAAACACTGTCCTTTTTTCAGAACATAAACATAACACTATTTGTCTGTTGAAATATTAGGTCACCAAGAATGCATATTCGGTCATTCAGAGAGAGCTTATTGTTTCAGAAAATAGACTTCCTATGTCTATAGACCTGTGGTGGGATGTATTTGCTTGCCTACGTATTAGTACGTGAAAGTAAAATTAACATACTAGAATATTTGCCTCCTGGTTCCTTTTTAAACCTGTCTAAATCCAGATCTTTTCTGGTATGTTCTGTGTACATAATTTGTATTGGGTTTCAGAGTTGGATTCCACCTTTGGCTGTGCTGATGACCACAGGATGTTTATGTGAACTATGCTAAGTTCCTGGCAGACTTCTCCTTCTGAGGCCTTCATGCAATTCTATATCCTTGAGACACTCATGTTGTTTAGAACAGGGGGTTTTGTTTGTTTGTGCCCCAGTAGTTTGCAGGCACTTTAAGGGAAAATATATTTAGGCTAGTCACATAGGAATTGTCAACACTGCTGGAAAACAGACCTGGCAGGAGCATGAACAGAATTTATTTGACGTGTGAAATAATCTCTGGTCAACCTTAAAAGCTATTTAGTAATGGTATAGGATAATTTTAATACCTTTACCAGTTTCTAAAGATCAAAAATGCCAAATAAAGATAAGACAAACCTTTGCATTGACAAAGGAAGATCTATTTTACAAACTTAATGGGGATAGTGGACATGGTTTTGTCATATTCTTTCTAAAACTGCTTTGGAATATTTAAACTTCTACTGGATCATCTTTCAGATCATATTCTCTAAGAAAACAAAGTTTCTAGAGAATTTTATTATAAGCTGTCACAGTGATAGTACCTATGAATCTTCCAATTAGGGCTAAATGGTCTCATGGGAACTCGGGATCTTGGTCTTTGCAAATGAAAAGTCGAAAACAATCATAGAGGTAAAGGATCTGTTTCTGTTGAGACTTGGCAAATTCAAGAGTAGAGAGCAAGTTAAAATTCCAGTATTTTTAAACCGTTCTTCTCTGGAAAAGATAGTATGGGCCACATTACCATCCAGCAGTTCTGATGGAAGACTTACACTGTTTGTTCAAAGCCCTGGGAGAAGCCTCTCTCCTAAGTTGTTAAAATGATGTCCTTGGAGTCCTTCATTCCTAGGTTACCTGAAGGACTAGTATGACACCTCAGATGTACAAATGCATGTGCTTTTTTGTGTCTAGTAGTTGTGGGAAGTTAGTTTGAATACTTACATGCATACAACTGCAAAAAAAGATGATGATTGAGACGACTACATTTGGGGTTTGCAGTTATTTTTGAGCCTGTATCTAAAATGTCTACTGAAAGGAATTATGTTTTGTCCACAGTTATACTAATGTTTAGGAAAGTACTTCAGTGCTGTCCAAGTCTCAGCAAACATCTTATACTCAAGGACTGATAGCACCTAGTTACATTTAAGATGACAGCACAATGGCCTGTGAGGTAAAATATTTTTGGCAGAGGTCTACGCTAGCTTATGCAAATGTGGATCAGGCCTCTGATGTTTTTTCAAGGATATATATGCCCCAAAATCTGTATTTAACTGAAAATGAATCTATAAACAGGGTCTGAGAACCAGGTTCTGAGTTTCTGCAGTCAAGCTGATGGCTCATCAAAGCTTAAACAGCTCCCTGTACCTTACAGCACAGCACTTTTCTTCTGCCTCTACATTTATGTCACATGTCTGGAAGGCACATAAGAAGCATCTCAAGTTTCAGTTCTTGTGTTTAGAGGGCAAAACAGACGTGGTTATATACTGCTACTGCCTCTTCCAAAAGGAACACAATCTATTTCTTTTGGATAGTGGTCTGTTAAGCAGCTAAGTGTGAGATCCTGAGGCTGAAGGTATAGATAAGGTTTTGGAGCATTTAGCTGCCAAACTCTAGTAAGCCTTTATTGTGCAAATGCAATCAGAAATTTGTAATAATTGTATAAAAGTTCATGGCAGTGGCAGATTGGATATTTTGCACATTGCACCACTTGGACCTATGGAAAGAATGAATGACTGAAAGCTGCTTTGCAAGATGGATGTATAGAACTACCGTAGAGACCTTTTTTCCTAATATTTTTATTAAATAATGAACAGACAGTTTTAAACAAATCTTTCTGAAGTATAAGAAATTGCAATTGAAATGGTGAAAATTTGGCAACGTTTTGTCTGAAAACCTCATCTTGATGAAACATCACACTTTCCACTGAAGATGAAGCAAACCTCATTATAACATCAGGTAATTATTTTAATGGTTAAGCTCTTCTCTCTTGTGCTTTTACAATTCAGCGTATCCATGTTTTGTTTTAAGGAAAACTAGTTTCACAGTCTTTACTTTTTATTATTAAAAATGTAGTATTTAATTTATTAAAAGCTGTTTGATCTACAAAAACTGATGTTGAAAATTCTCTGTATTAACACTCAATTATTATGAATTCAAATGAAATCTTCAGAAGAAAAAAAAAAAGCCAGGAATACAAATGTTCATATGTGTCCTTTATAGTACTGTAATTTAAAGCATGATCACTTTTTATCTCTATGTTCTCTCTCCTTACTGGTAACTGCATCCCTCTGAGATCCTCTTGCCAAATAGTTTCTAAGAGTAAGAAACTAGTGCTTTGGAAAAGTTTAAACTCACAACCAAATGAGCTTCAGGTTTGCCATTTCTTCCCAACGGGATTTCTTCTTCTTCATCTCAGTCAATTATGAAGTTTGCATTTGGAAAAGCTTTTAAAGATGAATATTGCAATGTTCCTGGCTCTTTTTGAAGAACAGTGTTTTTTTTCCTTTTGAAGTATAAAAACCAGCAACAAAGTTGACAAAAACTGGGTTTTTTTAAATTCTGTTTTCCCAAGCTTTGGCATTTGTTTTTGCTAGTCTAGTACAGAAAATGTTTATTCTGAATTTCAGTTACTGTCTTATTAAATACAAGGACTTATAAAAGCTTTCTGTATTCTCTATGTTTTGAAGTTGATTGGACTGTTAGTTTTGTATCCTCCTGTATATCAAAATAATCTGTAGAGGACTATAAAAATGGTTAGGAATATCAATACATGTTTTGGAGTGCATCCCTTGGGGATGCTTTCTTAAACTCGTTGATCATTACAACATGTAGGTACAGAGAGACAGTTTTAAAACACTGCACATGTGTGTAGGTGATTCCTCTTTGGCTTCGTTTCTCAAAGTAATCAGAATATAACTACTAGATAGACTTTTTTTGGTTATTTTTGTGGCTTTTTTAATTTTTCCCCCCCTGCTCTTTTTTTCCTCCTGGATATTGTGGTTATACAATGTATATATGTATATATATGTATATGTGTGTGTGTATGGCCACTGCTGTTTTATTAGCAGTAGCTAAAATGGTAAGTACAGATATATCATACATCAGTGTGCTCAGTTACTACTGTCAACTTTTAGTTTACTTAGACATAGCCCACAGGTCCAGTGCTATCCAAAGAGATTTGGCCTTGCAGCCTGCCTACTGTGCACTGTGAACTCATGGTGCTCGTGTGCAGTAAACACGACACTTTCAGTGCAGATCCTTTCTTACAGGCCTTGACATTACTGTGTGATACAGTCATCTGGAAGTCTGATTTGTCAGACAGGATCTGTAATTCAGAAAATTAGGGATATGTTTTACTTCCCCTTCCAGTCATGAAGGAGCCAGTGCCGAGGGTCACAGTACAGCAGAATGGGTGTCACTCCAAGGGCAGGAGTCTTGGCTACTTAGCAATAAATGGTAGAAGCAGAAGAGAAATGAAAGAGAAAATTTACTCTATTTTGATCAGGTTATGAGAAGGTAAGAAAAGAGAATTCTTAGCCCCATATTCATAAAAATAAACCCACTGTATAGGTGTTAATGATTTTCTCTAAGCATTGAAGTTCTTAATTCTGAAAAAAAAGTGAGGATTATTTTCTAGCGGAAACTATAACACTGAAAGGCTATTGCAAAGAGTGCTGTCTCACATCAGTAAAACTGATTCATTTAGAAACTGCTGCCTTGTTAGGCACTACACTCTTTGACTTAAGTTTTGTAGGTGCTTGAAGTACTCACAAAATTACATCCATTTAGGCAGTGAGACATTGAAGCCCATGACCCAGATAGCCTCAATCCTAAATGATGGAGTCAGGTTCATCCTCTGAATGCCACTTCTATAGAGGCAACAAACTGTTGTCCTTAAATGAGGCTGGAGATAAGATTTCAGATGCCTTTCTCCAGTGACTGACTGATGTATTCTGACACTAAATATACTGTCAGTCAGAAATCCATTCTTAAGTATCTCATTGTGTCCATTATTTATGTACTTATTGTATGTATTAATATTGAGTACTGAATGCTCTGTAATGCCTGCATCTCTCTTTGCATCTGGACATTACTGTCTGCTGAATATAAATGGCATCCACTTCCTGTAGGTAGAACCAGCCAAAAGGACTAAATCATGCCAAGTGCTGTCCACATGTTAGTCAAACTTTTCTCAGAAGCTGTTATTAACTACCTTCATTGATGGAGGATAATGAGATCATACAGCTGACCACATTTGTATTATAGTTCATATTTAAAACAGGCAGTGAAAGCTAGAGGGGCTAATTTTATTCTTTTGGACTTCAGCATTATGTTGGGTAGCAATTTTGTAGTTTTGGCATTTTTAGTAGAATATAATTAATATTAAAATAATACATTTTAAGAATATCCCTCTTTCCCTTTACTCCTAATGCAGCTAACTTTTTTCTCAGCTTGTCGGTTCTTGAAAGTTGCTTTCCAAAGTTTGCAAATGGCAAACCATAAGGAAATAACAAAGGAAACCTGTTTTGCTTTCAGGCTATCCTCTTTCCAAGAGCACATCGGGAAGTGTTTTCACTCCCTTTAGAGCTGCAGGATTTCTTCTCCTGAAGACTCTCTGGGCTGGTGGAAGTGGGTGTATAGGGAGAAAATAGTTATCTTTTAACTAGAAATGTGAACACTGCACATTTCACACATAAAACATGCAAGCAATGCATTTAGAATTGAAGGCTTATCTCTGTATTTCAGTGATTCGTTCTATGCACTTCCTTCTAATTTCATAGAATCATAGAAACATAGAATAAGCCGTGTTGGAAAAGGCCTCTGAGATCATCAAGTCCAACCCTTGATCCAACACCACCACAGTTACTAGACCATGGCACTAAGTGCCACATCCAGTCTCATCCTTTAGCTTTTCTGTCTGCTTCTCTGTGTATTTGATGCTTCCTCATAGTATTTATTGTGTTCTATCTATACCATTCAACATGGCATGGCTGGGAGAATTTGTTGCTGCTCTTTATATCATCTCTTAGTACATTATCAAGCAGGGGTTCCGTGGAGCCAAGCAACATAAATAGGATGAGAGTCCTTTTTTGAAAAATGAGACCCAAACAGAAAAGGAAGTACATTTTTGAAACTGGCTAGAATAGAGACTTTAGGGAGCAAAAAAATGCTGCACTGTATAGTATATTCTTGCTGCAAAGTGTCTGACAATGTTCACATAGAATCACTGCTTTCAAATGGAAAAATTTCACTAGAACATAGCTGAAATCATAATTTACATCTTTTTAAAAGCACTATATACGAAACTTGATATTTAGTATCAGACCACCAAAGATGCTGATCTGTCTATTGACTCACTTTAAAATGTATTCCTCTAAAAATGCAACCTGAGACAAAAATCAGCAATCCTGAAACTTCTGAGAGAATCATCACCTACTCTTGGTGAAGACTTTGGATTTTCTAATTTTGTTATTATAATTTCTGTCATCCTGTCCAAGAGCAGAATTTTCAATCTGTCCCATCATAAATAGCATATTTTTCATTCAGCAGAACTGAAGACCATCTGAGTTTGAGCACTAGCCTGGATATACTGAATAAAAAATAAGTTTTAAATTTCCCATTCATTTTGCATGTATGCATGCAAAATGAAAAACCTGCTTCTTGGTTCTTAGCTACGAGAAGCTGCAGAGTGAGTCAGGCTGGTGATGAAATGTTTCTGCTGTGCTGACAGCCCAAGAATGCTGTCTGCTCAATCAGGTCAGCTTTGGAATTTGTTTGGTACTTGTATTTGCTTATGTCTGTGAACTTGAAAGGAACTTCTTCCAGCAGGAAACAAATATGGATATTTTTATGATATGCCACTTGTTTCAAGTTTCTTCTTGTAGTTGCTCAGTCACTTGTTTTCTTCAAGTTTATTTAAACTCTGTGAGACTGAAGAGTCTTCTTTCTGTCTCAGAAATCACTACCAGGTTTCCCAATAATTCTCTGGATCCTTGACATGTGTCTACAGCTTATTCTCCCTTGAGCAAAACATAATTTTAAATATTTTCAGTGACTAAAGCCAAACTGGGTCATTACAATAATTCATTCCGACTGTCATAATACAAGCCAAAGAAGCTTGCCCAGTAGCTTCTGTTTCTGCCCAAAGTATATCTTTAATGACATACCATCCTAGCCTTTATTTACCTGTGACTTACTATGGTTGCTTCAAAAACTGCTTCTGATCCTCAGGAGCAGAATTCCTACTTCACACCACATAGAGCTCCCTTTGTTATCACATCTTTCAAATATTGGAGTTTCTTTTCCTTGGTTTTATTTTTTTGTTTTTTAATTTTTTTTCTGCATTAGAATATTGTGCAGTACCATTTTAATGTGCAGGGAGCTGTATGAACTTGCTTTGATTTGAGAGAATCTAAGCATTAGGAACTATCATAGATGGCTACTTCAGACACACAATATCTCCTATATCTCCAAAGGAGCTTGATTTTTCTTAGTTTCATATTTTGAGAACACTTACTTTCTCTCTCATGCTGCTTTAAAAATTAGTTCAATGGTTCTATTTTCATCTTTCTTTTTGTCTTGATCAATTTTGTATCCTGTTATCTTCCTGCTTGTTTGGCTGTGATATGTATTCTGTCTTTTGAATACAACACATATGTTCCTATGAATATATATTTAGGCAGACTAACTGGATAACAGATTTGCACAAATAAAGTTTAAAAATATGCTTTTTTATATAAGACATCTTTCGTATATATGGAGATGAAAAGTTATCTAGCGTCAACTTATTTTCAGTATTTGATTCCAACACCATTTTCAGGTCATACATAAAATCAGAAATTAAGTTTTAATTACAAAATATTAATTAGTTTTGGAAAGTAGTGTAAAAAATAACCCAGGCAAAATGATGACATTGCATAGAAACTCTATAACCATTTTTTTCTAATCTCTTAATTAAGCTAGTTCCTGACTTAAAAATTCAACTTTTATGCTAATTGACACCTGTAAAGTATATAAAGTTATGGCAAAGCTTCGTAAAAATTCTATTTAATATATTTCTCTGCAAATTTGAAAGAAAGGCAAGCATTTTTTCCTTATCAAAGGAGGAACATTCCTTGAACTATTCTCAAGACTTTACCCTTAGATGCATCAAAATCTTTGCTTTTTCAAGTGTCTTTAATTTCCTGTTTTCCAAAATAGTTTTAAATACTGTAATCATCTTTTGAAAAATATTAATTAATGCTTTTATGTCTATAGCTCAGTTAACTTGTATGTTATGCTTTAGAACAGCATCCATCTCCTTTGGAAATTATGGGGACCAGAATGACAGACTGTACTGTTCACCAGAGCAAATGTCTAGACTGATCCCCTGCATCTGTAAGTAGAGTCTTTTGGATCCTAACTTCGTCCATATTGACAAAAGTCCTGCCCTTGACAAAGGTTTTCTTTTGGGATAGTCTGTTAAATTAGTCTGAAGTGTATCTTTCAAGCTGGAAGATGGCTTTAAACAGGAAAGGCTAAAGTAGAAATAAGGTTGTGACAGCAAATATGAATCAACAAAGGAATGCTGTCAAGCCTGGCAGGACCAGAGCCTACATGACCTACGTGAAGCACTTCAGAGTGTTTCTGTTGACAGATGCATGACTGAACTTGCATCTGGCAAGTCCTGCTGAGAGA
Source organism: Pseudopipra pipra (assembly GCF_036250125.1). Taxonomy (NCBI): domain Eukaryota; kingdom Metazoa; phylum Chordata; class Aves; order Passeriformes; family Pipridae; genus Pseudopipra; species Pseudopipra pipra. The sequence continues at coordinate 67,208,672 of NC_087551.1, read as the reverse complement.
CAGCGAAGCAGCTCCTTTCTTTTGACCAGAAGAGTGGATATAAAACCCTTTCCGTGACTTTCCAAATGTACACAAATAAATTTGAGATGCCAGTTTCTATTTGAGTCCATGGTAGCAGGTTGTACTTTTCCTCTGACTGTCATTTATTAACTCTTCACAAGCGCTACATTACATCTTCCGTTGCTAATGTCTAGTTGACCTGTGAATTTTGTTGTACTTCCGTTGGAGTTGTTGGGAGGTTGTCTTTTCTCTAGCAGCTGCAGCTTTACAAAAAGATGCTCATCAGCATATTTCAAGCCTCTGGCCAGCTACACAAAGCAAATTCTGCTTTTTTATATTTGATCCTCTGAGCACATTGGACATATTTATACAGCTGGCACCAGACTCTTGCAATCCTGCAGAAGCCAGCCGGATGGGAAGCAGGCCTTGACTGGAAGCTATGTGATTGTCCTAGAATGGTGCAGCACAATACATGTATTAGCAAGGGGACATCCATGCTAATGCAGCCTTGTGTGCAGCCAGCCCAGGGTGTAAGCAGAGTCTGTTTGCACCTGCAGTGTCCAACAGATTGTGTAGAACTGCCAGTTCTGGTCACCTAAAAATAAATTTTCAAATTACAGCAAAAAGAAGTAGTTGTACCATTGCAGAATACAAGGACAGTGGAAAAAAGAATGCTGCTGAAAAGGGAAAAGAAGTTTTTTTTTTTACACCAAACTATTCCATCAAAATGCCAGAGCACACAAAACTAGGATTTGGCAGGAGTCTATTCCACGCAGCAGTTCTCTGTTGGATGCTATGAGGAAAGTGGCTTTGGAGCTGGATGAGTGAGGAGGCTGGAAATCCTATTGTGTGTGCTTATGATTTTGAACAGAAGTTCTTCCTTCTGAACTGCAAAATATGGTTGTTTGGTATATGGTCAGGTTTGTAACAAATATGCATAACCAATTATGTACTATACTATGAAGCAGTGCATCCAGAGGGAACAGCTTTGGTGTCTGTTACAGTGCGTTCCTAGAACTTCTCTTGGTATTGAGTGATTTTAAAGAAAGCAAAAGATAAATCCTTCCACACCCATTGGAAAAACAGATATTTTTCCTTTTAGCAGGGAACATCTGTTGTAGTTAAACTTATATATTAAATACTTTTTTTCTGAGAAATCAGAGCTACTGCAGTTTTTACAAACTATAAAGACTGAAGAGATTACAAGAGTTCTTATGTAATAAAGGTCCTCTTCTATATAGAAAATAAATGCTTCCTTTGTATCAAGAGAAATTTTACCTTAACCCCATATGTTAAGGTAACATGAAGTTGCTGTATCCTTAATCTCTGAGTCACATAAATTTAAAGAAAAAAAAAAGAGAGAAAAAACCATAACAACAACAAAATAAGACCCCACAGCCTCATTCCCACAAAGAACTCTAGAGCTGTTGTCTTTCCTCATTTTTAACAGATGTAGTTTGGGTTAGTATTCTGGAAATGTAGATATATCAAAAGCCCAGCTTTACACAGTACACAATGTGAAAAGCTCAATATTTGTGTGACATTAGGTAGTATTAGTCTTTGTCTCCTAAAAAGGCTAGTCCAGATAATAGTATAAGAGCCACCTTTTTAGCTCAAAAGCTGACTCATGCTTTTAACTACTGATTCAGCTGAACAAGTTCTGCTTACAGCACACAAACAGCCTCATGGAATTGCACAGAGTGCTCACATGGTTGAGAAAACAATTATCTTTTTGACTAGTATGATGGTGCGCTTTTTTTTCCCTCCATGAAGAAGGTCAAGAGTCACAGGAGACAGTTTTAATTTATCTTCAAAAGATGTTTGGTGATCTACTGATACAAGAAATAATTGGGGGCTGATTTATGGCAGGAGGAGCCTCTAAACATGGGTTAGGAATACTGTCTGCTATATCAAACAGAGATATTTTAAAAGACAAATTTTGGGATTCAGAATTGAATTTTATGAGGATTATGTAAAAAATAAACCTAAGCTAATTGATCCTGAAGGCTTTTTTACTTTTTCTAGCTGTTGCAGTAAAATACACAGGCATGGTTATGTATAAAAAAACATGGAGGATCAGAAAACACTGTAAATGTGCCTTGTTGGATGACCAGTCACAGCTTTGATACTTTTGACATTTACTATGGCTAGGGGTTTTATATTAGCTCAGCTTAATTCAGTGGAGTTTAGATTTGCCCAAAGTAGGTATTGATTAAAAAAGAAAAAAAAGGAAGTGTCCAAATTGTTTAGTACTGCTACAACTAAATACCAAGTTCGATCTATAAATTTCTGGTTCATCTATGCATAATTTTCACCCTGTCATGGATTAGTTAAAGCTTCCAAATTAGCCTAAGGGAAATGTGAAACACTGATTTACAGTGCTTCTGATGCAATGGTAGAAACAAGCTGTAGTTATATGCAAGATTTGGTTGGTTTTGTGTGAATGGAGATAAAATTGATATGATTGATGAAGTGAATTGTTGAAAAATGTCATTATATTCCTCAGTAACTGAATTCCCTCTGTCTCCCACAAATGGAAAGAAGTCTCAATAATACTCAAGAATGTTTTAAAAATCTGAGTTTCTTTTTAAAAAGTACTTTTTGTTTAATAATACTTTTGTTGAAAAACTTCAATATGTTTTTCCATGAAACCCTTTTTCTTCTAAATACTGTTGTGAAAGGCTGGGAATTTTGTGGCTTAGTTTCACATTCTCCATTTTCTTTTAGTAAAACCAGATTAAATTTTGCACATATGTATGCATGTGTATGCATATTTATAGTGAGAGAGAGAAAAGAGGGCAACGTTCAACCTGGAAAAGGTGACAGAAGACTAAGAAATATTTTCCCATCACTAATTTAGCCATTCCAACTTATGGTCAACTAGTAAATTTTTCTTTCCAAACTGGCCTTTGCTAATTAAACACAACGTATTGACTTTGGCTGCAGGACCTTTAGGCAGACATGGTATGAAAGGCAGACAGTGCCAAGTCAGTTGAAAGGTCTATTAAAACATTTGAAAGTGGCCACGGAGGAACAATGCTACTTATTTATTTGAACTTTAAGTATTAAAATATGGAAGTTCTTTCTGTGGTAGTAGAGAATGCAATATAACATTGGCAGATGGCTGTTGATTATTTGTAGACTTAAAAGAAATCATTGCCTTCTTCTCCTCTTCTATAGATCTATTTTCTTTATTTTGCAGTTAAAGAAAGAGTAAAATTCATATTACCACTGAGGATGGAGAAAATGTTGACATTATTAACAGTGGTTTGAGTTTAGCCTAGGAAGATACTGGTTTTTCTGAAGCTGGAATGCAGTTGTTTTTTCTTTTGTTTGCCTGAGGACTGAGTCCACAAATTATTGCAGGTCGACTGATCTGCAAATAGCTTTTAATTTATAATTCTTAATGCATAAATTGGTGTTTTTTTCATTGAATTTTGAGTTTCCACTTAAATTTTAAAAAATGATGTGATGAAATACAGAAAAGAATGATTTCCAGAAGGCGCATCATAAAAAGAAACAAGGCATTGTGTCTAAAACTGAATAACAAGGTTGCCCTCTTTATCCTTCTTTTGCACATTTTTGTCACCATTATGTACCTTTCACCTCTTGTTAATCTTTTTTCCTTCTGGTTTTCCTAATTTTGTTCAGATTAGAATTTCTATTATCAGCAACATAATTTATTATAGCCTTTTCTTAAAGTCTACATTTGCTTTTCTGATTTCCTATATAATATATATAATGTATATAATATTTCTATATGGTATCGCATAATTACTTATGTAATTACTGCATTGTCTGTTTGTGTGCTGAAGTTAAAAATGGAAACAAAGCCTATCTCTTGTGATCCATTTGGCTATGTAGAACTAAATAAAAGTAGCACCTTGTTGGATTTGTTTGTTGAGCACTTTTATATTTGCCCATTTGTTTTAATTGTCAAAGGTTTATGTGCAGTGGACAAGAGACATTATATTTTGATGAAAGCAGAGGCATTAACCCTTTTCCAGACCTGGAAGAGAAATGTGGTTGTGAGAGATATGAAATTTTGCTTTAAGTTGGTTCATCATAACAATAAAATGTCTCTGCTTGACTTTTTGAACACCTTATATCCAATTCCCTATTTTAATAGGACTCAGGAGCTGCACAAAAGTATGTAGTGAACCAAGATCTCCATGGTTGATAAAGGTTTTTTGCTTGTGGCAACACACCCTTGACATCATGTCAAAGTAGCTTCAGCACTGTCCAGTAGCATTCATATATTCATATTCAACATACAAATTATTCCTTATATTCCTTTGCATTATGCTTCCTCATTATAGTAAGAGAAATGAGCAGAGAAGACCTGTTCATACACAGGTCAGCACAGGAGACAAACACAGGGTTTATCTTCCTGTCTCCAGACTAGAAATCTCTCTTAAAGGAAAAACTGTTTGTAAAGAACAAAAATAATGCATACTTGAGTGCTAAAAGTATTCTAATATTTCTATTTAAAACCAAAGGTGTCTCTGAGCAATTTCCACAGACATGACATTATGACTACCTTTAATAACTCAACCTACAATTTCATATGTGTTTTACTACAAGAGCTTAAGTGTTCAGTCTAGCACAGAAAAGGTCATCTACATGGGACAAGAGAGACTGTATATAGAAAATTTGTTTTTATTTTTAATTATGCCTATTTTTTTAAGTTGTACTAGCCTAACCCCTAGCAAAGGGGGCTCGCTGTTTAAACTGTAGTAGTATAATTTGTTTCACAAAAAAAGATATTTAATAAGAAAAAAACAGAAGCCAAAGGAGCTAATATCTTCAGCATATGTGGCATTTGCAAGTTACTTTCCACATTTCAAAAGTGTTTCATCTCTTTTTCTTTGTAATATAATGCTGCTTCCTAACTTAATAAGTTTTGAGACAATCTTTGGCCTAAAAATTACTGAAATAAACCTAAGAAAACTGTAACACTAAGACATATTTGAAAAAGTTAACCTTAACATCTAAAATACCAAGAGGAGAGCTTTCTTCCAATTTTGACATCTGTCTTTTATTTTTTTAGCAACAGCTTTAAGTAATTTCACACGTTACATAACATTTTTATCGAGTTCATGTTTTTATACCTCCTAAATTGTATCCCCAGCATCTCTGCAAGATATGTTCTTCTTTCTTACTCGATAACCCTATTTTTTTCACCCCAAAAGTGTCATAACCATTGGAATGGTTTGTGTGCATTGCCATGAACTTGGAGGTTCATGTTTTATGTGTAATATGTGCTACTGCGGTATGTTAATTCAAAGTAATTTGGAGGCAGGATAAGCCACCAGCATGTGGATAAAGTCCAAATCACAGAAATGATTGTCATGCACCTGTTTCTGTGCTTTAACTCTGGGACATGCCATGTTTTGATTACCTTGCATCAAAACAGAAGTGTGTGTTTATGTGCTTAGTAGTCTATGGTAAATGTGAAATTATGATCATAATTATTTAGAGTCTTTATCTGTATGGGCTAAGCCACAGTTTTATAGCTGAGCCCATCTATTGCACTGCTTGCCCAAAAAGATCAGCTTCTCTGCCCTAGCTCTGTCCTCTACTCACCCTTCTGTGCTCTCCTAATTTCCTTCCACCATATGTGGCTATTGGCAGGTTTTTCTGGGATCTGCTTTAACTGAGATAGCTAAAACTAATCAAACCTATTTACTGGTTTAGTTTTCTTCCATTTTAGAAAATTGAAAGAGTGTTACAGGGTTGTTTCATCAGCACTGGGTTGAAAGAGTGATCAGAGGAGGAGCAGGGCCATAAATCACTTAGCATGTTCCATAGCCCATATTTTTAATTCAGGTCTTTGACTCTAGCCATGAAGCCTTTTTTTTTTTTAAACCTGCACCTTATATACGAAACTGAGCCATTTGTTTTCTTATGTAGTTAGAAGTAAACTGAAATCCTGAAAATGAGCTGTGTAGCAATTTATCTTTTATAACTTTAAAAGGTTGTTTATATCAGTGCACTCTAGATATTTGAGATCCTTTTGGATTACTTAATAGTTTGAGGCATCTGGAGTTAAAATGTGATGTTCTGCACGAAATCAAACCAGTCTGGGTTCAGATTTATGACGGCCAGTTAGCTTCAAGCTGTTCCATACTGGAAAACAAGACTGGAGAGAAGCGTGTGTTGTAGGAAGGGGTCCAGTGCTTGGCTGGTCCAGTTTCTCTTTCCCCCGTACAACCATGACTACCTACAGCCACCACAGTAGCATCTGAGCAAAGCAGACCACAGTGTAGATGTGCAGAAGTCTGGGATGTGATCATGTTCCTGCCCATGCCTACAGGTTCATCAGAAGTACTTGCAGGCAGCTGCAGGTGGACCACGCTGGTGGGTTCCACTGGATGCAGCCACACAGCAGCCAAGTAGCACTGAGGCTGAACTTCTCTTGTGTGTGGCTCCTGCTTCAGCAGGGTAGGACAAGCTGTACCCTTATCCCGCGCTAACGACTGCTAACAACAGAGACGGTCTGTGCTGTTCCAAGGGAAATGGAGTGCGGTCACTTTATGGAACTGTTTGCCATATAATAAACATTATAGAAGGAGGGTAAAAATGGAGCATAAAAGTTATAGAAAGAAAATTTTTAGCTATTGGCAATAGCTGAGAGTAGAAGGAAGCATATGGCATCAGAAGAGTGTGCAAGAAGAAAAGAGGGCAAAGGGGAAAGCTGAAAATGAATTCCCGTTGTTCAAACAGGATAACACCATACCCCAACAACAGGGGAAGGTCAGCATCTGTGTATTCACTGTTTTAGTCTGTATTTAAAACAATGATAGCTGTAGATGGTACTACAAAGAACCTGTCAGAATGCAGTGAGGTACTTTGTCAAGCAAATGTCCCTGCAGCCCAGTGTGCTGACTTACAGTAGCCCTGAGCAGATGCTTGGGTAGAGGAGGAACAAGGTAGACATCCTAAAAGATGAGAAGGTCAAAAGGCTGTTCAATTGGTCATTTCCTGTTTGAATACTTAAAGATGACGATACTTCTGTGTCTAAGTACACCTATCACCTTTCTATTTCCTTATAAAAATTTAGTTTCTTATTGTGTCTTGATTTTGTTAGGAAGAAAAGCTTTAAAGACAATTTTTAGATAATAAATATTGTCTCCTCTGAGCATTTTCCATGTCTTAGATTTTGAACATAAGGACACTTTTTCTACAAGAAAAGCAAACCAGCTTAACTTCAGTATTGTATCTTTTCTGTGGCACCTTTTTGAAAGGAATCTGATACTTGGGTAACTGAAGTGCTAATACTCTAATAAGGATTTAATAATCTTATTTTAGTTATGTAGATTATACCTAGACAACCTTGACCTAATGGCTTGTTGTTTCCTTCCTTGCTCGATATAAGAGCACCTGCCAATTACTGTGTGTTATATTTGCACATATACTGCCATCTGCAGAGTGGCCTAACAGAGGATTATGATGCTCCTTAATACCACCCATCTGGGTGGCTGTTCTAAAAATAACCAGATAATGCTACTCAAGGTAATGCCTCAAGCATATTGACTGCAACGACTGCCTACTGTACTTCCTTATAAACACCAAGCTATTATCTAAAATACAAGTGAGTCACATTATGCTCATTTTGGTTCTGACTGCTTAAGTGTTGATTATGGCATGCAGTTGTGCTCTCTGTGGCCTGTTCTGTCGTTAAAAGAATCCAATACGTACAGCCTTTTTCTTTTCACCTATTTGCCACATTACGAGGGATGACAACCTCTATTATTCAGAGAATCTTTGTATCCTTTGATGCTGGGGTAGGGAGCTGTGAGCAGTGGCACTTCTGAAACATTACCCCCCAAAATTACTACCTAGTTATATCCTGAGACTTAATTAGATTATGTTCTAATGGATCATTTAGTACAGGTTTAAAGGTTGTCTTTGCAAAAGGCAGATGTTCTTAGTTTAAGATCTAGATGTTTCCCCTAGCATTACTTTTTTCCTTGGTGTAAATTGCTGAGTAGAGTTCTTTGGGTTTGATTTTTTGATACTACTTTCTTCTGAAGCAAGTATCTACAGTCCCTGTAAGTATTAGGTGTTAGAGAAAGATAAGTACTGAGCTAAAAGATAACCTGAGTATGATTTAGCCAAATTCTTGTTCCTTGGTTTCATATTCAGAAGTTATTTTCGGTAGATTTATTCTTTATCTGAATTGTGTGGTATTTGTCTTTTCCCATGTTTCATCAAACATATTTGGTGATCTTATCATTGCTGGAGTTGAGTTGTCTCCTAGATACCACTGCCACAATCTACATGGCTGATTTTTCCATGGAAGACCTTAAGTGCGATTTCATATTTATTCTTGACTGAACTCTGTTCACTGATTTATTTCTTTCTTTAATGTAAAGTTAAATTTCATAACATCACCATTGCTGGGCCAATATGTGTGTGTGGTAATCATGGTGATGCAGTCCAGAGATAAGAGTGGAGGACTGTATCATGGCTGATGTGGACCAGCCATGCCACCCAGACTGCAAGGGAGCAGATAATACTGCAAGTTGTAAATATAAGGTAGCACTGTAGTATTTGCTACTGGAATTATTTTTCCTTTCTATAACAATTTTCCAGGCTATGGTCAGTTTTTCAGTAATGTCACTTCTCCTACCCCTACAGTCAAAGCACACAAAATGTACTCCAGTGAAAGGAATCTTTAAAATTACATTTTGTCATTCAAGGGGAATAGTATTTATAAAAGTTTGGGAAGTAACCTTTCCCAGAACTGTGTAGTGAATGAACATTAGTGGACTATTTAGAATGAAAATGAAATGTTTGGGAAGAGTAATTAAGCTTTTGTAAGCTATGGGGGACAGCAAGACAGTGACTGCTTTAAGATTATTAAAAGTGTAAGAAAAATCACTGATCAATCAGTGAGGAAAGCAATCACAGAATCATTTAGATTATCTGAATTGGTTTAGTAAGCATCTCCTCTCTCAAATAATTAACAATTAATTACAACCTTAATCTATTTTAAATTAGGCAAAGTAAGACAAATTTCTTAAACTTTTCATAATCTTGGGGCAGAATCACGAAATACACTTATGCTTTGAACTTGACCCAGAAAGTTATTTAATGCAAAAATAAATAGCTCTAATTCTGTTTCTTGGAAAGTATTAAAAATATTAGAGACAGTTTTCAATGCAGCCTCAGTTTTAAAGCTGCTTCCCCCCCCAAAAATGATCATTTTTGTAACACTATTTTTACACTTTTTCATGTAGATACATTTCCAAGAAATTAAAACAAGAAGAGCAGACATCAAAACAGATTAAAGAAAATTAAGTATTTGTTTTCAATCTAATTTTACAGTGTTCTTGTGCAACTCACACATTTTTGTAAAGTTCAAGCAATTTTGCCTGCTGCTATTGTGTAATAAGGCTGCTCTGAAATAATTTAAACTGAAGTCTTTTGAACACACAGGAAATATTCATTGTCAGTAATTTGCTAAGTGATCAGGCCAGTAAAAATATAACATATGATAAATCTGGGAGCCAAGTAGTATTTCTTTCAATTGGCTTAACAAGTAGGACAAAACCCCTATTCAAAGTGCATCCTCTTGGAAATGCGAGTGAATTACGGCAGAAATAGTTTTCTGATTGTGTACATTGCATGAAGGAATACTGAAAACATTTGAAGGCACAGCTAAATCATTCTGCAATTCAAGCACTGAATTTAACATGAGTGGAATATTTAGTGCTGTTTTAACATTTTATATCATTTCCCAAGACTTGAATGGAATGTCTTTTTCCTACTTGTAACAGTGTTTATTACTCAATTATTCAACACTTGCTAGTATAATCATAAAATATAAGCAAAAATTAGCATATCTTGTGAGGCATCTATAATCAACTTTTTTTTTTTTTAGAAAACACTATGTTAGATTTTTTCCTTTAAAAACACTATTGTTGAGGGAAAGTTGTAGTTCTATGTATTTTAATCATCAATCTAGTTTCTTTTCAGTGTCCATCTAGAGGAATTGGTGTTTGTCCTACCTTTCAGTTGAATGAAAGCTGTCCCTCGATAGAGGGAGTGTCTCCTTGCCAGCTGTCACCAAAAATCCCTGCTTTGTTAACTCAGATGTGCTCCTCTTGCAGCAGGCATGATTCACAGGAGTGCTCAGCAGACATTTCAAAAGAGTTAGAAGGAGACAGCCCTCTCATTCAAAAACCCTTTTTTGGTGGCTTTTGGACTTTTTAACTTATTGAAAAGCTGAGCTGAATCATATGTTGGCTACTGACTGACGGGTCTGCCTTCTGATTCAGTTCCAGGAGAGAATAATTTTTTGTTTCCTAGCAGAAAATGACTCCATAAGAGAGGTGGAAGGGGACTGGGGATTCTTCTTGTTTGACCTCTGTGTTCTTATTTTTCTCTGTTAAAGAGGAGTGTGAAATTCACTTGACATGTCTGTCTAATGGGATGGGCTTTTTTGGAGAGTAGAGAATAAATTCCTTGAAGTTCTGTAACCAATAAAAATTGCTTCTTAGGAGAAAATGTTACAGCATTTTCCTGTGTTTGTTGCTCTATTCATATTCTTATAGCAAAATTCAGATTTCAGAAGGGGGAGACAAGCTTCCTGGAAGATCTTACACAAATGCCTTTATGTCTTTCACCCATTTTTCTACTTCTTAATGCAAAGATCAGACAGCAATACCTCTGATTTTTTTCCATATTAAGGAATGAGAGGTGAGTCTAAAGTATCAGTGTTTCCTGGAATTCAAGAGAGCAAGATACTACTGCTGGGTAGTTAATACAGCTTGGATAAGGACAGGATAAACCATCATTCCTTTGCAGTAAATCATTGCTTCTTCCCCTCTCCCTTCATGTTTTCCTAGTCCCACTGTCTCATGTTAGTTTCTTAGAAATTTCCACCCTTGTTCTGTGCAAGATTTGTCATTTCTTGGGAGACTCTTCTGTTCCTCAAGGTAGCTAAGAACTGATAAGCTCATTGATTTCAACTGTTGCTGCTTCTCCCCTGGGGGAAGAACTTGCAGACGAGGTCCTCTTCATGCTAAGGAGACTTGGAACAGCTTGCATTGAGTTTCTAGGCAAGAATACTGAATTATGTAATCCTACTGGCACAGCAGCATTATGTGGGAATAGAAAATGCATAGGAAGGATGGAATCTTTGAAGAATTTTACTACCTAAATCTATAATGCAAATTTCAGAAGCATGTATTTTAGATTGTTGCTGAAGTGTAAAACCAGAGCACTTTAACACCAGGAGATAGTTTGTGCCATTATATAAATTTCAAGGACTTATATTATAAAATGATTTTTAGGTGCTGGTGATAGTTATTGCTGCTCATGTTATTATGTGTGAGTGAGACAACTTGTTCTTTGCATTCGTGGCAGTAGCCAAACTATTTTCCTGAAACTCCATACAAATAAATTTTTTTAAAAGATAAAGACATTGATTGTGATGCAGCCATCTGGTGTGGAAAATCCTGACTCACTGGTAGAAATTTAGCAGTCACTCAGTTTAGGAGTGAAAATGCCAAACCACCCTAGCTTGTAAGAACGGTGCTTTATCTGTAGATTCATTCTTTTGATGCATTTTGCACAACAAAGGAAATCCTTGAACAAATATTTTTAATCCTGTTTACAGATCTTGTTCTGAATATAAACCAGATCTGGGTTCTTGTCTTAAATTACTTGTCATTGTAATACCTGTAATACTAGAGAAGGCTTCCAAAGTCAAATCATTGATACAAGCTGACTTCATTGCAGTAAATCCTGCATACAGCAAAATGTATTTTAACAATCACAGATACATAACTTCTTAATAAGCTTTTATTTATCTTAAATCAAATCATGTTGTCATAAACATTGTAGTAGTAGCATATTTCATTTCTCAGCCCATAGTCTACTTGACATTTAACTACACATTTTCTTTTTTTGCTTTATTTTTTATATATCATTAGATCTCTTGATCAACAGGAAATAGTTCCATAAAACAAACACACACATACCCCCTCCATGTGAAGTCAGTGGCATAAAACACACACACAATCACCGTTCAATTCTAATAGGACATTGTTTCTTTATTCTCAATACCTAGTTACTAACCCTATTATAATGAATTTAATGCCTGTTAGCTTTTTTTCTCTAAGAGATGTAAAGAAGTTGGATTCTGCTCCACACTGTAAAATTCTGTATATTGTCTGAGTCATGCTGGTCTGCTTTGGACAATGAACTTTGCATTCTAAGTGAGATTACTGTCATGGACAAAACAGACTCAGTTTGGGGAAATTAGTTTAATTTGTTACCAGTCAAATCAGAGTAGGATAACAGGAAATAAATCCAAATCTTAGAAGCACATTCCTCCACTCCTATATTCTTCCTGGGCTCAGTTTCACTCCCAAATTCTCTACCTCCTCTCCACCGGTGGCACAGAAGGACTGGGAATCTGTGATTTATCACACATTCTCTGCCGCTCCATCCTCATCAGAGGGAGGACTCCTCACACTCTTCACCTGCTCCAGTGTGAGGTCCCTCCCATGATAGACAGTCCTCTGTGAACTCCAGTGTGAGTCCTTCCCACGGGCTGCAGTTCTTCCCGAACTGCTCCAACATGGGTCCCTTCCACGAGGTGCAGTCTTTCAAGAACAGGCTACTCTGGTGTGGGTCCTCTGTGGGGTCACAAGTCCTGTCAGCAAACCTGCTCCAGCATGGGCTTCTCTCTCCACAGGGCAACAAGTCCTGCCAGGAGCCTGCTCCAACATTGACTTCCCACGGGGTCACAACCTCCCTCAGTTGCAACATCCACTTGCTCCGATGTGGGGGTCCTCTAGGGGCTGCAGGTGGATCTTGGCTCCAGAGTGGACCTCCATGGGCTGCAGAGGGACAGCCTGCTTCACCATAGTCTTACCACAGGGTGCAGGGGAATCTCTGGTCTAGTGTATGGAGCACCTCTTACTCCTCCTTCTTCAACGACCTTGGGATCAGCAGAGCTGTTGCTGTCACATATTCTCACTCCTCTTCTCTGGCTGCAATTCCTGTTGCACAGCAGTTTTGCCCCTTCTTAAATCTGTTATCCCAGAGCTCAGCCTTGGCAAACAGCAAGTCTGTCCTGGAGCCGGCTGGCATTGGCTTTGTCAGACTCAGGGAAAGCTTCTAGCAGCACTTCAGAGAAGCCATCCCTGTAACACCCTGCTACCAAAACCTTGCTGTGCAAACCAATAGACAGTATAAAATACTTGAGTTGACTTTTGACATGTTTTGTTCCTAGATAGATTGCTTATTATTCTTTGTTAATTGCACTAAATTGCATGTGACTGCATCCCAGTTTTCAATAACGTTAGTATATTTAGAGTTGGAGTGGATTTTTTCCCCAGCTAAGCATGAGTACGTAGGATCCAATTCTACTGTAGTGGAACAAACAAATAATCACAATGCTTGGGATTTTCAGTTGCTAAGGAATAAGAACCCTAGGCCAGATGCTTAACTGAAGTACAAATTTTTCATTCCTTTATCTTCCTTTTGCCATTGAGTGTATAATTCTGATGGAGGCAGAGAAGTGATCACTGAAGATCTTACTCTGTTTAAACAGAATCTTTTTTGTTTGGTCCCACATGTGTTTCTGCGAATTTTTCTGCACAGTTTCTGGAGGCAGCAAAATTGCTGTTAAAATTAAATCATCATGGAAAACAAGTAGATGGTGGCCAAAAAAACAGTGACACTGGGTACCATTGATCTAAAAAATGTTTTAGTTTAAATAGATAGACATTGCCTTTGTAAGAAGAGGGTTTTTTCACTTTTTCCGAGTTAGAGTTTATGCATTTTCTTTTTCCTGTCTTCAAAAGCCTTCTCAATGTTCTTTTTTTTCTTAATGCAACTGTTAATTATGATGATAAATACATTTAATCCAAAACATGTTCCTTTGGGAAATTTTAAATGTGTACAAATTCTCTTTCATAATTTAGTTTTCATCTTTCATTAGAGATCAGTCTGTTTGCCTTAAGATCTGCCTAAGAAAGCTTTGAATACAAGTCTACTTGGAAAGGTGAAACTGATAGTTTTCAGTTTTTACTTTTAATTTTTCCTAGCCTGGACTGCCAATAAGTATTACAGGAACTAAGAATTAAAAATCAGGAAATAAAAAGACGTGCTTGCGAAGTTCCTTACAGTTTTGGCATCTCATAGAGTTTAGCCTCTCTCTTTTGTTTAGAAAGGCATTTGATCATTACAATTTGCTTTTAAAAAATATTTAAATACAAATTTCAAAAGATGTCTAGATGAGATTTTTTTCTAATACTGAAAACTTAGCTCAAGGAAAGAATGAAAATCGTATTCCACAATTTGTGACAAACAGAATGATTTATGAGTCTTGTCATGAACTAAAATCCAAGGATTACAATTTCCTATCTTTAAATGTTTAGCTTGACTTTCTAAGAAAACACATCTGGAGTCTGTGTGAGCACAAAAGGGTAGCTTGTGTTGGTGTCACAGGGTAAACTGAAGACCTTTGGAAAATTTCAAATAAGTTCCTAAAAAGCTTTGTTAGAATTGACAACCAAAGGAAAGAAAGAGATCTGGTTCATTACCTTTTAATGTAAGCTCATTTTCTAGAAAGCTCTAGGAAATCCACATAAGGCAGAGACGATGTGAGCTTCAGCTAAAAGTGAGAGTCAGCCTGTGCAACAGAAACCCACAGGGTCATCAGTTACCCTTGTGCAAAATTCCACCATATGTATGGAGCAGGGTGGGGATAAGCACGTAAGGGATACACAGCCACAATGCTCTGAGAATAGAGAAAGCTTTATTGCATGAGAGCAATACTTCAGGCTATAGTTTGAGCTGAATAGGCCATGTGCCTACAGCATCCATATACCTCTGACTACATAGTGTGTCTCAGCAGAGTACGAGCAAGATCCTTGATAAAGACAGAAATTAACAGTTTGGGAGTTTTATGCCAGATTGGAATAGTTTGCAGAATGATGCAGCTAAAATAATTAATTTTAAGGTGTACATATCCTGTGAATAATGTAATTGATAATCCTGAGTTTTTTGGACTTTTTCTGTTTGTTAGGACAGCACAGAAAAGTCAAGAGATATCTTGATTTTACCTGTATTTTTGGTTTTGTGGAAGGGTTATTTGGATAAGCCACTTAAACTTTCCATTTTCCCATTTCCCTTATAAATTCAAGTTAATGTATGTTTGCTTCAAATAACTTTTCAAAGATGCATGAAAGAGTAGGTAATATATCAAGTGTAACATATTATTGATATCTTTTTATTAACTATGTGCTTTTTCTTGGGTGAGGTAATGTAAAGTTGGGAATTGAAGACTAACAATTTTCTTTTTTATCATACATTTATTTTACAGTTCCGATATTTTTGTCATTAAGTGCTTGTTTCAGCATGTGCTTCCCCAGATCTGTACTACAAGAAGATGCATTTATAAGAGAAGAGTAGATTCAGTCCATAACCAGTTGATACAGCTACAGTTGTGACAGACATATGGCAAAATGACAAAGTGAGATTTGAATTCCTAGGGGAAGAAATAAAATCTGATTATTCACAGTTGTTAACTCTTTACTTACACTGTGATGATTCAAACTGGACGTGCTACAAAACCATCAGCAGGTTTAGCCTACATGTAGTAGGCTTTTTAAATAATTTTTTTAATTAAATTCTTCAAACTCTCTTTCAAATTTGGATTAGGACATCAGAAATTAAGTCGTTTTATCTCATAATGAATTTCTAATGAACCTTCTATTTAATGGGAAATTGCAAAAAGACAGTTACTGAAAAAAATCATTAAAAAATTTATTTTAATTATGATATATTATTTCACTAGTTACCTAATTTGATTAAGAATGTGGATATATTACAGACACTCAGGGAAAAAAAGTGAAAAAAAGTTCTTTCATAAAAAGTCAATATGCTTGATCTGTCCAAATGAAAAAAAAACTTGTAAAGAAATAGTGCATTTGAACATGTTTCAATGGAAGGCTTATTTATGTTTGTTTCTTTCCTAAAAAACTAACTAAATAAATAAATCAAACCAACAACCAAATGTTTTATATGATTAGATTAACATGCCCCCATAAAGAAAAATGTTAGGTTTGAATTCAGGCATTTGGTTCTGTTACTGTCATCAGAATTGACAAATCTGTTATTTCCTTTTGAAAATCTGTATAAATATACTAAGGTACACTGGAAAAATATTTTAAGAGCTTGGAAGGTGTCTTTTTGGTACTGTTAAAGTATAAAATAAAGGTTTTCCAGGGCATTTCATCCCATTTCCAAATTATAGTTGGGAATTTAGCTTTTTGAGTCTTCTTTCAAGCAAACATAAAGCTAGCAAGATTCTCCTGGCAAACCTCTTCTCAGGCTCTGCATCATATAATCTATTTCATGAAACAGTCCAGCTCATTTAAAACTCTTCAGGCTTCTGGCCTTCAGCAGCTTTTCTGGAAGGCAGTCCCATAACCTCACTGTTCTCATGGTTTAGAAAGTTCCGAGGCTAAATCTGTTCATGGCAAGCTTCTCGCCTGTTGCTCTTGTGCTTTTTAAGATTAAATTGTCCTCCCTTGCAGGGTAGGGTCTGATGATATGATGTATTTAATATTCATACAGTTCTTGCTCTTGCAGTGTTTTCTTGCAAGACAAGCTGTATTCTCAAAGACTCATGGAGAATATGGACAGACAGATATTGACTCAGATGAGATCTCACTAGTGTTTTTACACTTTGCTTTTTTTTTTTTACTCTTTTTTTTGTTGTTGTTTTTACTCTTTGCTGCTTCAATTGAATTTACCTTGTGTAGTATGTCTGAAGTTTTAAAGAGTTCTGTGTCAGAAAAAAAGGCATGTTTACCTCCTGCCTGATTTCTGGCTGATGAGCTGCTGAAAAGTAGTTTTGCAACAGTCCTTAGGGAGATTCTTCACATCAAATTTGAGAAGTTTAAAAGTTAGGCACCTAAGGAAGTCTTCCAAATATCCTTTATGCATGACTATAGAAAGATGGAAGAATCTCCAAAGAATCTCCATTTATCCCATTTAGACATGTCTAAAGTAAATAATATAAAATTACCAGCGGATTTGTTCACATCTTTCTAGTGATTATACAAGGAGACTCAACAGCTGTGAAGATAAAAAGGTTTTAGATGGATTGGATGAGATGAATCCCATTTTAACTGGGGGACACTGTACTCTGTTCTTTCATCCCGTTTACTATTCCAGTCCATTTTTCCTTTGTATGGTGCTCTTCCCCCTTCATGGTGGCAGTGCTACTCTTTTTTCTTTTTTTTTTTTTGGACTTCTTGCATTTGTTCTTATTTTAGGGATGAAATCACAAAAGTAAAATTGTAAACAAAATGAATGCCAAGACTGCTTCAGGAGAAGCCCTACTGGAGTAATCTGTTTTAGCCCAGAAGTTCCTATTTCAGCACACTTCCTTGGCATTTCCTCTGCAAGAGTCACTTTAGTCAGCACCTTCATAGTCTTATTGTAGCCTTCTTTTTTACCAGTTTATCAGGTAATCTCCATTGTGACACCTTACCAAATGTTCTGCTGAAGTTCAGATAAAATCTAATCTCTCTGTGCAGTTCTTTTGTCTGAAAAAAGGTATCCTATCAGGCTACTCTGACATGACCTACCTTTACTAAAGCCATGTTACATTTTATTCTATTGTCCATTTACCTTCAAGCCATTAATTATTCTTTCCTTCAAATTTTATGATAGGATTAACATAGAGCCTGAGGTGTAAAAGGATAAAGAATTCTAAGTCACCTTTTATTCTCTGATATTGGCACAAATCCAGTTATGATTTGAGCATATTTTGCAGCTCTACCTAGGTAACATCTTTGTTAAAAATCTTTCTATTGAATCTGGTAATACATAGCCATTTTTCAGGGTTCTTAGGTGAAAGTGGGCTTGTGAGTAGACTCAAGTGCATTAAGCTCTTTAAGCTTTGCTTATCCCTTGACTATGATTATTGGCATATATTTGTCTCACCACACTGACTTCACTGAAGATTTCCCTTTAATTTGGGGATCACATATTGATCTCTACTATAGTATTTCATCTTCTTTGATAGAGCTACTTTTTTTTCCCCAGCAGATGAAAAAGTTTTTGGCATTTCCCTGAATGTCTTTTTTTCCAAGGAAAATTTTGCCATTTAAAGTTTTAGGGTGTTTTTTTATCCCGTCGTTTTAGGCTTTCTGCTTTTTCAAATATTGTTATTTTTCGATTTGGATCTGGAGACCTGTACAGGGATTTCCCTTTCCTTGAGGTGCAAGTTCTAATTAATATTTAAATATTTGATATAAAGAAATTCAGGTGCCCATTTTTTTTTTTTTGTCTGACGGGACTAATATTTTCAAGTAAATCTCAAGGGAGCTCTTGAAAAGGTGTTTTAAAGTATGTCCTCTCTGTGAAGTAGTTTATTTTACTGGTAAAATAAATAGCTCTGCGCTTTTAATAGTAAAATTAAGCTTATATTACTTGCACACTTTTAAGAGAGTTTCTGGTTAATCAAAGCTTGTTTTCAGTGACTGTATCATTGCTTAGGTAGAAAGAAAAAGGTCTTGATATTAGTGACCAAGCAACTTTTCAAAACACTATTTTAAGTCATTAACAGTAGTTGACTAAAAGGCATTTTGCATAGGAAATATAAGAAAACACTGCAGTGGCATCACGTTGCTCAGTAACAATTACAGAATTATTGTACTCTAAGTTCTCCAGATGGATGTGGAAAGGAAAGAGCAAATGCCTGTAGACACGTTCCCCACAACATTGACTCTCCCATGAGAAACACTTTTGCTGTCTACATTTAGAAAGTTGCTAATGAAGTAGAGAAGCCAATGTTCCCTTTTGCAAATGTGAAAAGAGGCTGTTATAAGCCCCACTGGAAATATGCTGCACCATTTGCTGAATGCAAAAGGCTTTGCATGCCAGTCAGAGGTCATCAGTTTCTTAATCAAGATTATGGAATGAAGCAGAAACAGCTGTTACCTGCTGAGATATCCTGATGTTTAGGACTGGGATCAGCTGGTTACCCTGTTTTGTTTTGTTTTCATTCAGCTTAACATAATCTAAAAGAGATTTTAATTTTATCTAAAAGAAAATTATTTTCAGAATTTGAAATAAAGGGCATAGTTGCAATGTTTAATGAGAAAAATGAGTGCTAGTAAAAGGAGTAAGCCCACATAACTTTGCTTAGCATAAATATTAGTTCAAAGCTTTCTTTCGTCTCCATGACCTCTCCCACGGCTGTATTCAGGCTACAACATCTCATTTTGCCCAAATTATGGGTATTTGCAGAAGACAGTCAAGATTTGGGGCATGTCCTTTTTATGTGCATAGTCAATGTTCATCTCTTGTGAAAGAGAGGAAGAAGAGGACAGAAAAGAAAATAATTCATATTCAGACAGTCTGATGCCTCTAGTTCTTCAATATTCATCAATCCAATTCATTCCTGCCTGGTCATTGTTTGCTATGTCCTGTTTTAGAGATATTCATATTTAATTAGCCCAGCTAAACAAATGGCATCCTTCCAGCCAGACTGGCTTTCATGCATCTGAACACTGGATGGACATCAACAGTTAGGCATTTGTTGTCTAAATTCCTTTTTTGAACCAAAGGAAAGAAACAGGCATTTGTGGTGTGTGACTCATGATCTATTTTAGACATTTGTGTACATGAGGGTGGGAGGAGCGGCATGCTAGAGACATGCGTTTGTCTCCACCGACTATAAAAGAAGCCTTGCCATCCTGCACAGATTTAGGGATTGTCAGCCTTAGGTGGGGTGATTCCCATCCTTAAGGAGTGTTCTTTTACTAGGCTAGGTTTTTACCAAAGCAGTGACTCATGAGTAAGTCCTCTCCTCATCTTGCAGAGCTGGGAAATTTCCATGTCCCAGAGAAAAACTTCTCATTCTCCTTCTTCGCTTACCCAGCAATTACGGTGTAGCCACACATAACGTATGTGGGACTGGTTATGTAACTCAGGGGAAAGCTCTTGTTTAAGACTAATCCCAGAAGTGACCTGTAAGTGGCATTAACTGCCTTGGGAAGTTCTGATTCTTCTTCATGACACTGGGATGAAGACAACGAAAACCTGTCCTGGAAGATCTGGGTGACAGACAGGAGTTCTTGGCATTGCTCTTCTCTGTGGTCTCCTATAGATACAGGACTTTACCAGCATTCTGTTTGCACCTGCAAATGTTCCCTCGGCAAAGAGAAAAAAATTGGGATAATCAGTATGGAAACTCAAACAAAGCAAAGCTTTCACAGAAACAGTGTTTGCAGTCAATAGAAACCACTGTAGATGTTCCAAAACTGGTGTAATTGTGAACAACTGTAGAAGGGAGCAGTTAGGAACATCCGTAGTCTGAACATCTTCAAATACTTTCTTTTAAGTCGAACCTAAATGTGTGTGCTGTCATGTTCAGTGATGAACTGATGCTGCTTTAAGGCTCCTAGTGCCTGATCCAGAACATCAGATTGAATATAAGATTTCTCTCCAGAAACATCAGCAGGTTAGCTTTGTCCCAGCAGGGTTTCTTTAAGGCTTCCATCACCTCGGCTTTATAAAGTATCAGGTATTTGATCTGCATTTAGCATAAAACCAGCACAAAATCATAATGTCACCATAAAGAGCTTATTATAGCGTGCTTTGTGAAATGTGAAAGTGATGTGATTATGTCCACACCTGACCTGGTGCAAAATTGAATTATATTGGGTGATCTGCCAGAGGACAGATCTGATGTAATTGTCTGTGAAGTTTAGATTTTATCCTGTTACACTTACATGAACTTACCTGCCTATTCTAAGGAGAATAGATAGTGATAATAGAGAAAGCACCTAGTGAAGGTATTAGGATGACAAAGGTGCTTGTATTGCAACTGCAGTAGTATTCTCTTCCCCTAAGGAAAAGTGAGTAATATTCTGGTTCCTGGAAGGAATGACAACAAGCGGACATTCTCATTGTAATTAAAAAGAAAAAACCATTCATTTTAATAAAGTAACAGTGTTAGTGTTTGATTTATTAATTTTTATTTCTAGATTTCCTAGTAGGAAAAGAATAATGGAGAAGTAGAGATGCTGAGTTTTAGTACCTCTTTGCAGCTAAAATAATATTCTATTTTTTTGCTTGTTTAGATTTCATTAATTAAAAATACAGTAGTAATCTCAACATCCTAGCTATTTGTCTACATTACAAAGCACACTAGGGCTTTGGTTTTGAAAGAAAAAGTATAGCAAACTGTTAATGGAATTTATATTTGTTCTCCCAAGAGATTTAAATGAAGTCTTGAGGGTAGCCACAATCCCTGGTGAGAATTTTCTTTCCTATTAAAGCTGACCTGGACAGGGCTTGCTTTCATGCCACATTGAAATTGTCTGGAGAAAAGAGTCTCTGTGGGAGACAACAAACTTTTTTCCTGTTTCCCTGCCTCTGACCATCCTAGCAGAGCCACTACATCTTAGTCATTAGCAGAGGAGAGAAGGAAACCAATACTTCTCAGTTCTGGAAAAGAAAACCACTCAAGAAAAATATGATTACTAGATCCCACAAACTAGTAATGAAAAGTCTGTTTGATCGCTAACGACTTACGCCTGACCTCATGAACTGGAAAATATTTTCTGTTGTCTTTGGATAAGTCTTGTCAGTGAATTGTTTCAGGATTTCTTGGGATGTACGAAGTAACTTAAAAGGTGACTTGTTTAGATTTTAAAACATTTATTTATTCAGTGTACTTCAGCTTGCTAATTATATAGCCCAAGCAGAAGCAATTAGCTGCCAGCAGAATATTAGTAGTAAGCTTTCTGTGATAGTCTCTCTACCGAGCTAGCACTGGCATTAAATTTTTGTTCTAAAACACCCACCTGTATCTGTCTCAGTTTCTGCATTAATAAAGTAGGAAAACTGGTTTGGAAAAGTTAGACAATATAAACAACTCCCCTCATAAAACAAAAAAAAATAAAATAATATGTTATTTGCATACATTTTTTCTATCAAATAGATGCTTTAAGGTACATTTATTTTTGCATTTACCTAGCTTGAAGTTACTAAAACTGCTTTATAAGTCTGAAGCAGAGATTTGCTAAATAAAAACTTGCCTGCTAAATATAAATTTTCTTGCTAAATATAAACCTGAATTCTTACAGCCAAATGTATAAAGTTATTTGAAATTGGATGTATAATGTTGTTATTGTACTACTTTTTAATGAGGATAAAAAACAAAAGAAAGAATGCTGATGGGATACCATATCTAACTGTATGGGATCTGACTCTCTGCAATGCCAGCTACTTTGTGACTGCTATCAAACTTAGGAAAAAGAGATCAAATTCTTTTTAAAAAGAAGTTGAAAAAAATCTAAATATTTAGGAGAGGAAAAGGAACCATAAATTATGTGTGCAGTTTCAGTAGGCTGAAGAATGGTTTTAAATCATTTTCCATTTAAAGCAGATAAGTGTCTGCTAAATATGGATCATGGTGGAAACTGATTTTCTGACAAAACAAACAAACAAACAAACAAGATAATGATCATGTGCTGGTTTTGGAGAATTGTGTCATATCTGTCAGGAAGCCTCATAATTACTCTAACACAAAATTATCACTGTGGTAACTTACATCAATCTTAGGTGATTGGAACTATCTTGCTGATAAATTTGAAAACAGTGTGAAATACATCCAATCACTGGGCATATGGCATGAATCCACCTTCCAGTATGAGAGCCATTTTGTGGCATTAATGCATATTTCAGAGGCAAACTAACCTCCAAACAGCTGAAGGATACCAGCCAACTGCCTGCAAGGAGAGAGAGAGAGAGAGAGAGAGAGAGAGAGAGAAATCAAAACCCAAGGGACAACACCACTGCTGAAATCCTTTTAAGTCTTCTGTGCATTTGCACCAACTATGCCTTATAGAGCTCTGAGCAAAACCAAACAGGAAAGTTCTTAGACCTCTTGCACTGCCAAATATTTTGTGGTCTCTGGGAGCTTGAGAGTTGAACTACGAGACCTGTGTGGTATGTGAAAGTGCTGGAAAAGATTGTTTTAAGTTGGGAGGCGGTGACAGTGCTGCCGGATCTCAGTAGCCTGCTGAAGTGCCAGACGGCTTCTTCTGTGGAGTTTAAAAAGGACAAGTGAAGTGATCCAACAGCTAGTAAGTTTATCCATTAGGGTCAGGTGAAGTACAAACTTCCTAATTGCAGTTACCTCTCTGCTTACCACAAGGAGGGGAATACACTCTGTGGAGTTTGCGGAATCAGAGTTACATTTCTTTCTTTTGAATCTACCCTCTAATCTTTAAAAACTCATCGTTCTTCCATAGAGCTGGTATACCAATTTTGTGATGGAGCTGTACAAGTTGGAAACTATAGTTACAATAGCATTTCTCTGAGGAAAAGATGCATTAGAAAAAGTTGTTTTGCAAGGCTGTCCCACCCAGAGGTGGCTGTCATGGGATCAGTGGTCATTCTTTGGATGAGGGCTGCTAACAGTACTGGCCTGGAGCCCTCTCACCACAACCTGCCACTTTGTCAGATCCATCAGCAAACATAGGAGCTCCAGTCAGACAAGGTAGACATCAATGATTCAAAGAGAACTCAAGTGGCTTCTCATAAAAGCTTTAAACTCACATATCTTCACTGAATCTCTGAGTTTGGTATAAAAAGGTACATCCAGAATGAAGGGCTTCCATGTTGTTTGTCAGAGCTGAAAAAATGCAATGGTCACTGGGTTACAAGAGCCCTATATCCTTTTTGCATGCTGTGAAGTAAAGCTCAGAACTTCAAACTAGTTATGAAGGCAAGTCTAAGAAGTTCAACACAGTTTTTCACAGCTTATTATTACCTCAACAACAGGCCTTCAAGTCACAAAATAATGGGAAGGAGATACAAGGATGTAGCTTGTGAACAGAGTCCAAGAAGCCATGGTTTGTGTTCACTTTGCGTTCCTTAAATCTCATTTCGTGACCTCCAAGATTTCTAAAGAGTCATGTGGGTGGTGTAGGGGTGATGTACCCTGAACAGAGAAATCATGCAGTGAGAGATGGACAATGACCTTCTAAAAATCTCCATTACAGAGGGCAGGCCTGGCAGTGTGTGACCTTCTTCATGCATGCATCTGTCTCCTGTACTGCCCCAGTCACAAGGCTGTCCTTGCACCCCAGCAGCCTTCATGTTGACAGATACTGACAGTTTTCCTTTTTTCAGCATGTACTTTGGAAGCAGAAAAGTACTTTGTGCCTAGGCATTAGAAATCCTCCTAATGCTGCCTAGAGGTGGCTGGGGCAATAAAGCATTCTGTTACTTTTTTTTAGGCAGACTTTTAACTGACTTAAATATAGCTACAGGACATGTTGCAAAGTACTGTCTTTTAGGCATTCTTTTTGCTTGCTCCTGTACCCAGATCTTTGCTTCTTGTAATAATTGTGGTGATCAATCCCTGGGATGCTTTTCCCTCATGGGATCATAATGCATTTGGAGTGAAAGAGTTGGTTTGCCACTACAGTACCAATCAGACCAGCTCCAAAAGTACCTGTTGTGATTTCTACTTTCTGCTGCTGTTGCTGCTCCCTGACCAGAAACCTTACTCACTCAAAAGGCAGCTTTTTCCCTTCTCCCTCCCGTTCCCTGGCTTACCCCTATGACTTTCTCCTCTCCTCCTCCTCCTCCCTCTTTTCTGAAACTCATTTTTCTTAGGTTGAACGCAGACTCCAAAAACACAACCGTTTTCTTTGGTTTGAAACAGCCCTTCCTGTGCATACTGTGTATATTGAGTGACTGGCTAACAGTTTGGATCAAGCACCATTCACTGGAGAGAGCAGGAAGGAATAAGATGATGTGAATGATGAAAAAGTCTTTATGAGGAGAAATTGCAGTAACGGTAATGTAAAGACTGCCCCTGACTTTAGAGGTCTCTCCTGCAGCAGGGCACCACCAGCAACAGGGCAGCATCTGGGATGAGAATCCCTTGGAATCTCACCATGTAGTGGGTGGCAGTGTCTTTTGACCAAGCCTGGGCCCAGTGTAATGACATAGGAGGATTTTTATCACTGCTAAATTTTACACTGTATTAACAATGCAGGCATACATTTTCACTTTGTCAGTCCTTAGGAGCAGCTGAAAAGTTTCAGTTCTCAATTAAAACTCAGCAGCAAGGTCCTTTCTGAGTCAGGTCTAGGTTTTTCAGATGTGAATCATGATAGAGACAACTGATTTCTGGGTCTTTTTCTTTGAGCCTTGCCTAGATTTTGTCCCTAGTGAAGGAACAAAGAGAATGTGTTTTTTCCAAGTAATTCAGTTCATTACATGGGTGGGCTTGACTTTGGTCATATCTATGGTTCTTGTTTTAGTCTTCTTTCAGAGTAGTTGTTACTTCAGAACTGAGTCTGTGTCTTTGTGCTGTAAACAAGGAGTGTGAGTCAATTTTTAAAAAAACAGCCAGTATCAAAGTAATCTGCATTAGGCAAAGATGTCAAGGCTGTCAATTTTTCATCCCATAGTCAGTAACAGATTTTTCAGCTTTGTGAATAAAACCCTGCAGTTGTCCAAATTATGCACATCCTCACTTTTTCTTCTCTTTAGTGGCTCCTTGTTCCATGTTTCATCACAAGTTGAAGGGCTTTGCTTCAGGGGCATATTCCCAACCATTCCAGGTAATCTGACTAAATTCTTTTGCATCCTACTAAATGATGGAACAGGGTTAGTAGCCAGGAGAGTTTTCAATAAAAGTCTTCACTCCTCTGTGAAACTTGCTCCCTCTGGTGTTTCAGCAGAGCCAGTGCTTTAATTACATCATAATAATGAGGAATTTTTTTCTTTATAAGATCTGTAAAAATATTACAAAACCTTCCTGTATCTTACTGTAAAAAAAAAGATTTCTTTCAGTTGGTGTTTTCACAGAGACACCAAGGTGTCATTGCAGTGAATGCAAAGAACCACACAATACCTTCCCACATTGGTCTGAATGCCATCTTCGCTATATATAATCCTTTCATTTTGTTATATTATTTAATTGTGTTCCCAAGTTGTATGTTTAAGGCATTAAAGAAAAATAATTTGTCTGTCTAATTTTGGAACCTTCATGTATAAACCACTTGTTACTTGTTTTTGTTTATAATGTAAAGCTATTTGTATCTGTGAAGCTAGAAAAAAATGGCATGTAAGCATGTTTCTAAGTTAAATCATTCCCAGTTCTGCTACATCAGAGTTTGGACATGTTCTTACAACTCAAATAAGACTGACTGGATAAAATCATGGATCATGTAGATAAAATTTGTACATAGCAATTGAAGTGTTTTTTGCATGCCTGAGATGGTAAGTCACTCAGACAAGGTTTTTACTGCACTGTGGGGAAATACTGTCACCTGTTTGTTTTAGTTCTCCGTGCTTAATAATCCAGAGTACTTTTGCCAGTCTTCGACTCCTGCAGTCATTTTATTTGGCTCAAGTAAAGGATATTTTAAACAACCTGGAAAGGAAGAGTTTAAACTTTCCAGGTGAGCATTGTGAAAGGTGTTTTTAGATTGGCATGTTACATGGGGCGTGTTGCTGCACTTGTAAATGGCATAAAAAGTTATTGCCTGTCAGGTGAGATGGAGTGACTGGTTGTATATGTTTGCATTAAACCTGTCCCCACAGTGAAATAAAACGTCTGCCCAAACAAGGGAGTAAAGAAAGCAGGTACAGGTCCTCATCTGCCAGATGGCAACTGCTTAGGTTTGCTTGTTTGATCTCTTGTAATCATCTGCAACAAAAAAATTAAAATGAGAGCAGGAGTAGGAGCAAAATCAGCTTGTGTCTTTTGAGTGTATAAAACTTTGTTAACTGATTCTCAATCTCTTATATTGAGGAGAATAAAATGCTTGAAGACCCTTACGCCATTGAAGTTAGTATGAATTTTGTCATGTGACTGTGAACAAATCCTTAAGAGGTATACTTCTATCAATCTGTAAAATATCTTACTGTAGTGCACAGTTTTTATTATGATCAAATACCAACAGCTACACACATATCAAAGTGTATAATTCTAGAAAGAATCAAATAGAAGTTGTTTAGACAACCTATGGCATGATACCTTTGGGCCCATTCTTTGGACGAAAACATTTATGGAAGAATGTAACCAGAGATCCTAGATAAACAAAGATAGACTTTTATTACCACAATGTTTCTGATGAGCTAATCATGAAAGAGCATGAGGTTAAATAAGAATTCTAAGAAAATTTTTATTATAACCTTTCTATACTCTTCTGTTCATAACAGCATGTGATGCTGTCCTCATACTTTCTAACAATGCATTTCTGTAGATGAATGATTCTACAATGTGGAAAATTCATAAGTAATTCAAATGCCTAACAATTGAATGAGCACTTAAGATTGTATTGTCCTTTCTCTAAAGATTCTTGAAGTCTTTATGTATAACTTAAAATTTCTTTAAGTATAGTTACTGTTTTATTCTATCCACTACCCCATAAACTTGTAATTATAATGGTAATAATGGCATTTTCCATAGAAGCATATTTTCTGTGCAAATACATCTTTCTGTACAAATACATCTTACACTCATTTTGTTTTATAGCAACTTTTAGCAGTGAATACAGATGGGTAAATTCTTGAAAGATCTGCATATATCTAGTATACTATTATCAGACATTTATGTCCTTGATACTCAAATGGTTTCTGATGCCTGAAAATTCCATTTAAAAAGGAAAAAGAAAATATTATTTTTACTTCTGTTTCTTTTTGCTTGAGTCCTTATACCGCAGAGAAATTCCTCTTAAAAAGCACTTGTGATTTAGCTACAGTTGCTGATATAATTAAATAGTGGTCCTGATAGGAGTGTTTTAATGTTAAAAACAGAGCTCTACTTTGTGTCCTATATTACTACAAACAGTTTAAAACCAGCATTAATGATAGATACATTTTCCATACTCAATTCATTTCTTCTAGCAGAAAGGAGGTAATAAAATAAAGCCCATACACCACATGATATTAACACACGAATCTGACATAAATGTTCAGATGTCAGTCCAAAAAATAAGTGAATGAGGATTAAAATGTTGTCTCATTATCACAGAACGTAAGTTGCAGAATGCAAACATGCTGTGCATATATCACTGCCTTTGGCAAGAATGGTAATTTAAAGCCTAAAGTAGAAGGGCAACTCCTTACATGTCTGTTTTCTTGGAACTTCATAACCAGTCCTGCAGTCTGGAAAACAAAAGAGCTGTTTGTGTGTCATCTGGTTTCTTCATAAATATTCAGGGAAGACTTTTGTTGATCCATGGAAGCTGCCTCTACAAACATTTTAAATATATAAATATGGATTTTTCATGCAGTCTTTGTTCTCATAAATACTCCATCTGGAGTTTGGCTAATCCCCATGTAAGTGAGATTTGAATGGCAGGACTTCCTTCCTTGCAGCCTAACAAGGGTTCGAGTGGTAACCAGGCTCTCCCTTTCTGCTTTTTCTCTTCAAAGTGTGTAATTGAGGTTGTAGTGAGAGGGGAAGAGAATTGGAGCAGGGCTGTTGGTGGTGGAAATACTCCTACTCCACAGCCCACCCTCCAATAAGAACATCATGAAGGTGGCCAGTAGTGTCCACTGCTGCAATGAGCAGTGTGGGTTCCCAGCCACCCACTGCCAGGTCTGCCAGCCACTGCAAGAAACCTGAGAGACTGAGCCCTGTAAGGTTTGTATTAACAGAAACAGCAACAGCCTTTTGCCTTTAGGAGATATTCTGTCAATACACTGCAAATGTAAGAGAGATTCTGTAGTCACTTGAATATTTTGGGGGAGATTTGGAACTAGATGATCTTTAAGGTCCCTTCTAACCCAAACCATTCTATGATTCTATGATTTTATACCAGGTATACAGATTGCCTTTAATTTCCAGAATTTCCTGCTAGTAGCTGCAAAGATCTATAAAAAAATGGCCCCAGAAAGCCAAGAGTTCTCACTTTATTATAGAGCATATAGATGACCTGAAATGGCAAAGTGCTCTGTCCAAATACATACAAACTCTCTAGAGTATCATCTGCTTGCTCTTTTAAAGCTAGAGCACCCTTAGATGTGTGTCCAAATTTATCTCCAAAAAAGTTTGGACTCCCCTGTCCTAATTGTAAATGTAGCTTCTTTAACATGCAAGTTTCTTCAAGGATGTATGAAAGATTGTGGTCACCTTGAACTGCCCCTGCTGGCATCTTTCTGTGACTCTGGCATAGAAACAAAAATGAATGGAATGCCTGTGAGGTACATGATCTCAGATTAACAGTTAATATATTTCCAATCAGAATGAGAAAAAAAAAATAAAGAAGACATCAAGCATATCAGGTATCCTTAGATAGTCATGTGATATGTAAGAGGGCCTGTGTTCACATCATTCCTTTTTTGGCATATTTAGTTTGCAGTTTCAGACTAACGGAGATTTCCTAAGGATGAGTTTAAAATACAGAGCCAGAGACTAGTTCCAGGTTTGATGATTAGGACACTCACACGCAGAAAGGTATTGTAAAGATTGAGTCTCTATTGCCATATGAAGTGGAGAGGGTCAGAGAAGTGAGATTAAAGCACAAAACCAAAATTGTGTCAGCAGTAGGATTCATCAGACTGCCTTGCAAAATTCATTCATTCTGCCTGCCTTGCAAAATGGACTTGTGCACAGTAAGCACGTGCCAGTCCATATGCATGAGTGTTTCTCCCTTATTTCTTTTTCTTTTTTTAAAGGCTTCAGTTTAATCCTGATACAGGATGGGAGAAAAATCTAGAATCCCACAGAAATTTGTAAGCTAAAAAATAATTGTTTCTTGCACAATTATGCTTACAGAAACTCAATTTTCTCCTCATGCTCACTCCTGGAATTATTTTGGGTTCCTCACTGTTCATTTGGGTTCTGTTTTACATTGAGTTTACTTTTCATCTGTTTGCCCTTGTTTGGATAATGTTTAAACAGATGAAGAATCAAACCAGGAGAGAAAAGAATACAGAATCACAAATGATCACTCAGAAAAATTTTCTTCATAACTTTTAAATAGATCTCTCTGGACTCTAAACTCAAATTTTCTTGTTGACAGATTGACCAGCAAGGACCTTTCCAACAGTGCTTTAGGTGTAATTTTAACTAATTTCTTCCTTTCCATTCTCCATAAGAGAGTGGTGAACTCAACACATAGGCTTTGCACAGTTTTTGCGATTTTTTGAACATTCTTAATGGAGACTGCACACCTTGTTTAATTTCTGGAAAGCAGCTTTTTTTTCTTTGTTCTCAAGCTGATCACTCTTCTATAAAATAAACAGGTCTTTGTGCTTGTAAGAACAGCATTAGAAATTGAATGTTCCTCTCTCAGCCTTCCTATGGCAAATAAGCTGGTATAAATGGGAGAGGAATGGTCTGCAATGAAAGTAGCATGAAGTCAGCAGTCAGCAGTCACTTTGTCTGGATGAAATTTCAGATCCCTTGTTTGTGTATTGTTCAGACTGGCAAAAAATATGTTATTAACAGAGCTGTGCTGCTTCTCCTGGCTGAATGCATTCCTTTTACTGCCTACTAGGAAATTTTTTGATGTGACCATAGGCATCATTATTCATAGGTGATGCTGACAAATATGAACACTAGGATCACTCATTAAAGCAATGGATGGAGATGGAGGTGCATATCCATCAGTAATATGTAATCACAGTACATCAAAGAACGATGGAAGATATCTTGCATTTTGCACTGCCAAAGGGATGGGTTAGCTGTTCCTAACAGATAATTTTCTGGCCTCTTTTTGAAGACCTACACTAACAAAGATCATACAACCTCCTTGGCAGCTTTTCCAGTGCATCAATACCATTAAAATCAGAAACTTTCATATCATTTCTAATCTGGGTTTACAGAAGTGTAAGATCGCTGTTTCTTGGCTCATTGACCTTGGTCTCAGACAACACAATTTTTTTTTTTTTTTTTTTTTTGCCAGAAGCATGAGCTTTCTACATGTTTGAAGACTGTTGTTATTATTTCCTTTGTATGGAAATAATCTTTAAGCTGTCAAGTCAGCTACTCTTTTCCATCAAGCCTTCCCCCCATACCCACACCTGACTTCTGATGCTTGCTGTTTGAGGTCATTTCTGTGGAACTGTATGTTTCAGTTCTGTTCTGTCTTTTAAAAGTTTTTTCTAGAAATTTAAGAAGGTTTCCCAAGTCCCATCTGCCTTCATGGAGGCGAATAAATAGAGAAAAGGAAAAAAAATGGGGGGAGGGGGGAAGCCAAAACACCACAAACACAACAAAACCACAAAAAGGAACAGTCCAGAAAATATCAGGGATTTGTACTGCTTACACCCATGCTTTGATGGTTCCTGATAACAAGGAGGCTGAGGTGCGTCGAGCTGAGGGTGAAGACCCCACCGAAAGCATCCTCCTCCGGGCGCTGGCAATGCCGGTGTCGGCGGGGCCGCGGTTCCCTCCCTTTCACTAGATGGCACCACCCGCCCGATGGACCGGAGAGGGAAATAGCGCCTGGAAGGATGAACTCCCGCCCAGGGAAGTTGCTCTCTCTCTCTCTCTTTCCAGTGCCGTATGGCTGAACTGTCCGTATGGTAAACAAATACACACACACGGAAGCCTTGTTTCCTCCAGCCTTCTTAGAGATCAGGGAACGCCTTTTATACTGCGTCTCACTGCGGGGTCTGAATGTACCCTGATTCTTTGTCATTTAAGCTCTTTGAATCTTATCCTGATGGCCCTTCCTGATGGTACCTCTTCCTGTTAATATTTCTTCTATATATGGGCACTGGAAATGGACCCTTCTGCAGCCTTAGCAAGATTTATGAAGCTCTGCAGGCCAGAACCATGAAAAATTGTTGATATATGTGTGATTTGAGAGCTGTATTAACAGGATAGCTAGAATGCAAAAAGAGTAAAGCTTTCGTTGTATATATTCAAGTGTGATGGTAAATGTAACAGACAGTCATACACCACCTACAGTGGTGTATGAACACTACTTGTAAGTTACAAAAATAATGAGATTACAGAAAGCGCATGACTTGTAACTTTCTGTATATGCAGGCTGATCATAAATATCTGCCTGTTGCAGAACTCCTCTATTGTCACACTCTTAGGCATTGTCTTTTATTTTCTGATATGTTTTTCTGATGCAATTTAAAATACCTCATTTTAAACATAGTTCTTTCCCCCTACCCCGATCTTGTGGTTCTTGTTGCTTGAAGTTTCCCATTGCCCATCAGATTGTTGTTAAAGTGTGGATGTGGCATATGTGGGGGAATGTTGGGTAGCAGGTAAAACTGGAGTGTACTTACAGCTCTTGATCCATCTGAACCCATTTGGCAAATTTGCAACTGTAGACCCAGAGGCTAGAATTAACACCAACTGTCCATGCACAGTTCCTTGGGAGACAGAAAAAGATTTATTTCTGATTTTATTAAAAATAGGGGTTTTCTTTACTATATATATTTATACACATACCTTTGTGTGTATTAGTATGTACATGTGAATATATGAGGTATAGGATGCTGCTGCTTCCAGGAAAAATATATCTGAGAACTTTAACTTCATGCTTACTGCAACAAGTTTCTCAAAGCAGCTGGCACATTCAAAGCTTCAAAAAGAGTCAAAGCTTCAAATAGCTCTTCCCCAGAGATAATTTGAGATCTCAGAAGCAGGGATTACCTGTAATGTCTTCTTAGTTGAGCATTTAAGTTGAGCAGGATATTTAGTTTATCAGCAAAGTGTGGTCTGGGTGTTATAAAATACCTATGGACTGCATTTTATTTCCTCATTATGCATTTCATTTCCACACCAAACATAACAGCACATTTCCTGCAAGCCAATGGATTCAAGTAACTCTCATCAGATGTATAAATGAAAACGTACTCTAATATTTTATTTCTTGTCAAATTAGGTGCCAGCATTTCTATTAAATTGCAGCAGCATCCTGAACAGATCCCATTTCCCACCTACTTAGCTGTATTCAGTTGAACAAAACAATTTCCTCCTTCTGTCCTGAATTGTTTTACAGGGATTTTAAGATGTTTACCGGGCGATGTATTTTAAGGCTATGTGAATTAACCCCATGTAGAGTTTAACAGGCGTGTAAGTGTGGAAAGTTTCTTGGAGAAAGTAGGTGTTCAGTGCAAATAGTTGTAATGTATTTAGAAGAATAATCTCGAATATACTTCTATGGCAAGCATGTATGACAAATATATGCAGTCTGAGTATAGGTGAAGATTTGCAGAATAGTTATGGTAATTTCCCACTGATTTTTAAATTTTGCAGTAAATTTCTCATAGGCCACAGGAGTAGAAAACTAGTAGAATAGGAAGTGACCCATTAAATATTTGTGGAGGTCATGTTTTGTGTGTGTGTTCTGCTGAAGTGTTTTCCTCAGTACATTAAATGTTTATATAGCCCCGCAGTCACTATTAATCCAAGTAGTCATGTTTTTCCCAGCCCACCATAGACTTTTACCTTATGGTCACCCCCTTGAAATTAATCAAGGTGACAATAGATTTGTCATCACTGGAAAATAGTTTATTATTTTAGAAAACACAATCTGTTTCTGCCCAACCAGAGCTGGATGTTGCTAAAAATATTGAGAAGGTTAATGTTACATGAGTGGTAAACCTCTTCTTTAACTGATGCACAGGCAAAAGAGGTGAACAGAGATCAGTTAATCTTGTATTTCTGATGGTATTGAAGCGCCATGTGCAAAGCACTTTGTTTCTGATCATAAAAATCCAAACTTTTCTGAGAACATAGGAGGAAATTTTTTTTCTTTAATTTGATTTGACATACTGATACATGTTCCCTATTTATGGCTATGCGTTATTAATAGATACAATGATTTTTGTATTTTTTTTCCCGTTTTGTTTCCCATTCTGTTTCATTTATACATACAAGAGAAGCTTGAAAGATACTCTGTTTTGTAAACAGCTACTCATATATCTGGGCACATAAGATAATTCTTAGCTACAACAAGCAGAGAGGTTCATCATGATGCCAAGTTCCATCTCATCACCAGCAGCAACTCAGAGACATGTCAGTTCTGAATTTCTGCTCTTCACTGGCCAACCCACCCATACTCCTTTCCCCCCCCCCCCCCTTCTCATAGGAATACTGCTTATCTCTTTTTTCGGATTTGGTACCCTAATACTAACATCATCTTTGTCTCCAAGCTTGGTATCCTCTTTTTATGTTTGCTCCTACTTAACAAAGAGGTGCAAATAGCTGGTATTCTTACAGCCTGAACTGGATCAGGATCCTGAACCCTTTGGTCTGTTAAGAAACTGTACAGTAAAGAATTGAGGCAATTGCAGAAAACAGAAAAGTACAGAATTTTTTGCATCCGTCACATTACATTTTTGCTCCTATGACATTTGCCTCTTCCCAACCTCTTATCTTCCTAGACTGTCATCCCTTTATTCTGTTTTTAAATGTTTATCTCCTGGAGGAAGGAGAGGGATGATTTATCTCTTCCTGCTGCTCCCTGTTCCTGATATCTGCCTCATACCAGGCCTCAAGAATGTAACCATATTTTGTCCAGTCATCCCTGCTTCATACTTCACTTGGTTTTCTTATCTTATGTTAACATTTTCTTCCCTCTGTCTCTCATTTTGCTTCTGCTGCTCCTACTAGAATACACACTAAGGTGAAATGAAAGGAAAAGAAAGACCACTTGTCTAATGTAATTTTAACCATCACCCCTTTCTCCTCTACTTGCCTGCATTAGATTAAATTTAAATTCTTTTGCAGAACCTTCTGTGATTAAGATATTTTTCTTGTGTTTCTGTTGAATGCTCATGATACTTGTTAGATTTGTTTATTTGGACAAGAGAAAAAGACAGCAACAATGGTCAAAAAGGTGTCTCTTCACTCTAAAAACCTGAAGTACAGTAAGATGGGGGGTATAGCAATATACAGTGAATATAGTTGTCTGTATCATTGCTGATTGTAACACATTATTGCAGCTTTACTCTGTTAGTCAAATCGATAACTGTTACTGACAAGCCTGCATTCAGATAAAAATTAGAGAAGAGCTTCCTGCTGGTGTCAGAGCTGCAGAGAATCTGGCTATGGGTATTGATAGCTAAGCTATCATATTGCCTTGGAGTTTAAAAGAAAGAAAGTCATTCTCAAATAATACTTCCATTGTAAGAGATTGTTAAAGCCACTAAATACAAGCTACTAATTGGCAGCTGAAAGTTTATTTTTCTTGGCTGAATTCTAGGGACTTTTTTTCAGCCTCATACCTCTCTGCTTAGCTAAATCGTGTAAGTAGCGGATAAATTACTTTTAATTCAATCAAGTAGGTGCCCCTTAGAAGCAGTGACAATATTAAAAAATTCGCTGTGTTCCTGTGTTTTAGTTCTGGACTGAAATCTTGCCAGAAACATGCCTCTTGAACATTTGCCCATTTTATAATCCAGATAATAGTTAAGGGATGAAAACTGTAGTGTCCTGGCAGTGCGCATTTACAAACATTGAGTCCAAAGGAGTCCAGAGCCAGTAGGTGTAAACTGATCCTGCCAAGGAGAAGTGGTATAATACAGAGCACAAGAGAAATCCACAATTATTTTTTCCACAAATACAGATATTATATTAAAACATCGAACTGCATACTTCAATAAAGTAATTTTGCAACTGTAATAGAATAGGGCGGTTGGATTAAGGACTGGATTATTGTCTGTGCTGGAAGTCACGAGAAGCATTGAACAGGCTCTTTTTGAGTTTGGTCTGGGGGTTCTGCATTTCCAGCTATATATAATCCCCATCACACCATCACAACTATGTTAGGTGCAATTAAACTGCAAGGCAAGACTATGCAAAGAACATTCTGATTAAATTATAATGTCAGATGATACAAGAAAAAATAAACTCCAAACTGGACATTAAGGGAGTCTCTGATAATATACATAGAAGAAATAAATTATATTGCTTTGAAAATACAACAGGATGTCAACCTGATTAGAGGTTTTGGCAGGACTTTAATATATAGCAGTTCTAGACAACTCATTTTAATTGCTTATATTTCTATCTTCTGCTTAAAAAGGAAATATATTTTTCTGAAAGGATACTCGATGGACTGCAAAGGCAATTATTATTTTTGAAAGTGTATTTGGAAGATGATTATAAGTGCCTATGGAGGCTAGTTGATAATTTGCTATCCCAGGCTCTATTTCAGAGATTTCAGATAAACTCCAAGTTGTTTAGTAACAAGAATGGAAATTGAAAAAAATTGCATTTGCTCCGTGGCAGCATCTATATATGTAATAAATTCCAAAGCTGTGCATAAAATGCTTAGATCCACGTCATTGGATTTTATCATAAAATCACAGGGTGTAAATATGTTGATTGTTATGTTAATTGTCATGGTCTTCTTGTTTCGATTTTATTTATTAAATACTTTCTCATATAGTAAGTGTTCACATTGCTAAAGAGCCAGAGGTTACTCGTGTAGGCTTTGACATGCTTGAAGGTAACTGCAAACAAAAGACTTTGAGGTGAAAGTTGAGACAGTTGTTTTGTTACTGTTTTGTTTTCACCGATTTGGGGGTATGCATTAATACATGTCAATGTCCATAAAGGTGTATGTTAAGTGATATTTACAAAACAGAGAGACAAAAATGTAGAGATTTTATTTTAGGCACTATACTGATAGCAAACTGTCAGTTGTATATCTGGTGGTGACAACAATCCCTCATTTTGATACAGTGAATTTGTGGACCAACCAAACTTCTGAAGCGTGCTTATAGTTTCATTTTTAAGAGTATTTTGCCATTTGGATGGCCCATAAGCATTATAAGGGAAATATTGCAACCTAGAGAAATTTCTTATTTCTCAAGAATGGTGTTTTTCTGAAGAATTACTGTTTCCTTTTTCAAGAGTGAAGCTGTATGCAGGTTGCATAGAAGTCATTACTATTAACTCACTTTTGCCTTTCCTCTGTTGGCTCTGTTACAATTAATCCTTTTCTAATTTCTCACTGATGCTTTGCTTGATAGAGTTTTCTTCTGATTTTTATGGTTTGCCTGATATAGAAAAACAAAGTGCAGCATATGGCATACTGGGAAAACAATGCTTACTTTGTCATTAGCAAATCATTCCATTTATTTTGAAGTCTTGACATGATGCTATTTCTCCATCACATGTTAAAGCTTTCACAACATTTTTTGCCAACAAGATGCCTATGGCTCTTCTGTACTCCTCAAAACCAGCAAGTTTTTCAGCTTTTATTTGGCTTTCAATCAAATCTTGCAGGTTTTGGTGGTTAAACTGATTTACAGATATGAGTACGTATTCCACCAACTGTCTTCACCAGATGCAGTAGGTATGTTAGGAATTAAGTCAAACTCTACTTTCCTGGGCCATGCTTGCCTAATTACAGTAGAGTATGCTTTAATGAGGGTTCTTCTGAGCTACCTCTGCCTAATATGGCAAACAGCCCAGAGGCAAACTTCAGATCCCAGTGTCAAGAACTGATTCATTGCTTGTCTTCAATTAACAGCTGGGCTTCAGGGCCTGGATAGAAAGCCAGAATAAGACTCTCTTTCAGCTCATGTGTTGAATCCAGAGTTGTTGGCCTTTTCCAGTGCAGATGGTATTCAAAGGCCAAATATAATAAATTTATCACATAGACGATATTGCACGGATTTTGGACAAAGAAGACAGTGTTGATTAAATTAACTGAAAGTCTTTAAATTGTGCATCAAAGAATGGTTATGGAGGATGGAAGGCACTTCATAAGGAAAGAAAAACAGAGTGTCCAAGAGTAAAATCCATATAAAACAGATCTTTTTGTTTGAGAGTAAAAAGGGTGTAGGTCACTGGTTATATAAATGAACCTTGCCATCTTTCTTTTAATTGTTTGAACTTGTGAGAGTTAATGCCAAACCTGCTTTGTTTGTGTCCCCCTTCTTTCTCATCTAATGTTATGTGCTTTCCAAAACACCAAAGAAGAAAAATTGTCATAGCATAGCATATAAAATATAATTACTAAGGATAATACTGAAAAAAAATGCAGTTTCTGCTCCTAGAAACTCTATTGCTCATCCCAAACAATATTCATGCCTCAGGAAAGAAGGAGGGAAAACACAACAGGAAACCTTCCTTTGTCAACCTGCTTTCTTTAATCAAAAAAATCATCGTTCTTGGCTAGCTCTCAAGGCAAATGTCATGGCATCCCATAATGCCGGCTGCAGGAACAGGCTCATATTCCACTAGTACATGCTGTTACACAGCCTGACCTAAATACAATGAAGAACTGGAATAGTGACATGGTTGTGAGTTGGGAGATTTTGTTTGAGAACTTTACTCAGATATAGTAGTCCACTTTTTTGGAAGAAATCTGTCAAGTCGTAGTGCAGAATAATACATTTTTGCTTCTATCTAGTTGCAGGGATAACAGCCAATTTGAAACTTCTTTTGGAAGACTTTTGTTCCCTGCCATCTGTAGATGTTTGATTGTGTAATATATGAAAGAGTGTTATGTTTAGCATCTTTCAGTCTTTCTTTGATACTACTGGTTCAAACATACATGTTCTCTTTCATTAAATAGCTAAAGTTCAAGTGGTTTAAATCTTATTTTTTCAAACTACAGAACAGCATTACTCACATACCAGAAGGCTAAGTAATGTCTGGGATTTATTAAATCATTCAGCAAAGTTGACCACAGACAGTTGCATATAGAACAAGTGCTGGAAGAAAAATAATCTGTGATGATGTTCATTATACTATAACACAGACAGACTGAGAGCCAAATACTTGGTATCATTTCTGTCTCTGCAATTATTATATTTCTTTTTAAACCTTTAACTAGCTTGACAGTTTTGGTTATAGAGGGTTTGAGAGGAAATACATAGGTAAGTTTCATTTGAAATCTTGGTAAAGCAACTATGGGCTATAATAAGATAAATATTTATTGATGACTTAAATGAATAGGTAACTTTTACTGCCAAGTTAGTGTTCTTGTACACTTGTAGAAATCTTACATTCCAAGTGTATTTGCAAAATTCTATTACAGCTTTATTTGGCAAAAAGAACATTATTGAAGCTGGAATTGGAACTAAGGGGGTTTTTGCGTCTGTTCCTAGTATTCGAAATACTTATGAATCTTTGCCAGTTTTATCAATCTTTCATAGATAAAGTGCTATTAGTGAAACATGCAAAAATTACAAAATGAATGTTATTGATCAGACAGTGCTAAACTAAAGTGTCAGAAGTAACTGAAAGGTGTTCTTGGGAATTTCAGGTCCTTACCACTGTCTAAACAGTAAACTCATTTTACAATCACAAATTGAGGATCCAAAAATTGAGCAAAGACAACAAGAAATAATTATTTCCTGCATAAAACTATAATCTGTAAATTCTGTATTATTAACTGTTATGAGCAAAAGAACATCAAACAAAGTAACTATGACAATTCCATAATAAAAGAGAAAAGTCATGCAAATTTATTTGTGCTACAGCATGTCCTCTTGGTTCGATTGGATTTTTTTGGTTAGTATTGCGTTACAGCCCAGGGAAAATATTAAACTTTTCTTTACCTTTTTTAAATTTGTTGTCTGCACATAAAAGGATATTTGTTGTGTGGATTAAGTGGTTTGTGAGCAGGATTGGATAACATAATTATGTTTTAATTTTTTTAGAAGACTGTGGGACATATTTCCCAGAAGTGAAAAATCATCCAGACAAATATTTACAGAGATGTCCAGAGTCTGTAAAAAAGTGGCTGAAACAACTGAAAAATGCTGGGAAGATTCTGCTATTAATTACAAGTTCTCACAGTGACTATTGCAGGCTCCTGTGTGAACATGTTCTTGGGTAAGTGCAAGGTCCATTTCAAATTATATCTGCCAGACAGCAACTGGAGATAAGCCTGAGCTATTGGGAAGCTAATTGGAGTTTCTTAAAGTATTGTGAATTATTTGGTTCTGAGATTTCTGGTGGGCCCCTCTCTGGTAAAGTGTGACAGGGTAGTCAAGACAAAATCGTGCATCTCTGAGCCTGTGAGCTGTGTCTGACCCACAGCACACTTATATGCTGCATCTTTTTGAGGGCATCACTATGGGATTGAATATGTCAGGCCAACACGCAGTACATCATCTGAATCCCAGTTTTATCATAAACTTTTGCTAGACTGTCTTATTTAAGCCACTTCCTTTCTGTGCTTCTCTAGCAGCAAGTGCAGCTAGTAGTACTATTTCATTTCCATGTAGCAAATTCGCAGGAAAAGCTTACAAATACTTCTTCTATTGGTGGTTTCCAAAAGATGGCTGTGCGTGAGAAATGTGCATTTACAGATCACAGCAGAAAAGATAAAACAGGCAGTTCTTTGCACTTGGCAACTAATTGAAATTGTAGTTGCTGATCACAACAGCTGTTTTTAGTGTAAGGTAAAGAACATGACTGCTCAAGTCAAATTCAGTGAAATTCAATAGAACCATCACTTACACACCTAGAAAAAAATTAATCAGTGATGCAAGTAGTTAGATGGGTGACAGGGTGAGACTATTAATTTATTATTAATCTAAGAAACAAAGTATTTCAATGTGAGCCAACATTGGCTAACACAGGATATGCCAGGGATCAGCATAGTGAATATGGCAACATAGTAAGAAAACAAGTGGTGAGGTAAAAAACAGAGCTATCCTCCAAAACCAGTCCTGCCAGTATCACTTTCCTTTTGTAGTCTCTAGGCTAAATGCTAAATGAAGCATTCGCTGTGCCAGTTCTCACTGCCTCACATGAACATTATACTTACTTGTTTGAAGGGTAAATCTACGTCCTCACAAAAAGCAGTTCTCCTTATGAGTAAGATGCCTGTGAATTAACTCTTTTGTGTAGACCGGTCTAGCTGTTTTCTAAATGAAAATTCAGTATAAAAGTAACTTCTTGGCCTCATATACTGATTTTGACTTTCTTTTCCTTGGTGAATAGTGTTTCAGCTGTTTCAGGCAGCTGTAAAAATCCTGCTGGAACACAGTAAGTAAGGTATCAGAGCTGATCAATTGCCTTTCAAAAGACAGAAAGAGATGTTCTACTAGAAGGATATTGCATCACTCTCTCTTTCCACATAAGTGTAGGATGTTCTGTGGTATTTATTACAATCGTGTTTTCCAGTGACTTATGCAGTGTGGCTTCCAAGTGTTTTCTGGAGTACTCCACTGTCCATTAGACATTACTGAAGTGGAGTTTTTTCCTAAAAATCTAAGCTTTTATTAGTTTTGTTTGTTCCATGCCTCTTGTATCGGACAAAAAGACTCTACTTACCTGTGCTGCTTTTTGCTGTACTGGAATATAGTTTAGGTTCACACCTATTATCTCTGCCCTTAACTTTAATTTGACCAGGCTAACTGCATTTTATTCTTCACATTAGCCCTTACTAATTGCATCTACATAGTCCTTTATTAGTTTCTACCCTTGTTCTTTCAGTTAAGCAATGTGATACTGAGAAGTCCAAAACTGTATAGTAATAAATAAAAAATCCTAATGATAAACAGAGATGCATGTAAAATTTTAGCCTCCTACTCCTAATATCCTTACTTTGTAGCTGTTTACTTTTTTGCACTTTTTTAAGTTCCTTTTTGGCTAAGAAATTATTGTCTTCATAAAATCTGTGCTGGGAAATTCATGCTTAAGTGTATCATTTACCCATTTAATAATCAAAATATCCCAGTTGTGTTCGTCTGGCCAAATTGTCCTTAGCTAAAAGATATTTTGGTAGGGAGAGGAAGTGTAAGAGAAAATTTCATTTTGAAATAAAATTAGAACTGTTTTCCAGCCAGAGCACACACATACTGCTGGGACCAGTGCATAAGGCATGTAAACCTACAGAAGCAAGTGCCAGTTCATTCACACAAGGAGCATCACGGTGTGACTTTTCAGTCTTACCTGTCATGAGAATGCTTGTCTGCTTAACTGAATGTTTAAGTGTTGGCAGGAGCACACCTAAAGACGAGTCAATCATCACATAGTCACTGAAGTCAGGAGTCATTTCACTTTTCAGGAATGTTAGCCATCTAAAAGCTGAAAATTTTTCGAAGCTGGTCATTTCATTTCCCTCTGTGGTTACTGGAGAGAAAACACTGGGCATATCCTTGGCAATTCATTCTGTATGGTAGAATTATGTCTGAAACGAGTGGGATGAATTACCTTCTAAGAATGTGACTGTTTCTCCATTGGCTCTGTCTGTGGTGTCAATCACTATCTGTGAATTCAGTGTGCAATTTTTAGATGGTTAAAGTTATGTGAGATACATCCTACCCTTTGTCTTAGCTGTTTGCGGTAACCACAGGCCACTCTACCAGGTAGTAACTGGAACAGATTTGATTTATGTGTATTGTTACACAGTAATGTAACATGTCTTTCATAAAACTAGTAGCTTTGTACATGAGATTTAATATGTTTCAAAAAAGGCCACAGATAACACATCTCCTAACACAAAACATACAAACGTTTTTCTACAACAGAGCAATAAAAAGTTAAGAAATCTTTTGAAAACGCGGTTTGTTCTGTTTCAATTTTTTTTATACAAAGCACTTGCCACTGTTCCCACAAATCATAGAATCATAGAGTCATTTAAGTTGGAAAAGACCTATAAGATCATTGAGTTCAAGTGTTAACCAAGCAATTCTGTGTTGACAGCTAAGCCGTATCACCAAGTGGCACATCTACACATTATCTGAACACTTCCAGGGACGGTGGTTCCATCACTTGCATGGGCAGCCTGTTCCAATGTCTGACCACCCTTTCTGTGAAGAAATTTTTCCTAATACCTAATCTAAACCTCCTCTGATGTAACTTGAGGCTATTTCCTCTCATCTTCTCACTTGCTACTTGTTCTCCATTGTGCTCCTGAAGTGTTTGCTTTATTTTACAAGTTCAAGCTTAACATCCCTATGGAAGCATTATTTGCACTGTATGCTAATTTGAAAAGTTTATCTCCGTCAATACTTTTCACCTAAGGACAGAAGAGCCTTGCCTGTTTGCTCAGCTTCTGGAATTTTCCACACTGAAGCACATTTTTAAAACACAACATTGTCATATTTGATGTTGCTTCTTTCAAAAAGGTAAAGGTTTGCATATGGTCACAAATGTAGAAAAACAGACAAAGCTAAAATTTAATTAGAGGAAGGAAATTTAAAGGACTTTTATTTTAAGGGTGGAATGTAATTTTGAGCACAAAACAAAAGGTTGAAGATAAGCTCATAGGGAGAGCATTCAGTTTTTGAGTTAAGATATCTCAGTCCCATGTAGGATTGTGGATTTTTTGGAAGTGACACAGTTATAGTTTACTTCCTCTGCTGCTGATAGCATGTGTGGCAGGTTGACCTTGGCTGGAAGCCGGGTGCCCACCCTGCCACTCTATCACTCCCCTTCCCAGCCAGACAGGGGAGAGAGTAAGGTGGAAAGCAATTTGTGGGTTGGGATAAGGCAGTTTATTTAAAGCAAAAGTGAAGGATAACACGGTTATTCTCTACTTCCCATGAGCAGCGATGGTTGGCCACTCCCGAGCAGCAGGGCTTCAGCACGGGTAACAGTTCTTCAGCAGGCAGCCACTGGAGACAATTAATGCCCCCCTTCCTGCTCCTTGCCTTAGCTTTAATATCTGAGCTGATGTCACGTGGTCTGGAATACCCCTTTGGTCAGTTTGGGTCAGCTGGCCTACTTGTGTCCCCTCCCGGGGTCTTGCCCTCTATTGAGGAAGGAATATTACAGTGCTGATGCTGTGCTCAGCAGTAGCCAAAACACTGGTGTGTTATTAATGCCCTTCTAGCTACCAATGCAAAGCACAGAACTGTGAGGGCTACTATGAGGAAATGAACTCCAGCTCAGCTAGACCCAATGCAGCATGTCAGTGCCTATGGCCATCCTCAACTTGCTGTCTGTGATTTCTTTGTTCCGTGCAAGAGTATCCATCATTTTTGTATGT
The DNA here is from genome assembly GCF_036250125.1 of Pseudopipra pipra. Taxonomy (NCBI): domain Eukaryota; kingdom Metazoa; phylum Chordata; class Aves; order Passeriformes; family Pipridae; genus Pseudopipra; species Pseudopipra pipra. The sequence goes on along the minus strand of NC_087551.1, from coordinate 67,164,765 downwards.
TATATGCAATAAAGTCACCTAAGCAATGAAACAATTCTAATAAAATAAAATACATCATAGAGGAGAGATGTTTACATTTTCTTACATACCATGCTGAAACATTCAAATACCAATTTGTTTATAGGGATCTAATGAGCTTTGAAAAACCTGAATTTAGTAGTGGGATTCAACTGGCAGATTAAGACTCAAACTTGGTAGGTGTTTATTTGTAACACCTAACACGTCTAACTTCCCTGTAACCAGCAGGGATTTAGTGAGAGCAGCCAGTGGAGCCTGAAGAAGGAGTTCAGCTATCAAAATGGCATTTCAACTTTAGGGTATGTGAAACCACACTTCATTGACTTGGTTAATTAGATCTCTGTTGTCTGCCAGTGGCATCTTAGATACCCATTAGACCTGTGCATACCTACATTATGGATACCAACCATATAAGCACCTGTGTTTAAGTGACTTCAGTTGCTTCCTATCCCATCGCTTCACTTCGTATATTCTTTGTCAAGAAAGTCCCTCATTTATATCTTTCTGTGTATATCTATGCATATATTGCCATCTGAAATGAAGATATGTCATTTATTACATGTTCTCCTGAGATCGAGGAATGTCTTTTTACTAATAATGAGTGATCTCAAAGATCACTGTGGGTTTGACTCCCTTTTGACAACCTCAGGAAAAGCTGGGCAATAGTGACATGGAACAAGTATTGGGGAAAAAAATGTGATAGAAGCAAGTGCCTTAAAGAAGTGCTTTGATATTTTCTTAAGTCTTAAAGAGTATTTAGTAATTAGCTAATTCATTAGTTTAACTAATCAAATTTCCTTTACTTTCTAGGAATGATTTCGAAGAGTATTTTGACATTTTAATCACGAATGCTTTGAAACCTGGTTTCTTCTCCCATACACCAAACCAAAGACCTTTCCGAACTCTTGGTAAGTTCAGCCATGACCCTCTTCTCATCTGCTTACCTTTATGAAAAAAAAAGAAAAGAGAAATAAGGCAACTGAACGCTGGCATGGAGGTGGAAAGTGAACTCTACACTCTTAGCATTCTGTTAAGACTGAAGAGCACTGAGAAATTAAGAATTACAGTGCTGAACACATTTAAAAGGCAGAGCTGTGACAGTAATTAAAATTACATTGGTGCTCAGATATTGCATATTTATGAAAAAGAATCCTCTTCTTTATTGTGATGACAAGATCATGCACCTAAAATTAAATTTTGTTCTCAGAAAAAATATAGCAGAAATATTTAAAGATTTAAAGGAAATTCAGAGAATGGTACAAATAAAATTACAAAACTGAAGGAAAGGATTTATGATGGAAATCCGACAGTATTAAATGTGTTTTCTTTGGCTAAATAATGACAGAGTAGGTGAAAAGGAAGTACCCCTATACTCAATTTAATTAAAACAATCCGACACATTTGGTAATGTTGTCCATTAGGTAATTACGGTTGTAACATAAGAGTTTTATAAGAACAGTGTTTGTTGAACCACAAATAACAATAGTAATGTGGCTGAAGATAGTTAATTTTTCCATATTTTGGTAAATACCTGTATGATTAAGTGTTACCTGAAAATTAACCTTATATCCAAAATAGCATAAGGCAGCATATATTGAACCATATTTTATCATTTTATGCCAGGAAAGTCAGCATTCCAGCCCAAAAGAAATTCTCTTTGTGGAACTTTTACAGTAAAACTAAAACAAGCCACAGAAATATATACTGAAACTACATTTTAATGTTTCACATATTTATATAGGAAAATAAGTAAGAAATATCTTAAGTGTGATTTTTAAAGAATTAGTTCAAATAGTTGCCAAGCTGACAATCTGAGAAAAAATAATCTCAGAAGGGAAATTGAAACTATTCATGTGAAAGGAGGGAGGGGAGTAAAATCATAAAGAGTGAAAAAGGGTCAGTTCTGCAACCATTTTATTTAGTTTCATACAATGCAAATTGAAAATTAAATGTAGTTCATTTTTGATTATTTTAAACAGTCTGATAAGCCTGACTTCCTGAGGAAATCCTGCTGTGTCCCTCTGTCAGTAATCCAGCCAGCAACTTTTAAAACCGTTGGCTAGTTTCAATAAATTTAATAGACAGTGAGAAAGCTCCAAAATACATTTGGGTTTTTCGTGCAAATAAGGGCAGAATAGAGGAAGGAGACCAAGTTACTGTCTCCATTTTGTGTAGCATTGGCTTAATCACCATATTAGATTGTAAGGACCAGTTTTCATGAAGCTGTCTCTTTCTCATGCTTTTAAACAGGAATAGCATTCTCTGGAGTCCTCCTATTAACTTAGTGCTTTTCACTCACTTTATGTCTTGGCACTGCAAAGAGGCTCACATAGCAGTTGATCACTCATTACATGAACACCTTATAAATGCAAAATAAAATGTAGTTCTGGACACCTCACTATCTAAACAGATAAGGGACACAAACATGACTAAAGGAATCATCAGATAAATAATTTGTTGAAACAACTAGCCTCAGAGTGGATATTTTTTAATATAATTATATTCAATTGACAGTAACTAGTTTCTTCTGAAAGACCAACCAGAACATGCAAAGGAAAGAATTATGCACATAGGACAGGCTTTTAGAGACATGTTTTGAAGTAGTTAAGAGCTTGTTTAAGAGTATGTGAAGTTTAAACCACAAAAATAGGAGCATTTGTATGAGAAAATGCATGGAATAATGTATACAACCATATAACTTCAGAGTAGTCACTGATAGTTTCACCCAGTCACCCCAGATAGCTAGGAACACATTTAATTTCTGAAACAGGAAACAGTGAAGCTTCTAATACATTGAGGGGGAGCAGTTTTCCAGTTTCCAGAATTTTTTTAAGGCTTTCTTTCATATCAGAACCACTGAAAATTCAGAATTTCAGTTTCTAGTTTCTATCCTCCTTTTGCCAATATTTCCAGCAGAAGAGTTTGGCCACTGTGCTTCACATCAGGGAGAGAAAATTTCCTTATTTTTACTTTGAATAAGGAAAGATCTAGAGGTGAACATCATAGTAAATATTTTCTTTAAGCACAAGCTTTTGCTAGTATAATTTAGGGGGAAAAAAGCTTCAGTAGGTGAAAGAAAACTTCTTCCCTGAAGAAATGCGTTGCAGAAAGTGAAGTAACTGCTTATCATTGCTATCCATTTCTCCAAGTCTGAGTTTCAGCCATGTTCTCCATCGGTAGTTCTGAGCTGCAGTAAATTCCTAATGATACTGTAATTCCTTCTATTCCAAGGGAATTCTGTTATAAATGGGCTTAAGGATAAGGCACAAAATATGGAATGTGTTGTTAATTTCAAACACCCCAAGTGTTGCATTGTGTACTGGGGTTAAATGTTATTTATCTGTAACAGGAATTCTGTTGCAGATTTACTAAAGGAAAGGTTTTGAACAGTACTAAACAGACGTATAAATTCTTTTCAGTAAATGAGTTCAAAAGGCAGCTGTGTTCAGTAAACATTTGAAGGAGAACGAGAAACAGGACAAGATGACAAAGGAGGCATTGTCTGGAAATGTGATATCTGGTAACTGCTCTGCAGAAGTGTTTTTTCAGTAGACAAGTAATTTTAGAGCTAATCCATTTAGAAACCATGAAAAATTATTTTAATTGCTCAATTAAAATTGCATCACTACTTCATTTGAATTTCAAGATGTGCATCATTTAAAGCAATCAAAACACTCTGAAATCCTGAAAGATTTGTATGACTGCTTTTTATTGAACTGGGACACTGAAAAGCACAATAGTTAATTATTTAATTTTTCATTATTGTCTTTCAAAGTATTATTCTGTTAAGTGGAGGAACAGTTTATGTGTATCTTTACAGATTTTAGAAGAGCTGCACTTATTTTTACCTGGAAAAACCATTTTTATAATTAGGAGGAACTTATGTAGCAAAGCACATAATTTGTGAGAACAGTGCTATACATAAAAAACCCCAAGACTTTACTACCATAATACAAATATCCCATAATTTACTTGTTATTCACAAGGTTACATTTTCTTTTACAAAGGAAAATCCTTCACATGGTTCTTGAAAGTACTAATAATATCTTGAACTACAGGATCTAAGGATCAAGTTGAAAATGTTTGTGTAAATCCTTTGTTGACAATGAAGGATTTTCTTTGCTTTCAACAGCTACATCCAGCTTAATTTATCATTCCAGGATAAATGTAAGGACTTGAAGTAATATAAACAGAAAATACAGTTGTGACTTATATGATAATCTGCAACACATGAAGATTTCTGTAAAATTTTACGTCAGAGCTTTCCCTTTAACACATCACTTGTTAATGTATATCAAATTACTAGTGTGACTGCCAGCTCTGATCATTGTCAAATACATTTTTTTACAATCCAAAATAACAATTGAAATGCTAAAGATAACCTTTAATTCCCTGAAAGCCTTCTATAAGTCTGTATGCACAGGGAACTCTGCTTGGTCTTTAATAAGACTTATATATATTTTATTTCCAACTCGGGCGCAGTTACTGTCTTTTCTGATCTGTTTTTTTTTTTTAATAAATTGAAAATGTGTTGCAGATTGTTTCAGTTTCTGAATTTACAACATATTTAAAAACACATGTATATCCTTGTGTATATGTGTGTATGTATGTACAGACTGAAAACAATCCTATAGATGGAATGTCAGTGGATGCCACATTTCTGTGAGATTGTGGTGCCTTTATCCTATGCCCAGAGAAACAAACCCACTCTCCTTCTCCTGCAGAGAGTCTCAGGTTTTCAAAGCCTGCTTTCAGTTGCATTCCCAGGCTGTCTGCCTTATTCCTGAACTTGAATTTCTGTCCAGCTTATGGTGCCTCTGCTGCATCATGTAGCTTTCAATTTAAGAAACTCTTTCAGTCCTCCAATTTTTTATGATTTTCTGGTAACTGACGTTTCTGACATTTTAACAGTTCTCTGCAGAAGCTTTTTACCTCCTTCAGTCATTTTTCTCTAGCCTTCCAAGAATACAGGAAAATTCTATAAGCTGAAAGGACCAATTAGAAAAGAAAATAAAGGGACAGGATATAAAACGATATACTTCTAGACTGAAGACCATCTTTGATTACTAGGGATTGCAAGTCTTCAGAAGTTGGTGATCCCATGTCTGTTCTCTTTGAGTTTTCTTCTGTCATCCTTTGTGACATCTGGGCTTGACTACTGCCGAGATGGGCTGCAGAACTGAGTGGAGAATGAGGGCTGATCCTATATAACTATTTTTTTTAATTTATATTCTAAGGCTTCTTAGGCCTGAGGAGTGGTATCAGGAAGGCAGTGCCTTCCTTCATGTGTAAGGCATATAACTTCTTTTTATTTGAGATTTCTGTCTTTACCACCGGAAGAATACCAAAATACTACCCAGTTTTATATTTTATAAAAATATTTTATTTTTATATTTTATAAGACCTTTAGTAAAACTGTAGAATATATATTAAAAATGGGGAAATTTTGAAACAGATTGCATTGCACTATTATATATATAATTTAAATAGTCTTGCCTTATTCACTCGTTGAAGAACATAAATGCCACTCTAGAAAATTCTGATTAAATTTTTGACCAAAATACATTGAATTCAATCTACAATACAATCGCTATAACTGCTGTATACTAGGTATTTCAGTTACGACCTCTCCCAGTGAAGGTTACCTTGATAAGAAAAGAATTATTTTTTTTTACATCAAACTGTGAGGTTAAAACATGAAAGCATAGCTACTCTTTTTGACTATGTTAAATTGTTCCCATCATGTCTTCTAACCAATCTTGCCTTGCATTATATCATCAGATCTTCATATTTAAATGTAGATTCAAATTTAAATTTAAAATAGTTTTAGATTTATCCTTTAGCTCATGACAGCACAGTTTTTGGTATTTTCATACATCGACTTGATATCTGATGAAGAGCTCACTCTACCAAGAGGAACCTGGTCTTTTGCTGCACCTGTGAGTCCTTACTCAAATAGATGGGTTGTGGTCCTCAGTCTGCAAAAGCTGTCGTATTTTCCACAGATTTGATCTGTGCTGAACTCCTCCAGCCACAGGTCACTGCAGGGATTAAAAAAGACTTTTTCTTTTGTTGTTTGATGTGGATTCCCAGTACATCTTTATCCTTGAACGCTGAAGATCAGATGCCCACTGCTCCTTCCAGGAGCAGCAGAGGAGATGAGGGGAAGAAAAATCTCCTGACCTAAATGTAGAGGTGCACAAGGGCAGGTATGTGAGACAAAGATGAATCAGAGAGGGTCTAGGAGAGCCAGGGGATGGGAAGGGAGAGCAGAGCAGAGCAGCACAAGGAAACATACAGAGAAGAGGGATTTCACTCTGATGGGGTTTTCTGAATTTCAGGTCTTTGCTTTCTGTCTCTTCTGTTGCCTCAAGGAGGACTTTAGAAATAAGGCTTATGTGTCAAACACATAGCTTAAAATTATGTACCCGTGTCCTGCATTAACTGGGCCTCCCAGCTGGCCCTGCAGCTACAGCAGGGGAGGCAGCACTGTCTTCGGAGGGCTCAGGAAGCCTTTTGTGAGGAAGCCCACAAGGGGCCTCTTCTCACATCTCTCAGTAGGCACAAACAGAATAATAACAGCACCGGCAAAGGACAATCTATGTAATCTTCTCCTCTAGTGACTCAGAGTGTTCCTTTATGTAATACAGCTGTGCTTTTTGCCATTATTCTAGAGATGGTGACTCTTCATATCAGTCTGCGTGACTCTTCATATCAGTCTGCCTGAAAATATTTTATAACATGAGGCCACAAAATAATGCATTTTTGCTCAGAGCTTATGAGAGAGTGACATATAAAGATTGCCCTGGCTGCAGACTGCATTATTCAAGAGGTATAAAGTCCGTAACTGTTTCCCATATGTCTTCTGAAGTGACTGCCCTCATATTGTAATATCTCACAGTGCCCCATAGCCTTGAAAAGCAATGTTATCCTTTATAAGGGAAATGCTGTTTAGTGATTCTTTAAAGTGTATTGGCACTGTTTTCCGTGGCTATTTAGGAAAGAAAAAGAAAAAGAAAAAGAAATATTTTTACTAATAAATAGTGGTATTTTGTACTCTAGCTTTCAAAACTAGAACTTTTTGTAGCTCCAGGGATCATGACATTAATATCAGGAGTCTCTTAATGCTTTAATATCAGAAACAGGTTCTGTATTAAGCTGGCAGTAGGAGGTCCATTGTTTGAAGGCATATAATACCTTATTCTGTACACAAGTCACCATTGAGAAATAATTTCCTACTCTTACCTCAGCCAAGGATTTTCATTTTATCCATCATTTCTGGAGAAAGAGGAGTTTCTTTTTAAGCAAATATTCCATGTGGATGATTATATAGAGAGATCTTCATGATAGAATCTGACCATTTTTAATTTTTATTATGAAAAACCATAAGGATTATGGAAGTGCCTTATAGAGGTGATTCCTTCATCTGACACCCTCTTTGGCAGCATGATCAATGTCTGACTCCACTTTCTGAAAAGCAGGGTAGGGTAGGCCAGTAGGGCTGACAGTGGGAAACACTTACAAAGAAATTTCATCTTATGAAGCAGGTTTTGTTTTCATAATCCAGTGAAGAAGCTCAGAGAGTGTTTCCTAAAATTTACAGTGTCAAGCTCCCTGGACAACTCTTTCCCCTCCCACCCTTGGTTTAAATGATCTTAGTCTAAAACTATTCCACTTTGTGTATTGCCTTTGCACTGATACCTTGCATCAGTATGCCACAGATTTTTTTTATGACAGTGTAAACAGCTGTTTTAGGGACTTCTGGTTTCCCAGTATTATAAGGCACTGTAGACAGTTGTTTGTAGACAAACATCAAAAAATCAATACATGTTACCTTGTAATCAAAGGGATTTACCATTTAGTCATTTTAAAGTTTGCTAGACAGTACCTGTGTGTAGTTTGAAATCAACACTTCGGGAATCATTTAAGAATAAATGTCTTCAATTGTAATTAAGCCATGGAATAGGGAGGATGGGAGACTGTGGTTAAGGATCTCTTTTCTAACAGTAAATTTTATTTCATGTTTGATAAACATAGGATTACTTGACAGTAACAGTCTGGATTTTGGGTTTTACGTAAATTGGTCTATGTGAAAGTATTTAAAACAGGTGTAAAAAGCAAAATAAAGTTGGGCCAGCACAAACATCCTTTTGCAGAGCAGACTGTTAAAGTCACAGGCAGACACAAAACATTTTTAACAGGTGATTGCAAAACATTGACATAAAGCGTCATTTTTTCTGATAGCTTTCAAAGTCCTTGACTGCCATATTTGATGGTCATTACCTCATAAAAAAACAAATGCTTTGTACATTTATGTTCTATTACGGAGATAATGAATTAGAAATTGAGGACGTGTTTGTTTACTAATTGGCAGTATATAATTTACAACCCTTTTGTAAAATAATGCAAGGAGACACTCCACAGTTTGCACTGATGGTATGTGTATCCAGTGACACAGTTAAACTGGTATAATTTCTCCAAGTTGTGACTCTGTAGTAGTTAGACCATGCAGTAGCCAAAGGACAACTTTCCCTTACAGTACATCCCTCTTAGCAAACTGAGCAGGGTAGCCATTCCTTTCTCCTAGGAGGAGGAATGGAATGAGTGTGGGGTTTTTTGTTTATCTGGATGATTTTTTTTTTAATGTGCTTTACTAGTATTTACTTCAGAAGTGCTGTGAGGCCAGATTGTCATCACATCATTTATACAAATTCTCACCAATGACAGGTTTCACTCAGGCATTTTACAACACATCAGGAGCTAGAACTCAAGCAGCCAAGCTGTCTCTGTTTCTATCAGGAGGGCACAGTGTTGGCCTGACTATGGCAATTCACTGGAAACCTGGAGCATGGGTCAGGTGCTGGGGTTTCAACTGATGGCCCCTCCTAACTGGTATGGGAGATATCTGGTTATCAGCTGAGTTGACCGTTGGAAATTGGGTTGAGTGCTCCTTCTTGAGCTCCTCTGGTGTATGCCTTAACCATATTAGTCAGAGGAGCTACCAGGACACAGGGATAATTCTTTAACATTTAGTCTGTTTACCTAAGCGTTGAGGTTTATACAATCACGTGGCATATGTGAGTAGGAATTTCTGTCCATCCCCTACTGCAAATCTCTATCAATAATGCAATTTCAACCACATTTGAGTGTGGCCCAGTATTCTCAGAGATACTGCAGCCTCAGCAGGCTGCAGAGGAAAAAAAATTGTTCTGTCACTGCCAGTGCAAAGAAAGGCTGAATTATAAACTTACCCTTGATTAGATACTGGAGTATCAGTCCACAAGAGCCTAGCCACAAATGACCTGCTACTGGAAAAGCACCCATGAGACTTTCTACCCTATTAGACACTCAGTGAATCCAGTGAAACTGCAAGACATAACTTCATAGGAAGATGGGCCCTATTATTTCCACTGTTGTTCATAAACAATTCCTTGTCTATTTTTTTTTTTTAATTTAATTATTTTTTTTTAAACAGAAAAATACTGTCTTTGAAGTATGTCATCTCTTTGTTGCTGAGTATTGAGATTAATGCTGAGCTGCAGATGCATTTTCCAATGCCCATCCTTCTTTAAAAGAAAAAATTATAGTAAATGTGTCAGGCCAAGGTCTTTATATGTTTGCATAGTGTTCAAAGTACCTCAGAGGATAAAAGGAATAAGAAGTTTTTCATCCTAAAATCAAAACAGTGAAAAACTGTAACTTTCTTCGGCATAAAGACAGCACGGTTTGCTTCAGCTGATTACCTTTGATATTAAATAGCATGTTTGGCACAAAGCTGATAAGAAAGCTAGTTCAAAGAAAGCTAAAACTGCTGTTTTCAAAAGCATGGTATCAACAATATTCCTTTTGTTAAAACTGGAAAACATGTTTAGCATAATTGCTAAGTACTCTAAACCCAGAATTCTTTGTGTATGGAGAGTTCATTTTCCTTTTCAAAAGGAGTTACAGTAACTACTGCAGTACCACTACTGCAAAGTTACTGATTATATCAAGTTATATTCGAAGCCTGGATAAAACTAAAACCCCATTTCTTTAAGGTATTGTGCAAGGACATGATAAGAATCAGTCTCTGTCTTTGAGGAACCCACAGGCAGACCAGATAAAAAAATGGTAGAAAAACAAAAACACCTGCTTTTCTGTTAGAGCCAAGGAACCAAGATAATGAATGACTTAACCTATAATCGTATCTCTGGCAGATCAGCATATTCACCTAAGATATCTAATGTCCTAATCCAGAAGCAATAAAGAACTGTAAACTGAGTTTGCATAAGGACTCCATCAGTCTTAATTGTGAAAATCCTTTTAGCCCTTTTCAAAGATTTAGCATAATGGGAAAATTAAGATAACATAATTGCAATTAATTCTGCTGGATTTACTTTTTACGGTTCAGTGACGTATCCTATATAAATTCAAGGAACTGGACCTTTGAGCTTAATGTCTTTTATACTGAAATTATTCAAATTATTCAATGGTTATTCAATAATTATTTCAAAATATTGGAAGTAATATACTAGATTAATTGTTTGTTTTGGAAGACAGTTGCATACCAGTGCATCAGACCATGTTTATGTTTCATTTTAATGGAAGAAACTTCTTCATAGAGAAGCATGTCAAATGCCTTTAAACACATATGCTATGTGATTGTGAGGTCATCAGAAGTCAACATCTACAAAAAATCCTCAATCATAGTTTTGTGATCACCTTCCAGTGTTGCTACTTTATTGTCTTTTATTTCAGGATGTTGGCAGAGAATGGAACTGTGATACAGTCTAATCAGGAGATGATAAGACAGAGAGATAAGGCAAAAAACCTCCACATTTAGGAAGCCAAATTAATCAAGATATGCAGCTTCTTTTTACAGCAGAATGAGCTGCTAAGGGCCTGTCAACCCCATCCTCTCTCTGCAGTAAGTCCCTAGAGAACATGAATTGCCATATCTGAGTCTGTGTTTTCAAAACCAAAGCCTAAATGCCTAAATGCCCCTTTTATATTCCAGAGAAGACTGTGTTCATCAAATAGATTGTTTGACTTAAGGGAATTCTCCTCCAACACATGAAAATATTATTAAGAGGAGATGATTTTTTCCTCCATATTCTCTGTGTTAAGATGTCTTAATGATCAAGTAGTTTGTGGCTTCTTTGCATTGGATACATGGTAGCTCTCACCAGTATAATAACTGAAGAATGTCCAGCAATTATTTATACAGATAATTCGATTCAATATCTGGAATTCTAGACTAGAAGGGTGTGGGGGTTTTAATATTGCTTCTGGTTATTAATGTTATTTCACCTTCATTCTATCTCCCAGGACACATAAGAATGCCCATCAAGAGTGTCCATGACTGGGAGGGAAGAACTAAACTGGAAATTTCAAAAGTTTGAAAGAAACAGTAGGGAAACAGACTATGCACAACCCAACAGCTGTTCTGTCACTAAGAGAATACATGCTTCCTTTTGATTTGTGTATTTTTACTATTATATTGTTGAACAGATACATTTTATTTTGTCCATTGAATAATAAAGGTCCCACTGGAAAACTTAAACATTCATGTAGATCATTACGAGACTCTACTGCTGTTTCTAAGTAGATGTTACACCCTTGGTAGATTATTCAAAACCTGGCTTTTCTTCTTGCTAAACCTTTATCAGAGAACTTGATAGTTTTCAGAAGCTATTTTTTTACATGAATTTACAAGCCTCTCCCTGTTTTGATTTAACTGCAGACAGTGACCAAGCCCCACGCAGCCATTCGTTCACTCCCCACCATTGGGACTGGGGAGAGAGTCAGGAGGATAAAAGCCAGAAAACTCGTAGGTTGAGATAAAGACAGTTTTTAATAGGGAAAGCAAAAGCTGCACACTTAAGAAAAGCAGGGAATTAATTCACTGCTTCCCATGCTCAGGCAGGTGTTCAGCCACCTCCAGGAGAGCAGGGCCCCATAATGCATAGTGGTTACTTGGTAAAATAAACACTATCACTCCAAATATCCCCCGCTTCCTCCTTCTTTCTCCTGCTTTATGTACCGAATGTGATGCCATATAATATGGAATATCCCTTTAGCCATTTTGAGTCACTTGTCCCAGCTGTGCCTCCTCCCAAATTCGCATGCATCTCCAACTTTCTTGCCAGCATGGCTGTATGAAAAGCAGAGAGGGCCTTGTCTCTGTGTAAGCCCTGCTCAGCAGAAACATTTCTATTATCATTGCTGTGTTCAGCACAAATCCGAAACACAGCCCCATACTAGCCACTGGTAAGAAAATTAACTCTACCCCAGCCAAAACCAGCACACTCCCTCAAACAAAAATTGACTCAGAATTACATTGTAAGGGTTATGCCATATGTTGAAAATCACAGAGGTCAGTTTTGAAACAAATAAGTACCAGGAATAGATACAGAAACCACATTGAATAGAATCTACTCTGGCTATCTATTGTTTATCTTCAGCCAACTCCCATTGTAGGCAGTGAAGAGCTAGCAGACACGGTACAGTGCCCAAACAGCAGTGCCTATACTGCACAGAAACATTGGCCCCATTGACTCGGTGCTGCGCTCTGCGGTGGCTTTGCTTCCTGTTGTAGAACCTTCTGTGTTTCTACACCTGGATCTGAATCCCAGCCACGTTGTACTCCTCGGATAATTACGGACCTAATTACGGGCTAATCAAGAGCCCCAAGGAACTCAAACACAGGTCTTGCAGAAAGTGGCATAGGACCTATGGAAGCTAGGATGCCTGGGGGATAGGTCAATACAAGTTTGTAAACTTCACCGGTCCACTAAGATTTGGTGCAAACCTGTGAGAAATAACTACACATTATAGTTCTTAAACAGCTGTCAAAATACAAAGGGAATTGCTGGAAGAAAGAAAGATTACCTGTGTCATAGGGGACTTACCATTATGACTTTGCAGGGAAAAAACATTCTTTGACATACATCACATGTTCACAAAAAATACATGATAGATGATGGGGGGTGTGTTCATCTCTGTTCTCCTTAATTGTTTTCATCTGTAGAATTCAAAAAGAAGTAGATGATTAGACAGAGAACTTCATAAGGAGTTACCTTGTGATTTGATTTGTAATTAATTTGGAAATTGGAATTGAGGCAGTTTGTAGTAGAGCAAAAATAGAGTCGTGTATGGTACATTCCTAGCAGAGCAAGAGCTGGCAACCAGTGCAGAAAGCTTCCCTTCAGCATAGTTTCCATGAATCTCTATGTGCTGGTTTTCATTAAGGAGCTTTATTCTCTTGTGTGTTCTTCCAAAATGTCAAGCTTTTATTAAGGTTAGCCTGTAGAATTGTTTTTTGCAGAAAGCACATTTTAATCTTTGTACTGCAGGCATCAAATTGCTATTGGAAGCAAGCAGTGAAAGGAGCTGGTTAGGAAGACGTAAAAATGAGCTGAGAACATGAAGAAGAATCCTGACCAAAGCTTGAGCTGAGATCTGCTTGAGTTTTATATGACAGCTAATCTCTGCTTCAGTTTCCCAGTTTCTGAATACTACAGCTTACCCAGTGTTTATGAACCACCCAAGAGAACTGCAAAGTGATCAGTCGCAGAGGAGAGCGGCAACAAATAGCAGGTGTGGATTTATTGCATATGGGGGAAATCTCAGTTGTGTACAGTATTGCCTTGTTCAGAAGCAGCTCTGCCTTCCTCAGCTAGTACAAGTAAATTAAAGGTCAGGGAATACAAAAATGGACATTTATTGGGACATTGCAGTGTTTAGGTAAGTATATAGTCCTCTGTAGCTAATGTTCAGAAAGGAATTAGTTCTTGCAAGCTGAAAGCTCCAAAAAAGGTTAAAGTAATGTACCAACTTTTTCCTCACTATCTTTGTTCTTCAATCTTTCTTTATTATTCATATTTGGCTCCACATGTCTTAAACTTCAATATGTATCTTGCATGTTTTTTCTAGGTAGAGTTAGCAACCCCAGGACTTTTTCTCTTCTTTAGTAAACATGTTGATTCTATCCGGATTCTTATCTGCTGTAAAACCACTTTATGTATTATTGCTGTCCACAGATGTATTATTGCTGCCTCTGTGATACTGCCAGACTAAGGCTGAATGCTCCAAGATTATTATTTTATGTGGACTAATAGTAGCAAAAGATTTTATCTATGAAATTCCTGAATAGTGAGATCTGGCACAATGCTCTTGGTTCTGAGAAATAAGGTAAAGCATATTTTCATGTAGATACTGAGTGATTTTGCAAATCATACGAGTAGCACAGATAAGAAATGGGAAAGGTATTCATATAATCTTAAAATCATAGAACGGTTTGGGTTTGAAGGGAACCTCGAAGATCATCTATTTCCAACCCCACTGCTGTGGGCAGGGACATCTTCTACTAGACCAGGTTGCTCAGAGCCCCATCCAACCTGACCTTGAACACTTCTAGGGATGAGGTATCCACAATTTCCCTGGGTAACCTGTTCCAGTGCCTCACCACCCACACAGTAAAGAATTTTTTCCTAATATCTGATCTAAGCCTACTCTCTTTCAATTTAAACCCATTCTCCCTTGTCCTGTCAATACATGCCCTTGTAAGTAGTCTTTGCCTGTCTTTCCTGTAAGTTCCCTTCAGATATTGGAAGGCTGCAATTAAGTCACCCCAAAACCTTTTCTTTTCCAGGCTGAACAATCCCAATTCTTTCTGCCTTTCCTCATAGAAGAGGTGCTCCATCCCTCTGATCAACTTTGTGATCCTCCTATGGAGTCACTCCAACAGCTTGATGTCTTTCCTGTGCTCAGGACCCCAGAGCTGGTTGCAGTACTCCAGGTGGAGTCTCACCAGAGCAGAGTAGAGGGGCAGAATCACCTCCCTCGACCTGCTAACCACTCTGCTGACCACTCTGCTTTTGATACAGCCCAGGTTACCACTGGCTTTCTGGGCTATGAGTGCACGTTGCTGGGTCATGTCCAACTTCTCATCCCACAGCACCCTCAGTTCCTTATTGGCAGGGCTGCCCTTGATCTGTTCACCCTGCAGCCTGTACTGATACCGGGGATTGCCTTGACCCAGGTGCAGCACCTTACACTTGGTCTTGTTAAACCACATGAGATTCCCATGGGCCCAATTCTTCAGCCTGGATAGGTCCCTCTGGAAGGCATCCTATCCTTCAAGTGTATAAACCACACCACTCACCTTAGTGTCATCTGCAAATTTGCAGAGGGTGCATTTGATCCCTTCATCTACGTAATTAATGAAGATACTAAATAACACTGGTCCAAATACGGACCCATGAGGGACACCACTTGTCCCTGATGTCCACTGGGACTCTGAGCCATTGACCTCTACCCTCCAGATGTGACCATCCAACCAATTCCTAACCCACCTAGCAGTCCACCTATCAAATCCATCACTCTCCTATTTGAAGAGAAGGATGTTGTGGGGGACTGTGTCAAAGGCTTTACAAGAATACAGGTAAATGACACGTGTAGCCCTCTCCTTACCCACTGATGTAGTTGCTCCATCATACAAAGCCACTATGTTGATCAGATGGGTTTTTTCCTTGGTGAAGCTGTGCTGGCTGTCTCGAATCACCTCCTTGTCCTCCATGTGCCTTAGGAATTATTGTAGGAAGTGTCATAGGGACCATTTCTCTTTTACTTCTTCAGAAAACTCATTACTACGAATCTTTCATGTTGATCTTCCCATCTAAGAATAACCAAACATATTTTGCCAGAAAGGAGTAGTTTCCATTTTTCCTTGCCATCTCCAGCCCAATTACATTGTTCTGTGATTTACAGTGACTGTTTCTCACATAGAAACTCTTCCTCTTTGTTAGAACATTAATTTCCTAACATTTTTCATTTTGTTTATTAAATATGAACAGGAAGAGTTTCTTCTTGATTTTCATTCTGGTTTTCCCTGGCACACCTGGGTCCATAGCAGACCTTAAACAGCATCTAAAGTCTCTGCCAGTTGTTCTAACCCTGTCATACTCTTTGTCCCTCCTTTGAATTCGTCCCTGACTGTGATCCACATGGCCATGAAATTTTCCCCAGACCTCAAGAAAGAAGACAGAGACGTGACAAAAAGTGCTATATCACATGCACAAACTATCTCCTTCCCTTCTGCTCCCTGTTCGTCGCAGGTTTCAATGTGGAACTCAGTGTGCACACCCTACATAGACGGGGGCAGAAATGGCACAAAAAATTGGAAAGAAGAAGAAAATGTTTTAGTGTCTCTGGTCCCCAGAAGAAGTTTTCCTGCTGTCTCTCATCTCCACATTCTCGGCCTGAGCAATGTCACAATGCAGTTATTTGTTCCTTTATCCAGTCTATATAAATCCAGTTCTACCCCTCTCATCTCGCTTTGCCCCCCTAAGCCATTTAAATGGCTGTTGTTGCCACTGTGCTAAAATACTTCATGAACCTTAGTATATTTACTCATAAGACTTCTGAGGTCTGGGAGCTTTAACAGTTCTATTTAAGTATGGAGCACCCGAGGTCAGATAAGAAATCTAGAGCTAGTGATAGACCCTAATGTGCACATTGCTCATGGCAAGGGTGCACTGCATAACCCCAGGTTTTGTAATGTTTTTTTTATCTAGAAGGAATAGTGGTAATATAAAATGCAGTAGAGACTGTACTGAAATCATATAAGGGTCATCCTTGTTGCAAAAAATTGCAAAATTCCCATTGGGATTCATTGATGATACATGAACATGATGATTCCAAGGGGAGAGTCTCTGAAGCTAGAATCAGTGTTAGGTCCCAAACTGTCTTTTGGTGCTTCTTGAACATTTTCATAAGCAAAGGGAAACAGAATATAAGGCAAAAAATGTGTCAGGAAAAAAAGTCTATTTGCTGCTGAAGAAGACCGCCCACTGTGATTGTGGGTATGTTTGATATTCTGTCATATCTATAATTTTAAACTATTAGTGGCAGTTTCCATATTTTCTAATAGAAAGGCCCATTACTATTTAATGCCATTATATTATAATTAAATGGTTTTTATTTTATTGTTACTTGAATAATTGAAGTATTATTAATAACCTATAAAAATGCTCACAATTTAGTACATATAGGAAGCAATGCCAAGGTAGTCTCTTCCCTGACAGCCATATTCAAATGGGTTTAAAATCAGTATGATTTTTAAATGTGTAATGTAATGCTTCTCTGCTACTATGTGATAAAAAGAAGTCTTAGGTCAGAACCCCTCTCTCAGTAGTCTCAGATGTTAGCTTTTATTTCCAGAAAAAAAGAAAGATTATTCTAAGGCATCCAGTTTTCCTTAGAAATACTGGGTTGGGTTGAAGTTCTTCTTTTTAATTACTAAGGCTGAGCAAGGTTTTAATAACCAGTAACTGCAGCTATGGAATACTTGTACAGTTATCAAGAGGCAAAAAGCTGTGTGGGCTTATTTATTTTTTTATTTTTAATTCCCAAATTTCTTTCTTTGTCTGTGGAATTGTAAATCTTAAGTTAGTCTTTTAAGGCTGATGTAAACCTTCCCCCTTTCAGAGGGAGCCAATATTTGGAGCTGGAACTTCAGACAGAGTAAATCAATAAAAATAAAGTAGGGATTTGATATAGTGTAATAGGTCAGGAAAAAGGAATGGAACTACTTATAAATCATAAATCAACTTGGTTGTATAAATAGTTTTCATATAAAAGTTAATGAAAATGTCTTGTGTATTTCAGGCAAATGAGTATATGCAATAGCTATGCATGCTCATTTCTCTTCTGCAATTATTATTCCCTTTGAAATAACATATTTTAGGGCATTAAAAAAAAAAAAAAAAAAGCAAAGGCCCCTTGCAGCAGGGTCCATATATTGCTTTATGGGGATACATTTTTTCAGAATCAAATTGTCTATTCCAGTTTACATATATATTTCATACCTGAAGTATTAAGATGCAGGGGAAACAATTCTTAGCCTTTCAGTAACAGAGAATTAAAAAACTTTTGTCCTTTTTTTTTCTTTTTTTTTTTTATTTAATATCTGAAGCCAAAGTAAATGATGGCAGTAAGTTTTTCCCCATTACATTTCAGTGTCAATTTTCAGTGGAGAAGAGGATGGTCCAAGAGCAAATTTCAATATGTTTTATTTCAGTAGATATTACTAGAGGGGCCGAGAGGATTCAGATAAACTGAAAGATTACAGACTACACAGCACAAAGAAGATGCTTTGTGTGTCTCAACTTTATTTTAATTCAGAAATTGAGACATTTTTCTGAAGTGATAGGTTAGGTCAGAACTGACTGGGCCTTCATCTCATCTTCTGTGCTTCCCTCCATCTTCTACTTCCATCCACTCTTCAAATTTTTGTACACCAGTGAAGTACACCATAGTAAGAGAGGCTCGAGACAAATGGTTGAACAGACTTGCATATTTCTGGAATGTTTATGTCAATTTTTTTTCCTCAATTACCTTACCTTTCCTAACTTATTTGAAGTGAAAATGCTTTCTGGGAAGGTCTGTCTCTCTCCATAATTATATAGGGATCTCTAGGTTGACTATGATATTAATATTTACATGGTTAAATGGGAACATTTATCTGAATATTGGGAGCTCCTCATTTATAAGGAACTTCCTACAAAACTAATGAGGTCCAGAATAAAACTGTTCTAGAGAGGGAATTTCCTTTATTGCCATTTTGTACTTCTCCAAGATCCCAAAAAAACAAAGCAAAACAAAAATACCCTTAAAAAAATATGTGCAATGAAGAAGTGAAATCATATATATATGTCCCTCTTACCCTTTCAAAGTAGAAGTTTTCTGATTTATAAATACAATTAAATAAACATATAGAAAAAAACTCACAAAATTTGCATATGAATCACAATTAAAAATGAACTTGTAGATTAATTGTTTTCCAAAAAGTTGTCCTTTTCCAAGAAGAAATTACCTTGCTTGTATTTCATCATATCAATGTTTGAAATAGAAATACTTCATTAGCTAGACTGTTTGGGGAAGTTATGAAGTTAGCGGTTTGACAGATTTGAAAACAAATTACTAAATCTGTAGCGAGCTGTTATTTTCAGTTCCTATAACCCAACAGTCAAAACTCCTAAAGAAACTTACTTGCTGACTTCTCTAAAGGAACTACTGATTTTCTTACAAAGAAGTAAAACAAAAAAATGCAGAACGATGCAAAGGCAGGAAGGGGAAGTGAACTTCAGTTTTTTGGGGGGACAGGAGTGGGGGGAACACACACATAAGAAAAAGAAAAATTCCAACAAACCAACCAAACAAAGAAAAAAAAACACACAAAAACACAAAACCAAACCAAACAAACAAAAAACCCCACCCACACCACCGAAGACCCACTAGAGACTGGACAGCCAAGAATGGAGATGGCCAAAATCACCAGTCACTTTGGGAAGCCTTAAGCTTTTATTTCAGGATATCACTCTATGGAAATAATTCATTCCTTATCACTTCCCTGTAGTCATGCAGTCAGATAAGGGACTGGCAAGTGCTGGTGCACATGTTGGGCAGATGGATTTCACAGCTGCTTCCAGGACACAGAAGGAATTCAGGGATGGCAAAACACACAGTAATACCTGAGCAAATCCTGGAAACCATGCAGCAAAGTTGGTTGGTCTATACACAGGAATTTTGGGTGGTACCCTAAGAAGGGTGCCCATAGGGTATGAAGTTTTACCTCCAGGAAACTTGTAAGTACTTGCTTTCTTCATGGAGAATATGCCCACAGGGAAACTCTACAGCTTATATCATCCCATCTCATTACTTTTACAAGTAGAACCCACCAGAAGGATTTTACCTGTGCAGGTCCCTCTGTCTTGTGTTTTCCTGCCCTGATTTCACTTAAGGAAAGGAGAGTTTGTTTTCTTTTCTTAAGTGAGCCCAAAATGCTATCCAGAATCAGACTGTGCTTGCAATGGAGACCAGAACATAACCCATCTTTTATATTAATGCCCTTGGGGGCTGAAATGGCATTATTTTAAACTGCAGAGAGGTGTATCAGTATGATAGTTGTGGATTGCAGAATGGACTTGTTTTACAATAACCCCCATAGTCATAACCAGAGCTTCAGTGTGCTGAACACAAGCCCATCTGTGCTAGGTGCCTGCAGGCAGTGGGAGCCCACCAGAGCTGCCCATGGGCAAGAAAAGGCAGGAGCAGGTACAGGCATGAGCAGCGACAGAGTTGGCGCATGTTTATCATTCTACTGTGCAGCTCAAAGGAAAAAAACTATCAGTAACTCTAGTAGGCTGTCTGACTAGGTCTGTATGGAAACGAGTAAAAGGCTGTCAAGAGAAAGGCAGAAAGGCAGGAGGAGGGTCTGTTGGGGAACTGTAGGAACACTGTAGTTAAACCTAGCACATCTTTGGCTTGGCATGGCCTCTGGCCACCTGGAATTTCTTTCTTACCCTGGTGTCTGCCCAGTCAAGTAGATACGAGGTGTCCTCGGGCTCTCTGGTGAGTCACCTGCAGGTCCTGGCCCAGCGTGTAACCAACACTCAGTGCAGGGCACCCAGCCAGAGGAGCAGTGCAGGGTGGTGCCTCAGGGTGGTGAGCTGATGAAAATTAAGCTGGTGTAGGTATGGCTTAGTATATGTAACTGTTGAAGCAAAAATTCATGCTCATCTCTTAGCTTCTCTCTTAACCTTGTGCTTCCCAAGCATGAGCCCTGTCCCATGGGCTGGGCTTTAACAGTGTAAATGCTAGCCAGGTTAGGGGTGGATCCCCAGGTTTAGACCTTGGGCTGAACATGCTGTGTGGACACCACCTCAGCACTCGAACTGCATGTGTTCAGGTTTCTGCCTCAGCAGGTATAACCCATAAACAGAC
This sequence comes from Pseudopipra pipra, assembly GCF_036250125.1. Classification (NCBI taxonomy): domain Eukaryota; kingdom Metazoa; phylum Chordata; class Aves; order Passeriformes; family Pipridae; genus Pseudopipra; species Pseudopipra pipra. The sequence continues at coordinate 67,143,981 of NC_087551.1, read as the reverse complement.
AGCCAAGCAGGCAGCGATAAGCAAGCATGTGCAGAGTCTTTCCCAGCCAGTGACCCTTTGCCAAAGTAAATTACCTTCAGTTGTCATTTAAATGAGAATAAGCTTCACTGATTACTTTTTGCATAATCATTCAGAATGAAAACAGATGTTCTTCAGCCCGTGTTTAAAGCTGCAATGCACATTTAAAGGTAGGCAAGTCTTGTTAGTGAATTAGTTTATCTGAAAAAACATATCTGGTAATGGTAACGAGAGTATATTTCTGAATCAGAAACCATTTCCCAAGCTGTTAGACATAGCCATATGCAAATTGCCATTCCAGTAATATTAAAGTTGTCCCAGCATGAGTCAAGCTTTGGTTGTTGTTTTTAAACAGCAACAGTAACTTCCCCTCAGGAAAACTGCTCTGAATCACTGTTAGGTTTGGGTGAGTGTTTTAATAGAACAATTTTCTGGCTTTAATTATTTTAATTTTACTTGCTTGCTACCTTTACATTTCTTGTTGTGACACGTTTTCAATCTACAGCCAGGAATCTGGGTTGCAGTGATATATTAGTCTTCAGAAGGAAGCAAGTCACTCTATCTAAATCATCTGAGAAATTCTTTTTTGTTTTCCAGTCTGTTTGAAATTGTCAGGACATCTCCTTTTCCTCCGAGCTTATAGACCTGAAGCATTAGCATCCCCACACATATATGTTGCTTCCTGCTGAAAGAATATTTATAGCATTTCTGACCTTTGAATGAACTTCTACGAATCAATAACAGCAAAGTGGAAAGACGGTCAGCAGTTTTCCTCTTGACCAAGTGTTGCCAGTGTTAGGCTTGGAATATCTAAGATATATTAGGAACTATATTAGAAACTACCATAACCACATTTATGCAGCATTTTTTCAGGAAATTTTAAGATTTTTTCAGCACTGTTTTGGACTTGCCATCTCAAAGATACAATACAAGATCAAAGCCAGTGGTGTCATTGATGATTTCTAAGTTGCTGTGTATCAATTTTTACATGGCAGAACTTCTACAAGAAACCTTAAGAGACAGTTTAATAATTTTTTTAGCTAAAATTTTGCCACAGGGCAAATGTAAGTGAATTAGAAACTGTTCTCGTTAATGGCTTACTGCAATTGAAACACCGTTCATTTAGTCCTGCTCCAGATTGCAGAAATAAAATTGACACAGTCACCCCTAGATGTGTGAGCACAAGCAGCCACATGAAATGCTTCAAGGCAAGGTTTGCCCGTTCACAGTCTTCTTCCTACGACCCTACAACTCAAATATTTTAAAGGACCTATCCTAATTTCTCAAATTTCTGAAGCTCCTTCCAAAATTGAAATGTTCCCATAATGAACTAGACATCTCAATGCTGTTAGCTGCCTCCTTCTTAAGGGGAAATTAATTTCCCTTCATTTCACTGCCTAAAAGCAAAGTTCCTAACTTAATTAAATCCTTTCCTTCTCCAGAGCTGGCACCTCTAGAAAGTGCTTCTTGCACTCTCCTTTACCTACCATGGGATCCTGGCCAATTAGTTCAGATTGTAACCATAAATTAGAAGCCTAAATTCCGGATGCATTGGGTTAAGTGAGATGAACCCCATTGCTAGGGGTGACAGTAATAGCTCTCACAGAGTGAGAGGTCTTCTACACTCTAATTGAGTGAATTGTTTCAGTCAGGACTGCCATTTATGCCTTTCCATAGAAGTAGCAAAGCAGAGTCTTGCTCTTTGCTGGAGCCTTCTGGTGTTGCTGTAATACACAGGACTCCTGTTTTCAAATGCAATGTTTTTATTGTGAAAATACCTCTCATAATAGCTCTATTTTTCTCCAGTATTTTCCTGATTGAATTATCTCCCAATGGAGAGACAATAACTACACTAACCTTCACAAATGTCAAAGAAACTTTTGATAGCAGCTCAAAAGAGTTTTCATAAGTTTCTTTTTCTATGTCTGTGTCATTTGAAGATTGTGTCTGCTCGTTCAGCCAGCCATGCAAATATGTCTAAAAATACAGAGAAAATGAAACAAATTTACTGAAGTTTGACAACTTCTGTTTGATCAAAAGTTGTTTGGTCAAATGTATTTTAAAAGTCAGGAAATGAAGATATTTTTAATGGATGCTATCATATTTATTATTATTATTGTTAGGTTCCTGAAGAAGAACAAAGGAAAAGACATTGCCACACAAGTTCTACATGAATTGTTAATGTCAACTTTGAATTTCCTTGTTTTTTCCTAGTTTATAAAACATTCTTAATATAGAATTGTTTTGTCTGAGAATAAATCCTGTGTTTATTCAAATACTTAGATTCATAGTATTAAATAATTATTTACTTCCTCTCTCCACATACCTATTTCCCCCTTTTTGCTTCTTTTTCTAATTTCTTTCAAGGACCAATGTACTGCTTCATGTACATCTTCAGTGCTCTTAAACAAAAAGTTGTCTTATCATTTCACTGTTCTCCAGAATTTGCATTCCAGCTTCCAGCACTCTCTAATCAAGTGAATTTTCTATGTCTTACTCTTATTCCTAACACATTTTGAGTACTTTGAAGAATTCTGTAAAGCAGGAGAAAAACTGAAGTCCTGATGTTACACCTAAGTCAGATCTCAACACTATATTGGCTTCTAACCCATCTGTCTCTAGTATAAAATTAAGACATGTTTGATTGAGACTGAATAACAAAATCAACCGTTTATTGCACCAATTCAGTAGACAAAATACATTAATAGTAATATTTCTGATGAAATTCTAGTTTATTGGTTCACTAAGGCTCCAGCAAGAAGCTAAAGAGTTCATCTGTCAATAGCACATGGATCTGAAAAAGCGACAAGGTTACAGGACAGATCCATCTGCTTTGGGACTAGCTAGAAACGAAGCCTATGGCATGGTTGGGTGATGACAAGGGAGTTTCAGCTTCTGCTGATTTTTCTGAATCACTGACACTGCCAGTGTCAATGTATGTCAGTGTGGATTACACCACCACCAGCAGTATTGTCCACTCATCATTTCTTCAAAACTGTATGACAAGTGGAACTGCTCATTGTTTTTGCTTATCTAAGGCTGGTGAATGCCCTTAAGAGCTACTTCAGTCTGTTTTGTTGTTTTCATGTCAGTGTTTAAAAACCATAGGTCATTTGTCTGTGTGACGAGGTACATGTTGTCTCTTACGATCTGTTTTCTCTCACGGTTTCACCTTACATTTTTAGCAGCTCCTCCATTTGTACAGTCCATATGGCTTCCTACCTTCATGCTGTAGTGTTTGGGAGGCCAAGCTCATTACCTTGATTCCTTAGCTCTTCTGTAGTCCATGCAGACAAGGCTCAGCTGCTTCTTTTCTCACAAATGTCTACCTACTCCCAGCTACCAAACACCTTGACTGAATCTGCAGTCAGTACCAGAACTTGAGGCAGATATTGGAGCTGGTTTAATGTCAAAATAGACCAGTCGTGCGCAGGCAACTTCTCACACATGTCACAAATACAGGAGGATGGGCTGGTCTCACTAAGAGCATGCAATTTGGTGATTTCAGAGAATGACGAGGAGCAGGAGGCTCTGCTGTCACTGGACAAGCCCGGCTGGTATTCCCAAGGTAATTCTATCCAGCTCTTTGATCTGCTGAAGAAGATGACTGGCAAGCTGGATCCCAAGGTATATTTAGAGTAAATCTTTCTGTAAATACTGTTTCAGTCAAGAATTCACCAGACAAGCTTTCATTAAGGTTTTTGATGTGATTGGTCACAAACTCTTGTTCTGGCTAAGCTTACTGCTGTCTAGCAGACTGCAGCCCAGAACTGGAAGTAGCATATTAGTCTTCTTATCAGTAGAATATGTAAACTTTCTGAATGTTTCATTCTGTATGAATGATCATGCATTTTGGCAGCTTTAGGAAGAATTGGATTATAATCAGGTAATCTCCCCGGGGAAAGAGATTAAATAGATTAAAAGGTGAAAACTAGGATTATGTTGTTTAAGTATAGGTCTGGATGGGTGAAAATGCGATTGAAGATGGTGTGACCACATTTTCTCTAGTGAGTAAACTCCTCTCTGGACACAGAAGAGTTCTGTGTCACCAAGAGATGCTCCATGTTCTCTCTTGTTTCCAATGTAGTCCAAAACTCGTTCCTGTTTAGTGTATTTTCTTGGTAGTCATTCACCTGCTTCCTGTCAGGCTATTTCTGTCAGTCAAAAAACTCAGTGATGTCCCTTGTCCCAGTACCAGTCAGGCATCCCTGTTCAGTGCCCCTGGAGGGCAGAAGTGAGGAGGGTGTTATGAGGCCAGCCTTTCCCTTATGGAGATGGTAGAAGATAAAACCCCAAACTTGATATTAATAAAATCTCTTTGTGTCATGACCAGCTGTAAAGGTGGGGGAATTTTTATTAGGTTATTTTAAACCTCTTTTTCTCTCTCTGTGAAATACAGTTTGCTTATGTTTTCCTCATATACAATGAACTTTTAATTTGCTTCTTCCCTTGTAGGTTGTTTATTTTGGTGACAGCATGCACTCAGATATTTTCCCAGCTCGTCACTATAGCAACTGGGAAACTGTCTTCATCTTAGAGGAGCTTCTAGGGGACAAAGTTACAGTGCCTGCAAAGGCTGAATCTGAGCCCTTGGAGAAGAAAGGAAAATATGAGGTAAGGGTTCCTTGCAGATGTTTCCTGGAACAGAATAAAGTAAGTTACAAAAAAGCCTCATGCCACCTGCACTGAGAATGAACCTGCTTATCTCACCATGCTGGCAGCATCAGCATCCCCCACAGACATATCCTTCTTGCCTTACCAGGAAGATGCTGTTCTGTCCCAGCTTAGGCCTTGCATGAGTGACACGGAGCTTCTACTTGGACCTAAGTCATGGATCTCAGCAAAAGAGCTGTGTGTGCTCTCCCTTAGCAACAACGCATAGTCTTCTCCTTTTTAGTAACAAGAACCTGCCTTCTATCCTACAAGGAGAAATTTCATGGACACTTATCACAAGTCCAGCACCTGAATTCTGCTGAGTTCATGACATTTCCCTGTGTGTTGTGGCCAACTGTAAACACAGGGGAATTTTTATTAGATTGTTTTAAAGCTTGCTTTCTTTCTCTGTGAAATACAGCTTGCTTGTGCTTTCCTTGTATACAAAGAACTTCTAATTTGCAGCTTACCTCATAGGTTGTTTATTTTGGTGACAGCTGCACTCAGATAAGAGGGACTGTTTCAAAATTGTTCCAGTGCAAACTGCTGATAGTTACTTCAGATAAATTATGTGACTGTGAGGTTGATCGCAGATGGAAAGCAGGGCCTTAGCATTACTGCCACCCTTTAATTCTCCTACAGAACTTGAAAAGTTACTATGGTTTATCCTCCTCTCCACTGGCAAAGAACAAAGTAGATAGGGAACAGCGCTCATATGGATGATGTGGCAGCATTGTACCTCCAGCACTGTAGGTAGGAACTGCAGTGCAGCTTCACTCTCTGTTTGGAGCGTTTTAATTTCATATGCTGCTAAATAAATAGGTCATTTTCTTCTAGTTGCAGAGAGATGTATGTGCTTTTTGCACTTTGCTTTGTAAAGCACTAGGCTTGATTTTTCTGTTAAAATAAGTACTCTTTATGATTAAAAAGTTAACTTACTGATAGAAAAAAATTTGTGGAGGTAGTTTTATACTAGTTATGTTTTTAATCTGACTAAGAAGTGTTGTAAAAGCCAGTTTTCAATGGAGAAAAGGATATCTTCAGTGGGACTAAAACAATATAGATATGATACCTATTGCTCTACTTTTAATAGACATATCTTATATTTTCACCTATTATCCTGATTTCTAAACTAAGGTCAGACAAGGACAGTTCAGTCACTGAAATAAGGAAATGTAATCATTGATGTTTAGGCTTTTTCCTAGGTTGCAGAAAAACAAAAATTAAGACAAAGAAACTCAATCTCTTATCAAGAAAAATGTGTTTCTTGGTAAGAAAGGTCGGAGGCAGGTGGGGGGAAGGAAGAGTTATTAGTAGCACTACATGGGTCAATATAATTTGATTTGAGGAATTAATGCTTTAAAAATAACTCACTCTCCTCCATAACTTTGTTCATTCTCTGACTGGAGATTCTGCTACATTGCTGCATTTTTGTAAGGTTTGTGGGATTTTATTCAACCGTGGTTTCTTAAGCATTTAAATGGACAGCCAGAAAATGTTTCTTTTCCTGGAAGTACAAAGAAAGAGTAATTGAGCAATGTGTTTCTAAGCCCATGATGATGATTTGGTTTTCTCATATTGAAACAGCTCTGGTCAACTGCTCACAAGATCCATCTTCTCTATCACATCAGTTATCAAGCAGGAAATTGAGACTTTTAGACATGTGCTTGACATTTCACTGATGCTATAGTATTCCTGTCTCGGGAGACACCACCCCTGCCACACACAACCCCTGTTCAGTGTACATCCGCTACCAGTGACAGCAAGTAAGCAAGGGAGAAATGAATTGTGTTGATTAAAGGAACCTGAACCAGGGGGGCCATGGCAGGTCAGTGGTGTTATTTCATTACCACGCTGCTCACTGGAGTCTGAACAACAGGTCACATCCATATCTCTGCAGTTGACTGGACACCACTAACTTAACAGGACTAGTTCAAAGGGTCTCCCTTTACAATCCTATGGAAGTTTTATTTTCATTCCCCCAAGCAACTTCTCCCATTAACCCTTTGGTTAGGAAGGGAGAAAAGCCAATTCAAATGAGTGTACAAAGTCAAGTGTTTTTGGCAAATTAGTCACAAACAGATTAGATTTCATCTGATCCATCAGCCTTAGCGTTGGCAATAAAAAAAAATACACTGCTCTGTGTGTGCAGAGAGGGACTGAAAACTTAATACATGACACAATCCTCAATTCTATCACTCTTTATAAAATGCTATTAAAGAAATAAAGTATTACTTTAATTTGCAATTGCATCTTTCAAAAGGAAATTATAAAAATCTGTTTCCAGTTGTTTGACTGGTGTTTCATCACTAAAAGAGGGAGGGGAAGAAAACAACCTTCTCACACACAAATTGGGACTTGTAATTTCCATTTTTATTGGCAGTTTTTGTCTTTTCCCTTCAATTACATGCATGATATAAGCCAGATACACATAACTGTGAAATTATGGTAACAACTACAATTCTTTTAAGTGTATGAGTCGTAACCAAATAAGCAAGAGAATAGCAAATTAAAAACTATTCATGCAATTACTTGGCTCCTAAGTGAATTGCAGCATGCAGGGGGAAAAAAAATATGAAGCATTGTGTTGAAACAAGATTTCCCCCCCTTCCCGGAATCGGGGGTTTGTTTGCTTGACTGGAGGCTTTGGTTTTGCCTTCTGTTCTTTAAATGTGTGATCAATTCCATCAATGAAAACTCAAAGAAAACCTGGAATTTGTCCCAGGATTTTGAGGGAAATTGTTGCAGAGGAGCTGTAAGAATCTTGGGCTATAGGAATGAATGGAGCAGAAATCAAAGAATTTGTTAGTGGATATAGATGACATTTTTGCAGTTGGAAGGGAGAATTTAATTTTTACAGTATTGCCTAGTGGCTGGTTGGTTGTAGGGGTCAGGGCCCTTATTCCTCTGAATTTCCATGACTCTCTTGTTGTGAGCATAGACAAGGCTATTTACTTTGTGCCTTTTGGCTCTGTTTGTCTCTTTATTCCTGTTTAACACAAATCCAACGGTACTTTCAGGAATAACCTGATGTGCTGTTGTGGAGCCTGGTGAGTTAAAGCAATGTTCTTAAGGCAATATGCTGAAGTGCAATGCATTTTATTTTAAGTCTGCTTATAGTGATCCATATGGTAGTTTAGGTACAATAATCATTGGTGAAATGTCTTATATTTGCACATGACTTGTAAGTGTGCAGGTTCTGTGCAACAGATCAGTGGCTGACTTGTCCATTTGCATACCCAGCATAGGTGTGTTATTTAGGAACACCTGGTTGTTGTGACTAGCACAGCTGTGCTGGCAGCAACATTTCACATACTTATCGTTATACCAGTAAAACTGTATTTTGAGCATTGATTTTTTTCTAGCAGGAGTCGGTGATGGTGTTACTACCTTGGCACAAAGCATGCAGCCATCAGTACCATCCATCATATTGGATGCCGTGAAGTATTCCTCATGCTCTGTGCTTGGTACAAAGCTGATGGTATAGATGGCAAATCTCCATCTAAATAAAGCCTTTAAAAAATACTAAAAAAAACAGCTTGACTTTTCACTCCTGTCTCCCTTACATCTTTCTTTTTTTCATCTCTTTACCAGATGTACAAAAGCTTCGGAGCTCAGCTCCCTGCCTACTTGTATTTTAGAAAGATCATTTGTAAGTTGACAAATTAGTGTTACCCAAGGGTCCTATTAACAGATTCTGTCTGCTCTGTTAACAGGCCCTATTTGTCTGCAGTTAGTAAAGCAAAGGTGACAGTAAGTATTCCAGGTGTTTTGATTTAGTGGAAGATCCTGCAACTTGGGGAAGCCTGGTACCATTTGCTTGAAGTCTAGACTTTTCTTTGAGGCTTTGTACCCTCAACTGATACAATCAGTGTTTGACCTACTACTGTCTGACCAATATACTTGGGAGCAAACCCATATGCCTGGGAGATTTACATGAGAAAGAGGGTTTGCTCAGCACTTCCCAGGATCCACTGTCTTGCTGTGAGAGCAAATCTCATGTCTGGGGGCTGCAGGAGTGGCTGGTGCATCTTCCAGAGATGCTCAGCCCCACTGTTGAGCATGTGCCTCCAGGCATGTGAGGAGTAGACGTGTTGAGAGTAGACTTTTGCCTCATTTCACAGATGTAGAGATTCATAATATGTGGTCTGTCCTTATTGCAGGCTATGTGAGCTGCCCATGAGATACGGGTACTTTATGGACTTCAAGTAGGGATGGCAGTGGGAGTGATGTCTGATGCTTCCTAATGGTGTGGGCAAAGTTTTGACAGCTCTTTTCAGATTTGAAATCAAGATTTAGCCTGCCAAACCTGCCCTGTAATGTGGAGACAAGCCAGTAGCAATGGCTTATGATGATGGGAGCTCTCTACCACGTGACTTGATAACAAGTCTTATATCTAATTGGATTTGATTTTACTAAGGGCTTGGGTTGCAAATCCAAGGCGTAATTCCCCCCCTTAGTAAGGAAGAAATTCCCATGGTGAGATTCAAACCTCTGAAAAAATCAGTTCATGTCCTAAGGTTGCATTTTTAATTGCCTGCTGAACCAACCATGCATTTCAAAAAGCAAGACCCTCACATTTTTTCTCTTGTCAATAAACAAGGCCCTGTTTTTTGTGCAAAGGCTTGTACGGACCAGTATTGGGATTGCTGTTTCGATTAATCACCTGAACAGCTGAAGAGTTTTCTGCATATGTCATCCAGCTGGCAAATGGATTTTAAGTCAGCACAGCATCTACATTTAATTATAACTGATGTAGAGACCTGGAATTTGCATGGAAAGATGAGATTTGGCAAAAAAAGAAAAAGTGAGATGCTGTCCCTTTGTGTAAGGGGAAAAGAAAAAAAAAAAACACAAAAAGCCTGGGACTTAAATTAAATTCTTGCTTTGAAACAAAAGACAGAAGTTTTTTTTCAACTTATTTACATCAGAAGACAGAAACTAATATCTATATTTGTTGAAATCATACTTCCTCCCCACCCCCAGCTATGCTCAGAGGAAAAACTGTTACACAGACTCACAAAAGAATGGTTCTGTGTTTGCTGACATGGTCTGTTTGGGTGGATCAACAGCTTTCTTGTCATCAAAAGATACAGGCCTCTGTTATAAACACAAATGATTCCAGCAGATTCTCAAAACTATTAAGAAAGGGGTTAAATGGAAAATAAGTACAAAAGTTTACAAATCTGGAGGCACACTACGATACTTGTTCTTCTATGCTTTGAAGGTCTGAGAAGTTACTTTGCACTCAAATGACTTTAACAGATTTTCTGTAGCGTAGTTCACAGGGGTTTTTTCCAGTTTTTCATCTTTCTGTAGATGTCTCCTGGATTTTTTTCTCTGATTCCTCATGACAGTATATAACAGGTTGCAGGAGGAACTGGTAAAAAATCAGTTTTCTCAATGTTGTGTTAGTGCTTTCTTTAAAACATAATTAGTCTAGATGTTGTTTTCTGAAAATATACATGAAAAAAAATCAATTTTTCAGAATTTGCTAGGCAACTGAGTGGCTCTCCATGAGTTCTGTGGCTCTATTTTCACTCTTTCTTCAGCTCAGAAACAGATAACACAGATGCCATTCATCACAGTTACTCCATCCAGCACCAGGAAGCTCCTTTTCCCCGAGGAGGACATCCAGGATGTGTTACAGTCTGTGCCGCAGCTACCCAGCCTCTCCAGCGGAGAAGGGCAGCAGGCAATTCACACTATCTAAAAGAGAAAAACAGGGAAAATGGAAGTTTTTTTTAAGGGAAAAATATTTAAAGTTAACTTTTTGTGTCCTAAGGAATCCATTAATTGCATAAAGAGAAGCTTGGGGACTTTTAAGAGGAAGACTGTTACTGTCTTTCATTACATTTTAAAGTCAAATTGCTCCTGAGATACAATACAGGTTTCCTAGAAACTAGAGTTCCTTAAACTAATGCTTGTGGATGGATAAAGAAGTTTTTTGGTTGTTTTTTATTTGGGGGGGTTTTTTTGAGCTTACATATTTATTTATTTTTCTTTCAGGGAGATCAGCTCAAAGCTCCTTACTTCGTATCTAAACAGTGGGGCTCTTTCTTCATGGACAGAGTACCAGGCCTGGAAAATGCAGAGGAAACCTTAGTTCACACATGGTCCTGTAAATGTATTAGCACTTACAGCACTATTGCAATCCCTAGTCTTGAAGCAATAGCAGGTAAGGAAGATGGTGGGGTTTTTTTCCTAATGAACATGTAGTATTCATAGGAAATTGGTAATGCTGTAGATCTGATTTTGAGATTACATGTATCTAAAATACATTGGAAATACTTTGTTCATATCTTGAAACAGTGCAAGTGGCCACTGATTACTTTGATGTTTGTGCTTTTAATTGTTGTCCGATACACGCAGTTTTTTTGTTTGTCTCTGTGAATATTAGATGTTTAATTTATGTCCTGTTAGAAATAGGATGCAACATTTAACAGATGGTAGATGAGTTCCTGAACTTGGTCAGGATTTCATCTGACCAAGTATCTTACTGTTTCTACTTTCAATGGTGAATTAGATTAGGAAACAAACACATACAAAGTCACTTGAGGTTTTTATACTTCCAAATATGTTTCCCTCTAATCTGCCTTGTTATACTTCCTCAGTCAGCTCACTATAACTTTTCAACTGCCATACATGTCAGTGGATCATGAAGGGGTGGTGAAAACCCTCTATCTATATATCCTCTATCTATATATCCTCAGTCCGTCATTTTGCAGTACTGAATTTTGTCGATACCTGTACCTAAAGAGATAAACAAATTATTACATGAATGAGGTGCTTAGCTGTATGAAGAACACAGCAAGCATTTAGTTTACTAACCCCTCTGTTCAGCATCTGTTGCCTACTTCATGCATAAGACCAAGGAGTAAAAGGTTTGTTGCAAGAGAGCATTTCAGACTTGCCCAGCAGTTATTTCTACAACAGGACACATGATAGACCTGTTCTTTGCAACCATATTTTACACATGCACTTACATTTTAAGGATATCTCAAAACAGAGCAGCCATACAGAGTACAATTTATTTATGCTTCTGATAATTTGCCATTTTGCAGTCTGTGTTTCAGCCTAAAGGTACAAAGCCAAAATATACCGAGCGAAATTGGCAACAGAGGGATAACTTCTGTAAAACTCCCATCTAATACTTTTCCATGGCTATCCTGTGGCTTGCTTTGGAAGTGTTGGCCAAGATAAAACACATTGGTCAGTCACACTCTGAAACTCTGCCTCCCAACCAGCTCCCTGTAAACACAGCTCAGTTTGCAGGACTAGCAAGGGCTCTCAACCACAAAGGTACCACCACCTTTCCAGCTACAGATGAAGGGGTGAGAACCAGAAGGGCTTATCCGGGTAGTTAGTGAGTAGGACAGCTGCCTGTCATCGGCAGCGGAGCTCTTGCAAAGCCTGTTCCTCCATTAGGAGGGACACTGGGTGCTGTCTGTCTCTGCGCTGAACCACTGCTGGGGCAGGGGCTGATGTCTGTGAAAGTTAAACCCCAGTGCTAAAGGACATGGGAGAAATAACGTTTTTAACTTGCAGCTGTGTGCTCGAAAGCAGACTCAAAGCTGCAGGTACAAGAACATTGCTGCTTTCTTACAGAGAGAGGTATTTCTTGTTTGTTTGTGTGGAAGAGCAGATGTTTGTTATTATGGATGCTGAGGAATTTCTGACTCCTCTTGAATACCTTGTCTGACTCCTGTCACAGCAAGCTGTGAAAGACCCTGCTTTGCCAAGCCCTGAAGTTTTTGGCTGCAGTTGTAAGTTCATAGCTTAGCTGCAGCTATTTGGGAATAGCTAGTTAGAAGAGATTGAAACAGGTTATGTGAGTTTGATGTGCTCCAGCTTTCTCTTTTCTATTCATCTACTTTAATTGCCAGCAGAGGAGTTTCCACTGCCAAGCTGCAAAAACGCAAGCCTTTCCTTAAGATTCCCTCAGCCCAAACATGCAGCCAGGCTGCTGGCATGCTGGCCATGCAAGTCCAGCTCCCAGTCACCCACATGCTGGCCATGCAAGTCCAGCTCCTAGTTATCTGGATGCTGCCCATATGAGCCCAGCTCCCAGCCCGTGGTGCGCTGACGGCAAGCTCAGCTCCAGGCCACCAGCTGGCTCAGCCTTGGCAGCACCTGCCTCAACCTGACCCCTCCAAACAAGCTGCCATCTCACTGGAGATGTGCTGCAGCCTCCTATGAGCTGGGGCTTGACCAGAGCTTCTCTATCAGCAATGTCTGACCTGGCTTTTGTACATCTATGTGAGCAAGTGTAATAGCCACATACAAGTAAGTATCCCAACAGCTTGCGATCCTCAAAAATATTTGGTGAAATGCAGACAATTGCTGCAGTGGTAACTTCAAAATTGGTTCTTGTTGTTTGGGTGCAACATGTATCTTGTTCATATAGAATAACTTGGTTTACTTCTCAAGGCGCATTTTTCATTAAAAAAGATTATTCCAAAAAGTATTCAACATTATTGAATACTAGCAATGTTTTACAAAAATAACTCAGTTTTCATCAAAATTAATATGAGAATTCAGAGAGTTATCAGAAATTAATTTTGGGTAATAAAGCCCTTCCCACCTGTTTCCCTCTTTTTTAAAGAGGGGAAATATGCAAAAAAATAAAAATAAGCTATAGATCTGAATTGAGAAATCGGGATAGAAGAAACTTTGACCATCCTGTTTTTTCAGCAGCATGTTGTAAGTTTGGTACAGGTGGCCTCTGATAATTTCACCTGAAGAATTTATGCATGTAACTAAAGTGTACAATCTCAATGTTACCAAAGGGCATTGTAGAAAAGAGTATTATAAGGAATGCTGCTGCTGGCGTTCTTGTCCATCCAAAGTATAAAATAACAAAGCATGTACACAAATTGGAAATTCAGTATCTGACTAAAAAGGGGTTTGCATTCAAAGATGCATCAGAAATGCTGAACTTATCCTCACCTTCTCAAGGAAAGTATTAGTGGGATTACATATTACTGCATCACAGTTTGTCATCTAAACACCCTTGAGAGTCCCTGGAGAGAAAGAAATTGGCATTTTCCTTGTGCATGAGAAAGTATATTTTGCTTATTGCTAAAATTGCCCAAAGGAGATCTTCTGTGTGTATTTCTCAGTTTAGGGTCCAAATCAGATACAGACTATATTGACAGTACATGGTTAATAAAATAGTAGAAACCAATGCCCCTACTCCTATTCCACATGTCTCATTCACAAATCCATCTGTTTCTCCACTTTTCTGCTATTGAATCTCTCCTCATTTACAGCTCCCTTACAGATTTTGACCATTTTCAAGCACAATGATATCATAAAACAGATTTTCCATACCAGGATCCATTACTGTGGGAATGTTACATTAGAGTTCCCACAGGAAAATTAAAAGGTGTAAGGGTCTCTCTGAAAACAGCATTTTGCATAAACCACAGTTTCTAAGACGTCCTTCTCCACTTCAGAAAGTTAGGTATGAGCCAAGTAGAGGTGGATTGTTCTTTTTTATCCTACTTGAATAATCTGAACTTTAACTTCAAGGAAGGTGTCCACTACTCTTTGATCATTTGATCAAATTTCCAGATACTCATAATAAAACCCAACAATAATTTCAATAATTTCAAAAGTACCATTTCAGATGGTTATTTGATTAACAGTTCTTCAATACCAAAAATGATACGCATATTTCAAGTTAATGCTTTCCCTTTTGATCTCATTACCGTTGGTAGTTTTATAAAAGTCCCACTTCAAAAAATTGCAGGAGGAGTTTTAGAGCTTAGAGGGAATTTTGGAAGGTTTTTTTGTTCTTCATTGCAAAGAAAAGCTAAAGAAAGGGGGCTCTAAATCCTAATAAGAAAAACGCAAAAAACTTTTTTTTTTTAATTTCATGATTGTTAACCTAATCTCCTGAACTTGTCTCATAACCACTGAATGATGAGGCTTGTTATAGGATTAAAAATTACCGCAAGCAAGAATATGAGATTGAGTGATGTTGCGGCTCAAGAGAGTTTCATTTCAGATAAGAATTAGTGCAAGTAAAATGTAAAATGTTTTATGGAGGCAGAGTTCATTTCACACTTTGGAGGTTTGATAATCAAGCTTGTGTCATGCATGAGGATAATACATTTTTTTAAATCTTGCATGCCATATGAAATCTTATCAGGGTTTGCCCATATGGCTGCAAAAGTTTTTCTTCATGCATTATTGTTATTTCAGTTAGCTAGAACAAGAGAAAAATCTCCATTATAATTTATCAAATCTGTCTCTTTAAAGATGCCTGCACCCTGCCACTTTCTGCGGGAGTTTGAGTCATCATCCTGCTTGCTGTATAAAAATAATGATAAAATTGTCAGTGAACCATGACAAAGAAGTTCATGTTTCTGCTTAGAGTTGCAAATTATCTGCACAATGGAAAGCCCAAGGCAGACGTGGCTGGGGCTCCAGAACTGGCAGTGTGTAGGTTGCAAATACACAGGTCTGCCCATCACAGATCAACTATGAATTGCAAACTTCACACACCATCTTCTATATGTATTTTAAAGGTGGATGCCCTTAAGGAATCAACTATTACCACAGAAATCATGAACTTCACTAAGCATGTAGCCATATACTCATTTCTATATCCTGAACAGCATCATTCATAATTGTTGCTGAAGTAAAACCAAAAAATCCCCCAAATTTTAACACATAAGTTCTATGTTTTTTTCATTGACATTACATCATTCAAGGTCAAATCCAGCTCCTATTGGTCTGTCCTGTAACTAGATTGATAATTATGTACTCTTATTCAAATAATACAATAATTTCTTTAAACATATAGAACTATATATATTATACATTGCTAATTAGAAGTAACCTTTAATGCCTTTTCTTACAACCGTGCTTTTACTTACCAGTGTAAGAATGTATCTATACAATAACATCTAAAGATTAAATTTATCAAAATGCTTTGGGAATTTAAACTGCTTTGGGTCTTAACTGCTATAAATAATAGTTGCTACTACAAGGCCAAAGAGGTCATTTTTATAATTAAACCTTTTATTTAAAAAACATATTTTTATGTCTGGTGAAAAATTGGTGTATATACACAACAGCAACATTTCTGGGGTTTTCTGGTTCGGAGGTTTCATGCAAGGAAAAAAAACAGATAAAGATAACTGACTAGGGAGAAGATACATGTTCTGTATATATGAACAGCATCTTGCTTTATATGTCAGTTGAGAGGCATCAGATAATGTAAATCAGATTCATCTGTTCCAGGAAACTAGATTCAATGTTCTTCTTTTAAGAGAAAGAAAAACATGTCCAACACAACCAACAAATATAAGCTGCAAAATACAACTGAAACCAACAACAAGTTACATTTTAACCATAACAAATTATTGTTCAGTAAATCAGAATTATCTTCTAAGAAGTCTTCAGGACCCAGCTATTGCCCTAAGGGTTTGAGACCCCAACTTTACTTCAGGATTTGACTACTTGAGAGTAATTTTCTGTGTAGAAAGGACAATATTCAGTGTATTACAATTTGTTCAGCCTTTCCTTCTTCCAGAAAGGTGTATTGACTTGTGCCCCTGAAGGCCATGTCAAATCATGCAGAACCCAAAAGATTACTTCCTTGCCAATAGCTGAGAGAAATGTTCCTGCCATCATTATCCGGCTCTGTGAGATGTCAAAGTACAACCACCTCTAAAAGATTAAAGGGAGAACTCATGAGCAACTCATTAAGAAAGGGAGAACCACTCAGTCATTTCTGCTTTAAAGCTATCCTTCAACTCAGGCAGCATAATTTCATTTGCAGGCTGTAATTAAAGCTATAATTGGGTTTTGACTGGATTGCAGGCTTATGGGGTGGGTTTAGATTGCTGCTTTAAAAAACCTGGTTGTAATACAAACTTTGTTAATTTTTCAGTGTGAAAATAGGTAAGTCAGAAAGTATTGGAAATAATACTTTGACTAGGTTGAAATTTTACACAATCTGCAACCTCTCATGTGCAAGAAAAAGCATTTATGTACTCTGGATTGGCACCTAATATGCGCCCTCTGGATTAAGATGGTAATACACATATAAAAAACCAACATAGGCCTCGTCTTCATGTGTGTCTGTGTGTGGATTTTTGCTTTATGGTAAACAGTGTTTGTCACCCATCCAGAGGAAAAATCATGGAAAGGGAAAGAAAACATTTGTTTTACAAGAACATGATGAGGTTAACCCAAATTTGGAGAGGAAGGCTGATCTTGGTGAGTTTACCTCAAAATGAAAGTAAAGGGGTGTATCATCTCTGCATTTGTCTTAATATAGCTCCTTCACAGTGTCAAAATGCAACTTATTTCTTTTCTTACCAGTCAGAAATGTCAGTTCAAACCATTGCTTGTTTCCAGGCTAAGTTCTTCGATTTACCTCAAAAACCCTTTCTACTGCCCTAAGATCCAGATGGAGTCATTCACATAGAAATGAATTAACAGATCCCTGAAAGAGTAGCACTTCCTAGTAGGATCTTTGCATTCCCTTAGGATTTTTTTAGATTAAGACTTCATCTAAATATTTAAAAATATCATAGTCTGATATTTTCTTGTGATCAGTTCCAGATCAAGCAAAGAACCACAAAAGGCTATTTTCTTAAAAGATCTCTAAAAGTCACCATTTAAACTAAAACAAAAATGAGATAAATTTTCCTGCCATACAAATAATGAGTTTTCTCACTTAACCCAAAACAGCAAAGGCATTTCTAAGGCTTTCCTTCACTTCAGACTCTTATCAGGCTCAGCTGTGAGTTCAGTGCACGCCTAGTGCACAGCTGTTTTGTTCAAGAAGGGGTCAGCAATCTCTTGGGAATGTTATTCCCAAGATAATGGTAGTGAAACTGCACACCATGAGCAATCACAACAGCCACGATGGGATGGTCATTCCATCCCCCCAGGCACCCATCCCTCTGCAAAACTCTGGTGGTGAAGGTGCTGCTGCTGCACATCTGCCTGCAGTTTGCCACTTGGATTTTCTTCAATGTCACTGTCTTTTTTGTTAGATACCACAGAAGAGTAACCAGCGATAAAACCTCAGTGGCAGTGAAGCTCTTGCTCAGGCCAAGCTCCTGCCTCATATGTCTGCTGGCAGTGCCACAGGCATGATCTCTGACCAATACACCTGTGTTGGCAAAAGCTCTTATTTAAGTGCAATTAAAGCAGCAAACCTGCCCTTTGACTTAGTCTAGTTTTAATCTTTATTCATGCATGTCCGGGAATAAACTGCAGTGGCGCACATTGCCAACTATATCTAAACTCAGAATCTTTCTCCTATAGAGTGTATATATAGAGAGTTGCTATACTGAAGAGTCCTCCCTTTCCCATACAACACCGCACGGATACCCTCCTCCTCTCCAACTTTTGAGTCATAGAATATGCAGACAGCAGCAATTACTTTCATGTTATTGACAGAAGGAAAGCTTTTCTTGTGCTGACTTCACTCTTTCAGGAGCTTTGTTTTAGTACAGCAAACATCTGACCTCCTGTTTAGGAAAATCAGCCTTAGAAATTTTTCTAAAAATAACTGCTATCAGATAAATCTACTTGTAACCTTGCTTTTTTTTCTTCTTGCCATTAGTATGCTCCCTCATATCCTGAGCTTTTAGTGCAAACACTACTTTGCCTGTTACAAAATAGAATGTCTCAGGAGATAAAAACATTTAGTATTTAAGAAAAAATAATGCCTTTTACAATTTACCTGCAGACTGGCAAGTCAGATCACTTGATGGCACATCCAAACTGATGGATTCCCCTGCAGAAGTTGTTCTTACCCCACTGTTAAAAAATTGTTATTAGAAGTTGTTATCATTAAGAAATTAATATTTGCTTTCAACAGCAACTTTGAAGTGCAGTAAAAGACTTATGATAAAGTTTCTAAGTCAGTGTAAATTACGGAAAATCCTGTAAAAGCAAAAGAATTTATACTGGCTGATGGTCTGCCCCTACAGTTTACACCATCTGGATGATGAGATGGATGTAAGACAGAGCTTTGACTCTGGTTTTTGAGATTTGACACAATTAAGCAGTTGAAAGAATTTTTTCAAACTTGGGTATCACTAACAAGGTTTTCATTTTCCTCCCTGGGTCTTTTTCTTGTTGATAATCAGGAGGATATATTTGGATTCACTTAAGAACACATCTCTGCTGTTTATTAGGCGGCTTTTGCAGCATCTGGCTTCAGCCCTGCTGACTGGCAGGGAACAGACCTCAGAGAGGGGAGGGGAGTTCAGCTTTCTGTAGAGCTTCTCACTCGTCATGGAGATGCTGCTGTGGTGTCACGATATAAAAATGTTGGCTTTGCTTTTGTTGGTCAATACTGAAAAATGATTCCTGACATTTCTGCTGTGTATTTTGGGAGAAATCCATTTCAGTCTTGGACTGTGCTTTTAATTGAAAAAAAATGCTTTCCATCTAAAGCATTTAGTTAAGATTTTATTTGTTTAGTGTATTGGTTTGTTAAAAAAAAATCTCAAAAAAACCCAAATGAATCCCAAAAAAAAAAAAAAAAAAAAAACACACGGATTAGCCAAGAGTATTAAGTTTATTGACCAGGCCTGTGTCTGGATTAGATTATAATTGTCTTCCATTCAGTTTCTCAAATATTTTCCTGATCACTCATCAAGAATATTACGTTTTTCCTTCTTCGTGTGGTTTCTTTTCCTCCCTTGTGGGTGGAACTCCAAGTCTTCCTCTGATAAAAGCTTGTGGCTTTCATTTAGTTGGCTTACACTAATTGCACAGCACACAGACACTGAGGTATTGTCAACCTTATAACTATGATATAAATCCATCTGTAACACCTAAGTATATGCATGGATATGGGTATACATAAGCATCAGAACATAACGTTGTAATTAATGTGACTTAATACCTGGTTCTGGATAACTGGAACACAGTAAGTGACAGTGGTTACTGTTTAAATATCATCACTGTTATTTTGTTTACACCAGGGCTGCTGGAGTCCTGTAAAGGAGGTAGGACAGGGCAGGAGTTCTGCTTCTGAGCTGAGGCTAAGGCATATAACCTGGGAGAGTTGCCCAAGCCACTGGGAAATGCTAGTAACACTGAATGATCACTGTAAAGGAAACCAGTTTTCATCACTCACTTGCACTCAGGCTGATGTGGGAGGAAAGAAAGGAATGGGACAGAAATGCAGGGTTATGCATCTAATAACTGGCATTTCTGGAAGATCTAAAAAGGAACCTTGAGACCCTCTATGTCTGACTTCTAGGAGTCTTTGGCTCTAAAAGAGAATATCCTATTTGTCTTGGAAAAAAATTAATTTGGATGAAATTACCTAAGAATGATAGAAAAACTCTGGGACTGTGATTCTGAAGCAATTGGGTACAGCCAGATAGTTCATTCTTCCAGCCTCAAGCTATTTAGTTTGTTTAAGTTTGTTTGTTTGTTTGTTTGTTTGTTTGTTTTTATGATAATGGAAATATTGGATGAATGCTGAATTCATTTTCAGTGTAGGTTAGGACTGATTAAAGCCTCACTGTCAAATTATATCTCAGAGAGGACTAGTTGTCTGCCCCCTGCCTAATTTATGACTCTTCATCAGGGTTAGATGAGAAATGGATGCCAAGATGCAAAGGTCTGCCACAACAGCAGCAGCTGTGAGCATGCATAGCAGCAAAACCTGAAGAATTTACTGGCAAAAACACTAGGAAAACAACAACTTGGAAATAAGAAACTATTCTTTTCCTGAGACTGGCTTTATTATCAAATACTGTGTCATATTTTTTGCATGCTTTTGCGTCAAGCCATGGTGTGTGCAAGCATTTCATTTTAGCAAAATGGAGCTCGTAGAATTATAGAATATCCTGAGTTGGAAGGGACCCATTACGATCATCATGTCCAGCTCCTGGCCATGCACGGGACAGCTCCAAGAGTCAGAAAATGTGCCTGAGAGCATTGTCCAAACAATTCTTGAGCTCTGTCAGCTTTGATGCAGTGATCACTTCCCTGAGGCCCTGCTACAGTGCTCAACCACCCTCTGGGTGAAGTATCTCTTTCTAATATCCAATCTAAAGTTCTCCTGACACACCTTCATGCCATTCCATCAGGTCCTATCTCTGGTCACAAGAGTGAAGAGATTGAAGCCTGGCCCTCCACTTACCCTCACAAGGAAGTTGTAGACTGCAGTGAAGTCTCCCCTCAGTCTTCTCCAGGCTGAACAGACCAAGTGACATCAGCCACTCCTCGTATGGCTTCCCCTAAAGCCGCTTATTTCTCACCTGTATCATCAGTGATAACATGGAATAAGAATAGACATGAAATTAATTGCTTGTATGTGCAGGAGACAGACTCCAGACCTGTATTGTTGTTCTTTGTTGATGAGCCAGTATTGCTGGACCTAGTGATACCATTGCCTTTTACATAAGAAGCTGTACAATTCACATAATACTTCTTTGATCTAGGGCAGCTGTGATTTATTTTAAATTGAAGAGTTTTCAAAGAACTTATTTTAAATTTTGCAATTAAAAAAATCTATCTTTATTTCCCTGTATACTTGCCCTTCTTTCTTGCTGTGTATTTATTTATAGCCACTAAGATTCCGAGTATGCCTTTCTGGATCAGGCCAGAGCTTTCTCATAAATATATCAAACTGAAATCAAACACTAATATATAAAAGGTTACATATTCTAGGCAAAGCAGACACAACAGATGCAGGACGTAAAATCACTGATGGAAACAAATTTGAAATACAGGAAGCTTTCTCCTATGTGATACATAAAATCTGCTTCATAGGTGAAGAATAGTATGTGTCTCATGCTTCATGCAATTTTTAGTGATGCCTTGGGCAACATTTTTAAATATGGATATCTTCTGGTCATCTTTCAAAGTCAGCTTGCTGAGACAAAAGCAATATTTAAATTAATAGAATTGGGGGGTGAATATGTAAATATGTGATTATTCTCTCTTGAAGTCTTGTGCATTGCATATAGAATGGTTTTGGTGTTTAAGCTGATTGTGTAAAGCTAGTTTACCAGGAAATATCAATAAAATTACCATTTTGATTCAACTGGTTCTTTTCTTCAGCAATAATCAACTCTGCAGCAAGTCTGCCCCATTTGTGTTGCTCTTTGATTAAACTACTCTTGGGAGACTCCAGACTGCTAGACTAAAAAGCTAGTAAAAGCTTTTATATAAAAGTAGCTGTATGGCATTTGATTTTTATAGCTTATAAAGATATTCAGAAATATTTGCTTTCTTTTTTGTTATTATTTGTTATTTTTGAAACCTTTGTTTTAAACAGAGCTGTCATAAATAGACTCAGCAGCCTGTAAATCCATTGGGCCCTCTGCATGATAAAAAAACATCTGCCTGTTCTTCCATGCTGAGAACGAACTCCAGAGATTCCCCTGACTTGGACAAAATGAGAAAATGCACTTCTTTGAGCTAAAATAACCCACTTGATAAAGCATAATTCTCTTCCAATCAAGTTACCTCCTATTCCTACTTTATTCCAGCCTATCTCTGATTTTTCAGCTTGATCTAAATACTCATTTGCTCACTACACTTATGTTTAATATGGTTTCTCTATACCTGTATGCTGTACTGGTGCTTGCCTGGGAATCGCTTGTGAAACAGAAATGGATTTCCTGTTGTTTGTGCCAGAACTGCTAAAATTATATTTTTCTGTTTCATAAAACTTGCTGAGTGGAAAAAAAAAAAAACAACGTAGCATATAGTGACAGGATATCATCTCTCCAGAGTCACTCCAAATTAAAAAAAAAAAAAAGTTGTAATTAGTAACTTACTATCCAGATGAGCTGAGTAATAGTTTTTGTGTTTTGCTTTGGTTCTGAGCAGACAACCCGGAAAGGAGCTAACCCTTTTTTGTTGGGTTTTATGTATTTTTTTTTTCATTTATTGTGAAGGTAATTGTTTCTTGAATGAAGTTTTATTTATGTGTTTTTTTAATTTGGTTTCTTGAACTTTGAGAGGTGAGAACGGGAAGTATCTGTTTTCTGGCTGTGAGGGTGGGCGGAACACTGCTGGCAGCAAAGACTTTTTTTAAAAAGCTACAGAAAAGAAAGCTTCTACTGTTCAGAACTATTTTAATGCATTCAGCATTCTTTACAGACTGGAAGTGATGAGTACACCAAGTTACAAGTGCAGATTTCTAAGAGGGCTTGATACAAAATTATGTTGTTAACACTGGATTGTGAGAAGGTCTAAGAGTGGGTGCCTTTGGAGAATCTTGCTTTAATAGCTATGAAAAACAAAAAAGAGGAACTGATTCTTTGTTTTAAACATAGCCCTCTTATGAGTAGATTGCTGAGATAAAAGAGAAAGGTGACAAATTGAAGAATGGACTTGAAGGTGTACATGGAGGAAAATTCTATCTAGGCTCAATGAAGATTTTTGATTAGTATTTAAGCATTAGATTAAATTATTTTATCTGATTAGCATTATTTCAGCAATCAAGGAACCGAATACGCTTTACTGCAGTTGAAACTCTGAAAGTCAATCCCTTGGACAGCTGAAGCCATCAAATAAATGTGTAATCATGCACTCTGATTGAATTCTAATGCTGGTGAGCAAACAGCTCAAGGTTTTAAGAAGTACTGCTATTCACCACAGGCTTTTTTTTTTTTATGTGACACAGTCTGTGCTGCTAATCAGATGTGGTATGTTTCTGTCTTGCAGATTTACCGCTGGATTATAGATTTACACGATTTTCCTCAAATAGCTCTGCAACTGCCGGGTACTATCCAAGCCCTCCAAGAGCACTGCTGCCAAATGAGGAGTCAGTGACTATGAAATAGGTTGTTGGCTTTTTCCTTAAATAACCCTGTGGCCCTTACTTAAACTGCTATCAAATGCTAATTGGTGAAAATGCTGTGTGATGCTTCATAAAATAGAGTGATGGATTAAAGCAGATTCCTGTGTAGACTTGTGTTTCACTTTTTTCTCTAGTTCAGCTGAAACAGATAAGCAATGCATTCTTCTCTTTAAATCTCCGAACCACCACTACCTTTTGCAAAGTGCTATAGGCTATTGGCTTTTTTCATGCACTGCCCACAGCCTTCAAGAGAAATGTAGTAGTACTAGCTCATGCCAAGTTACATTCTACATTTTTGAGGACATTTTAGGTACTATCCCTATGTAAGGTGATGCTGTTGCTACCATAAACCCCAGGAAAGACACAAACCAAACCCTCAGCCATATTTCATGAAGAGTTATCTTGTAAGTAATATGCAACATTTCCAAATTAACATTAAGAATTGATTTATTGAAAGGGAAACATAAAGCAAATTGGAACAAAATTGATAAAAACTTTCTTTAAAACAAGGTGGATGAGGAATGAAAATGAAAGTGCCATTCTCCTCCTCACAAACTTTGGGCTGAAAATATTTGACTTAAGATGGTAACAGTAATACTTGACTTTATTTTGAATTTTTTTAATTAATGTCTTTTAATCAATGTCTTTGGCAGCAAATCTGACTCATGATAGGGATATGATTTGTATTAAGCAGAGAAATACCTAGATTAAAATCTCAGATCTCTGATTACATCATCATTGAAATTCTAACCTGAATCGAGTAATCCTCTGCAAATAATTTCTAACTAGGTTATGGTGCAAGCCAATATTGTATACCCTCACACTTTTGTGGTTCTGAATTTAGAAGTGACTTTTCTAGGTTGGGGATTTTTTCCTTTTTTTTTTTTTTTAAAGAAAACTCATTGAGTTTTTAAAGAATATTAGAGTGAAAATCGTCTAAGTAAGTCCTTGGGTCCTCGTGTCTCAATGGAGAAACAATATTTTTTTTAATGGGCAGATGGCAGATTCTAAGGACAGACTGAACACAAAGCTCATCATAAGAATTACATATACCCATCTTTGACAAAGGCTGTCACCAGACATTTGCACATACTGCCAGAAGTTCATCAGAATAGCAGAGAAACAAAAAGATAACAGAAAGGTACTGTAAGCATTACGCCATGTGCCACCATAGTCTGTGGCTGCAGGAAGACTTGGGAAAAATGACTGAAGTCATTGCCCAAAAAATAAAGTTCCTCTTGCTGAAGACTCTTCTCTTTAAAAACCTGTGAAAATTACACATCTTATTACAAAGCAGAGATTGGCAATGGAGGAATGAGGAGGGCAGTTGGTGCTGTGGCAATAGGAGAGCCATTGGAAATGGAGGTGGTGTGAAGAGCCAGGGAGAAGAAATGCACATGGCAGAAAATTGGTAGAGATCTGTCCATATTTAACATGACACTCTAAAGACACCATCTTTGCTTTTTCCTTATTTCTCATTTTTTTTTGTTTTAACCCCTGGAAATCCCTGAAATTTCTTGGCTTCTCTTATGAGAGGCCATTGACAGAAAGGTTGCTGAAATGCCTGCAAAACTATCTTGAGCATCAGCAGGGAGACAAAGTTGTAAAGATTCATTAAAATCACTGTGTCTGGTTAGACAGCCCTGAAAGCCACAGTTTTGCTTAAAACCAGAGATGAATACCAAGTCTCTTTTGGTGTCTGTTTTGGTATAAAGCACATGTGTCTGAATTTTAAAATAAAGAGAATTTATTTCTGAGAAAATATATGTCCTCTGAATTTACTTTATAGCTGAGCAGCAAAAAGAAAAAAGGGAGACAAGGGTTGTCTCTGAGCAGTGCAAGAAGACATTTGTGCTACAGCCTTCAACAAAGCAAAACTTGACTCACTCAGAATAAGATACATAAATCAACCCAAAACTTTAATAAATTAATACCTTTAATACCTATAGGGAAGTGATCTTTGATGCAAAGCAAAGTTCACTGCAAGTGTTTCCTGAATAGGGCTTCTTCCTGGGAACTAAAGGCTTCTTCATCACCAATGAGTAGAAGTTAAATAAACAAACATGGGTAGACTATCCATGGCAGACACCAGGCACTGCTGGACACGGAGTTTTCTGAGACTGCTGCTTCCCCAGGATGATGGGGCTCTCCAGCTCCTCTGAGTCCCAGGTCTGTGATAGTACAGTAGCACTGGAGCAATTCTTAAGGAAATTCCCTGGAAAATTTAGTGACAGACACTGGGAATTAGCATTCCTCAAACTGGTTTAAGTCTTTCTCTCTGAGGCCAAGTATACATTAAATCATACCAAGGTAAGCAACGGAAAAGCCTTAAGAATATGTAAATTAACAGAGATGCTAACAGTGGGAAGACAGCATCTGAGCTTCCATGTCAACTCTGTTTTTCCACCACGGGGAAGAAAAATGCCATAAGTGTCAAACACCCTTTTGTACACAACCTTGATGTTTTACTGTACGATTTCTCAGAAAGTCAGGTTTAGAAATAAGGTCACTTCTGTGCAAGAAGATAAAAGTCTCATACACTCCACCATACAGTGAGGGATCTGATGGAAAGATGTTGCTTCTGACCTCCCAGGGAAGGGGGCATTGCATGGGGCCTGCTGCTCCTTAGCACCATGGAAGAAGCAAGATAAGTTTTCTGGTGCATTAAAATGACTGACTTTTAAAACAAAATATACCTATTTCTGTACACATGCTTGGAAGCAAATAGCATTTCAGCTGATGCATAACATCAGATTTAGGAGGGAAAGCACATGGCTAAGCTACAGGAACCTTACCTCTGCAAAGAATGCCAGCTGTAATGGCATAATCACCACAATGGCACAGCCACAGACATCTATTGTTAACAATTAGCCACAAAGCAGCCCTTCCAGCAAGCACATAGTCAATCCAGATCACCCCAGGGGAAAAGCTCAATCCCATCATAAATCCAGTTGCCTGTAATTTTGTTTTCTGCAATTCTAAGTAACTGGAACATCAAACCCCCTTGGTGAGTCACAAGAGAGAAAAAAAAAATTAAAAAGAGGTTTTCTTCTGAATGTTTTCGATGCAAGAAACAAATCCTGTTTTTCCATAAGCATTATAAATAGAAATGCTTAACTGGAAAACAGAGCCTGGATTAGGGCCAAAATAAGATGGAATCCAGGAAGTTAAACAGACTCAGAGATTTTCAGCTCTAAAAGCCTGCTAGCATCTTCGAAGGGCAAACTGGGAATTCCTATCTACAGGTCAATGGACTAGTACTGTGGCCAGCATGCCCAAACATTTTCTTGAATACGGGACAAAAGTGTAAGACAAATCTTTTCAGCATGAAGTGGGTACCCACAGCAGTTCTCTGGCAAGCATGGCAAGACCACAGAGGTTTTGCAGCTGGCCACATGTCACAGTTCACAGAAGGGCAAACATCCGAAGCATCGCATTTAACTTCTGCCCCACTGCAGCTAAACTGATTTAATCAGAACTGTGCTAAAAATCCCTCACGCTTCCCACTCGTGCTGCTGCAGTACATATGTAGTTCTCTCACACATGGCCATAACGACTTTTAAATACTTGCATGGGGGTGAGAAACCATCACAGCCACTTCAAAACCATGTTATGGCTTCCAGCCCCTCCTGCAAATTAGAGGTTGCAAGACCCAAAATGGCAGCAGCACAAATGGAATAGCAGTCTGCACAGCACACACCACAGCTCCAATGGCCAGACGAAGCAGATTCTGCCAGCTAGAAAGGTATTTCTATTTTCCATTTACTACTAAATGTTGAGTAGAAATACACAGTCCGTTTGATTCCCTCTTACAAGGTTGAAGACTATGTTCCTTTTAAGAGTGAAGAAAACCATAAACCATCTTACATTGTATACAGGAGGAAAAAATTAGCTGTTCTTGTCCAAAATTTATGAGAGAAGTAGTTTCAGGGTGTATTTTATGAAAAGAAGTCCATTAACTTTCAATAGACCTTGTTCTGTCACAGCACTAAAGGAAGTCCAAGAATTGTGACTCTGTGTGCCTAATAGCTTTACATTAAAAGATTAAATTTCCAAAGCCTCCACCATCTCTGAGGAATAAAAGTACAGGTGAATATAGCAACTCTTCTCTTGCCTTATCTCAAAATAATACCAGAGAGTTGCAATATTCTTACTACATCATCCCCTGTAACCTCATCCCACACTGAGAAATTAAATGTGCGCTCCCAGGTGCTAAGAAGCCTGTAAAGTATATTAATCTAAAGAAGATGCCCTTGTAAATTTTGTGAAAAGAAATGGGATGTTATGAAATTAAGAGATAAAAAAATTCTTTATCTTATACTGACAGAGGCCTCAAAAATATCTACTGAAGGGCTGCTGTTGAAGCAGCTGCAGCAGTGTTGGAGATGGCAGCAGTGAACTTCTGTCCTTGTTTTCTCCCTCAATGCTGCCCAGAAAAAAGGGCATGAATGCCCACATACATACATACATATGTATATATAGATACACATATATATATATATATACGTATACACAAACAAGCGACAATTAAAGGCTAGGATCCCATGACATGGAAACCCAGAGACTAATGGAATTATGAAATTATCTGCATTTCACAGGAGGTGTGGAGTTTTAGGTCAGTTAAATAAACTAAGCACTCTCAGGTAGTAAGCAGGGAAATTTCTAGATCAGTAGTAGACAGGTGATGGAAAATGGAGTGTTGACGAAGCTCAAGGACAAAAAGGCCAAGGGTCAGCATGAGCTGACAATAGTTCAACAGGGCAATAGATGGCTAGAGGATATCAGGGAATGGAGTTTATCACAGAGTCACAGAATATGCCAACTTGGAAGGGACCCACAAGGATCATGAAGTCCAACTCCTAGCCCTGCACAGGACCATCCCCAAGAGTCACTCCATGTTCCTATACGTCACAGAAAATAATAATTTTTAAAAAATATTGTGTGGGATTTTCCTCTTTCCCATGTTATTGTGCTTGGAGATACCTGGTACATTACTGATATTAATTAATTAAAAAAATGAGAAAAAAAATGTAACCAAAAGACAGTTACATTAATTTAAGAAAATAAACTTATTAACCATTAATATGACTATTATTAGATAGATATTCTAAAATGTAGCTGTAAAAGTATTTGTATGTGCCTATCCATATGTGTGTACACATTTAGAAATTACTGCTGTGCAGAGTACACTGCCAGTGATTCAACTAGTATGGATGTTACAGGAGTCCCTAAAATACTCAACAGCAGTGCCCCAAAAGCCCCAGTACAATACACCTAACAACCAGTTATGATGTAGACTAGTGCAACAACCTCCTGAAGACCCTAAAACCAAGCGCGATGATGGAGCTGACTTTAGGGAATATGTTCGACTACATCAAGAGCCACCAGTTGCTGAAGCCATTGCTTCAGAATCAAGTGCAAAGAACTGATTGCTACAGTACACTCTAGTGAAGCATAGGTAAGTGATATATTTAAGTGGAAATTAATTTTTGATGCCTTTGCTTGTGTTTGATTTAATGTCTCACCCTTGAGACTTGGCTGCAACCAGGATGCAGCAAATCAGACGAGACGTTTACAAAGAGAAATTGACAGTCAGAGACAAGTTCAAATACAGTCTCTAAGACACACCTCTTTCCTTAAATGTCTCTAGTGTAAGGAAGAGGAAAGAGACATGGGACTATGAAACAAAAGAATTGGGGTGGGGATAAGTAAGAAACTTGTAAAAATTTTCTTGAATTCCAGCAGTTGCTTAGTTCTCTGCTTGGCATTCCACATATCAAGTGACTCCATAAAATAGGTGGATTCTAGCCTTAAAAATGCCTTTCATTGAAAACAGCATGTTCCAAATGGGAAACATTATTGCAACATATCTGATATCCAAAAAGGGACATTGTGGCAGTCAGCTCTAAGAAAGCACTGATGAAGTCTGGCTTTGGAAGGTTCCTCCGGGTATGAGCATTAACTTTTTGTGCTCCACAGGGAATACTGCTTGGGTTTTAACATCGCAGAAATTTGGAAGGAAAGAAGTTGACAAAGATCATACATATCGAGAAAGGTCACGCATTTGAAAACATAAAGTAACAACCAATTCAACTGAGTGAAAAGCCACATGCTGCTGGAGAGGTTACCCCTCTCCAACCTGTTCTGATCATCATCAGAGAAAAGGGGTACGTGCTAAAGAAGGAGCAGGCCAGTCAGGCAACCTGACAGCCGCTAGAAGATAAACCTACACCCAGTGTATGTCTGCAGCAATGTAAAAGCAGTAGCGTGGATTCTGATGTTAAAAGGCACAGAACAGATGACGCAAGTAATTTTATATTGGATCCA
This sequence comes from Pseudopipra pipra, assembly GCF_036250125.1. Lineage (NCBI taxonomy): Eukaryota > Metazoa > Chordata > Aves > Passeriformes > Pipridae > Pseudopipra > Pseudopipra pipra. Next base: position 67,114,172 of record NC_087551.1, on the reverse strand, counting down.
GGTATTTTTTGTTATTTCACAGTTAAGTAAGTGCATATGTACCTGCTTTATGGTTGCTGTCTTCCTGGCATGCTGTCTTCCTGGCATGCTGTCCTGCATGTCTCAGGACCATGAATCTGTCTCCATTCACCAAGGTTTTGCCTCATTACTGATGCTGCAGCTTCCCATTTCTTAAGAAATCTGCAGGAATTCTTTTTTTCATCTGACTTTCTGTCTGCTGGCCTCTGGCTAAACCAGGATGAACACATGGTGAGAGCAAGAAAGAGGGAAAGAAAGGAAATGTAAAGCAGAGAAAGATGTTCCATTTACATACAAAGAAGAGCTGTTTAGGAAACAGATCTAGTGTTTTCCCCTTCCAGCTACCCTACTGATACTCTGGCTACCTCAAAGTAGAAGAGTAAAAGGCTGCATTTGTGGGAAAGAGAGAAGTGTTTCCAATTTGTAGATGTAGAAGCAGGCACAGGATTTTTCTCTGAGAGAAATTGCTTTGTGCCACACTGAATGTGCTCCAGACAGACAGGTTCCCTTATGAGCTTAGACAAGATTTCTGGATTTCCAGCTATTTCTGATTCTTAGCGCTGACCTCAGGCAACTCGTTTTCATCCTAGTTTTGGAGCTGTGACTATTTCTGCCCATTGTCTGCACAGTGAGCTAGAGCCTCAAATCCCCAAGTACTAAAGGCTATGAATCATGCACCACTTTCATAAACTTGAAGGATGTAGTAGGAACAACTAAGTTAGGACAATGTCTGATCCACACCCTGGCTGGAAAAGAGATGGACAATATTCCCCCTATGAGTCTGAAATTGGGATAAGTTTGGAAAATTAAAGCCGCCTTCATATGGCGCTAATAAAGTCCAGAGGGAAGAGTTGGACAGAACATTCCAGATCAAGGAGGGCAGGGTGAGCGTTATGCAAGTATCCAGATTTGCAGTTCTGCAGTTCAGCTACAAGAAGAGACTAGCCTAATGCTCTTGTCCTACGGGTTTCAGCTCACAGCATTAAGATCAGAAATCATCACAGCCGGACACAAAAGGCAGAGAAAACACAAGGGTCATAACCAAGTTAATTGTTTTGGAGAATTAGTGAAAGAATCTTGAGAATTTTGTGTTTTTCTCTCTTTTCATTTGAAGAGTTTTATCACTTAATGACAAATGTAGAAGTGTTTCTGACATGGAAATTAGACACCAAACAGATCACATAGAGAACAGGTCTTCAGTGAGAGGAAGGTACTTAGAAAAAGAAAAAAAAACACAACAACAAAACAAACAAACAAAGAAACACACACACACACAAAAAAGGCACACAGAGGAAAAATCAAAGAAGAAAAAAATGTTGTTGCATAGGCTGGGCAGAAAGAAAGAAACGGGTGGCCAAAGCTGCATATGTGGAACAGTCTGAATGACGTACAGCTTTTCTCTTTAGGTGAACATCTTCAGTCATGGAGAAAGAAAAACGAAACATCCATTTTTACAAGAAAGTGAGAACCAAAGGCTTTTAAATGAATGAAGCATCAGCAGACACCTGGTGTCTCTTTCAGAATGGATGAGCCCTACATCACTGGCTTCATGCAGCCCTCCTGCCTTCCTTTCTCTAGTGCCCTAGTGCAGCAACAGGGGCTTGCTCCCTCTTTACATCTTCATGACCCAGTTTGTCAATGCAACAGGAAAATAAAGTGCATTTCCCTTCCCTGCAAGCCAGATAACTACAGGGCCTCTTGAAATTTTTCACTTCTCAAACATCATTTACTGTAAGGGAGAAGAAAGGATAGATGTTACTAAGACCTTGTAACTAAAGAGGTGGCTGCTCATAGCGTCTCTGATGCTGCAGATGTTTTCAAGACGTGAGCTGTACTTAGGTGTACAGTGAGTTCTATGGGTGTGACCTAAAACACTTGCCATTATTGGAAAAGAGCAGCATTTCCCACATGTTTGGCTCAATCACACAGGCACCAGACATTTCATGTTCCGAGTAATGTGGCTTGCCATAAAGGCCAAGGAAGAATAATGAGCTTGTGTTGTAGGAGTACAACAGTGTCTGACCTGAACAGTTTTCAAACAATTTCCATGCAACATCCTCTGTACAACTGCTCAAGTCAGTGGTGTTTAGCTCTGATAGGTTAATTTAGCTCCTTTCCTAAATCTGTTCTGGAGCCATGCTATCCAAAAGGTCAGATTGCTGTATGTTTCAGTGTCGCATGATGCAATTTAAGGAAATGATAGCTACAAAAAATATTAATCTCAGTGAGACTTTTAAAAAAAAAAAAAAATAAATAAATAAATAGATAAATAAATAAAGAGGAGCAAATAAACTAGGGTTCTGATACTTGGAAGCAAAGAGGGAATGAGAGATTTGACGGACAGAAGCATCAAGGGAGTGGAAATTGTATGATGGTGTCTTACTGTGTCAGTCATTTAAACCAACTTTATGGTGAGGCAAGAATAGATAGCCTGGGGACATGATTCATCACACACTAATGAAGATGCCTAAAACAAGTCAGATGAATTCTGCTGTAAAAAAAATTTATTTTTCTCTGCAGATACAAACAAGGTATAACGTGACTAGGTCAGAGGTAGTTACCAGTCAAGTATACAACAAAAATGCATAACACATTCAGAGGTTAGATGGATCCCACCCAAAACTGCTGCTCCAGAGTGACATTGTTTCATTGTTTAATTGTTTTCTTCTTGCTATCATCAGCAACGAATTCACTGGCATGCAGCAAGGCTAGCAAACCACTGAGAGAATCTCAGTCTCAGCAAGAGGGGTTATACTCATTGCTAAAGAGGTGAAAGGTATAGGGAGATCAAAGAGGATCCATAATCTTGCCTGTGCAAGTAGCATTTTGAACATAATCACACAAAACAGGACTGGAAAGGATCTTGACAGGTCATCTGGTCCACCCCTTGCTCTAAGGCAGCATTCATCAGACTTTCTAGACCTGAACCATTTTTGTCAAATATATGTCCAACTTGTACTTTAAAAGCCTCCAGGGACAGAGGTGCCATTCACACCCACTTTGTTTACCCTATCAAATACTTTTTTTATCCAGCTAGCCTAAATTTCTCTTGCTGCAATTTACATGCTGTTTTCAGAGGATAAGAGATTATTATCTTCTTTTTAGCAGGTTTTACATAGCTGAAGGCAATCTTCCTCCAATATCTATCCCTTGGGCTAATTTTTTCAGTCTTTCAGTATACATGATGCTTGCTAAAGCTGGGGTCATTTTCATTTCAAAATTACTAGTGGCAATGATGAAATTAATCTAGCATGGACAGATCTTGCCCCTCTTAGAGATCTCTGAATCATCTTATAAATTTTAACTTATTTATTTAACCTGACAAGCACTCTGAGTTACTAGGAAGTAAAATGAGCTCCATTTTACAAAAGGTGACATATGTCAGAGAGGAGTAGTGGCTCTTCACTCTGTAGGTGTCTTCACCACATTCTAGCTGCACACCAGAGCACAGAGCAAGATCCAAGCAGCACATCCAACTTCATCCTCTATGAGGCAGAAACCAAAGAGCATGTGCTATAGAGGAGCCATGATGTGCTTTCCCCAGGTGTTCAGTCATGATAAGGCAGCACAGTGCAGTTTTTCTACAATACAGAGAGATGCAAACTCAGACTAAGGACAGGATTTCAAAAGCTTTTCAGGCATTATGCTTTTCAGAACTGTAAGCACTAATTCCATATAACTTAGAGTTGGATAGCTAATGTATTTACATACCTAATGATGCAGACATGTGACAAGTACTTAGATGCCTTCCTCCTATCATTTTAGGCATCCTGATGATTTTAGAAATTCCAGTGGAATCATCCTTTTAGCCACATCTGATCTGACTGTGAGAGTTTGTAGCTCTTCACATGCTCATTTGTGTCACGACGTCAATATTTTACAACTCTACTATCAATGCAGTATAGCCTAATACCGTTCAAATAGGTGTTTAGAAACATATCTTCCAATGATTAACCTAGTGTTTGTATGACTGAAACTGAAGCACTTAGGGTTTTTAGGCATGCAAGGCTTCATTCCAGGTTCTGGCATTGCTCTTAGAGTTCGCAGCAACAGTTTGTGGAACCCTACTCTTTAGGACTGAGACTGTCAAGAGATATTGCTGGGAAATACAACAGAAGGGCAAAGGTGAAAGGAAATTTAAAGTTTCTAATTTTGTCTAGTTTCCAGAAGTTTATTAATCTTGATAGAACAGTAGGAAAACACATTTTAAACCACAATGAAACTGTTTAAAACCACCTTCAGAAAACATAGATTTTGCATTATAAAACTGGGAAACTGAGCACCTATGACCCTGCTGACTGCTTCAGTGACATCAGTAAACACATTACTAAAATGAAGAATAAGCTCTGCGAGATGTAAACTTCAGGTAGTTTGACATCATCGTGATCAACCACATATAAATATTTTTAATTTCATTTATGTAAGGTAGTCTGAAGTCAATAAAACACACTCAGCTTTTGAAACGCAACAAACATTTGGAATTCTTCACTTCAAACTTTGTCTTGGTTATAGTGACTGAGAAAGAAAAGAGAATGTTCCAAAGGATCATTTATTTTATCCTCTTTTATATTACCTTCTGAAGTATTTTCAGTCGTGTGACTGCAAAATATGTCATGATGATTGACTTGAACAGTCACGGCATTTCACTGTTTTTTTGGGGGTGGTTTTTTTGGTTGGTTTTTGTTGTTTGCTCTTGTTTGGTTTTTGTTTTAGTTTTGGGGGGGGTTTTTTATGTTTATGTTAGTAGCCACACCATACTTAAAAGAGCAGATTGACAAATCGGCTTTTGTTTCTTTGCTGGCTTGAGGGAACTTTTGGATGGGAGGTCTTATTACTCTCATGAAGTATGATGACAGGACAAGGGATGGACATTGAAGATGAATGGGTCACCCGGGATGCTGGTCACCCCCAGAGCCACCCTTGCCCGAACCGTGGTACCGCTGCCGTACTCTATAGGTGCAGGGAATCAAATTGCCGACACTCTGGTGTTGGGACAAACACGTTCCGCGCAGAGAAACGAGTCCTCCCGCTAAAAGGGAGAAGAAGTAGGGTATTTCCGCGAAGTTCCAGCCGGGGAGGAGCGGCCGGGAAAGGAAAAGCCGTGTATGCGCCAGGAATAAACAGACACGAGCGAGCGGAGCGCCCCGGGCCGGACCGGGCGCTGCCCGCGGCGTCGGGGCCGTGAGAGCCCGGCGGGCTCGGCTGCCTAATGCCGCCATGGCGTGAGGGGCCGACGGGGCCGCGGAGGGAGGTGGAGGAGGAGGACGTGGAGAGGTACGGAAGGAGGGCGGGGAAGCGGGAGGTGGAGCGGGAGGGGGGAGTCACTTTCTTCCTGCGTTGAAAAGCGCACCCCGCCCCGTCCCGGCTCCGTCCCCCGAGGCTGCGGAGGAGAAACTTTCTGGCAGGCGAGAGGCGGGTCGGCGCCGCGGTGAGTGCCCGCGCGGTGCCGGGCAGCGCTCCCGGCCCCTCCAGGCTGTCCCTGCGCTCCGCGGCGGGTCGCGGCGCGGGTGGCGGCGGGGCGGGCTTGGCGCGGGGCTGGGGGCGCCGGGTGCCTGCGGGTTTGATCGGTCCCAGAGCTCCCCCCGTCCCCGGCACACGCGTCCCCAGGCCGTGGGGCGCGCTGAGGGCGCCGTCGGCCGTAGTGGGCACCGAGTGTCGGCGGGGCCGGGCGGCGGGACCGGGCGGGCCAGGTGCGGGGCGGGCGCGGGGTGGTGGCTGGGACGTCCCGCTGGGAGCAGCCTCCAGGCATGGGTTTTTCCGGGCTGCCCCGGCGGTGCGGGGCTGTTGTCGGGGCATCCGCACACGGCGTAGGGTGCAGGGCAGCCCGCAGGATGGGCCCCGCGGGTCCGGGGGAGGTGGATACGCGCAGGGGAACGTGGCGCTTGCTGTATAAAGCTTTACCTGTGGGCAGCGTGTGTAACAGGCTCTACTCCTCCGCAGCACCGTGACCGCAGGAGCATCCGAGCCTTTTGCTACTGAGTTCAGCCTACCAAACATGCGTGTGTGAAAGGTAAGCGTTAGCATCCTTGTGTTGCACCTAGGCAAGCTGAGAGACGGGAACAGACGGATTAGCCCCATGCAACTTCCTGCCACTTCTTTTTTTTTTTTTTTTTTTTTTTAATTGTAAAAGCCTAAGTGACCTGGGACCAGAACTGTTAACTGGGAAAGCTCAGTCTCCTCAGCTCCATGCAGTGAGTTGCAATTCCTGTAGCTAGTATTGCATGAAGTAGTGCATCATCACCTGGTGCGTCTCATGCCAACTCTTAAGATTCAGTTTGGTGTGAATGATAGTAGCCACCTTCACTGCTCTTCTGTTGTTCCCTCTTGAATCAGTATAAAGGTGTGATATTTTCCTCCGTTTTCAAGCTGGAGTGGCTTGTTTTTCAGTCATAAGCAATGGCAACATAACAAATAGAGACAACTGTGAATGAAGTACAAGAAATATTGCTCAACTACTTGGAGACTTTTGGTCACTCTAAGAAGATCGACTGCAATTTAAATAACACTAAAATTTTAATATAGTCTAAACAAAAACAAAGAAAATCTCAGCCTAAATATTGCCATTATGTTTATCATGCCAGCAATTATTATAACTCGCTGCAGTATTTCAAAAAAGGAACAATTAAGCTGAAGGGCAGCAGTGGAAATCAATAATTCAGATGCTCTTTATTACTCTGAAAGACTCTTGCTGTGTAGCCTTGGGCAAGTCACTCCACCTCTCCATGGCTCTGTTTCCTTCCCCATAAAACAGATGAATGTGCTTGCTTGCTTCACTGGGGTGTTGAGAAGTTTAATTAATTAATTTGTTTCATAACTACTTGTAGATCCTTGGGTGCATCTCTCTACAGAAGTGCTAAATATTATTTCAACTATGAGTTTTTTGCTGTGTGTCATGGCTAATTTAGGTTATTGAAAGTAACACATATAAACAAAGTTTTCAGGGGAAGGCAACCAAGTAGCAGTTCTGGACGAACTATCTGTACTATCTGTAAACTGTGTCTGGATGAACTATCTTGGCTATCTGTAAACTTCACTGGGACATGAAACCAAAAAATACTAGTCAGAGTATTTTACTGGGACAGAGCTACTGGTCCTTTAAGAAAATGTCGTTTTCTCATTATTCAAAGAGCATGCTTTTGTTGTTTTGTTTGAAGCATTGTGATGTTTTTCATAATTCTGAATTGCTATGAGAAAAATCTGAGTGCTCTTAAAATAATAAGGGAGCAAGAGATGAGAATAGTTTATAAGCGTATCTGTATCCTCTACAGTGAAGACTAACCTCAGAAGACAGTTGGTCCTGATTTTCCAGTGCATATTTACATACAGTCTCTTTTACAACCTATTCTTTGGTCATAGAGAATATGGTTTGAGAGAGAGAAATACATGAACTGAACCATTGGTTGCCCATGTTAAAAACTGATCGATTTTGGTTCCCTAAGGAAGCTCAGTTTTAATTACACTGTGTATTAGTTATCAAGAACTAAATATTTAGTAAATATCTGCACTACAGGGGAGAGAAAAATGTGTTTAATTACCTGGTCACATGTTAGATGTGATTTTCACAGGTTGCATACAGTTATAAGTAAAAAGGAGTAGCTGAAAGCTGATTTTAGAGTGACGTCTTAGTACTTTTTAAAAGCTCATAAGGTCTGTATGTACGATTCCTTTTTCTCAAGGACAATGACACCAGGTACATAAGCTTTTTTAAAACTAAATTCAAATAAAGCCTAGATCAGTGATGGTAGAAAGTCATTCACATTCACCAGGGAGCTGTTGGGTTGTGAATGGACATAGGGAGTTTATATACCACTAGGGAAATGGTCACATCCATCAGTACCCAGTAGTCTGACCAGTGAAAACTAGTGTTAAATGAGGCTGTAAATCCGTTTGGAAAACTGAAGTGTCCCTTCTCTCAGAAGTGATTGCATTTAACCAAAACTCAGTCACATTCTTAGGCTTGTGTGTGGAAACTTGCACATCTGGCACTCACAGCATACTATAGCAATGAGCAGAAAGAAACTTAGTTGCTACTGCTATTGTTCCTGGATATGTTGCAAGAAATAAAGCCCCCTTCTTTGGTTTGTTTGTGGGGTTTTTGCTGGTTTTTTTAATTTTATTTTATTTTATTTTGTTTTTTCTTCCTGAAGGAATTAAAAAAAAATAAAGAAAATAACAACTTTCTGTAACCATTGTTTCCTCATTTAGACTCAGTAATCCAAGTGTCTGGTGAATGAAAGAGAATATGACTTTTGCTTAGCAAGTTGTATTTAATTGGTAAATATGATATCTCAGCAGCAAGTTTGTCCTGGCTGTTCATACCTTCCATGCTGTGTCCCTTCAGCTAAGGTAGATTAAAGAGCTTAGTTACAGTAGTGTAGTCCCTAAAGCTGTTAAAGCATGGTGCCAGTTTGTGTTCGAGACTGCAGCCACATACTTAATATAAATGATTTAATAGATTCTGCATTTGGCTTCCTTTGAGCTAGTTTTTTGTTTAGATGGGTAAACTTTATACTGATGTCTGTTACCCCCCCTAAGCTCAACTAGGATATGGGGAGGTGTGACAGTGCTGCATTAGTAAAACCTCAAACGCTTATGCACTGCACTTTGAGTGGACTTGGTTATCTGCTCAGGATGGAGACAGGGCAGAGGAGGGGACTAAAGCCTTCTAGAAAAAAGGAAATTTAGTTGATGCCAGCAGGGATCTTTCTCATGAATGCTTTGTCAGTAGAAATTTAGCAGAAGTAAAGTGTTAGTAGTGAAGAACTGACTGAAGAAGTTTGGTCATTTTGGGGATCACATGAAGGACAGAGCACTGGAAATAGTTTCTCACATCAGGTGCTGGCATCACACTTTCCTCCGCTCTTGGGACACAGTCAGGTGTGAAAGCATAGGCACAATGCAGCCATTATGTACAGAGTCTGAAATTATTTGGTCTTTCTTTCTGTTTTTCCTCTTAGACTCATGGAGTATACAGTAGGAATTGGCAATAGCATTGTTTAGAGCAGGCAAAGGATTGTAGGGACCCTGGTCACTCAGGCAGGTATTGTAAATCACTACAAGAGAAAGATAATTTTAACATATAAGTTCTTTCACCTTGGTTGTCCTGGTTTATGTTTTTATTTTGTTTGTGGGGTTTTTTATTAGAAATATTAAAAATGCTGAACATTTTGTATAAACCTGGTAAGCTTTCTAAGCAAGTGGCTACCTAGAGTTGTATTTTGAATTTTGAAGTATTTTGAAAAGTTATTTACAGGCATTTCTGGGGATATCGTGTCCCTTACAAGCCTTTTAGTCATATCATTGCATCCATGGTGCATTACACTTTTTGCCCAAGTCATCTGTGTGGTTTCAGTTCTGCTATGAGAGCCATGCCTGCACAACTTACAGTCAGAAATGAGATCATAAGATTCTAAATTTCAAAATTAACCCATAATTTAATGGTTGTCTTGACACCTGCTCACAAATTGTTCATGCACGCTGTGAACAACTACATTTTGCAGGAATAATGTAGCCTTTTAACTCCATCTGCAGTTGAGGCTTCTGTCCTTGAAAATGTAGTTGTCACTTTTACCAAGGGTATTCCGTTTTTGTTAAGGGTATTCTAGGGAGTGGTGAGGACAGTAATAGCCCTGAAGGAACTACAGGACAATACATTTTATTGTCTCTCCAAATTTGTACCTTGAAAAAATCAGTTGCATCTGGGTACATGTATATTATATCTGTGAGGAGAGAGAGGAACTACGTGCTATATCTATATCTAGAGAAACCCTAGGTAATGAGATAACAGCTGAAAGCAGCAGTGATTTGTACCAATAACAATGAACATAGTGATCTGCAGAGAGATTTAACTACCAGGTAGGGTGGTGCAATTTGGGCTACAAACACAGTGAAATTTATCCTGTAACAAATGAAACAGAAGTTCCTCTACGTGAGTACACATTTGGAGTCTGCATACTCACATTATAAGATGATATGTAGATAATATAAAAGTAAGTGTTGATTTAAATTGCTTAGATTGCAAAGTCCTTAGGTTCATAAATTGACTAGCATCAGCACCTTTGGACTTTGCTGGTGCTCCTATATGCTGTCACAATAATTTAACGTATATAATTGTCATGGTTTAATCCCAGCTGGCAACTCAGCCCCATTCAGCCATTTGCTCACCCTCCCCAGTGGGACAGGGAAAAGAATTGGAAAAATGAGAACACTTTGTGCGTTGAGATACAGTCAGTCTAACAGGTAAAGCAAAAGCTGCACACGCAGGCAAGGCAAAACAAGGAATTCATTCACCACTTCCCATGGGCAGGCAGATGTTCAGCCATCCTCAGGAAAACAAGGTGTCACATGTAATGGTTACTTGGGAAGTCAAATGCTATAACTCTGAACATGCCCCTCTTCTTTCTTCCCCAGTATTATATGCTGAGCATGACACCTTATGGTATGCAATATCCCTTTGGTCGGTTGGCATCAGCTGTCGCTGCCAACTCCTTGTGCACCCCCAGCCCCTTTCCTGGTGGGATGGAGGGAGAGGCAGAAAAGTCCTTGACTGTATAAACGTTGCTCAGCAGTAACTAAAACATCCCTAAATTATCAACACTGTTTCCAGCACAAATCCAAAACATAGCCCCATACCACCTACTATGAAGATTAACTCTGTCCCAGCCAAAACCATCACAATAAAAATAAAATTTTAATATAGTTCTGTGTGCAACACTGAGTTATAAACAGGATATGGGAGCACAGTTTTGATCACATAGCAGCTGAAGGATGTGATGCATTTTAGAATTCCTCTCTGTTAGTATGATGACCTGTGGACATGCTTTAAAAATAAAAATGTTTGATATCTTCAGTTATTGGAGTCTGTAGATAGATATAGATATACAGAGAGTGAGAACTAGTTTTGTAAAACTCCAGCAGCAGCACATCATTCAGTTACAACATCTTGAAGTCAATTGAGTGAAGGACAATTAAAACAATAAGCAGGGAAGATTAAAACTGTTAATTACATGTCGTAGAGGAGAACAACAACAACAAACTTAAAACATTTACAAATATTTGGAAGAGTAAAGGCTAGCAAAGAAGAGTTAGTTGGAAAGAGGATAGAAGTTAAAGTCTGAAATGGAAACACTTGTTTTGGTATCAGATATTTCTGATGTTGTAATCAGCCTCCTCAGAAGTGAGGGAAGCTGGATGGCATGCAACTGTCTGAAATGACTGGGTTAGGCACAAGATAGAATTCTGACAGCAGTAAATTGGCTTTCCCCTTTTGCACATATGATTATTTTTTTTCCTGTCCTTTATTTGTGCCTCCTGGGCATTGCAATCACCCTCTGAAGTTTTTCCAGTTTTTCTGTGCTCCATGCTTGTACCACTGGATCCACGCAGAGGCCACTCTCCTGTCTGCCCCAGGCATTCCGTTCCATTTCTCCCTTCTTGTGAGGGCTGGTTGTGCTTCAGGGCCATGGGTTTCTGTCAGAGGAAACCCTAAGTGATGTTCCCAATACCCCACACAGAAGGGTTTACAGCCTTACTGACTTGGAGTGGGTCTCCATGCAAGGGCCAGGAAGATAACTTACTTTTCAGCAGCTGCCAAAGGTGTATTGTTTCACCACCCAGATTGTAGAGGCGCTTTTGTTCTGCGTTTCTGCAGTGCTGTTACTGTCATAGTCCTAGGCCCCAGAAGTGTCCTATGTGCTGTAACAGTGTAACACATGGTTGAGGGGCTTGATTGACTTCTGGATCATTAATGGCGCAGACAAACGTGTATCCTTTTGCCCTTCCATTAGTGTTAGTGTTCATGAAAACATTTCTGCAAGGAAAAAACCCTATTTTTAATAATTAAAGTGGCCTTTTCAAAGTATGTCAGCACAGGATAAAGTGCTGTTGCTCTAGCAGAAGCCTTTCTGTGGTAGCCTATAGTTTTATACCTTTGATGGTAAAAATGATTTGGCTTCATTCATTGAATGTGGATGCCTTAACAGGCATGTCTGTACTGGTTGGGAATGATCATCTGCAGGATTCTGGGTATCAACGTTACTTCCTTACTCATTCTGTAGTGTGAAGTATGGAATAAAAGATCACAATAAGGATTAAGAATAGTCATGTTAGTGCAACGAAAAATTATCAAGAAAGCATTTATATAGGAGGATATATTATAAAATAGAAGGAAATTCCAAATTCACAGATATGGTTTGGATATGCAGAAAATTTAAATCCTGGTTTTGCTTGAGGCAGAGAGAAAGTTGTGCCTTCACTGTGCATATGCCCTGTTACTTTATATAAACAGAGGTAAAATAGACAAATAAACTTTTCAATGAAAGGAATTAGAGATGAAACTTCCATCGCAGCTATTTTACACATCTTACTGTAAACTTATAAAAATACTTTGCTGTTGCTGTCTTATCTGTAGCATGGTGGAGAATGAATGCAACCCTCCACTCTTCTGGAGTTGTCATCTCACATGGCTGTGTACTGCTCTGCCTGGATCTGTTGAATTTCGTGTGTAGATCAAAGGACAGACACAAGTTTAAATCTTGACTGCTGACATGATGTCATATACTGATAATCCCTATAGGAACTGGTTGTTTCTGGTTGCTGTTAGGATTTTCATAGCACAGCTGTTATTCAGAAATATAAGTTCATACAAAGCTGCTTTCAAGGTCTTTCAGATCACTTCATAACAAGTGCAATACTAACACCTGGCTATCTGAGCTAGTCTTTATTTATTGCAGATGTAATTCTGAATTATGTTTGGGTGTTCAGTATTTAAGCTTTGAAATACCTTGACCATTATATAATTATGATGTAGCATATTTTTCATAGTGAAAAAATCAGAGGAAGAAATGAAGTAATGTCCCCTGGTGGTTAAGGTCATAATAGGTATTTTTCAAGTTGTAAGCAGTGATTTTTACACCTTTCCAGCATTTTTGTTGGAGAGACAGATGGTCATTGGCTTTAGCTCACTGACCAAAAGACGGGTGAAGTACTTCTGACTGCTCTTATCTTGAGATATGGGAGTTTCCTGCCCTGGTGTCCAGCCCCAAGGCTTTGAAAGGGACTCAGTAGTACTACTTGCTGATGTGGGAGCTATACAGCTTGGGAATTTGGTCAGTAGATTTACTGTGATTGTTACAGCACAAAGATAAGCTTATAGTTTTCTTGGTTCTGCTCTATCTACCACCTAATTTTGCTGTATTTGGATATGTTTCTCTGTAACCAAATGACAACATATATATGAGAATTAGTTTCTATTGACCTTTTCACCTCTCTGTTTTCATGGACTTACCCTGCATTTTTTAGTACTAAAATGTCATTGAATTCAGTTAGAAGACTTAATTGTTCTCCCATTTTTAAAAAAGTTTGCAAAATATTTAGATTAGTGGTAAAACTGACATCGTTGAACAAAATAGCTCTTCAGTTGACATAACTGTCATGATTTTAGCATGTTACTATTTCCAGTGGATTAATTTGATTTTATAGATGCTGCTCTTCTCATCAGCAATAAAGTCAATTGCAACGTGTGTGAAAACACATGCTAATTATTTGAGGTATTCAGACAAAATGCAAGAGGAGTTCCTACAGAAGTTTGCTTTTTTCTACCATGATCTAACCTACCACTCCTCGTGACAAGAAGTTATATTTTGGCAGCTGTCAACATTGGGACAAAAAGTTGCACACCCATCTCCATTTAATGGGACAAGATTCCATGCACATCTCATTGCAATGTTACCTGTTAGTTTTGCAGTTTTGGTAGGTCAGTGTCTGTTTCTTGTGAATGATCATTTCTTTTTAAAATATCTATGACTCTCTTACCTGTTTTGGCATTGGTTGCTAAAATTGCTTATTCTAGTTTAGTACAAGTACTTTTGAATGGCTTAATAACGTGATCATCTAATGTAATTTGTGACAAAATTATAGTGTTGTTCAAAATGAAAATGCAGATTACAATTACAAGCATTGCAAAAAATACATAGAAAAGTTTGGTTTTAGTGTCAATAATTTATGAAGAAGTGATGCAAAAAAATTATGAAATTTAAGTCCATGTTGACTCAGAGATCATTGTCTAAGGTAAAAGTTTGCACACTGAACCTGAAGGTTTGCTTTTTGTCAGTATGGTGGAATAGATTTTCCTTTAAATATTTGAACACATTTCTTACACAAATACTTGTTTCTCAGGTAGCTCAAATAGTGATAATGAGAACTGTAGCCTTTGTGGAAAATAGTAGCTTCCCAAAAGAAGACAAAAAGCTGTAAAATATGTGGAGAGAAGTCTTTAAATTGTACTTTTGAGTTTTACATTAGTTAAATATATTTATGTTTATATATACATATATATATATGTTTTTCTTTTCTAACAGGCATAGAGGTTGGATGGTCAAGCAGAGTGTCAGGACTTCTCTTGCCTTCTCTTGCCATCAAAGAGATGGCAGTGAGGCATGTTACAGGGGGATTCAGAGGAAAGCCAGGACATCCACAGCAGATACCAGGGTTTTTGCCTGCAGCATCTCCTGAGTAATTTACAAGGAGAAGTCAGCTTGGGAATGGGAAACCCAGCTCTCACTGAGGGTGTGAGACTGCCTTCTTGTGGCTGCAGTCTCCTGTACCTGTTTGAGCATTAGCCTTTCCAGGATAGCTGCTAGGGAAGCAGAGGAAGGCTATGACTTCACTGTGGGTAATACAGTGAAGTGGAGAAGGGCCCATGACCTTGGGGGGGTCACACAGTGATGTGGAGGAGAGCCCCTGACCTCAGCAAGTGTGGTCAAGAGCTGTGGTGACTGAATGGGCAGGTCTGACATGTTCATGTCCAAGCCCTTGTGCTCTGGGAAGATCTTTCATTCAGAAACCTGATAATTTGTGGTGTTGCAATGCCTCCAGTTTGTGGAAGTTTTAGTCACCAGAAATTCCACCTTCTTTGTTCCTGACTGTAAATGTTAACAAGATACCCATGTCAGAGGTGAGTCATGAACTAGTGTGGGAGATGCTAGCAGAGACACCTGCAATTTCTGCTTCTTAAGAAGTGGTAGAAGTGTCCTAGGAAAAAGCATCCACAGAGCAGAGTGGCTGTTCAGAACTGATACTACATAAAGACACAATTCTTTGCCTGTTTTTTAGTTTTTAATGATCCACAGGAAGGTCAGATAGCTTCAAGGACAGCTGGGCAAGCTCGTGGTCCTAACAGTGCCATCCTTTCCAAACCCACCTCCTCTGCTCCTCACCCACTCCTCTGCTCTCATTGCTGGAATGATCTTTCTGTGCACGTGTGACAGGAGTAAATAGACCTCTCTTCTCTTTTAAGTAGTTTATTTGGTGAAGTTATCAATATAAACCAATGTCCGGTTTAGTTAGTGGCTTCAATTTCACAATTTTTTTTTTTTTCTGCAGTTGAACATCCACTGATTGATGCAGATGGGAAGAACTAAAATAGTTAGGATTTAATCAATTTGATTTTCTTTTGGTTTGGTTTGGTTTTTTTCCCTGGAATAATTAGTGTTCTTTACTGTTTGATTCTGCTGATACTGGAAATCATGAGAAATGTTCTTTCAATCTAGGACTAAGTGACAAGCTTTTCAAAGCACATTATATATTAGCATTTTCTTCCATGGGCAAGCATCCTTCACTCTCCTTTTAATTTTTAATACTTTATCAGGTCATGGTTTCCCACCTGAATAAAACCCCCTCATTTTCAGAAAAGGTTGAGTTGCTTGGTAAAGTTTTTCTTGGAAGATGTAGCTGGTAATGATGTAGTGTAATATGAGAGTAAGAAATTCTTTTAACTTTAAAAACTGGTATTTTGAGTGCAAATGAAGTGATCAGAAGGCCTAAACCTCTATTCTTTCGAGTCCTGTGTATCAAGCAAACTTGTAGCAAGTTCACTCACAACTGCTAAGTTGGAGATTTTGCAGACAGTTAGCTACATAGGTCTGGCTTCACAGCTATGCAGATAATTAAGGTTCATATGTGTGTCCTGGAACAGTTCTTTAGCTTGCAGTGCGAGTTAACTAAGGAAACCTCAAGGTATAGATTTCAATACAGTTGAATTTGCAATCTGCTTCAGTGCTTTTGGGTTGGTGGTTCCCCCCCCCCCCCAGCTAGACACATTTATACTATTGTAACAAACTCTACATAGTCCCTAAATGTTCTGGGGTTTGGCCACATTCTTCTGCTGAAGGTGCTTTGGTTCTTTTGCAACCACCTGATGATTTTTGAAGTAGTTTTATATATATCTTAACTGTCAGTGTAGTTTCTAAAGAGCTGCCAAACTGAGGAATGGTGATCATCCCTGTTAGCCCTTGTGAAGTTACCTGGGAGAGTCAATAAAGCAATAAAGTGTGTGGTCAGGTTTGGTCCTAGTCAGCGAAGTGCTGGATGGTATGTGTGGTTGAATTCTGCCACTGGAAATTGCTGTGAGGATGGTTTGTCGTGGCTTTATCCAGAACTATCCAGTCTGTATTTCCTCACTATCTGGGCGATAGTTCTTATTGCAAATCCACACATTTATTCTATTTGGAGCTTTGTGATTGTCTTCATTACTTCTTCTGCTGGTCCTGCTCTTAAGGACATCACAGACCTGAGAAAATGTGGAACATCTGTCTCTCTCCTTACTCTCTGTAGCGTGTTTTGAGCTGTAGTCATGCCATCCTGGGGCCTCTCATGGGCAGTTGTCTCCATGTGGTTGCGGATGGAGCCTCCACGGAGGTTTGCATGGAAGGGAAGGTGTACTCCTTTGTAGCTGCCTTCTCCCATCCATCAGTCACAACAGACTGAGCCCTACAAAGTTATGGGACAGGGCTTGCTGTCCTCACCAAGTTGTGGTAATGAGTTATTGTCTTCATATCATAGAAAATCAGTATGATTTAACCAAGAATGAATGACTTTGTACTCCTAATTTTGTTAATGCCTATTGACTTTCTTCCAGATCTTGACTCTGAATATGCTGCTTATGAATATACTATAGATTGGTTTTCCAGTTGTGCTGTTCTTAGCCTAGACAACGTGGTATGGTGGTTCCTCCTCATGTAAAGGTAGAAAAAAGGGTTTACCTTCTCTTTGAAATGCACATGTGAAGGAAGGGTGAAAAAGAGGAGGTTATTGAATAGTTGAGTATGGACTAGGACTTTTTTGGCAACACTAGACGTGTTTGATGATGGTGTAATGCTGGGAAATGTGTGTTCAGATTTACAGAGGAGAAGTTCTGGGAAACCTTATTGTATGTTCCTTAATCTTTGGTGAGAAATACCCTAATTCAGGGAAATCTTAAAACCAACCCTAAATTTATGCATGTTCTTAATTCTCACTTCTGTGCAGAAGTACTTACAGAAATCAAACCAAGATAAAAAATGCATGAAGTCCTTACTGCTAGCTGGGATTTTTTTCTGATTATGTAACCCAGGAAACTTTTTCAATGTATGATTAACACAGAAAAACTTACAAGCATTTTTAGCCTTTTTTCAGATATTTTTTAGGTTCTTTCCTCTGCCCACAGTTCTAAAGGATCATAGAGGCTTTAAAAAAAACTGTAGGGTTTTTTTAATTATTATTATGAAAAAGCAGAGGTTTTATCAATTTAAAAAATGACGTGTCAGAATTAATGTACTGATTTGGCTGGTTTTTATCTCCTTCCTCTCAAAATATACTGTTGATTAGTTTCCTTATGTATTGGTGAGAATACAATTAGATTTGAGTATGTTTGGATAAACTATGGTGCATGTTTCTTTTTGTATGTGTGTATGCGGTGAGAGACTGTGTAGATATAGTCTACACAATATAGACTATATTGTGTATGTGGTAATAAACCAGCCTATGATCTGCATAATATGTCCTGTAATGATTGGTTTCCATCCAAAAAAGGGCAAAACGTACTTGAAAAACGCATTAAAATACTATGAAAATGTCATCTTCAATTACACTCTGTTAAAGCAATTATGCTGCATGCATATATATATATTTTCATATATAAATTCAAGCAGTTACAGGGTGCAATATTATTTTTGTCCCAGGCAGGAATGCACAAGAAAATATGTATTTCTTGGCCAAAGATGTTTGCCTCCAAATTAGTTTTAAGGAGCTGAGCACAAGCACCTAAAGGATCTGAGTACCCAGTAGTCATGAAGGGTCCTGCTCTGTAAAGGTTGTCTCATACTAATGACTTTGTTGAATCAGGATATGGGTCTCTAAATAAGGTTTTAGGAGCCTAAGTTTCTGTCAGAAAATTTTGGCTGTGGAATAGGGACCTGTGGGGAGAAGTAAAAGGTTGCTTTGTACTTCAACTTCCTGTGAGTTTTATGACTGAATCCTATGAAACAGGTTTTCCATGGGAAAAAAAAATTGTGTCTGTTTTTAGGTTTTCTTTCTTTCTGTTTCTCCTTTTAATAATTGAAAACTACTGTTCATTATTTACATAAAACTGTCTCACTTGGGCCTGCTTTCCATAACCTTTCCCCTCAGAAGAATTCTAGGAATTTGCTGGCTTTCCTCAGGGGGATCCTGGCCATGTTTTAGCTGAGACTTTAGGCCAGATAGTTGGTAATTTCTAAAAGTAATTTACTATGTTTAAATAGTTACATATAACCTCTGCATAGATTTGCCATCTGAGCCCATTTCAAGAAGTCAGGTACTTGGGAGAATATTCACTTTAATTCAGTGTTCAGCCTTCTTGGTAGCTGGCAGTAAATCTCCACATGTAAAATGGAGAGCCCCTTGGAAAAAAGTACTAGTAATGCAAAATCCTAAATGCCTGGAAGGTAAGGTGTTTCAGCTGTTTTTCTAAGACTGCCACTTTCTCTTCCCCTTTTTTCTTTCTGATTTGTTCTTTTTTTTTTTTTTTTTTTTTTTTAAATGAGGACGTGTCAGAACCAGAGGCCTTTAAGCACAGTATAAAATGACCCCAGCACAAATCTCCAACGTTCCTCATCCTTCCAGCTGCTAACATCAGCCAAGGCAGCACGCAGGCTTGGCTGCCACCGGCACAAGCTCCCTGGCTCTCCCCCTTCCTCCTCCCCTCCCACTCTTCTCTGCTTGCCAGTACAGTCAGAGCTGCTTCATATTAGGCACCATTGCAATTATTTGAAATCTCAAGTACAAGAGCTGTTGTTGTGTTCTTTCACCTTGTGTCAGCTACTATGTAGGAGGCAGGGGCTTTCTTCAAAGTGTACAGCTTTTTTCTCTTGGATGAATTGTTTTGTCTGAAGTATTCATATAGAAATGATTTGGACGTTACACGGACAATACATGGAGTTCATTAAGTCTAAATGGAATTGTATTTTCTAGAGACTTCTGAATTATAGTGTCTCACAGATTCATTTTCTAACTCTTTCTTTCACATCCATCTGCCATAGGACATTTCAAAGATGGTTTGGCTGCCATTGAGACCTGGAGATCTGATGCCACAATGAGGACTCACACACGGGGAGCCCCAAGTGTGTTTTTCATACACGCGGTTTGCTTTGCCTTTGCCTACTGCGCCAGGGAGGACCGAGACGTAATGGTTCCTTTTGTCAATGCCAACTATGACAGCTACCCCATGCTCTACTTCTCCAAAGGGGACGTGGAGAATCTGCGTCTCCAGGCCACCACCACGCACCAGCACATTGCGGCTCGTCTGGTTGAGGCAGTACAAACAATGCTGTCGAATCCCCTGGAGTACCTTCCTCCCTGGGACCCAAAGGAGTTCAGTGCTCGGTGGAATGAAATTTATGGCAACAACCTTGGGGCCCTGGCGATGTTCTGCGTACTCTACCCTGAAAACATCGAGGCCATCAATATGGCCAAGGATTACATGGAGAGGATGGCGGCTCAGCCTAGTTGGTAGATTTTTGTCTTTTTGTTTTTTTTAAGTTGTTCTTTCTGTATAAACTGCTTACAGTTGGAGGAGTGAGTGGATGAGTGGGTTGCTTAAATTATTTCAGTTGTTCTAACATTCACTATAACAGTGACTAACCTGCTGAATGCATTTACCCTCATCTGGACCATCAGTGACACACAGCTTTACATCTTCACTGGACTTACCCTCTTGCAAGTTAATGCTGAAAGAAGGTGCACCCCTTTGTGCACCACCCTAATTACTGTAAAAAAAAAAAAAAAGTAATCCAAAACCACTCTCAGTCAGAAGGCAGAAGTTCACACTGTTTTGTGGCAAGAAGTGCTAAAAGTGTTGGTTTTTGTTTTTTTTTTTTACCGGACTCATACATATCTTTTGGATAGTTCTTCCTTAGGAAGAATTCAGTAGAGGGGGATCTATGAAAAAGGAGCACTTTGCAGACTGTGACCCAGGATTGCGGTCACTGTGAGTAGGTTAGAGGATGGGAACATGGGCTTTGCCAGGATGGTGGCTTCTACCCAGGGACTCGAGCTGGAGCTGGATGGGGCACTGCTCCCTTCTCTCACAGCTGCTGTTCTACAGCTCTGTGACAGCAGAAGTCTGAGTCAAATTTCAAGTCAGCACAGGAAGAAACATTAACTGTTCAAGCAGTATTCATTATTCAATCTACTATTCTTTACCTTCTTTGTGTTAAGACCAACTAGTAGTGTTCCTATAAATGGCATCCATCCACGAACCATCATTGGAATTGTGCTGGATTTGAGCTAGCGTAACTTGGGATCTGTGTTCTCTTGATGGGCATAATTGGAAAGGCATTACAGTGTTCAGCTTCCCATACACTAAATATTAAAGTGGTGAATGCCACAGAAATACATGGGTTAGAACAAAAGAAGTGATGGGAGAGAGAAGGGACACTCTAGCCATATGCTGTCTGTGTGTCACAGAAGAGAGGATACATGGGAGTTGGGAAGAAAAGTATTGTCACAACAGGATGGTGGTCATTTCCAAAATCTTCCACTGAAGCATAGCAATACAAAGCTTCAGTCTTACTTAGCTCCAGAGACAGTTTGTGTTTCTCCTGGCACATTGACAGGGATATAGCTTACAGAGATGAATCCAAGGATGTGTGACCATCTCCAATAGGACCTACAAACTGCTCCAAAGTCAACACTCTACACTCTTTTCACTATAAGCACATAGTTACATGGTTATCTGTTTTACTGAAATAAGAAAGAAGAGCAAGTATTAGAGTAGGAGAACTTATTTGTGTCTGTTCTTCTCTGTTTCCTACATCTCACTCACTGTTTCAACCTTATTTAAGTTCCTTGTGTTCTGTGATTCCTGCCTTGGATTAATTTGGGTTCTTCTGTCCCTTGCTAAAATGCTCTCTTTTGACCCAGCTGACCAGATACCGATCAAAACCAATCAGATATCTTATTTCCACTTGGCTTTGATGTTATTTACCTCCCCCAAACTACTGTTTTCCTCAAGCAAGTATCTTGTATTACCTTGGTGAAAAAGAAGCCATCTTTTCCCATCTTTTCCTTCTGATGTAGAGAACCCATCCAGCAATCAATAAAGGTTTAATCAAGGTTCTCTGCTTTGCAAAAGAAGTAGGTGTAAAGCGCTTAGTAGTGGATTTGCAGAAGGAGGAAATCAGAAACGTAGGCAATAGGGCTGGGGTAAGCTGACCTTTGTATAACCTCCAGTTGGCCAGCTGTTCAAATGCTGTGACAGAAACACTAGTCTGGTTTCCATTCTGGTTTTGCCTCTGAGATCTTATGGCTGAATGCTGTCAACATGGAGTTTACACTATAGCTCCATCAGTTATGGCAATAATATAAACCTCTCTCCCTTGTCCAACAGTGGTTTTCAGGAAAGTAGGAATGTGACATCTCTGAAGCATGTACTGCACTGTCTGGCTTTGCTTAAATAGGTTAGCACATCCAGAAGCTGAAGGAGCTGGTGTTGGCAGCTTGATTCTTTCAGCAGTATAATCTGGATTTCTTTTAACTTCTGCTGTCATGGCATTGACTCTAAAAATAGTTCTAGAATTAAAAAAAAAAAAAAAATCAATCTTAATGAGTTTCCTCTAATTTTTTTGTGGCAATATTTAGTAAAATTTAAGCCTTACCAAGAAACAAAAGTGTACTTTGGTAGCATGTGCAGTAGTTGGATAAAAGAAATACAGTTTAAAATGTCACTGGTTATTTGTTCCAGAATTCTAGGAGACTAAGGAGACTAATATTTTAAAATTCATCTTTACATTTGTAAAACTTGTTACATTCGATAGCCCTAATATGGTTCAACATCTCAGGATACAATTACGAGAAAGTCTGCTGATAATCGATACCATGTACACATGGTACGTGGAAGAGGCATGTAATTAAGCACATTTATCCTTTCTCATCTATTAAAATAGTCATTTTATATCACATAATAAAGTACACCCTTAATTGGGTTCCCATTCATGTCAACTAACAGAGCTTGAGCTGTTTGTCATAACAACCCATGTTGATTGGCATGCTGCTCATTAGCAGAGCATCCCTAATGGCTACATCCTGGAGTAGGTTTACATTTTAAAATAAACAGAGGGGCAATTGCTAGTAGCTAACTATAACAATCACCCAAAATAATATGGGAATGACAATGTTTTGGAGACTAGCAACAGCAGAATATAGTGCATTAATATTTCAGTTAAAATAGATAAACTTTAATGGTTTTGCTGGTAAAAATTAAAAGCTGGTATTAAATAACCCCCTTGATTTTCCATGGATGTGATATCTAGATGCTGTCTAAAATTTTAGGGAATTTGTCCTTATATTTGAACCGTGTTATCTTCTTTTAGAGACAACAGAGGATATTGATGCGTTTTCTGGCATTTTATCTCTGACTGGTCTCTAGAGCCCTCCCCACCAGAAGGGCGTTTTCGCCGAGGGGATCTGTACTCATGATTCTTTCCATATGCCGCCTTGTCCCATTCCCGTACTGAGCGGAATGATGTAATCAGAGTCACACATCGTGCAGAAATAAGAGTCCACTCAGATTCTGTGTTTTGTACAAAGTAGTGAAAAACTCTTCTTTACTAAGACAGCCTTACAAACAAATGCCTTAGTCATTCAGAAATTCTTCACCCTTCTTGCAGTAGGAGAGATGTCTGTGGGTTGTTGGGTTTTTTATTTTTTTTGCTTGTTTGTTTTTTTTTTTTCAGTTGACGCCCCATTTTTAAAGACAAGCATGTTACCAATGTGCAGTAAGGTGTGGGATTTGACAGTTAGCCGGCTCTGTGGGTTTCATAGGGGAGATAATTACTGTCAAGCACATGCAGACATTCCAAGGAAATAACAGTGACTAAGGAGAAGCTCACAGGAGGCTTCAGCATAACCAATCTGTGACCTTTCTGCTATTTTCTTATAAGCTAGAAATCCTGTAGCCTTTTGCTAGTCACTGTTTACCAAAAAGTATTGGAGTATCCTATAGACCATTGCTGTTAGTATCCAGACAGTGCTAAATGTTGAACAGTACAGATTGCAAAGTAAAAATATATACATATAAATAATTAAATATGTAAATAATCATTTAACTAAAATTAATTCACATGTGCCAAGTTGAAATAAAGCGGGTCTCTATGCTGACACCAGAAATTTATAACATCTGTTTGATTCCCAATAGTCAACCAGCAGTTACATTCAAAGAAAACTTAGGGGGGCTTTATAAGACTGTGGCATAGAAGTTAGTATAAAATAAGCTTGGGGGATGCTGGTATGCTGTCTCCTATAGGGAGGAAGAAAAAGAAAAGGGAGGGTAGGGGGATGAATTTGGTGTCTGGAATATGTATTACGTTAGTAAGTGAAATATCAAACCCCATGCAATTAAATAGGTAACTGGATTTTGGAGAGCTTCTTTTATATCTTGGGGTTTTTTTAATTGGCATAGCAGATAAATTGGTGCTGAAGTTCTGTGGTAGCTAAGGGGAGCTCACTTTGTGGCATGCCTGGTATAAAACTTTGGTAAAACAAGAGGCAGAGGTCACCCATTGAAATAATAACAAGATCTCTGTGTCTGCTTAATATGGCACTGAGAACAACTAAAACAGACTCAGTTTATTAATGTGTCAACACAGAAGCATCATGACGGATACTAAAAGGGAGCCCCGTGTGAAAAGGACTCTTTTGTAATCAAAACCAAAAATGAGCAGAGGATCTAAAAGAAGCTTTAGAAGCATTAGAATGGTGATTATAGACCAATGGGGATGAAAGAGAGATGAAGGTTTTTAAGGGACTAAAGTTTAAGTTGCCTCCTCAATACCTAAACCTAGATGTAAAGTAGTAAAACACTACTTTAATAGTAAGCTCTTAAATTTTCTGTCTATATGTTGCCTTTTTTTTCCATGCTGATATGAAGGTAGCCCTTTACATTTAACTACTCCTTTGTTTATCTTCCTGTCAACTGAACTTCAATAAACATGAGCATGTCAGCTGCTGCTGAAAAATGACTGGTAAAGGGATAGGGTAAAACTTGTCATGTTTTACCTTAGACACTGGAAATATAAATCATCAATTTTTCAAGCATGTTTTTTATTTTTAACATTTTTGTTGTTGCAAATGACAGAGCACTAAGGTTGTGCAGATAATGGCCTTTTGTTTTGGCAGCCAATCAGAAAAATGTGGAAAGAGTGAAAGCTGAGAGGTTGTTTTGAATGAAACAGATTTTTTCAAAGATTTTTCTTTTTAGTTCCCAAAACAACAAGTGTAAAATAATGTTCCATTAGTGAAGAAAATAGTCCATTTAAGAACATTAAAATACTTTGTTTTGAAGACTTTGTAAGAAAAATACCTAAAATCTGGTCTAGTTTATAAAATAAATGTTGGTGGTCACATTCCCCTTGGCAGGTATACTCCCTCTTGGTATGTATACTTTGTCTAGCTTTGAAGAATATTTCTCCTTTGCCTGATGGGAGGTTCCCCTAGAAGTGAGTCAGAAAAATAGTAAGAGTACTAAGGCACTGCCCTTGGTATTGGGAAGACTGTACAATTACACAAGTGATTTCAGGATCAAGAGGTCAGTTGGCCCTGTTACATGCCTGATTTGCATCCACACTTGATTTTTAATGTGCACTTAACCAGGCTCTTCACTGGCTACCATGTCTGAGATAGAAGCCATCAAAATGCACTAGAGGGCTGTCTTTCAACTAATTTTCACCTGTAAGCCATTAGAAAAGAGCCTTGACTCATTTCCTTTGCATCCACATAGTGAGATTGAGAATTTCAGTCCTTCACTCTCCACCTCAGAGTTATTATACAGTAATTTTTCATGGGAAAGTTCGGACCATTAAAATTCAGGATGTGGATTACTTGTGTAATGCATGTGTCAGAATGTGCTTAATTCTTCATTTTACTTGCAGTGATGCCATGCTAATTGTTGACCTAGAGGCCAAAAATCAGATCTCACACTGATTGGAAGGGTATTCTATGTCTCAGGTTAACGAGTGTTTTTTTCCTATTTACTTCAATTTGTTTATAAGAACTGGATACAAAGTGAGGCAAGGGCAATTCTAGACATCCCAGGAACTGTGATCAGTGAACTCAATCAGTAAAGTTTGATTTAAATCCTGCCTTGAGCTGGGCAGACTGTTTTTTCCCGCTTCACTTATATTTCTGAGAGAAATGCTAATAGAATCGCAGAAACATCAAATGGTTTGGGTTGGAAGGGACCTTAAAGATCATCTAGTTCCACCCCCCTACACTGGACATGGACATCTTACACTAGATAAGGTTGCTGAAAGCCCCAGCCTAGCCTTGAACACTTCCAAGGGTGGAGCAACCTGTGCCAGTGCCTCACCACCCTCACAGTCAAGAGTTTCTTCCTAACACCAAATCTAAATCTCTCGTCTTTTAGTTTAAAACCATTCCTCCTTGTCTTATCATTATCTGCCCATGCAAAACCCATCTTTCTTGTAAGCCCTCCTTTAGGTACTAGTAGGCTTCTGTAAGGTCCCCCTTGAGCCTTGTCTTCTCTAGTCTGAGCAATGCCAGCTTTCTCTCCCTGTGTTCAGAGGAAAGGTGCTTCAGCCCTCTGAGCATCTTTGTGGCCTTCTCTGGGCTTGCTCCAACAGGTCCATGTCCTTTTTTTGTTGGGGGCTGCAGAGCTGGATGCAGTCCAGGTGGCATCTCACTGGAGTGGAGGGGGAGAATCACTTCCCTCAACCTGCTGGCCACACTGCTTTTGATGCAGCGCAGGATACACTTGGATTTCTGGGCTGTGAGGGCACATCACTGGGCCGTGTCCAGCTTTTCATCCACCGGAACCCCAAATTCCATCTCTGGAGGACTGCTCCCAGTGAATTCTCCCATCCTGTATTCATGTCTAGGGTTGCCCTGACCCAGGTGACCCTAGTTTCAGTAAGGAATTAGTAGTGAGTAATGAGGGGGGAAATACAGAAAACTGTTTCTACTGAGAGAAGAGGTATTAGTAGCATTAGTAATGTTGTCAAGAAGTTGAGAGGTTGTGGTAATCTTGGCTTTGTTGTTGATAGTGATTTTTACTTCCCATCCAAAATTTTATACAAATGGTATACTTATTTAGAGCATGGAATCGCATTTAATGAAGGTGGTATATATACACAGAACAAACACAGTGCATACAGGATGTGTCCTGATGCCATAAATTGATCACTGGAGAACTGAGTCTTAGCTCCCCCTTCAGATTTGTTGTTCATTGTAGAAGGTGGCAAATCTAAAACAGATAAACCACATTGCACCATGCTAAAAACCATATACTTACCCATAATTCCAACCTTATCCATAATCTCTTTCTTTCTCCAGTTTCTTCATGGAGGACTTAGATCAAACTCTAAGTGTTTAAAATAAAGTAAAAAAAAATATTTTATATGACAAAGATGAGCAGAACTTAAAAGAACACCCCAGGCATGTATTTATCCTGTGCCATTCACAGAATTCGTCCAAACAGCAGGTTTTTGTGCAGAACAATGCATATGGCTTTAGATGTTTGCAGAGTTGGATCATTATATCCCAAACCCATTCAGCACTTTTTGCTCTTTTATAAACCTTCTCAAATTTCCATATAGGCACCTCTTCCAAATACGGATGTAGGTATATAAGTGTAAAAAGGTATCATAGGGATGCCTTTATATTTTAGCTGTTATTTTAAAATACATTTTAGAATTTTTGGAACAGTTGCCTTTGCTCAAATGGTTTCTGGTTGCAACTAAGTAGTTGCTCTATATTAAGGAATCCATTAGAGACGTTTTTATTTACTGTGGATTTTTTTTTAACATCTGATTGCTTTAAAAGACTGAAGAGGCTAATGCAGCTTTGCAGTAAAGGTTACTTGCTCTCTTCAGACACAATTGCCAAGCCGAGGTTTATGCTTTCTGATGTTAAATTTTACTCCTGAGGGGCTTAGAAAATAGCCATTTTACAGTGCAAAGTGTTGGCATGTTTTTACCTATCTTTATTTGTACAAATACACCCAGCTTTTCTTAGTAGTTAGCCCTGAGAACTCTTTTTTTCACCTCTGTCCAGTGCACGCCTACAGCTCCATGCTTTCCCACAGTTTATCAGCCAGGCTGTTTACCAAATCTGACACTAAGAGATGCATTTGAAAAATGAGGGCATAATTTAGATACGAAAACCGTTTAATGCTTGCTACTTGACCATGCTTCTTGACCATTCCTCATGTTTGGTGTACATTGCCCGATTCCCTTGAAATTAGGTTAAGGGGGGGTGCACTGATTTATAGCAGCTAGAGTTGTTACTTCAAAAGGGCTTCATTTTAAGAATGGATGTTGACTGTGGGTTTGTATGTTTAGAAATGAGCATCTTAAAATCATCATCTTTAATGTTCCAAGCAGAGGCCTTTAAAGTGAAATTTCCTGTACCCATTTGAACTCCGATTTCTGAATATGCAAAGGTTTAGTGAAAAGGAAAACTGAAAATACTTTGGAAATTAAGATTCATGGTATAGATGATCAAAGGAATGTTCCTGTGTCAACGGATTACTGACAGGAATCATGGTACTGATGTGGCATATAATTGGCGTAGAATGCAATTTTACTTTTACGTACAAGACCAACAACATTTTAAGAGCTTTTTTAATTATAAGGAAAGATGAAAATAGAAATAGAGATGCAGAGAATTAACTGAGATTGACAAATAACCAGTTAACTGAGATTTTCAATGTTTGTGCCTCAGTGATGGGGTGGCACTTACTGCCATGGTCTAGTTTACAAGATGGCATTAGGTCAAAGGTTGGGCTCAGTGATCTCAGAGGTCTTTTCCAACCTAGTTCATTCTGTGATAAAAAAATCTAAAGAGTCAGAAAAGTTGCCTGCCCAGTTCAGCTATGCTTTTTTCCAGTGTATCTGGAAATACAGAAAGAATGAACATCTTAAAAAAGCATGTAAATATTTTGGTTTACAGGTTTGCAGGTTTTTTGCTCAACAATCGAGAGAAAGCATAAGTAGGAAATTTTACAGATGCTTTGACAGTTATTTTTTACCACACTTATAGCTGTCTGTCTTAATACTGTTCATAACCATTTTCTGTCAGTGCCTGTTAGCCAAGAAAATTATGCAAACAAAATAATCTAGTCCAGTAAAAACCATAGTTAAAAAAAAAAAGTCAAATCCTTCTGCACAATCCTGATTGCATTCATGTGTTTAATTGAAAATCTGTGAGACAAATATCTCATCTAAAAAAAGGAAAAAAGAATGTTTAACTTCACTTACCAGAAGATGGGATCAAAGCTGAGAAGCTGAACAGTTAAAACTCTGGAAATTCAGCAAATCAAAAAGCATACAGAGGCTTTCCTTACATACAAGTATAAATGTGCCAAGTTTATTTGAGTTCTTCCAGTGATGTTAAATATACTGAAATAAAAATTAAATGTAACTTTTTCCCACTTCCACATGTGTTTTACTATTGCTGCAGTGTCCTAGACTGATGATCGTAATTTCTACATGGTTTATTAATGCATTTTGAATGCAAATAAATGCTTCCGTAGCAGAATGATGATATTATGTTTTTTTTAAAATCTTTTGGTGTTTTTTCTCATCTGCTCATACTGCTGTTTACACGAACTAAGATGAAATCGTATTTACAGAGTCATAGAATAGTCAAAGCTGGAATGTGCGTGCCTTCAGGAGCACACCACAATATCCACTGATTGCAGGAGGACACTCTCTCATCTCAACTATTTAAAATTAATTTCTGTAATAAAAAATATATTGCAAAGAAAGTGAAAGAGGAGAACAAGCATAAAAGCAACTGATGATTGTTCAGTTTATCAAAGTTTATTTTTACTATGTATTCCTTCGCATTTCCTTTTCTGTCAAACCATGGCCTGGAAGTACTGTAAGTACTGTAAAACTAAAGTCTTTGACACACAATATATGCTTGATTTAAGACAAATATTTCTTCTACACTACCTCCATTATGAATTTTCTTGGTATAAATTTACTGTTTTATGAAGTTCAGTGTAATCATTGGATACAAGCCAGTAGTTCCTAGAAAATAATTTTGAGTAGTGACAGCATTTTGTCTCTATCTTAGCATTAAAAAACCCACAGTGTTTATTAAATATGCTAATTTGAACTGTAGTTATGAAAGTAAATTTCATCTTCTCTGCTTTTACCTTGAATGCATTTGGGAAATGAGGAAACAGTATAATCAGTTATTTTATTATACTTGCTTTAAAGACAGCTTTAATCCCAGAGGCACCATTTATTAATAATTGTCTCGTCTGGAAAAGAAAACAGGTTTGTTACAGGAGGTTGTAGGAATATAAACTATGGGATATTACTTTATCACAAAAATTATGTGAATCTTGCTCCAGATGAATAGATTCCATTGCTGTACGATCAGTATTCTACCTATCTTTCTCCTAGCAAAACCCAGTATATTTTTTTAATCTTTAATTTTTTAAAAAATGTTTAATCTTTAGCAACTTAATCTTTTTAATAAAATTAATGACCTATGAAGGTTAATGTTGTCCATACTTAGGACAGAAAGAAATGATCTTAGAGACTTGGTAAGTAGTTTACTACTGTGCTAAAATTCAACGTGAATGGTCTACTTCAGAGACATTAAATCGTATACATATCTCAGTACAGTAAGGGAGAAAACTAACTAGGTGAAACTCAATGAACTGGTATCTTTCTTTCTTGACAGGCTAGTGAAGGATGCCCCGTGGGATGAGGTCCCTCTTGCTCACTCCTTGGTTGGTTTTGCCACTGCATATGACTTCTTGTACAGCTATCTTAGCAAGATTCAACAGGAGAGATTTCTTGAAGTAATTGCCAATGCCTCGGGATATATGTATGAAACATCCTACAGACGTGGATGGGGCTTCCAGTACCTTCACAACCACCAGCCTACCAACTGTGTGGCCCTGCTAGCTGGAAGCCTGGTTCTGATGAATCAAGGTATGTGCTAAACCGTGGGAATGTTTTTTCTGAAGTGTATCAACTCAAATCAGTCATTTATGCAGCAAAGGTCAGGATTTGATAAAAGTGCTTCTGAGTGTACAGCAGTATTGGGCTTGCTCTTTCACTGCTTAGTAAAATTTAATTTACTGAATAGAACAAAAGTTTGTGGGCAGATGTACAAGGCCTAATATGTGTGTATATAAATTCAGATATCTAAGTGACTTTGAAATTCTTATCTCACATTTTATAAAAATTAAAAATCCCCTTGTGTACAGTCCAGATTTATAGACAGCATCTTTAAGGGTAGATTATCAGTAAAAAGGGATGCACTTGGTCTCCTAACACAATGCATTGAAAGGTCAGCGGTCAGGAACACCCCACACTTTGAGCTGGGAGCTAGAGAACAGGATAACCTGGAATTTTGTCCAAGACTTCTGTCTCCTGCGAGAGCTGCAAAAGTGTAACTTTACCAACACAAAGACCACAGCTCAGGACCTTTCTTTCCATCAGTCGTTTCTATGGAGATAAGCAGGACTTTACTTTTTTTCCTCTGAATTCTGCCCTTGCATTCCACAACCATCATCCAAGAGGTGTCTGTTCCAGGTGTCCTTTTCTTTTCTTTGGGGACTTAAAACCATCCTTCCCGCTTCCAACTTGAAGACCCTGACCAGTTGATTTGAATGCTCTTCATAGGGGCTATCCCTCTCCTCCTGTCTAAGTGATACACAGTGTAAATGAGAATGCAAGTCACAGAGTCAGTGAGAGAGAGCAGGTAAGTGATCCTGACTTTAAACCCCATAGGTACTTCGGCTGAGAGGTGGAAGTCAGCTCCTGCTTTTATAAGAATGAATCGGTATTTTATCAGGTGGTTGTTTAATATGTGCTACAAGTATTTTGAAAACATGATTCCCAGTGGAACTACTTACTTGCTGCAAATCAAGGAAATTGTAGTTTCTGGATGCTGATGATGTTGCCAGGCTGTTCAGCTCTGCCAGGCAAAGGCACATCTGCACATCGTTGGAGCTTTCAAATGACCAAAGAAATGTGACAAAAAATTGTGGCACCGACTGTGTTTGCAGGGTCATCTTCTTGTCAAGTGCTTGTGGGAACAAGCACATTGACTGATATGTATATGCTGAGAAGCATCAAGAGCATGTGTGGAAGTTATTCCCTATCCTCCTGTCTTGCTGTCTGCAGATTGAAGACTCAGGCCATGTTGATTCATTGGGTTTTGCTAAATTTCATAAAATTCCATCCTTCCCCAAGCCTTCATTAGTGCAGAAAGCCGGCAGTTTGTGAGATGACTTTGCTTTTCATTAGAATATAGACCGTAAGTATGCTTTGTGCCAAACAATAGTAACATCACAAAGTTGGGCAATATTTCTTTCACTAAAGATTGGTGAGGGTTATTTGGGGGGAAAATAAAAAGGAAAAAAGCAGCAAATTTATGAATTCTTGAGCAATTTGGAAAATAGTGGTAATATTTCAAATGAAAATAGGTCAATACAGACTGTATATTTCTAAACTAAAGTTCTATTGTTTTCAATATAGAGCAACTTTATTTTTTAAAAAATGGAAACATAAATGAAGGTTTTCTGTTGGTCTAAGACAAAAGGAAGATTTTTTAAAAAACTATCATTCCAATATGAAAGGCTTAATCTGAAGAAATTAAAAAAAAAGGAATGGGAGAAAGAGAATGAACATAATATACTTCCTGTATCAGGTACATAGCAATTGCAAATAATGTATCCCAGTGTTGACCTTTCTTACAAAAAGTTTAAATTCCAGTTAATAACTTTAAACACAATTAAGCTGTTGAAGCTTCCAGAGACTAAATAGCCAGACTTAATAGATAGACTAAATAGACAGACTAAATAGATAGACTCAAAAGCCTGTAAACATTGCCATAAGACTGAAAAAAACGAATTTGAATGACTCCTAGCACATGCATGTATTGAAGACTTTATACTCAGACACTCAGATATTCAAAATAGAAACTTGAGTTAGGCCTTGATATATCTAGTAGATACATGGTTTATATCCTGCTAAGTTTAGGTGAGATTAGTTGTGGTTTGTTGTGTAGCCTGACAGAGCATTGAGTCTTTTACTTTTTTCATTTCAGGGTGTTCTTTTAGTATACTACGAGTGTAGCACTATAGCATAGATGTACACTAAGTAAACAGAACATTAATGCATTACAGTGGTAAATGCACTGTGCTGAACCCTGGCAAATAACATTCTTGCAGCAGTCAAAAACCAGCTTTTATGGCTGTTATGTCATAAGGGAAAACAAGAGCGAGAACATTCAGGATTTTATTCCAGTAGACTGATGTGCTGCCAACTCCATCAGAGTAATGAAGTAGTGTCATGATATCTGTAAGTAAAGTAAGCAGAAATAAGTAGTATCACCTGTCCCTGTTACTCAGGCCTTCCCCATCATAGTTTTCTTTTTAGCCAGCCAATAAAATTACCATGTTAGACTCAGGTTGTCTGTTTTGTTTAGATAGTGCTATTTTTTTTTACTCTGTTGACTGAGCAGGATTTGGCAGCCTTGACTAGCAGGATGTTGCAATTGCTCATCACTCTGCTGAGCAAAAATACAGTATTTGTGCCAATGAGAGGAAACACTTTGTAACACGATTGAATGTAGGTCCTACTCCCTTAGCCTGGCACATGTGCTTCATTCAGCAGGCACCACTTCACCACACCATGGGGTAGAATGTTTGCCAGCTGGGCTTTGCTATAGGGTGGAATTAAGTCTGGTTAAATCTTTGTTCAGACACTGAGTTGGGAGAACAGTAAGTTGCCACATAGAAGCACAAGGCAAATGATCTCTGTTTAGTCCTACTTTTCTTGCTACTCAATCCAAAAGAAAATAAGAGAAGGCACATAGCCTTTCCTCTGCTGGGTTCCATGTGCTGACTTCTGCGATACATAAATGCAGTACTGAGGCTGTTGTGCTTGTGCTTAGTGAAGGCAGACAGGGCCTGAGAAGGTTTCTCGTGACCTCTTCCCATCTTTTGATTTGTGTAGAGCAGACCAAAATTGTAAAATCTATGAAACGCTTTTCTTTAGAGAAACTATAACTGCTTAGGACTTGTATATTTGAAGGCTGAGAATTTACCTAGTTGGAAGATTTATTTTATTCTGGAATTGAGGAATCTGCTTTTGGAAGTAATCATGTAAAACTCTTCCAAAATAAATTATATTTGGATAACCCTTTGGATTGTACAACAAACTGAAAATGTAACTAGAACAGAGAAGGTCTTAAAATAGAGCATGAGTTAGTAGAATATCAGTTAACTGTAGCTCAAGTGTGAACTTTTTTGCATTTTTAAACTCTAGGGATCTCCTTACCACACTGTCAATCCTGCCAGTAAAAATGACTGATTAGAATTGTTGCATTACTGGAGCCCTCTAGTGGGGCTATGGGTTTGTTTTCATAGGGCTTTAATTTGAAATGCAATAATCTTGGCTTGGCTCTTCCCTTTTTTCATGTCCTGAATTCATTAAAGAAATTTTCATTTTAAGTTGTAAAGCATAATCCTACATTATTAGCAAAAGATGTGTGGTAGATTTTCCCCTGCTCATGTGACCTTGCTTTGCTGTGTTTTATATTTTACCCTAGAACTACAGGGATGCTGCAGCAGTAGGTTGTATTATAGAGCTCTAGATTGCAGATTCCTTGCTGTAAAGGACACTGTGGGAGTACAAATGGCACCCTCTGTGACCCGTTGCGTTCTAATTAGTTTTGCCAACGTCTTTTTCTTTCAGGCTACCTTCAGGAAGCTTACTTGTGGACCAAGCAAGTGTTGGCAATCATGGAGAAGTCAGTAGTCCTGCTGCAGGAGGTCACAGATGGCTCCCTCTATGAAGGGGTGGCTTATGGCAGCTACACAACCAGATCACTCTTTCAGTACATGTTTCTTGTCCAAAGGCATTTTGACATCAATCACTTCAGCCACCCTTGGCTCAAGCAGCACTTTGCATTTATGTACAGGACTGTCCTGCCAGGTAGGTCCTTTGGGTAAATGAAAATGAATCTTCTAATTTTTGAAGCATCAATATATTTCATACTTGAAATAGGCCATTTTAAAACAACCACTGTACTTGGATTTTTTAAAATAAACATTTCCTTGGATTTTACCTTCATCATTCATCAAAACAGTGACATCCTTGTTTATCACTGCTTATTAGAGATCAATTCTGGCTTTTAAAATCGGTGGAAATATCGAAACATCAGTTGGGAGAAAAAGCAATCCTTCAGAATTTGATTTCTTGTTTTCAAAGTTTGCTGGGGTTTTCTGTTTGAAAAATAATATTCTTTGAGATTCTTCTTGATTTTTTTCCTTTGCCAAAAATTATTACACTGAAAGATTAGTTGAAAGAAATAGTAAATGATTAAGCCTACGTAAAAGTACTAGTAAAGTATAAAAATTTTTTACATGATCACCAGTTTTTCACTAAACAGTAAAATAGATTTTTATGTCACATTTATTAAAATATTTTTATTATACTTTGAAAAAGTTATTTACTCAAATGATAAATTTTTGTGCTCAGTCCAGGGGTACATGAACCATTTTCATTTGTCAGTGTGAGAGTTTAACATAAATATCTGACAATCACTGATGGGTAAATTTTGAAGACTTTTTAGTATTTCTCTTGCTATATCTCTCCACTGTCTTGCAATGTGTTTAAGCATCTCTGATTTGAAGTCCAAGTTGTGACCAAAAGATGAAGATATGCAAATACAAAACCAGCTAGATTGCTGGTTTCTTCTTTCAGAAGAGATTTAGTTTCAGGAAGTCTTGCAAGTTTTTGATGATGGTTTTATCATATAATCATAGGATGGTTTGGGTTGGAGAGGACCTTAAAGATCATCTAATTCCAACTCCCCTACTGTAGTCAGGGACACCTTCCACTAGCCCAGGTTGCTCCAAACCCGGTCCAGCCTGACCCGAACACTTCCAGGGACAGGGCATCCAGAACTTCTCTGGGCAACCTGTTCCAGTTCCTCACCATCCTCACAGGAAAGAGCTTCTTCCTTATATCTAAACTAGGTCTACCCTCTTTCATTTTAAAGCTGTTACCCCTTGTGTTGCTTATTTTCAGGACAATTCATTAGGAACTTATGTTGCTCAAATTCCTGGTTAAAAAAACTGTGATAACTTTCTTGGAACTTCAGATCTATCCATGTGTGGGGGGCTGAGTGCAGCTTTGGCATGCCAGTATAGGCACATAAGGAATTGTGCTGACTGCTTGTGAGACCTCAGGCATCCACTGGGGAGAGGTTCCAAAGAGCAAAATGAGCTCATGCTGACTGTTTCAAAGTGAAGCTGATTTTTTTTTCCTTGAGGGCACCTCTGGTTTCTTGCTTTAGAGAGTATAGATTCACATAAGAAAAGTGAAAGCTGTAAAGACAAAGTTACCTCTGTCAGATTTGAATGAGGAGAAGAAGTATATGGGACATTGTATCTTACATTTAGTATAGTACATTTTGTGTAGTGACTGTAGCCCAAAGCCAAAGAAGAAAGGTAAATATGCAAGTAAGCTGCAGCAGAAGGAAACAGCTGCTGTGTAACCTATTGTTACAAGCAAGTCTATAAACATCTGAAAAGGGTGCTTCTGTTTGTACCACTTGGCTTTACTGTCATGCTTTACAATCGCATATTTTTTGTTTATTTGTTCTTTATTACATTCCTTTTCGCTTTTTCCCAAGGGTTTCAGAGAACTGTGGCTATCGCGGATTCCAACTATAACTGGTTCTATGGGCCAGAGAGCCAGCTGGTGTTTCTCGACAAATTTGTCATGCGCAATGGCAGTGGAAACTGGTTGGCAGAGCAGATCAGAAGGAACCGAGTGGTGGAGGGCCCAGGGACACCATCCAAAGGGCAGAGGTGGTGCACTCTCCACACTGAATTTCTCTGGTATGAAAGGGAATGAGTGGGCTCAAAAGGAACCTGACAGCTGTTTGCTGTTAGTGATAATTCATTATCTGTAGATTTGTAGAAGCTGAGATCAGGCTGTCCATGTGCCACCCAGAGTCATTAGGCACAGAAGAACTTCTTCACTTAGCACAGATGCACTGTTGTATGGGTTGCTACAGGGAACACCTTGGTCTTGTCCTACATCTGCTTTTATGGTTTCTCTCCATTGTCTATTGCTTTTATAGAATTGCTTGTATTGAATACAGGCAGTTCCAAAGGAACTGAAAATTTGCCTATATGTAGTCTTTTTTTTTTATTTGACCTGTTCTAATGTTTTTTAATCCTGTCGTGTTCTTTTATAATTAATTAGGTGAATATTTAAAGCATAGTTTTTTTTCAAAAGCTTTAAGAAATACTATGAACTTTCTTTTAAAAGCTAAAGTAATATAAACAGTAAGGCTACTGTTAGCTGGTTTTGCACACTTACTTGCAAGTTATGCTTGGAAAAAAATGCCATGATAGATGACTAGATCCATATTTTCCATGTAATTTACAGCTCTGCTAACTTCTATGTCAATCTTCTAAAGGTAAGAAATTAAAAGATCCAAAAGGCCTTAGATACAAATATCAATTCTCACAGTTTGTGGAGATAAGTACATTTTTGAGGACTTAGTGTAGCTCTATTTCTCTCTCTTGCAAGAAAAATATTGTTGAATATCCATTGTTCTGCATTTATGATATGCACATTAGAATGTGTTTGTTAGGCTTCAAGCAGCCTTCATCTTGTTATTTTCACAATACAGAGTCTCTTCTCTGCAACCTCATTCCATAATTGTTTTCTCCCGCGTCTTCATGGAAATCCTGGGAATTTATGCTTAAAAAATTCATTTTGATGTAAAAAGGAAAGCAATTTTTAAGAGCACCTGAGTAAAAAAAAAAATTATCTGAATATTCCAATAGTTGCCTTTGCCCTGTGCTGCAGTGTTGCTCTTGTGATGAGCGTGTCCATTTGCATTAGAGTTTCAGGGAAGACATCTGCTTTTAGAGGAATCTCCATAAAGGACTGGTACATACAGAGCAGGCTCACAGTGCTGGTTGGAATTACCCCAAGCCATATGCAGGACCTGAGCTGTGGTGGTCTAGGGCCTGACAGAAGCTCCTGGTTAGATGCAGAGAATAAATCTGATGAGGAACCGTCTAACAGAAATATTACTGGGCTTAATGAAGGGTTTGTTTATTTTGATTGCTAAAAAACAATGCCAGAAGGTTAGGTTTTCTTTTCCATGGTTGTTCTGGTTTGTTTTGGTTTTTTTCTGTTTTAACTCCCATAGATGAAATAAAGCAAAAATTTTAAGCATTGTAGCCTTTTCTGGAGTTAAGACCTCTCTTTACACCAAATGTCTTACATCTTCCAACTTATACAAGAAAACCATGTAAATTTTGCTTCAGCCTAGTTTAGAGAAAGAAACTAACATACATTAACTGACATAAATAATAAACATATATCCTTTTCATTAATTTTTAATTTACTGCTAATTCTGCTTGAAGACTACAGACTTCTGTAATCATCATTTTGGGGAAACAGATACTGTGCTTCTCTTCGTTAAGTAGTCAGTAAATAGATGCAAATGTTGATGTCTAGTGGAGAATAGACAGTGTCTACAGCCTGCTTTTAATTTACCTTTTTAAAAGATCTGTATCGCATTCAGTAGTTTTATGAATATATAATACAAAATATAGCTAGTTTGAAATTAGTGGTACTCTTATTTTTGAACTGCAGAGAAACTGCTTGCTTTAAATGCAGAGCAGATGCTTTCAGCTGTTATTCTGTAAAAAGTGTACAACAAATTTGTGCAGGGATTAGTATGATAAATATCATTACAACTATATGATTAGGAAGCGTAATGAGGGCTTTATATTGTTGGCTTGCTCCTTGATGTAACTACTGAATCATTTGTTGAGTTTTGTACACGTTCTGCTAATGGAACTGGTCAAGTGGTTTTTAAACCCATTTTTCTCATCTTTTTGGCAGGTATGATGCAAGTTTGCGCTCCGTACCTCCACCAGACTATGGGGTTCCTAAGCTGCATTATTTTGAGGACTGGGGAGTAGTAACCTATGGAAGTGCTTTGCCGGCTGAAATCAACAGGCCTTTCCTTTCCTTCAAGTCAGGAAAGCTGGGAGGACGTGCAATATATGATATTGTTCATAAGAACAAGTACAAAGAGTGGATCAAGGGGTGGAGGAACTTTAACGCTGGCCATGAGCACCCGGACCAGAACTCCTTTACTTTCGCTCCCAATGGTGTACCTTTCATAACTGAAGCTCTGTATGGGCCAAAATATACTTTCTTTAATAATGTGTTGATGTTTTCCCCTGCTGTGTCTAAGAGCTGCTTCTCCCCATGGGAAGGGCAGATTACAGAAGACTGTTCCTCAAAGTGGCTTAAATATAAACATGACTTGGCTGGCGACTGTCAGGGACGAGTGGTTGCTGCCATGGAGAGAAGTGGGGTGGTTTTTATCAGGGGAGAAGGAGTGGGTGCATACAATCCGAAATTGAAGCTGAGAAAATTGCAACGAAACCTCATACTTCTCCATCCCCAGCTCCTCTTGCTAGTGGACCAAATCCACCTAGAAGATGACAGCCCTCTGGAGGCAGCGACCAGTTTCTTCCACAACGTGGATGTGCCTTTTGAAGAAACGGTTGTTGATGATGTCCACGGGGCCTTTATTAGGCACCGTGATGGGATATATAAGATGTACTGGATGGATGACACTGGCCACAGTGAGAAAGCCATCATTGCCTCAAGGATGTATCCCCGGGGCTACCCCTACAATGGAACAAACTATGTGAATGTAACGACCCTCTTGCGGCACCCGGTCACGAGGGCCATTTACCTTTTCATTGGGCCCTCTGTGGACGTGCAGAGCTTCACCGTCCGTGGGGATTCTCCACAGCTGGATGTTTTTGTTACCACTGG
The DNA here is from genome assembly GCF_036250125.1 of Pseudopipra pipra. Lineage (NCBI taxonomy): Eukaryota > Metazoa > Chordata > Aves > Passeriformes > Pipridae > Pseudopipra > Pseudopipra pipra. The sequence continues at coordinate 67,074,981 of NC_087551.1, read as the reverse complement.
TGAGCATGCCTATGCGGTGTACCTATGGCCTGCCGAGGATGGGTCCCGCTCTGCCTTTGCACAGGTTATTGCAGACCGCCAGAAAATTGTCTTTGACCGAGCCTCTGCCATTAGGAGCTCCGCAGTGCCAGAAGTGAAGGACTACATGGGAATCGTGGAGAGGAACCTGCAACATTTTAAGCCTGTTTTCCAACAGCTTGAGAAACAGATCCTGTCTCGTGTGCGCAACACGGCTAGCTTTAGGAAGACTGCTGAGCGCCTGCTGAGGTTTTCAGATAAGAGACAGACAGAGGAGGCCATTGACAGGATATTTGCAATCTCACAGAGGCAGCAGCAGCAGCAGCGTGGCAAAGCAAAGAAAAACAGAAAGGTAGCCAAAGGCTACAAATTTGTTGATGCCGTTCCTGACATTTTTGCACAAATTGAGGTAAATGAAAGAAAAGTGCGACAAAAGGCACAGACTCAAGCACAAAAAGAGATGCCTGTAGATGAAGACGAGGAAATGAAAGATCTTCTGGATTTTGCAGATATCACTTATGTGAAGCACAAAACTGGGTTGTCAATCAAAGGCCGATCAGGGCTGGCACAGATGGTGACGACTGCTCGAAGTAGTGCTCCATCAATATCAGCTTCTTACACCCGCCTATTTCTAATTCTCAACATTGCTATTTTTTTTGTCATGTTAGCAATGCAGCTCACATATTTTCAGAAGGCCAAGAGACTGCATGGCCAAAGATGTCTGTATGCAATACTTTTAGTAGACAGCTGTATATTATTGTGGCTGTATTCTTCCTGTTCTCAGTCACAATGTTAGCAGAAGACCTCTACTAGTTGACCAGTTTATGGTCATATATGTCTATGCAAAAGCATTAACCCTAATAGGGCCAAAGTTTATCTTCTTTTTTTTTTCTGAAACATTCCAAAAACAGCTGGGCAAAGATTGCTTTCAGAGCAGAAGGGATGAAAGAATAGGGCAAGCAATGAATATCTCAGAAAACTAAGTACTTAATAAGTACTCCTCCTTTGGGTTTTCAGTTGGGCCTCACTTCTGAGGGAATGTTGTGCTTTGTTCATCAGAGTTCAGTAATGAAAGTCGTAATTAATTTTTTGGTGAGAAGAGCCCTCTTAATACGTTTGTTTCTAAGGACTTTCTTTTTTATACGGAATTTGGTTTGCATGTAGTGAGTTTTCATTTCAGGCTGCTAGGGATGTCTCTGGACATTCTCTTAAGACAAGGACATTCAAACATAAGTGTACAAGTTGGATCTTAGCATTAGACTTCATTTCTCTCTGCCAAACCAAACAGTGGTTCAATATGGTATAATTATTCACTCCTGTATAATTATTGCAGACCCTTATATCATGTTATTTCTTCCATGCTTTACAATCTGGCACAGTGGGAAATGACAATCATGTCAGTACTTGCCAAGTGAGAGGCACAACACCTAGCAAGCAGTAGCAGAAGGTAAATACGGGGTTAACTCAAAGTAGAAAGGAACACAATTCTCAGGAAAAAAACCCTTTATGTTTTAGCCAAGTGTAGACTGTAGAAAGCTGAATGCTGTAGGATCTGTTCTCCACTTTACAAGGTAGGGTTTCACAAAAGTTTTCTATAGTTTGAAGCATGTCTTAGTAGGGAAATAATGTCCTAGATCACTGCCCTTCCATATGCAATTGTAAAAATACAAACAAAGAACCAAAGCAATCCTGTGATAACCTCAGCAACTGTCAGTAAGGGGAAAAAAGTGTATTATGGAAGTATTTAATGTCTTTTTTCTGTTCACATGGCTAGAAAGAGGACAGTTAAAATTTTGTGTACAGCCTGTTCTCTGTAAAACACCAGCAAGGGTTCTGCAAGCTCTTGGTGGGTCCAGGTCAATTATTTGGGGATTAGTAGTAAATGGAATCATGCGGTTTATGACAAAAATAAGTTTGACATCTCCACATATATCCCCTTCTGTTCATTAAACTGATTTCAAGAATTCATAGCTATTTGAGAGAATGGAAGCTCTATGGAATTGGGACATACCTGTATGTCTTTACAGAAAAACAATTCTTCCAGTACATTTGCTAAATAAAAGCTTTATGATTATGTCTATGGAAAAGTTGTTTGATTAAACTAATTTTCCTGGTAGTTACAGTAATGATGTTCATCAGCACTTGGTTCAAATCACAAACATGTTTCCTCTTCTTTACACCATTTAGATATATATTACCTACTTTACTCCTGTTAAGCCTTCTGCAAGTCTGTTTTGAAATGTGATAAGCTTTCCTTGTCTAAACAGCTTCAGTGAAGAGGTTCCAGCTACTGAGCCATTTCTGAGCAGTGTATTCACATACATGTGGACATACTGCAGTCTTCAATGCCTGGATTTATTCAATGAAATTTGGTACCTTTGGTCTGAGCAAAGATTTAGGACCCCAGTTAATTTCTGATCCATGCAGTCATTGGAGTATGAAAGCCTACAGATAGTAACTTGGTCCATTTAAGACCTTGAAACACCTTGGAGACATACCTTCCCCTTTTCCCTAAGTGCAAAAGGCATATAAGGTGGTTAATTGTCTATTCCAACTCACCCACTTAATTGCTTAAGGCAAAGGGAGCTGAGCCTGGGAGCACTACCCAGTATAGCTCCACGTCTGTAGTGGTGCTTGCTGAAGCAACTAACCTATGACAGGCTGGAAATGTTATTTCTGCCTTTGCACTGTGATGACATGAAGACATGCAAAAATAGATGTTCTTATGTTCAATTTCAAAGACCCTGTTAGTTTCTCAATATTATTGACCACGAAACACTGAAAAGTCAAGATTTTATTTCATGTATTTATTTCATGTCAAGATTTCATTTCACATTTATGCTGTGTCAGTTTGCTATTGCTTTGAACAATCAGCTATAGAAAGCCAACCTGTAGTCCAGAAGACTTTTGAGAAATACCTGCATTTCTTTGCTTTGTAGTGCGGCGTCTGAATTCTAGTATGGGATTTGTGTAGCTGTCAAATGAAACTGCAGAATCACAGTCAAAATTACAGCTGTCAAACGAAACTGCAGAGACTAGAAAGTAAGGTATGGTCATACCCATTAGCTCTCATTTACACTACATTTCTCTGCACTGTTCCAGCAATGCAAAGGGGAAGAGGTGGTCGCAAGAGCTGCCAATGCTCACAGCCAGGTGTTAAAGCAGCTTTTAAAGTGGACCAGCATTCAAATGAATGGTGTAAGTTCAGTGATACAGTGAAGGGAAATCAACTGCACTGGTCTGTCCTCCTGAATGAGAGACTAGACCCATTTCAGCATAAAGTGTGCATTCAGGGGTTTTCCAGTCTCTGCCTGGTTTGCATCTAATACCTTTCTGTTAAGGATTTAGGAGTTATGTGTATATAACTGTCATTGCTTGCAGCTCTGAACTCCATTTGCAGAGATGTAACTGCAAATTAAGCCTTAATTGTGCTGAGTGTATTTTGAATACGAAAAGAATCCTGGGTACTTTCTTATTCTTTTCCAGGCTGGAACCTTTAAAAAGTCCCTCTGCAGTGGTAATGTAAGTTTTGTTTCCATTCGTTTCCATTCCTGTCCCTCTCATTCATTACCAAGGATTGTAACCTCGTAATAAAATTTGAAACAAATAGAAGAACAGATGGTTCCATGCCGTCAGCAACCAGCAACTTGGACTGTTGAGTAGAAGTGTTTGTGTCACAGTAAAGCAGCAGTTCAAAGCCTCAGAGCAACAGATGACACTGTACATTGAAAAATCCAAGCTGCCCATGCTTCACTAGGAAGTGTGGTGAGGAAGAGCAGGTAAATGGGATCAGCCCAGGTAGCCCTACTGGCTTGTGGGGGGCTGGAGAAAGTTGGTGTTGCTCAACACTTGCTTATACTGGAGAGAATGCTGTCCTTGCCTTTGCATCCTTCATCTGAAATGCAGGAGAGAAGCAGTCTCAGTGAGTTCTGTGTTGATGGCAGAGGCACTTAGCACTAGTTTATCTGGCTGGGTATACTAAACAGGTTTTGAAATGTCACTGTATAGTACCCAGTAGCAAAGGTATTTTTCACTCCCTATTTTAAATTGAGTCACAAGACCGAAATGTTTTTGGCAGATGCCTCTGCTCACATTCCTATTCTGCTTCTTTTTCCTGTCTAAAAGTGTTAATTTTCTGCCTCTCTGGCTGCAGGAAAAACTGGCTATCCTACAACTGGGTATATACAGATGGGTTCCTGTATTCATCGGAGACCCTGCTGACTTCACTCAATTTCTCTTCAATAGCTGCTGTTCAGTCATGCATGCTTCATTTCAGGGCTGTAGTCTAATTTAGTCTAAAGTTAACTGACTGTATTTTGAGCAAAGTGAATGGCAATTGAGCCCACAGTTAGTGGTGTAGATGTTTGAGGATGGAATCTGGTTCTTAGATTTTTTTTTTAATTATTTTTTGAGTCCAGCTAAAAAATGGCTACATTATATACATCATTGTGAGTCAAGGAGGCAAAGGGAATGGAGCACATTACTTCATTTCGTAAAATTTGTAAGATCAAAGCTTAATCTGAAGAGTTATATGTCTGAAATACATCACATTCTTCTGTTGGCCTATATGTTTTCCAGTGATGAATAGTTTTCTCTTACTGTTTGAAAGCATATAGTGTTTGAAAAATAGCTGTATTTCTGCACTGGGACATTAAATTTGCATTTATTTGGTTTGCAAAAGCCTGAGTTGGGATCAAACATACATTTGTGTAACTTTCATCCCTTTGCTCTGGCTAGTCTGTTAAAATCAGTAGGATAACTTCAGACTGGTAAGTCAGACAGCTAATGAAGCCAAGATGTTGTTTTCTGTCCTTTCTTGGCAGCTGACTCCAGGAGTTCTCTGCAGCAGAAGGCCTATACAATCCAGTGCTGGATATGTCTGTACTGTCATCAGTATAGGGACTGTTTTCTAAATGAGTTCAACCTTGAAACAAATAATGCCAAAGCACTTCAAAGAAAGAGCCCTGAAGCCTCTCAAGGAAGGAACAAAACTGTCTGCTTGAGGCAGGGAGGAGAGCTGGACCCAACTACACAATAAGTGCAACTACACAAGTGCATTCTAAAAGATATTTTGAAAAACAGGCTTATCAATGGGTCTTCCTCACACACACCATCAGTTTTTCTCCTACTAATAACTAATACAGACGGATGACTAATTTAAATTCGTGCTTGCCTTGGTTGCTACTCTACACTGCATAGCAGCTGCAGCCATTTAATTTAGGAAAAGTAATAATTTTGTGAGACTTTAGGTTTTATCTTCAGTTTTCAGTGAAAATGAACATGACTACCATGGCCATGATAAATAAATTAATAATATTTTAAAAATAATATTAATAAAAATAGCAAGAGAACAACAAAAATCATGTATTTTTGTAGTGGTGTTCTTGTGGTGATGGAATTATGCAGTTAAATCCCACAGATTTGTTTTCAAATTTAAAAAGACAAAAAAGAAAGCAGGAGGAAAGATGCTCTTGGTATGACTTTATATGTCCATGCTTTCTGCAAGAATGCCTGCAGCAGTACCAGAATTAGTGTGGGAATCCTCATTATCCTGAAAGACAAATGGTGGGATCCTAATAGTCCCTCTGGGCCTTGGTCATGCTGTGAAACCTCTGTTCTTCTTGTCTGTTCTCGGGTAAGCTTTAACTTGAAGTCATGAGGTGAGCTGGGACTTCAGAGCTCTTTATATCAGCTTGTAACTCAGGGTCCCATCCATCTGAGCTGCAGATTCTCACCAGTCACAGAAACAAAGAGCACCGTGGGATCCCCTAGGAAAGATAGTGATGAGGAGTGAAATGTAACCACCATTTATCTGTCTGGTAGCCTGCTCTGTGTATGAGAGACCCTTGGGGAAGACATCAGTCTAGCAGGGACTCTGTGACTTGTCATGGTGGTGAAAGCCCTTTTGCAGCTTCCCTCTTTTCTAAAGACCTCCGGCATATGGGCAGACAGCAGCGTACTGATGTTCACCAACACAGTGCACACACAGAAAGGCCAACATGTGTCAAGCCTATTGAACATGAGCTGTATCACGTTCAGTCATTTGACAGTACATATGGTTCAGTACATATGTTCTCCATGACACACATGGCGTATCCCACTGTAACAGTGAAGTTGGACAATGCCACTTAAGTAAGAAAAACTTGCCTTTTACTTGTGCATGAGCCTGCTGTAGGCAATGAGCTGTGGCATAGGCATATGCCTCTATGAGGAAAGAAGCTCCCAATCTTCTTACCTTGTCTGCCATTTTATCCCTGTGTATCCAGCCTTTCCTTCAGCTAAAAGCACATGTGGTATTTCCCCCAGATGCTACCTTTCCTGCCAGGTTTCTCAGGTTGATAAAGGAAAACAGTATTCATAGCATTTATGATTATTTTCCAGAAGTTTAGAGACTCAGAGAAAAATTGCTAGCATTTGAAATGCATTGTTGTATAAGATATTTAGCATGATATTGTGACCTTTCTCCCCTTTGACTTGTGCCCAATACCACCAATGATTTCATTGGTTTCACTCCTAACTGACCCTGGGACAATCAAGAGGAAAACTTCCCCACTCCAACCCCCAGGGCTGTGCTACTACAAACAATAATCCATGACAAAACAATATATAAATTTATGATTGTCCCCAAAATATTTACATATATTTTTTTACCAAACATTACCTACTCAATCTAGCTTCATACCTGCATTGGAAGGCATTCTTCAAGGAGGTGGAATGATTCTAAAACCATGAGTATAAAAAACATGGTATCCCACTTTGTCTTCATAAAAACTGTAACACAGGAAGATAGGAATGCCAGGAAAGATGGGCCCATTGGATCTGCCTACAGGAAATGGCCATAAAGAAAACTTGAGGAGGATTGAAGCATGGAAACTTCCCTACATTGTGACACTGCTGTGAGAGTAAGCTTGATGAATTCGCCCTGTGGCAAAAGGGAATAGGTGATCAGCACATGCATATTTCTTTTCCTCCCTAAAGAACAGGACTGTCCTTGGGATAAGGAATTAAACTATTTGGGATGTGCTAAGGAAGGCCAAGCTGCTCCACAGCTCAGTAAAGATGCTGAAGTAGTTATAGTAGGTCTTTGCTATTAATTATAGTCTAGAACTATATTCACTTCTCTCATGCTTATCTTTTTTTCTATATGGCATAACCCTTATTTTGATCAAGTAAAATAATTGTATTCTTTCACTTATTGTCAGGTAATGAAGCAATTGACCCATTGGCAGTTATGATATCCTATTTCCCCAGTGAGTGGTGAACAGTATGCAATCAATTTGCCTTAAAGCATCATATATCTATCTTATTCCACCTCAGAGGACCCAAGGCTCCGTAGGACATTCTTCCGGTAAGCTGTGTGGAGGATCTGGCTCTGACAGCTGAATTGGTACACTGGTAAAACACAATCTTGTATGCCTCGTGGAGTTTCCTCTGGTGAACCCAACTGCAGGTTGCTAGCAATGGGAAAATGGACAAAGGAGCAGAGTCCCTGGGAGGGCACTTAAGTAACTCCACCTTTATGTAAGCTAGAGGAATATAGAAGATGTTCAATAATGCTATGAAATGCTTACAGCTGCAAATGCCATGGAAATAAAAATGGCAATGATGATGGAGTATTTGAATAAATGAAGGCAGACCCAGAGCCTTGGAAAGTTACTGCTAACATAAAATATAGGCAACTGGGAATGCTTTCTCCTTATGTCCCATATATCATTCTTTCCTTTTGAATCATATCTTCCTGTTAAAAAAAAAAAAAATTGAAAGTGCACACAAAAGTGCTGTTGAGTGTAATAGAGTTCAGCCTTTAATACAAGCCAGACATAGTTACCATAGAGCCTGACACAGTTTGCACATTTGTGGTAAACTGAAACAGCTTGGGCATTCTGCAGCTCAGGATTAGATTGATTAAAAAAATATAAGCAATATGAGTAAGGGAGGTTGAGGGTCAGAAGCGAGAAACTTTTCAATCCTTTGACAGCTTTGAAAGGGATAGGGTCTTGATCCTTGTGCTGCCTTACTGTTAGAAAATAAAAGCAACAAGATATGAGCAGCAAAGGAACCTGGGATGGGAAACTTGAGAGAGGAGTGTACTACCATGAACAGAAGTGGTTAATTTCTTAAAAGTTTGAAAAGAGGAAGAAGGATTAATTGCATAGAAAACTACAGAGCATGTTTTGTAGAATGTGATCAGCCACTATTAGGCCACACACATATGCACACATAGAGCGGAACAGAATCAAATCTATTTAATAGGACAAGGGGACAATCATCCCGAGATGAAGGAGGGCAGATTTAGATTAGATATTAGGAAGAAATTCTTTGCTGTGAGGGTGGTGAGGCACTGGAACAGGTTGCCCAGATCGGTTCTGGACTCCCCGTCCCTGAAGGTGTTCAAGACCAGATGGGACAGGGCTCTGAGTAACCTGGTCTAGTGGAAGGTTCCCTGCACATAGCAGGGAGAATTAGAACTAGATGATCTTTAAGGTCCCTTCCAACCCAAACTATTCTATGATTCTATGACGCTATGAAATCTCAGCTATTCAGCAATTCCAAGGCAGCAAGGTGTGACATACAAAATAAAAATATAGAAATATTTAGAGTTTAATGCACTTAAATTTGCAAAGTAACTCTAGGGCATTTCATTTTCCATAGTAAATGGAAAAGACTGAGCTTTTCTTTCTTAGAACCAACTAGATGACTGCCCAGGGTGATATACCTGATCACAAAAGACAACTATGCCTCACCAAGACTCTTTAATTTCGTCATAAAACATGACAACTTCTGTCCTTCTAATCCCATGTTTCTGTCATATTTTCTTATAAACTCATCAAATAATTGTCACTTAATCCACAGCCAACATTAAAGAATCACACACACTAATTTATGGCTCATATACATTGTAGATTGAACAGTAAAATCCTCACACAGCTGGTAGCTGTAGGACATTTGGACTGGGTCACAGGACCCTCCCCATACAGAAATTAGACTTTAAGTGAATCTATAGTGTTAAAAGAGCAGCACTAAATAACAGCAAGGGAAAGTGCCATGGCTTATGTGACTCTGTACCAGAGCTCACTCGTCAGAGCCTCCTTCAGAGCCACGCTTGGTTTTACAGACCTGTTTCCTTCCTACCCCCTAAAAATTTGTTTTCAGCCAAAAACTGCTAATAAATGTAATGCCTTAAAATAGCAGTATAAGGTACACAAATGCTTGTAAGCTGTGCAGGCCCAGGCACAGTGCTACTTCTCAGGCTGCTGGTCTACTAAGTATTAGTACTATTAATGATTTATGTGGTGCCACTGAGCTGTGTGACGCTTCACAAACTTGTAAGAAGGCTGGTTCAGCCATAAAGTCAGAATAACTTCCTTGGTTTCACAAACTGAGGCAATGGGCCTCTGGGGGTGGTCAGTCCACCTGGAGGGTAGGTGCAGATCTGCTTGTGGACAGGACCTCCAACATGTTAAGCATTAATTTCACCTGGACTGAGACAAAAGGCATTACAAGAATTTTCTTCGAATAAAAAGACTTTTCCATCTGTCCTTCTGAACTGGGCACTGAGAAATGCAGCTTACAGCTCTTTCATTTGGAGAAGAAAGTCCAGTCGTTATAAACAGAAAACCAGTGTGGAGGTGCTCTTTTCCACTGCATCTGTGGATGTACAAGATTTTAGAGTAATAATGTGAAGATGAAGTAGAACTCGATAAGACCAATGACAGGAATTTAGGACAGGATGGGCCATGGATAGAGCAGCTAGAAAGATAATGATTTGCAGAAAAACAAAACCAGTCTTTCGCTATTCTGAACAAGTAGTAAATGTCCCAGCAAAAAAATAAATAACCTATGGTAAGGACTTACTAAAGTAATGAAAACAAGACCTACACCATATGTACTGGTAAAACCCCTGAGCACACATGCACGCACACATGATGCTTTTAGGACCAGTGTTATGACTTGAGGGAATGACAGAATTAGTCAGACTACAGGTTTTTCCACCTAGAAGATGCCTGAGATTCATCCATCTGCAAATGAAAGCATAGAAATTAAAAACATCAAGGAGAAACTTGATAAAATATTAAACAAGTCCATTTGTTTTCCTCTGACCCCTCCATTTTAATAAATAGTATTTAAAAAAAAAAAAGAGGTGTTTCAAATAACAAAAATAAGCATTTTGTTCTAAAAATGTTCATCTTTTTAATTCCAGCATTGTTCCCATCCCCCTTGGAAGGCATGAAATTTCATGCAAATCAATGCAAAACCAAGCATTAAATTGGAGTTCTGGGTTCTTTAACAGAAAACTGTTTTTCTGAACACTTTCCATATAATACTTTGCAGCTGTTGTGGCCAGACAAGTGTTAATTTAGAGGGAAAGAAAGAGCTGCCTTGGGAGAAGAGTGCTCTGAGTGAACAGGGGCTCTGTAACTCCCCAGTCCCATGGCTCCTCATATCCCGGAGCTCCCTTGATCCCCTCCCTCTCCAGCTCCCAAAGCTGCCACTGGGCTCATCCTGGCCACACCTGCACCCCACTTGGCTCCCAGCATAGCTACTCCCCCACTTCCCAACTCAGGTGGTCTCTCTTCCCTCACCCACCACTTTCTGTGAATATTTACTGGAAACATGTTTGCTTGGAGGAGGGTTAATCCTTTTTCATGCAGAGCTCCACTCCCTTGTCACAGGAAGCTTGTTCCTGAAATCATATTTTATTACAGATAAATAAAACACTGCTAAAATTAGGCTCAGAAAGAGAAATAGCAGGATTTCTTGGCTCTATTTTTTCCCCTGTGAAGTCATAATCTGTTCCAGAGAGCTGTCACTGGTCCTTCAGTTCCCTTGTTAAACTAGTGGTTCTTGGAGGCAGCTCAGATCCCTGTTTCTGCCAGGAGGCACCTTTGCAGCGATTTCAACTAGCATTTGTTATTTCTGATGCAGAATCATAGAATCATTAAATTTTGAATTGGGCTTGAAGGGACCTTAAAGATCATCCAGTTCCAACCCCCCTGCCATGGGCAGGGACACCTTCCACTAGACCAGGCTGCTCAAAGCCCCACCTAACCCATTCTGCAACACTTCCAGGGATGTGGCATTTGCTAAGACTTCTTCAGATATGCTGAATTCTGGTTTCAAGGCATGCTAACGATTGTCTCTAGTTGCCTCTAAGTAAAAATTAAGGCAACAATAGTGGCCAATAATACAAAGTTATTCTTGGTCTTTAAAAATGAACCTCTGCTTTAAAGAATTGGAGATATACTTTCTTAGCTGCCTGACCAGAAAGCAAAATGGCAGGTCTAATTGTAGAAGAAGTGATGTTCGAAGTGATGTTCAAAATGAAACAAAATCCTGCCTTCATATGTACACTGAAAGACTCTCAGTTCACTGAGACTACCCTTCAGGAAAGAGAGGTGTTTTTATTATAATACGTAGTTTGCTAAAATATCGACTCAGTGCTTCATGGATTATTACAAAGCAGTTAAAATGCTGGAATTATTGCAAGGAAATAGAAAATAAATAACATCAGTATGACTTTGTTGCAAACTGTGGTTCAGCTGCACCTTCAATGCACTGGAAATCTGGTATACTTCCCATTTCCCCTCATGCAAAAAATGATACCTGAATCCTAGACAACAGTTCAGGTAGCAACATGGATAAAAAAATTATACGAAGGAATACATCAGATGAGGAATGACTATATTAGGGGCTCCTCATATGACTATATAAAGGGCTCCTCAGCCTGGGGAAGAGAGGACTATGATGAAGATGTACAAGGTCATAAGTTGAGGGAGACACCAAGGATCCACTGTTTTGTGTTTTTCCCTTCCAGATCTTGGGGACACCAAAGGGTATGGTGTCAGGTTTGAAAGATGGTTGAGCACACCTGCAGTTCAATATTTTGGATGTCAGTAAGTCTGCATGGGTTAAAACAGAATCCAGACAAATTTACAAAAGAAATACCTCAACAGCTTTCAGATGCAAAGGAAATCCCCGAAATGCAGATTCACAGAGTATGAGTGCATTCCCAAGCTTCCTTCCCCTGTTCCCTGGGGTCCCTCTCAGCTATTGGCTGTAACCAAGATGAGGTCAGGCTAAACTTCAGTCTGATTCATTCAGTTTTATATACTTTTTAGTTGTATGTGTTTTTATGATACTGCTGCACAATAACAAAGTCTCCTCTAGACCAAGGCAAGCATTTTGGTTACTGACATGTTTTCCTCTGCAGCAGCAGCTTGGCACAGAGCACAGCACATCTGGTGTGAGCCTGGCAGCCACCTGAAGTGGTGCTACCTGTTCTGCCACCTCTGTGCCACCTACTCAGCTGCCCAAAGAGCTGAAAGGCCCCTTTGGAATGTTTAAATCACTCACAAAGTTCATTGACAGAGCTTTGATAAACCATTGTGTTTCCACCAGGCTTGGTTTCTGCAGCTCTAGGTGATGCATTGAGCGATACAGGCAGCATCATGCCTGACTGTCTTGCCTGAAGCAGCCAGTATCATAATCAGTCTGGTCCAGCTGGAGGCAATGTTTGCCTGAGAGTGGGGTGAAGCTCTGGCTTTGTGGTTAATCTCTGTGCCATGATAATGCCCAAAAAGAATCAGCGCATTATAAATTACAGCATTTGAATTCTGACCAGGATGAATTCATATTGCTGATGCATCCAGTGAAGCCAGAGAGCTCCCAGTTTATGCAAGAAGAAGGTGAGTTTTTACTCTAAAATCCCATATAAGTGGTTGTGGCAGAGAAGACAGTGACCACCAGCTTCCCAGCTACCTGCACATGTGGGTGTGACAAAAGCAAACTACCTACCTACATCGTCTCAGGGAGCTTCAGCTGCATGACTACAAGCAAGAAACAAAGCTTCAACTTCCTTAATTCTGAGCTCAACTTGTCTAGATTTAGACAAGACAAACCTTAGGGGCCTGGTTGATCTCCCTCAGGGATTGAATGAAACTTACAGACTCTGAGCAAGTATTTTCACAGGTAGCTGAGTCTTCCATGCCCAGGAATCCCTTCCAGATATTTTTCTTCATTACGTAAGCCTTTTCCATCATTTTTCCACTTCATACCATCTGATAAGTTTCTGCTGGTTTAGGAGCATTCTTGTTTTGTTCTTTTCTGGGCTGCAAAGCTGCCACTACCTGGTATGGAGGAGGGAGTCCAAAATCTGATTCCTGGCAAATAATATTCTGGTAGCTGGAACTTCAGTGGGTCATTTGCTTGGTCATCGCTGCATGTGCACTGCTCTAACAACTTAAAAAAGATTGATTGATTATCTTGAAAAATTAACATGATTATTGCTGAATTTTCTTCCATAAGAGAACAAGGCATATTGTATTGCTAATAGTAAGGCAGGATAAAAATCTCTATTCAGTTCTGGATGGTTTTCTCACATTTTATTCCCACTTCGAATCTGGTGCCTCACTGAAAAGCTTCACTGAAAAGATGATGAGATGTAAGACATTACTAGCTACTATGCATGTACGGACAAACACAAATTATTTTTATAGAAATAAAGCTCTTTGTTGTTTTGCTGTTGAAACACACTATCTATAATGCTGCTGCTTCTTTTGAGAACGCACGCAGGATCACTCTCGAGGAGAAAAGACAACGCAGAGAGAACCGTATCTTGCCGATACCACCTAAGGAGTCTTTCTGCTGTGCCTTTTGCAACCGGACCTGTCTATCTGGCATTGGCCTTTTCAGCCACCAGCGTGCTTGTTGCAAATGTGGTAGAGCCCTTCCCAAATCTTCATTCACAAAGCCTAGCCATGATGATGTTGAAACTGGAGTGGGTTTCCACTGTGGTTTCTGCTTGACCTTGATACTCTGCAGTGAGCACGTGCTATTTTGTTTCCTCTGAGAGCTGTTTCTGTGCTTCACTGCGTCACCACCAAGAACAGAAAGTGAAAGTTCTGCAAGCTTCTTTAAGCCGTGGGAGCTCCAGGACATTCAACTCTCTCTCATCCTTTTCTGACAGAGATTTTTCTCTCATCAAAGTAAAGGGAGGCAGAAAATGGATAGATTACGTGAGGCACTGGATTTCTGCATCCGCCACCAAACTGTTCTGGGTTACAGCATTGTGTCCCTGCTGACAGCTGCCAGTGAGTACATCTTCTCTTCTGTGGTGTTCAAGTGTCCCTGCAATTCTGGGAACATGCTGTATGGCTCTGTCTTCCTCATGGTGCCTGCCTTCATCCTCTTGCTGCTCGGCTACATGGTGAATGCCAGGACATGGCGCCTGTTGACAGGCACCTGCCCTCCGGAGAAGTGCCGTGACTGCAGCCCCAGGGGAACCTGTGCCCGCTACTGCTGGGTGTTGATACCAGTGACAGCCAGAGCCTCGGTGGCTCCACTCACCTGGATAGCCGTGGCCCTGCTCAACGCCAACTCCTACGTGTGTGCAGCCAGTGGGAACAGCCTGACAAAGGATTTCATCTGTAAAGATCAAGGACAAGAGTGCCAAAACCTGCTGTTCAAAATACCCTGTGATGAGAAGTTATCAACAAACACATCAAGTGAATTTCTTAGCCTTCAGGCACAGTCCCAGGTAAAGCCTCACCTCTCTTCTCCTCACACTCTGGGTTTTGACCCTGGCTCCTCAATGTATACTAGTGCCTGCTGGGGACTGTAAACAGTCCTTCTCTCTTACATTGCATAATATCATGTACCACAGGTATATGACTAGCAAAATTTCATTAGCAAAAAAAAGGTAACAGAAAAGCAATAGGTGTATATTTATGCTACTTTCTGGATTTGCATGTTTGCACTGTCATTTACAAAACCTCATTTAGAGTTGGGCAGGAAACCAGCCTAGAGACTGGGACTTTACACAACAAGTTTTCTTTTCAGTCAAGTTAGGTATGGTGCAAGTTCTTCTCCTTTTCCACATTTTAAATCTCTAAATATCTCAAACTTCTGTAAAAAGGCATTAGTTGAGGGGAACCTGAGATCACTACTAAAGGGGAAGCTGATGTCTGATTGCAACAGAGAACTGGCAAGTGAAAAAATAAGGACAGCTTCTTTGACTATGAATCTCAACGCTTGAACCTATTAATAATTTTACACCTGTATTCTACCAGAGTAGTTAAAATATATATCTATCTTGTTAAAGTTTCTTGTGCTGAAGACAAATTGCATGATCAAAAAATAGCATTTGTGTGTGGATTTCTCTGTTTGGAGTGAAATGAAACCTCCAAATTTTGGCAGCACTTCAATTTTGTTTCTACGTTTGTATGGATCTTGTCTTAATTCCAGTAGAAAAATCAGAATTTGTAACTTTTCCTCAGGAAAACATTAAGGCTGGTTAAGGAAATTAAGTTTATAAGAGTTTATAATTACTCAGATTTTTGTAAGTTCCTGTTTAGTACAAATGCTTATTAAAATTAAAAAATGTTTACATTTGTTAAATATTTAGCATGCTCCTTCTCCAAGAAAGAGGCTGACAAGGAGCAAACTCTATACCATTGAATTCAGATAGGGTAAGAAAGGAGAAAAATCAAGGAAGAATGGCTGTTACTGATACTGCAATGAAATCTAAAAGAAACATCCAGTCAAACAAAAACAGAAAAAGTATGAGAGCATTTTTGTTACTGACTTTTTAATATCTAATCTACTGTCTACAAAATTAAGAACCAAAAAGAACACCAACTCCTTTTTCTTTAGCACTCGATAATTTTTCATTTGAAAAAAAAGTCATCCTGGGATAAAAGGGGATGTTGCAGGATCTCTGCCTGGAGCTTCCAGCTAAGTACCACTTAAAGGACAGATCAGCATCTACTAGGACATCTGGTTTTGATGGGACCTCTGAGACTTACCTAAGGATGTTTAAATCGTCTATAAAACAAAAATGAATTCCCATATTCTATAGCCAACTCTGTGTCCTGCCTACAAAATGTACGGGACACAACTTTTCCTGTGTCTTGTGGCCCCTGTTTGTTTTTGCATGCTCAGGCATCAGGGAGAGCAGTTACTGTCCACAATCAGATAGAGCACAGTCAGCAGGAGGTCTGATTTCAAGCATGAGGCACACAGGGTGATTTTGCATCCCCTGTACCATAAATCTTGCAACCGGACATGTCTATCTCGTATTGGCCTTTTCAGCCACCAACGGGCTCGCAACAAACGTGGGTAGAGCCCTTCCCAAATCTTCGTTTGCGAAGCCTAGCCATGATGATGACCATAAATCTGACCACAACTGGAGAAACTCATGGTCAATATTTTGCCTTAAAAGTTAGGAAACCTGGATATAACTGAGAAAATAACTTCAGACCACCTTCTCTTTTCTTGATATTTATCCTTAATCCAACAAGACCAGCTCAGGGGCACAGAAGCTTTGTATGGCTGGTTGAATTGTGTGCATGGAATCCCCTTTTTTGGCAGCAAGCAGACAGTTACATGCACTCCAGGGAGTGTCTTTGTTTACAGTTTTCATATCTTCTTCAATGCTATTTTCTATACTCCTTCATATGACCACGCAAAACCACCATTAACCTATCTCTCTTCTTTCAAGCTGATAGGGTGGTTCCTGATAGCCACCATCACGACTGTGGCACTGATTTCAACATGTGTCAGCCACTGTTGCTCCCCGGTCAGCTATCTTCAGCTCAAGTTCTGGAAAATTTACTCAAAAGAAGAACAGAAACTCTTTGAGATCAAAGCCAAAGAGCATGCAACCAAGCTGGCAGAAATAAATATAAATTGCTTTTTTGAAGGCACTGACCCAGCAGCATTTCATACTCCCAGCAACAAAGACTGGCAGAAGATTTCGTTGTTGTATACATTCAATTCACAAGAGCAGTATTACAGCATGATACACAAGTATGTGAACACAAACAGAGGCAACAGCGCCAGCTTTGAGGAAGACGGTCAAAATCCCACTGTTTTAGGATTTGTTGATGAAACAGATGCAATTGATTCAGGGTTTTAGTGAAACAAATCCTTTGCAATCCTGGCAGTCTTTTAACCAGAAGAGTCTTATTCTGTATTCCTCTGTGCTGAAATCTATGCAAACGTTATGTAAAAGATGATAGTTGTAACCCTCAGCAGATTTGGTTTTAAATAGACTTTATTACTTTTGCTTAAATACATTTAAATAAATACATCTGTCACAATGGGACTTTTCATATGTTGTTGTTCATTAAGAAGAGCCATATGTTTAAAATTATCAGCATTCGAAAAGATGTCAGCACATACTATGTCAGATTATTACCAAACAGCTTAAGGGCACTTGGCAGCTCGAGTGACAATACCAAAACTTATCAAAGAGACAAAACGAATGGAAGATTTGATCAGAAATTCAGCTTAGTTTATTAGCTCTCACTTGATGAGCTTTCAGTGCAGCAGAAAGATATTTACTTTCAGTCAATTAGTTGCTCAAGGCAAGAACAGCATCTTTGAAAATCTGGGAAGCAATTACCATTTTGGAGCTACCTGTGCATAACAAAGGGGTCCATAGAATGATTTCAGCTGCATATCAGTTTGAATTGCTGACCAAATAGCTTCCAGTCATTTTACCTCTATGTGCTCAACAGCTTTGGGAAGTACCTATGAAGCTAAAAGCTCCCATGGCAGTGAATTTTCATTACCGCTGCCTGATCTTGGTCACCTTTTGCAGCAATCCTTCATAATTATCTCTACTGCTAATTTCCTGTAATTGTAAAGCTCTTTAATGGAAAAAAATAGGCATTTGAATGAATGCTGCAGGGAAAATACACTAACATTAAACTTACCATTTACATTCTTCCTTTTATTTTTCTCAAAAGGACTTAATTCCTATGGGATTTTTAAAAGATATAATCATACGTACAGTGTTTTGGCCCTGGCATCAGTACCTAAGCTATTTAAGCTACACCCAAGCTACATTTGCTTGTCCCTGCCAAATACACTATTTAACTTCATCCAGAATGGAGTCTATCAAAGTGTAAATTAACTTGTTTTGAGGGATTAGGCTTATGCATAACATGACAGTGTAAGTGAAGCTTATATATTAACAAACATTTATAGCACAACCACATACTTAAGGATATTATAAATCTGTAATCCATATTAGCAAATAATAATATCCTTATCAAAGAACATCAAGTTATAAGAACAAATATATTGATTTTGAGTGAAGAATAGCAAAGTTCAGTTTTCATCTGAAAAGCTTTTTCCTAAGACAGCGTTTAGGAGAGGTGAGTCAGATCGTTTGGTCTGGGCTGTCCTATTACTCTCAGAAATCCTCTCTTTCTGCACAGTAAACTTGGAAACAATTCAGACAGACAGAAAGGAATCCCAAGAAGTTATTTGTTATACTCATTTTCCAAGGAAGAAGGAAGGGAAGAGCCTATTTTAACTAGCTGAATATAATGAGGTTGGAAGATTCTTTCTCACTATAAACTGAAAGTATAACACATAAAGGGAAAACAAGATTTAATTATATATGTAGAAAATAATTTTTAAAATCATTCATTTTGTCACAAGCACTGACTTGCTCAGTGCTCTTTTCCTTCCAAGAAACTTAATGATAATAGAGTACCAACTGTCCAATTTTGTTACTTGTGCCTTCATGAAGCACAGTTCAGTTCAAAATGTTACCTTTTACCTCTCATATTGAAGACATAAAAGATAACTTTTGGCTAGTAGGATGTTGCTGGAAAAAGTAAAAATGGCCTTATAAAGAACATTTTTTTGTGGTCAGCCACATGTCCGTCTTAGCCAGCTAGATATAAGCAGCAAAAACTGCACCGAGGGCTCCTGTACTGGCAGTGAAATCAGACAAATTCCACAAGACCTTTTAGCCCTGATTTAAAACAACAACAACAACAACTCCCCCCCCCCCCCCAAAAAAAAAAAAAAAAAACAAACCAAAGCAAACAAAAAGTATAGAAACTTGTTACTGGCTGTAACACATTGTTACATGACATTGTTACATGTTGTAACTTCTTACTGGTAGCAGATAACAGCAGTTGGGTTGAGACCAAGGCTGGTTAATGAATAGCTTAGTTTTTGTTCTGTACAAAATTGCTCTCTTAAAGCTCCATTACACTTTGCCACCACTGTAAGACACTGTTAAGATATATGAAGGGAAAAGGACTATCATGAAGATTACACAGATCTGGGAGGAATGAACCCTGCAGACCCCAAGGTAAGAGATGCCCCTCACTTAGCAGGAATAAGAGGTAAACAGACCGAGGGAAAAATAGGAGAAGAGGGTGAAAATCACAGTGATAAAATCAGGGTTAACTCTGGGCTTCAATGAACTTAATTGTTTGTACTTCAGTTTAAAACAAGTGCTTTGGTGAGGAGAAGGTGAGCTGGCTTAGTGGGTAGGGTATCGTGCTAGGACCTGGGGTTTTGTCCAACCCTCATCTAGATATCTTGTGTTACATGGAAAACCATTAAACCTTTCCTGTAACTCAGGTCTTTGTGAGGCTGCTCCTTCTCTGTTTCCCAGTCATGTTGCGGTAAAAAGTCCAATGCCAAGGGGAAGATGTTCAACAGCTGATGGTGAAGGTCAGGTAAGACCAGACACAATGACCACCAAACCAGTTGTGTGGCAATCTTAGAATTTTCATTCAAGTTTCCTTAGGCAAGTACAGATCTAAAGTGACTACACATGAGATACATCATGCTTTGTTCAGTTTGATCATAAGATGAGTGCTCTTGAAGAGAGGGCTGACATGAAAAGGCTTGGAGCAACACAAGCTTTGTTTGCAGTTGTCAGAAGGCTGCAGCCTGCTGTGCTCACAGGACTGAATATGCCAGCAAAACTGCATATGGGGCCTGGAAGAGCAGTAAGGAACCCAACCAGCTCTTGCCATCAGTGAAGCTGCATCCCTCTGGGGTATCAAAGCAGCAGGATGTCCAGCATGGAGGACAATGAATGGCAAACCACTACACATCGAAACGTGCACCTGTGAGCGACACATGGCATACAGCAGCCAGAGCAGATGAATTCTTTATACCTAAGCATGCACAGCCAGGGAAATAGAGCACCTCTTAGCAGCCAAGCTTTGAAATATTACTGAAAAACAAAATGGGAAAAGGTCATCATCTTTGTCTGAGAACATTTGATGTCCAAATGAATATTTTGCATCCAGCATGCACTAAATACTGAGACAAAACTTGCATTAAGCTCAAGAGCATGGTTATGTGAGAAGGAAGGGCAGGTCATTTTGATCATTTTAATATCTGTGTCATGACAATTAATATTGCTCTTCCCTGCCCTGCCCCTCCTGTTTACGGCCCAGCTGTCTTCACCTTTCAACCAAGTGGCTGGTGCAGCTGGATCAGTGAAACCATTTTTACCCTGCATGTCTTCTTCTGAAACAAAAGCCACAAAATATCCTCAGCAAGGGTTTCTCCCAGTATTTCTTTCATTTATTCCTTTTGTGCTTTCTGCCTTCAGGCTTCCTTAAAAATGTGATTCCTATTTCTGTCACAGCATCACCCTTCAGCCTGTCCTGGAGGAAGGTGACTTCTGCTTCTAGGTGAACCTAAAAAGAATCAAGTCTGATCAGTTAAGCAAAGAAATCCCCAGTTTTCCACCCTCCTCCAGTATAAGAGCTTTTTTTCTCTCTCTCCCTCTTACCACAAGAGGACTCCCTTTTTCAGGTTTCATAAGAAACAGATTTCTAGATTGTTTTAAAATGTCTTTCCCAACTCAGTTAAAAAAAAGGAAATTTATATGCACTAGGATTTGTATAATACATTACTCTTCATTCCAGTGCTTTGCTTTCTTCTGAGAACCTAAATTGTATACTTGATGATTTTGTGATCATAGAATTTCCTGGTCACATACTAAAATTTAAGATATAATACTTTTGTTAATTAGTCTTGTATCAGATACCATAACTCTGAGTCTGATTTATATGCGTAATACTTGCTCAGGTTTATTTTCTCTTGAAATATAAAATACATGCCAAATTAGTTATTGGCAGTAACATAAAGCAGACCAAAAGTAATCTCCTAGAAAAAGCCACAGAAGCTCTACTGCTCAGTAACTTTAAAATTATGCCCTCTATTTATTATTTTGTAAAAGTTTTAAATTTAAGAACAAAATTTGGAATGCCATCTGACACACTTCTGATGCTTTGATTTTAACATTATATTTATCCACAGTTTGTTCTCCCTTTCAGCAGGTGCTGCAGTTACCTGAGAATATTACCTATCTGCATATATTTGAATCTGGGGTGAGTATTACTGGCTACAGCTGTGGAGGAAAGTGCTATAGGCTCAAGAAGCAGTGGAGGAACCCAGCATGCCCCCATGGCTCTGCATATTACATGTCAGCTGGCTCCCCAATCCCTCCTGGCTTTTGCACCCAAGTCAGTCACTGAAGAGCCAGGCAGAGACAGTGTGGAGGTGAGCCAATCTGTGTGTTTCTCTACCTCAGGATCCAGGGTCAGTTTGGCCCTCTTTTATTTAGATATAGACATTCAATCTGAGAGCTTAAACAATACTGTATTTTCATTTATCTGAGCAGGTGGGAAAGCACAGGCTTTCCTGTGCCTCTGTGAATTAACAAAGAATGGTGAAAACAGATATGCACTTCCTTACCATTTCCAAGGCACCTCTAATCACCCCACAGAGGAGGTTACAGTAGCAAAGTGATGCTCGTTCTGCTGGCAGCTCCTCCACAAAGTCCACTAGTGGGTTTTTGTCCAGGATTAAGGAGAATTCATTTCCTGCAGCACTACTGCAACTCACACTAGGGGTGATCCCAAGGTACGTCTTGAAAGCAACCTGTAAAAGGATGAAACTGTTGCCTGAATCTGCTATATACAAACCAGAGGTGAAACTTTAGAATGCAACATCCTGTACACTAGTTTTGCTCCAGGAAAATAGGGGGAAGGGCCAGACAGGCTAGAAATCAAACTGGATTTGCCTTTTCTGTGTTCAGCTTGAGCCAGCAATGCAAAACCAGAGTTATGTGATGCTCCAGGGAAACACAACAGAAGGCTGTCTGTTCTGTCTTTGATGTTCCTACATTTACAATCCCATACAAAGTGGTTTTACCATTATCACTCGTTTGCTTTTAGTCTGCTTTCAGTCATGTTATACTCCCCTGGGACCATTAGCATTTGTATTAGGTCCTTCACTACATTGCCACAACTTTTACCATCACAGTTCAAGATCTCCTGCAACTGGTGTGTGTTTTTACTCTGATCTCCATCTGCAGTCACAAAAACAACAATAACCCACCAAGAACACGGCTGTCAAGACTGCGAACTTATTTGATTGCTTAGAGCATTGCTTGCTTGCTTTCTACTACCGCTGAATGTTACTGTAAATGTGCAACATCTGCTCTGCTGGCAGCGGGGTCCGTTCTGCAGGCAGTGACATCACGGCATTATCTCGGCAGTGCGTGGGCAGGCGGGCCAGCAGCGGGCTGCTCGTCCTCGGGAGAGCTCTCCCCTGCTGCCAGCTGCTGCGAAGATAAACTGTCTTGGTTTTTACCTCCTTAGTGAGTATCAGACATGGATGGTTTCCAAACAGTCCTAAAGTTCTTCATCGACCGGAAAACTGCTATAGGTTACAGTTTTATGGCACTGCTGACAATGGGAGGTGAACGTGTGTTTTCTCTTGTTGCTTTCAGATGCCCTTGCAGCGGTGAAAACCTCAGGTACGGTTTGGTATTTCTCTTCTCCCCAGCTCTTGTTTTGCTAGTTATTGGATACTTCTTGAACAACAAGACCTGGAAACTCTTTACAGGCTGCTGGGTGAATCCCAGGAAAATATTCCCGAGAGGGAATGTCTGCCATTTCTTTTACGTCTTTGGACAAATCACTTTAAATGCCCTGGTCGCCCCAGTGATGTGGCTTTCTGTGGCTTTGCTCAATGGGACTTTTTACGAATGTGCCATGAGTGGCTTGGACACTCCTGCCTACTTAAACGTGGTTTGCAACAGAAAATCTGAAAAGTGCTTTGGAGAGCTACACATGGTAGCCTGTGGCAAAAGCTCCATGCCCTTTTCAGAGAGTGATGAACTAAGACGAACACTTCAAGCACAGTCCCAGGTAAGAAAAATTATAAATAAAGAGCATTATGCAAATTGTATTGCTGCCATGATTTATCCGTGAACGATCCTAATGTCAGATATGTTAAAACCATTGGTTTCATGTAAACAGTGTTTTGGCAAAGTGCAGCCTTGCAAAATACAATCCATCTTTCAGTTCAGTTTGAGCTGTTGCATACTTCCTGAGGGGCCCCACATACTTCCTGAGGGGCAGTGTCAATAAAACCAGAAAACTTTAAGCTTTCTTCCTGAACAGAGAGAGCTCTAAAGAGATAAAAATGACTGAATTGTTTAGGAGGCTGATTTAACAGATGTCATTTCATTAAAGAGGTCTGTTCCAATAAAAAATTCATGCTATACTATCTTATTTTAAACTATTGTAATGAATGCACATTGTACAATATAGAAGAGTGTGATAACCACATTGAAATCTTAGGTCACTAACAGTAGAAAGATACTGGGAAATAAGATTTTTGACAGACTTGTGACTGCCTACATAATGTGTTTATGTTTGTGTTCCTCATATTCGTGATGCCAGATGTGAGCACATTTTTGTCCTGCTTAAAGGAAAGAAGAAATACTAACATAAAGGAAGCAGAACACGCAAAGCTGAGATTTTATTACATTTTACAATATTTGTGTAATACAGTTCTGCTCACTGCTTTGTAACACAAATAAATTCTGAGACAAAGAAACAAAGCAGTGGACGAAAAAAAAAGCCACAGAAAAGGAAAAACACTGTGGAGCCAGGAAGTTTTTGTCAGGCAATTGTATCCATCTGGAACAATTTCCTCCCCAAGAGCCAGTTTTATTTTCAAGTCCTCATGCAAATAGGACTGGAATGCAGACAAAGCCTGCACTGCAGACAAAGCAATTTATTTGGGAGTTTTAGAAGGAAATAATAAGTAGTGCTTCAGAATTTAAGTTGTATGCGTAGGAAATAGTGAAAGACCAGTGACTGGGTTTGTAGAGTGAGAATACATGACTTCATTTTCCAACCTGCAAGAAAGTGAAAATCTGCTAAAAAGAGCAATATCTCAAACACTCATAGAAATCATCAGTCACTACAAAGTGATTGGGAAAAATAAAAGAAAGCTAAACTATTCTTCCCTACCAGTTCCTAACAAGAGTTGTTTGTCAAGCTTCTCTGTTTCACAGCTTTCCTTGAGGAAACGTTCTATATTCCCTCAGCTAAATACAGATTTTTACCGGTGGTTATTTTTTTAACATCAGTGCAAGAGTTCACATGAGAAAGGTTGCAGCTCTCCATTTCATCACCATTAAAGCATGGGAAACAAGTTCCAGTTCATATGGGTCTCTGAAACCTAGAATAATTTTTCCACACTGGAATATTTTCCACTGTTTCTAAACAAGTATTACATTTTTTTGCAAATGTTACACATTGCAGTAGAGTAGATGAGTAAAACTATTGGCTAGGCCAGTGGAACAAGGCATGAAAAAATTGTCTTCACATCTCTGCTCTCCTTAGAGGAGAACGTCCCATAATAACAATTTCAAGCACATTTTTCCATCATCATCCCTTGCTGGGGTAGCTCTTTCTTTTAAAATGTTCTTAACAGAATTTTGTCAAACTCTGAAGCTCCTACAGAAAAAAAAAAGCTAAGTGATGGTGCAAAAGCATATTTCAGCAAAAATTAAGTTCTCTGAAAATACAGAAATTGTTTCTAATAAGTGTGTAGATGAATAGGGTTCAATTCCGGTGCTAATGCAGACCTACCAATGCACATAATATTTCTTCTTCGTCATGCCCTCCTGGCATTCTCACAGAATTGGGCAAAAAGGTAATTTTTAACTGGTTTTAGGATAAAAATAACTTTCCATTATAAAGGATTGATTCATCAAAGTCAAGAAAGGTTCACAATAATAGCATAGATTCCACTGAATATTCTGCTGAAAGAATTGGGGAACATTTCAAATTGGGGAACATTTCAAATTGGGGAACACTTTAAATTTGAGAGCATCTTCTATATTCCTGTTAGTTAATGCAGTTGTTGCGTTTGAGGGTTTTTTTTTAATTAAAAAAAAGTCAGAAAACAATACATCTAAGTGAGCTCACAATTAAAAAGTTGATTGATCTGGGACAAAAGGTCACCCTTTTTGGTTTTGTATTTCATCATGATTTAAAATTGTCTTAATACTAATTTTTGTTGGATAATTTTATTTAACGCTTTCAGGAGATAGAAAACTTTTTACCATCTAGTGACTGATATTTTATTCTCCAGATGCACTTTTCTCTTTGTGTGACAGAATACGGAGAGCAATTCCAGTACTCTACATGCCAGATGGTTACGGTTTTGCAATAAACTCTCATAAAAATTCTCTCTAAATTACTCAGATACTACTGCTCTCAGGTCTGCTCTCTTTTCTGTATAGCTCTATTCAGCCATTACATTATTTGATAGATCCTTTAGACCTCTCATAGATTTTTCTTCACATACAGTCTTCTAGTTGAGGTCTGATTTGAAATCATCTGTCTCTGAACCTGCCACTGCCATTGCACTGGTCATATCTCTTCAGGGATCTGTTATCCAAGTTCCTTTTGTTATAATATGGTCTAGGGAGGCAGTAAGACTCCAGTATGAGCCAACTCTTCCAGACTGTTTCACCTTACACTGTAAAAATTAACCAGCTTTTGCCTTCCTGAGAAAAAGACACTAAAATGAGCACTTTTGAGAAGTCTCAATCTGATGGATTTCTCCTTCCCTTCAGTCCCCGTATGGATGCCCCATTAACATCAATGCCAGCACCAAATGCAAACTGGAATGAGATGCCTGCAGCAGGGTTCCAAAAGAAGCAGCAGGTCCTCCCTACAAAGTGTGTTCACTCGGTCAGACATTCGTGATTTAAGTAGCATTTTCACTTGCGTCTTTTTAACCTGAAACTCATTTCTTTTGTTTTCCCAGATTTTAGGCTGGTGTGTGATAGTTACCACAGCCCTTCTCTCCCTACTAGCCACTTGCTGTGCCAGCTGCCAGTCAAAAGTCAGTCACCTCCAGCAGATGTTCGGGAGAGTGTACGAGGGGACGGAGAAGGAGCAACTGGAGCATATTTTCCAGCTGTATGCCACCAAGCTGAGTGAGCGAAACCTCAAGTGCTTTTTTGAAAACAAGGAACCAGAACCGATTTCCCTGCCAGCTTTTCAGGCATGGGAGGATGCTTCCCAGCTTTACTCTTTCAGCAGCAGCAAACAGCATTATAGCACAATTCACAAGCTAGTTGAAGAAGGCCAGAAAGGAACCAGTGAGGAAAGGGAGACAACGCTGGACTTTGTGGAAAGAAGGGAAATACCATAAATCAATTTTCAGCTTTTTTATATCTTGCTAAAATAGCATACTTCTAGCTGGTTTCATCTCTATTTTTTTTCCCACAACAGTCTCTTTCTTCTTCATCATGTTCCCTTCCAGTAATACACTTGCTCCAAAAGAATGGAATGAAATTATTTCCCTATGTGAGTGAAAAGGCTGTGGTCCTCCATGTCACCCAGGGTTCATGCTTTACTAATGTCACTGGCTGACAGCAAGGGCTGACAGCAAAAAGAGATGAATAATGACTTCTACAAGCAGGTTTTAACAATATCCCATGTAAAAGGTGTTATAGCATTCTCTATGTAAATCAAGAGACTACCATTAAGTAACATCATTTAAAGTGTGTGAATATGATAATAGAAGATGTGTGTGGCTTTCTGACAGCCCACAGAAAGTAAAGGTTTTCCTTCCAAGTCATTTCCAGGCGAATTGTAGGTACAGCCTTGTTTTAAGGCACCAGCAATCCCTCAAGACTTCTCTCTTTGGATATTTTGCCAAACATCTTCTCCATATTATCTTCTCCAATTGAGAATTTCTGTTTGTATGGGTATCAAGTTCTAGTTTTGAGTGGGTTTCAGGCACTAGGTGCAGCCTGTAGTGCTATGTAATACTGTTTGTACTGGGCCTACAGCTAGTGTACAACGGAGGGCCTGGAATGGAAATTCCACTTTTCAAGACAAGAAAATATTTTTGCAGAAGACTGATTTTCATTTTTCTGAATATCTTAGAAAACTTAGTGTCAGGAGCAAGAAGAACTGGCAGGTGAGGCAACTGCATAATCAGTGCCTCTGACAAACGCGTTTCACCCCAGAGCTTTACCTCACCCACTTGGATTTCACCATGTGGCTCTCACAGAGGGTGTCCATCCAGAGTATTCTCAAACACTGTATAAAAGGAGAAAAAAGTTACTTTCCCTGGGGTGTCTGGGCAGGCTTTTACGCAGCATTTTACTGCCAGTCTCTCCGAGTCTGCAAAGAGTCATATTTTTGCTGTGCTTGAGTCAAGCTCTTATCAACAAAACAGGGTATTCTGCCCAACAAAACAGGGTATTCTGCCCAGCTGTTCTCATACTCTCTGTGCTTCTTTCAGCAGGTAAAAGTATCTACAGGCATATACAGACAATTACTCTTTATGAAATAAAATCCAAAAGCTAATTCCACTGTCTGCTCAGAATTTTTTCTGTATGTTTTGAATAACCTGTGACCTTTCAGACAATGTTTAAACTACTTTTATCTCAGGTGATTCACTTAGCAACAGACTTAGAACATGTTATACACTCAAATGCTGCAGCTGAAAGCACAGATGCAACACTGCCAAAATGAAAGTCACAATAGCAGACATGTCTGACACTATTCCTGGCATATACACTGGGTTCCTCTCCTGGTATAGCATCCACCTACTTCCAGGGTATATGACCCTTCCCGTTTGTCTGGTTTTATCTTTCTTTATGAGAGCTGCTCCAACATCTTCTGTTCAGCCCCATTTTACCTCCTCCCCACATGCAAGAGGAGAGGAGACACATCCTGCTGCCTGGGCCAACCTTTCTTTTCCAAAACTGTCTTTCCACCTCCTTCCTCAGTGGTACCACAGAAAACCAAAGAAAGTAGAGACGCAAAGGGGATGACATCAAGTAGGTTAATAAGTTGATCAAGGAATATGGGAAACATGGATTGATGTAAAGATAAGGCCTCCATTGTGATATAATATCTGGGACACCGAGTCAAAAGCTTAGCTGGTAGAGGGAAGGGTGGAAGGACAGAGTGATCCCACTCAAGGCTTTTGGCATACTCTTTTCCTTTGGAAAAAAGCTCAAAGCTCTGCACTTGAGAAGTCAGGGCCATATGAAACAGCAGTGCTTCCCTGCCTAATCTTCTACTATGGAGGAACAAAACCAAGGTGCATTCTCCTCTCCTTATCCTTACCCTGCTTCATGTTTGCAGGTAATTCCTATTGAGAGTGTCTCCCCCTCCAAGACAGCTGCTGAACAATTCATGCTGCAGTGTGTGCCTGGTAGAAGCCCTCACTGATCCTCATTCCCAGGGCTGTGTGACTGTTTTATCTTACAAAAATGCCTATGACCTAATGCAATTTCCATGTGGATGCTGGAATACTTCCATAAAACCAGACAAAAATAAAAGCAAGTTGGACCCTACATTTTCAACTGGAATCTGTTTTTGGCATATTTAACCCTGTCCTTCAAGTTGCTATCGCAAAAGCTGTTTTCTATCAACATTGTCCCTAAATTCAGCAGCTACCATGGTAGCTCAGGATGAGACAAAGACTACTGTCAACACTATCCAAAACAAACTGAAGAGAGAGAAAAAAAACCCAACAAACAAATCCAAACAGCAGAATCAACATTTTCTGCTGCAAAACTTAGATTTTTCATTAAGTCTTACGTCCATCAAAATATGAGTACACAGGAAACTTCTGCTCAGTTCTCTGTGCTCTGTCCCTCAGTTTACTTATTTCAATTTTCTTAACTCTTCTTCCACTACACATCTGCTGCTCCCTCAAACTAAAGTATTTGTTATAAGAATAAAGACTTTTTAACTGTGCTAAGCCATCATACGCTTTCAGTTTAGTTTCAGCTATACTTGGCATTACGGTATGATATATCTGTCCTAATTCTATTGTTTAAAATTTCTTGTGTAAATGAGAACTTGCATACGTAAAAGAAGTAGCTGGTTTGCAATGGAGCACCAAATTAGGGCAAAATCACAAAGCTATAAAGTGAAAATTGTGAAAACATCTTGTCAGGAAAAATAATTGAAGTACATAGATAAGTAATTCAATGAACAGATATGAATATTTACAAAAAAACACAGGCTATGACTGGACATTAATTACTTCAAAACTACCATTTACAGCTTCTCAGAGAGTAAAACAAAGGTCTTTTCAGTCTTTGTGACTCCAAAAGACTGGAAAGAAAATTGAATGAGCTGTTTTAAAAGTCGTAGCCATAAATCTGTTTCATTTCTATCTATGAAATGAAAGAAAAAAGAATATTTATTTAGACATGTACACAGGCTTGCCATCAAAATTATGCCCATATAAAGCAAAATCTCTCTTTTGAAAATGATACTACCAGCTCTATGAAATTATATATTGTTTAATGTCAAACAAGAAATCTATGCAGTCAGAATTAAATACGTACCACTGACCTTTTCCAAAGTCTCAACCAGCATTCCCTCTCTCTCAAGCAGCAAGAATAAAATTCATTAACATTTTGATGATGCTCAAACACAGTCTAGAATTACCGAAATACTTAGGAAGCCACTAACTTATCAGTCCCTTTTTACATACTACTGAGGACTTTTCACTACAAAATGTTGTACGCATAAGTAATGACAGAAAGTAAGTAAGTACTTTCACTTTAAATAAGTGAAAACCATAATTTCAAATGGCATCATAACAAGATTAAGGAAGGACCAGAATTAATCTGCTTAGAAGGGAAAAGCAGCCAAAATAATATTTCTCCTAGCACACTTTTCATTATTAGTATTTTTCAGTCAGTGTTTGGTAAGGCAAGTTGCTTTACAGCAGCTGATTCCAAAGTTTTCTCATAAACTTTTCTTTATTCTTTACAGTACAGCACTTCATTTTTCAGTTTACTGTCTACCACTTAGCATAGCAACCTGTTGTAAGCATTTCTCTCTTACTGCTAAGGTCTGAAAAAGAACATCTAACCACTTTGTAAATTCTGCTAGCTTCTGTCAGACTTTCAAACTGGCCAAAGGACCTTGTGTGGCAGCACCTTCCATGACAAGGGGAATCACATCTCTTGTCCTACAGCTCTGGGCTTGGGGGTGACATGATTTGATTACTCCATCCCTTGTTGTCCCCAGGGACCTCTCTTCAAAGAGCTGCAGAGACTTACATTTTTTGCATTCATGGGGTACTAAACATCGACAATAAAGCCCATTTCTGCAGTCACTGCTTTTCAGCAACAGATGTATCCTTAGGCACAGCACTGCTTAGTAGAGCAATGGAGGCTGTGAACCAGCACTAGCTCACTGTGAACCAGAGGGTGTGGTCTGGCTGCTTCCATCTCTGGCATGCACAAACACCTCCTGGTGCTGGAGAAGGTAACACTGGGATTAGATCTAAAACCAGAAGCTGTATATTTTTTTGCACGTTATTTGAATGATGTCGAGGTTCTGTGAGGAGGAATTGAAGTAAAAATTTGACTTTGTAGGATTATAGAGCAAAATTACCTCCCTTATCCCAAAAGTATCTACTTGGTTATACTCAGACCCAAGTTCTGAATCCAGTCTTGGACATTACTTCTTCAGCTGAGCTTTGTTCTTTATACCATTCCTCAGTTGGTTTCTATTTTCTCACCCCAGTTTGCCAGGGAGAGCCTACTTTATATGGCCTATTTTATCTTTTCCTTATTCAGTCCCCAGCTGTAACTATGCCAAGTCACAGGACCAACATGAGAAGTCAGTTGGCACCATGAGAACTCAGTGTAGAAGGGCTCTTCTCCAGTCTGGTATAAGGCAGCAGTAAATCCCAGGCTTTGCAGTCTGAACCAGTGGTTGAAGTTTTAAGCCCTCACTCAATTGCCTTGGGTGCACCTTTCTTCCATCTTTATTTCTTAATATGGGAAGGTGGCTTTGTAGTCCTCATTTTACATTTTTTTTTGTTTGCTTTATCTCTTTCCATTTCCTCAGGGAACACCCACAGCCTGACCTTACAGACTTTTCCTGTGTTTTGCAAAAGACTGCTGGATTACAGGACATTTGGCTCTAAGTACTTGAAGTACTTAACCGTCTTTATTTACTTTAACTTTGAACTGGTTCTACTCATCCTCAAACAGATTTATACCTCAGAGGACTTAGTACACCTGAGTATTTATGCACTTTCTCCTGGCTGAGAACCTACTGCTGAGGAGTTAAAGGCATTATGTAAACAGCTGAGTGATTCTGAACAGAAAAATTTAAGAGTGTATTTGCAGTTACTTGCTGGATCACTTTACATATGTTTTGTTGGTATGTGCCTCAGACAAATGTGCTTGAAGAGCATTTAAAAATGTTTTGCCAAAGAAATGTGAAAATGCTTTCCATATCACATTTTGCCTCAGAAATGCTATACTCCTACTACAAAACTCCTCTTTTAGTTTGCTAAAAATAGTCCTTTCAAGAGACTGTGTGTACTTTAAAGTTAGTTCCAATCATTCCAAGTAATCTTTTATTTCTCTTAGTAAGTCTCTTTTGAAGTACAAACTGCAGAGGAATAGTGTCTTTTTCCTTACTTAGATCATTAATTTTGCACTGTATTGTGCTGTTGAATCCCCTGTACTTAAGAATGGTGGTTCAACTGTAATAAGGAATTTGTAAATAGAAACATGAAGAATAAGACCAGAAAACCAGATATCTCGCATATACATGAAAATAAAGTACCAATATCACCTAAAGTAGAATGTAAAAGTGAACAAAAATGTGATTTTGCAGCCTGGTATCATTCTTTTAACGAGACAGTGTATTTTAAAACAGTGATTGAAATGCTGCTTGTCTCATGGGTTTCATTCAGCTGCCCTTATTATCTCCAATGGATCCTCTACCCCAGCTCAGCTGATCCACAGGACAAGTTTTGTTATATATCATCCTGATTTGAGACTCCAAAATAGACTTTACTGAAGTAAGAAATTTAGTTTCGACTCTTTTATGAGCTAATGGGCTCTGGCTGGCTTTTAGCACTGTCACCTGCTTCTCTAAACTTTGGCAGGTTGTGGTGTATGTGTGTGTTTTGCACATGTGCACCTTATAGCCGTACCAGCAACAGGAAAAAGAGTTTCTTTCTCCATTTCTGTCACAGCCATCAGCTTCTCTATGATAAGCATCTTGGAATAATAATGTAACTTCTGTCCCTCCATCTGAGTCCAATGGAATGTAGGTATTTCTCATGGAGTTAATGTGAGTAGGACCACACACCATCTGGCAATATCCACACACACTTTGAACTAAGATACTCCTGTATAACTAGCACATCCTGGTGCCTTAGTTCACTACATAGAAAGTCTGCTGCTTCCCAGTTCTGTGGGTTAAACATAATGATCACATAATGAGAATTACCACACGCTGCTGGTAATTCTCAAGCAACCAAAAAGTATGCCAGGCATACTTTTGTCTCCTAAAATGAGCCAATGGAAATAAATCTCCGTTCAATTAACTGATGCCCTGATCTCTCCTCTTAGAATAAATGACCACGTTGTAAATTTCTCTGGCATAAAGCATGGTTAATTTTTGCCATTGGGAAGGGCCAGGCATATCTTCGCTGGCAACACTTCATAGGTGGGAACCATAGAAGATAGAAGGGATCATTCATCATGACCTGAGCAGGTGTTAGACTGAGCTAACTCAGTATCTATGAACTACCACCTCCTTTACAGTGACTCAGCAGTCTAATGAGGCTAGATGTCTTACGAATTTCTCTTTGAGCTTCCCCAGGAATTCTGACTTGCCCATGGGGGCAAAAGTAGATCTTTAGAAACCCATATATTCCCACTAAATTTCCTCCTAGATATTTCTTTTCTGACAGAAGTGTGAACAACTACTCAATAAAAGGGAAATTTCCATCAAAGAAGGTGAAAATACACACTGATTTTATGTTTTTAATTTTATTATTAGATTTGTGGGTAGTCAGGAAAATGTTCCTCTAATTTTCTTTTCTTACAGTTCTTCTTTCCTACCACTGAGATTTTCTTTTTGCAGAAAAGCCTGCAGCTTATTCTTAATATTAATTACAATTTTAAAGTTAAAAAACACCTAAGATAATTATGGAGACGATGATGAGAGTCAAATGGCAGAACTAAGAATATTGAAGTTTAAGATCTGTATGAGAGGGTTAAGGCTTATGCTCCTAGGAAGAGAAAACAGTGAGGGAATATATGATTGCAAGTTTGTTAAAATGGGATCATTTTTTTTGTTTATTGCATTCTCCAGCAAGTGTAGAAGAAATCAGCTTAAGCTGTGACAAACAAAACAAAACCCCACCTCTTTATTTATTCTAATGGCAAAACGTCTCATTGGCTGCTAGAAATAGAAGAACTTTAATTTCAGCTTAGTAACTGACTTTAAAGTCAGTTTATGTCAGGGGCTGGCAGCCTCTTACAGCTGGCATCCCGTTCTGTGTTATGGAGTTGTAGATAAGGAAAAGGCTGTATTTCATCCAGTGGAAGCATGGATGTGACTGTGGAGTGGTTTTTGTTATGACAATCACGATACAGCAGAAAATGTAGGCAACTGTTCTGGAGTAAACTGATAGAGGAGGATAAAACTAAGACCACTGAATCTGATGAAGCTTTAGAAAATGTAAATCTTATTTACCTGTGCAATCATGTCTGCAGTTTCAGAATAACTGCGGCATTTTTTAACAGCTGAACGAGCTAAAAAGTCATCAATCAGCCTTATACCAATGCCATATCCCCTAGAGAGGAAACAAAGAAAGTTAACATTCAAAACTGGAAGCTTCTTACCATCTCTCTAATGTGTCTCTTGTGCTTTCTCGAAAAAACAGATGCATGTTCTGTATTGGGTAGCTTTGATGATGACAGATTTTTCTGGTCTACAATCTTTTTTCTACCACATTTTGCAACACAGTGGGATTGCTGTTCATGTAGTCATTTAAGGAATCATACTTCTTTAAGCATGATACTCCTGGCAAGGATGATATGAATTGTCTATACAATTTGTCTATACATTGTATATACATATATATATACTTACATTTACATGTATGAATAAATATTAGATAGTAGATATATAAGTTTAATATATAACTAACATCCACAATATACCTGATTAATACTGCTTTGTCACTAAAAAGAGGATTGGATAAAATAGCACAGTTTCCACTATTCTTCTGGGTTACCAGGTGTTCTTCTCACACTGTCTCTGTAAGGAGAACAAAGCAACTGTCCCTTTGGGTCACAGCCTTCACCTCTAGGCTGGTATGGAGTTCAGCAAATCCTGGGCACACTCATTGCAGCATTCAGGTGCCAGGAGAACCCATAGGAAATGGACTCACACCTGATCTCTTTCACTTTCTCCTCTTATCTCTTCACCTCATTTTTCTCTCTTCCTCCACAATTCCCTCTTCATCTGTTTTTCTAACATGTTCTCTCCCTTCATCTAACTAGGAAAAAATCAGGAAAAAATCCAAAAGTTGCTAGTTAACATGGAGTTTCAGTACACCACCATCTTCATTTTGTATTTAAAATACTGAAATTTAAAAAAAAAATGAAATAAAAAAGGATGGAAGATAATGGGTTTTGTTAATAAAAAAATACTCATTCCTAGTTCTTACACATTAACAAATGTCAGTAACTCCACAATGTGCGAAACAGCTGTGCTCTCAAGCATTTCCAATAAAAGGAAAGAGATTGACACATGTCTTATGAAAGAATGCACACTCAGCTCAGAAGAGCTTTTAGGGAGTTTTTCATTTCCATTTTTTGTGGATGTTGGCAGTCTCTGCCTGTTTGTCAGAGGCCCTACATCCTCAGTGAAGCAGTCCGAACTCAATGGAGTCTCTTACCAGTTTCTGTACCACATCTTTGTCAAGAAGCCAAAAAGAAATCTGATGTCTAATGTGATGACCACAAAGTGGTTTTGGCAGCGTGAAGATTAAAATTGCAGTAGATCATGCATCTAAAAACAATGAAATATTTATCTATTGCCTAAGTATCAATAACATTGGCAAGTATGTCATGAGCAATTAGCAAGGTAGGTATTGGTGATGTACAAGACTACTTAGATACTTTTCAACTTTTATGCCTCAGATTTGCAAAGTCAAATTAATAATAAATTGACAAGCAGCTGTTTGGCAACTGCACAGTGAAAAACACCCTTCTCATTATGGACTATATATGTACAGAGAGAGACAAGAATACCATCCCCACTTGTCACAGGTCTGCTAATCTACAAGGTTTCTTCCTGAAATTAGGTTGTTTTCATAATCACAGTAGAAAAGAACAGACGTACTGTTTTAATGAAACCTGTAATTATATCATCAAGTCCTCCTCAAAACAAAAAGATTTTATAGAATCAGCTATAATAATGAAAACATAGGCAGCAAAATCTGTCTCCACAGATTCTTCCAGAAGTCTGTGCACTCTTTAAATGTATGATATTCATCACAGCCGAATGAGAGATGACTACAAAATAAATATCTGAGGGATGTTGTCCCTCCTAAGTTTGTTAATAAATTACTTTTCTTTTTTCGAAATAATGATTTTTTAACTCACTCTCGTGGATAGTTATTGGACTATAGCTCATTTGCAAACTTTCAGGTTAATAGTAAAGTGGTCAGTTATTCTGTCCACTGTGATTGTTGTAAATCCACTTTGCATGTCCATTTTGGCTGAAAACACAAGCCTTACTGTTCTGCCAAAGATCTTAGTATATCTTGTTAACTAGCTCAAAAACTGTTTCTTGCTGATTTTCCATTATATCTTTATTTTTATGGCAGTAATGCCCAGGAATCTCAGTCAGGATGACAGGATCTTGTAATCACAGGATCTTCATTTTCCAAAGAGTTTATCCACTTAAAAATCCATTCTCATTGACTTTTTGTGCTATCTCACTATTAAGAGACCACTGCTATATGGTCTCTTAAAGGTGAGAGGCCCATCTGCTCTTAACCCAATGAAGGGGGAAGCTGAAATGAAATACATGGATACAGGAGATGAAATTTAGAAGTTTATATTGTTAATTAGTATAACAAAAAGATCAACAAGGAACAAGTGTAAGCTATGAAAACGATCCTGACAGCATTCTTCAGAGAATTCAAAAGCTAATTGTCGATCTTAATTCACAAATTAGCATTATTTCTGTTGACAGAATATCAGACTGCATCCCTGTCGTCTCTGTAATCCTAGACAGACTGCAGGAACTCGTAAGATAACAAACAGAAAGCTGAGAGGTAACATATAGCTGCACAAACAGCATTATGGATAAAGCTGAACATTTCAAGCAGTACTTACATTCTATCTAAACAGGTGTTGACGTCTTCATCATTTTCATAGTCCTTGCACAGCTGGGCTACCAAAGCCCCATATGTGAGTACAAAAAGTTCTCTGCTCTGCCAGGAAATCAAAAGTGAAGCAAACTAGAATTAAACTTTTCCAAATTTTTAACTGCTACTGGATTAACAGCAAGGAAGAAAAACATTTGCATTAATAAAGAAACTATTGTCTATGGATGCATAATCGCTGAAATCCACAATTCATGTGTGACAGAACCTGAATTGATCGTCACTTGAGTCTGTACAAGGATTTTGCTAGTCAGAAATACCATTTCTTGGGATGCTTGCAGTTACATTCATCAAGTGCATTCTTGCATCCTATAACTTCATGTATGTATGCTGGATTGATAAATGCTTTCAAATGCCATTGAAGAATAATGACAAACACTTAGTTGCAGGAAGAATAATAGAGGCAATGAGCTATTAATTCTTTTACGATAGGTACAATAGTTTACAAAGGTAGGGTTGATCTGATTCAATTCATCAGCTGATTTCTCCAAAAAAACTAAAAAGCAGATAAAAAATTTAATGCAAAATAGTGGAAAAATACTATAATTCAACACCATTGTAACAAATAATGACAAGATGAAGGGGACAGGTGAGGATTACAGCTGCTTGCCCAAGGAGCATGGAGAGCAACTGAACATGCCAAAGGTCTAACTTTGCAGAGATTGTCTAAAGTACTAGACTGGGATCTTTAGCTGTGGAGGAATTAATTAAAGGAAGTACTCTAGCCCTGTGGCATATGATTAGACTAGAGGGACTTTTTGTTTATAGCCTGTGGAAAAATTAGTGAATAACAATGAAAACAACAGAACAAATCACATGAAGAAAGGAAAAAACAGCTTGGTGGAAAGACCTATTCCTGCTCTCCTTGCATCAAAAGCTCAGAGTTTAATATGCAGCTATTTCCTAAATTCACCTTAGTGATAACTTCTGTTTACAATAACATTGGACACTTGGCCAAATTCTCATTAATGAGTTTTTAATGGAGTAAATGGATGTCATACAAGTTCTGTATTGTTGTATTATTATTGTTCAGCAAAAAGTCTGTGTTGTAATAAGAACAATACTTTAGAGAAACCCAAGCATATTATATCAACATAATTGTATTTATCATCCACTCTTGCAATCCATTGGAATACTTTTTGCCCATAATTTAGGTTCATAAACATGAACCTAAATTATCTTATATTCTTCTGTTTCTTTGTCAGTGGAGACCTCTGTCCCCTTTTCAGAAATTACCACAACATTGCTGTAAAGCCTTCTGGACCTTCTTCACTGCCTGAACTCCTGTCAGAAATTGCCATTCACCATACAGAGAGCCCTAAGGCTCTAAGTTTCTGAAGAAAGATTTGTGTGGATTTGAACCACTCAAGCACTAACAGAGATCTTCTCTCTGTGTTTCATTTAGAACTGTCTAACCAAGGAGGCAAATAAACTTACCTGGCATTCCTATCTTTGACCATAAATCGCCCAAAGCACTTAAACCTCTGTTTCTGAACAGATCGCAACCTCAGAAAATTTGTGCCCCTCTTTCCTAAGCCTGTTCAGAATCTCAGCAGTAGGGATAGTAGCCATGAATGCTGCCGCCCCCTCTGCTCTTGTACTGACAGACTCATCCCCATCCTTTCACTACTTTCAGACTGTTCAGAAATATGACTGCATAATATACATCAATACAGTAATAGCTTATTCTTACTCCATGCACAATTTTAATCACACATTACAAAAATGTCTTACTATTTTGTGGTTCTCCGGCTTTCTTCCTGGTGACCGAGACATGTTGCTTATGTAATTCCTGATGTATTCAATTGTCAGTTTATGTCTGTTCTTCCTCAAGCAGCATAGTTTTCTCTCAATCACTGTATTTCCTCTTTCTCTTCTCTAAAGTTTTCTCCTCTCTGCTCTTCTGCCTTTTGCATGAGATGTGTTTGCTGCAGTCTGTAATGCTATTGATGCTCCTCCTATCCTCTAT
This sequence comes from Pseudopipra pipra, assembly GCF_036250125.1. Lineage (NCBI taxonomy): Eukaryota > Metazoa > Chordata > Aves > Passeriformes > Pipridae > Pseudopipra > Pseudopipra pipra. The sequence goes on along the minus strand of NC_087551.1, from coordinate 67,036,643 downwards.
GTGTACTGAGCCCTTTGGGAGGAATTTGACCAGCAACAGATCTGCCTCTGTCCACAACATAAATAACCACTTCATCCATGAGAATGATACACAGTATACATCCATGAGAAGTCAAATCAGGCAGCCCCAAGACATTCACAGGTTTTTAGAGACAATAAATTAATTCTGTTTTTTCTATCAGACTTTAGTGTTTGAAGAGCTAATGAAAGCTTCCTTTCTGAAGAATAAACACACAATTGCAAGACACTGCTGCAGAAGGTAATTAAAAATTGACAATTTTCAACTTAAAGGAGCTATAGTCTCATGTCAGCTCTGACTGCTTTAGTCTGCTGAGTTGATGTCTGCCTAAGCAGGGGCAGTGTGTGTTATAAGGCACTGCTACCACCATGATTCTGCAAAGCTGGCAGGACAGATATAGAGAACTTCCAGCTTCCCAGAGTAATGAACTGTGTACCTGGTACAACTACCAGCTTGTGCAAATGGCACTTTCATTAACAATGTTCCTTGGGGGTGTTCTATCATTCTTAGCCTGTTATAGCCCCTATTTGTAAATATCCTTGCTATGAACATCCAGGCTTATTTTGCCTGTTTTCCTCTGTAGTAAATTTGGTCTATATGGTTAGCTTAGATTTGCAATAAATTTCAACTATTGTCACAGGTGAATTTAGAAATTAATGAGATAGCTGTCCTTATAGGACTTACTTGCACATATAGTCCCACTGAGCCCTCTCAGGAAAGGAAGGAATAATATATGGCCTCGTCTGAATGTCATGCTGTTACTAAATTTATATTAATTAATAGATTCAATGTTAGAGTAAAAATACATATATTTACTACTCCAGATACATGGAAAGCATTCAGATGTGATTTTTTTTTTTTTTTGGCAGGTGTTTTTCTGGCCCTGTAAAATCCTACTCCATTTTTTAGGTGAAACTATTGTAGGTACTTCCCACATCTAAATTTAAATAAATTTTAAAATCCAGACATTGCAATTATCTAGACAGTTACTTGCATTTCTAAATTGAGTCTGAGATGGGTTGTTTTCTCCGATTGTCCTCAGCTGGCAAAAAGCACCAAATACGTCTCACATTGCAAGTCATCCCATATTCCACAAGAAAGTGTACTGCACTGCATCTTAAAAAAACTGTAAAAGATTATCATTGCCATCATTTAACTTCAGTGAGACCATTGAAAAGCACTTAAGGCTACCCATTAATTACCACCATTTTATTTATATGGTTCTGAATATGTGGATGAATTACTTCAGCCTGCATTATTAATACTATAATAATGAAGGAACACTGTGAACCAGACAGTGCAATGTATCATAAGGACACGTCATTATTCTTTGAAAATACATACGTGCACACATGTAAATTCCCACACGAGTTCTTATACTCAAATCCCAGTTTGGCTGCCGCTTTGTCAATGTTTCTGAACAAAGCAATGCTGTTGCTGCCTCCTTGCCTGCAGAAGCATTTTCAGTGTGACCTGCTGAAACTTTTTGGTTATAGGTTACGCCTCTCAGGAACTGTTTTCAAGAGGGTGGTTTGGGATTTTAGTGCCTAGTTTCTTCTGAAACTCTCTGCGGGCACCAGAAATGTCATATAAATTTGCCTATAAAGCACAGGTAAATTCTGAAGCAAAATATGTAAGCTAAACAAAAAAATCATTAACTGGTTTCTATTCTTCCCTTAAAGCTTATTATTTTTCTCATTGGTGCTTGTCCTAATTAAAGGGAGAGGACCTTCTTCCTTAACCAAGCCAAAGAGACCAAGAAAATGACTTGGCAGCCTGAATCCCACCTGTGAATTGGCAGAACATAGGACATGGACAGTGCTCCCCTCAGCTCCCAAAGGAAATCTGTCAGGCAGGCACTTTCACAGCATGCTTTCTAACATGCACAGGCAGGCTTGACATCCATGCAAAAGAGAACTCAAAATGCACCTAGAGGGGCCACAGAACATCAGCCTTTAGGCTGCTAATTTAGCAATGAAAACACATGAACAGGACCAGAGAGACCAGGGTTCAGTCTCCTCCTCCTCCAAACTTCACAAGAAGCAACCTTCAGACGGAAAACAGAAGAACACTTCACTTTCTGCCTACATTTTCCTGGCCAGTAGATTACAAAATCCTAATCTTCTTCTGATCCAATAAGTATCAAAATCCTCTCTGTGGGGAAACTAAGTGCAACTGGTAGAACGGGAAAGCTGGAAAACACAGTTTCTTTGCACCACAGTCACATCACATTACTAATAATAACTGAGATTTTGGAAGAAAGAGATGAGTGAGTTTTTAGTAGATCAGGTGGAGAAGGGGGCTGAAATCAATCTCTACCTTCTGCCATGGTTGCTTTATTTCAATAAAAAGAAAACAAGAGAATAAAACTTGTTTGCTGTGTATGGGAGGATAGGAAGGCGTAATATGTCTTCCAATAACCATGTTTAAAACAAAAAAGACAAATCATTCTCAGTTCTTAAAAAAAAATATCAATTTTTCTCATAAGTGAGATTACTGGTAGTGAGTTCAAGCTGACAGAGCCCTGCAATATGACAAGGAAAACCATAGCTAAGGTTTAGTCATGCATCCTATTTGTCTCAGATGTCAGATGTAAGCATCTCTTTGCCTCAGAGGCCAGCTGGCTGGCACCTCAGGTAGTGCTGTTTCAGATTGCATTCAGTCCTAACTCTTCTCAGGAATCAAATAAAGAGCCTAAATGTCTACCCCAGGACTCTGGGTTCCTCTGCAAACGCAAGTACTTAAAAGTCTGATGTGCCGCTCAAGCTCTTAATTGGATTCAACCCTATAATTTCTTCCATAATGGGATGACCCAGCAGGATCACTTACAGCAGAGCACGAAAGCAAGTGCCAAAGAAGTGAAAATGCAGAAGTGCAAAGTTGTAGTATTGATTGCTTAAATTACCTCATTCAACAGCCTAAGGCTGACTATGAATATTTCAGTATTGTACACCATTTCAGTTTCACATCTAATGTGTTTCTGGAGTAAACAAGTGATGCTTGGGAAAGCCTTCCTTCCTTATAAACAAAATAAGACAAGGGTTTCCGAAGAAAACTCAGAAGCAGTCAATCAGAGATTTTAAAACAAACTGAGGCATAATGGAAGACTCATTAAACATATCTTCAAAATAATTCTGTAATAGCCTAATGGGTTTATTTCACTGATTTTTTTTTCAAAATACAATGCCACTAGTATAAAAAAAATAGTTGAAAATCCTGTCATACTGAAAGAAAATTAAGGTTCAAAATGTCAATGATTACACAGCACGGGGATTTTGTTGTGCTACTGCGCTGTCCAAACACCTAAACACTTAACAACAAGCTCCAGAAAAGCTGTGGCAAAGTGCTGCTGGATGTTTCAGCATGTTCCTCTATTGCTTTTAATTTTGTGCAATGGTGCCACATTGTTTGAGAACCAGTTACTGGCAAAGACCTCTTTCACAGATGGTGAGTGGGGATGACACAAGCAGGTGTCTGCCCTAGCAGAGAACTGGAGGAACAAGGTCTTGCCTAGAGAACCAGCAAGGCACGTATAACATGACATCCATATGTATAACAGCTGAGAGAGTGTCTCTGCCATCCAAGCAGGTACCATGGGTGCTAAAACTACTGTTTGAGATAAAACTTATTATTAGCAACCCTCTATGTAAGGGGAGGGAAGAGGCTGTGCAGACAGACACTATTATATCATACAATCAAGTCCGCACATGCTGGAGACAGAGATCTGTAATGGGAAGACAATTTTCCCCATAGACTTTCTGGCTGAATTTTGTTTTCTGTTCTTGGTAAAAATGTTTATATTACAGACAGTTGACTTCTCAGTACTTAAACAGAAGTATTTGCATAGTCAGATCAGCCTAGGTTATGCCACATATAAAACTACTGGATAGCATGACCATAAAAAAATTGCAATCCAGATGAAATCATAGAGAGTAAAATGTTCTAAATTTTTCAGGCCTCTACTTAAGGCTTGATTTGTGACCAATGCCCAGAGCCCAGACTATATATCTGAATATCCAGAAACCAGTTCTGGAAATGCTTAATTGAAAAATTTCTATCTCTCTCAGCCCACAGAATGGGACTGACCATACTTACAAAAAAATCTTAAAACTTGTAATCACAAGTATACTATATAAATGCCAGCTAGCTTGACACTGTGTGAAGTGAATAGCAGATTATACATTACCAAAAAAACCCAAAACCCAAAAAACCCACCTTTCCAAAGGAAACCAACACTATCAGGAAAAGACATATGCCCGCTTCTTGCCACCTACAGGTGAAACACTAAAATCCTCGTAGTTCAGCAGATAATTATGTGTCAGACTCCAGTTTGGAGAGCAAATTGCCCCAGAAATGACATTAAATACAAACAGCACAGGGATTCCAAATGTTGTGCCACTTATGGAATATTTTATGGGTTTATTTTAAAGTGGAAGCATTTTAAATTTTAAATACTTCATTTTTTTATTATCAGTCCAGTTGCCAAGTCTTTCTTTATTTGTTCTTTTAGGGAGAACAGCTGAAAGATCTCCTTTTTCCCTTTTTCTTTTGTGTCCTAGTCTCATGACATGTTCCTGCTAATTACTGTTGATTAGCAAACAGCTTGGCAATTAATCCTGGCAAGTTAGTCATTAGTTTGATAGCACTGCATGTCATCCAAAAGGTAGGGGGAATTTATTGTTAGTTTCAGACAATTAGCAAGGGGCTGGCAGAGCTCACAACTGCCTAAAAGCTCAGTGTTCCAGAACTGCTGAGATAAATTACTGAATCAATTAAATCACATCAGTGGATGTCTGCAAGCATATTTAAAGCTAGCAAACAAGCTACTGAGAATTAGTGGGAGGAGAAAGACTAGCAGGAGGTTTTTTTGGTGTTGTGTTTGGTGGTGTTTTTCTTAAGCTGTTGGAGCTTGTTCTGTTCTGCCACTAACATTAGTTAAATATAGCTAAAAGCTGGTGTTGACTTAAAGCAAAATAATCTGGTAAAGAGTAAGAACTAAAATGGCTTTCCTTCCAAAGTGGTTAACTTTTCTGAAAGGCAAAGAAGTTGTTATTGCTAATGCTATAATTGCAATACTGACAATTGGTGGGCAGCAGCTTTTCTCTTTTTTCACGTTCAGCTGTCCCTGTCACGTTGGACAGAACCTTATTTATGGGCTGGCTTTCCTAGGAGTTCCTGCACTGATCCTTCTGATTGTTGGCTATGCCCTGAATAACCAGACTTGGAGGCTGGTTACAGGCAAAAGATCTCATTTTGAGAAGGTGACTATATCAAACCGGTTCCTGAAATGCAAATTGATCTGCTTTGTCCTGTGTAGCATCACTGGGAGAGCACTGGTTGCTCCAGTAACATGGCTAGCAGTCACCCTGATAAATGGCTCATATTACGTCTGTGCTGTGAGTGAGTATGTCCCCACATATTATTATGGAGCTAATCCTAATGTTACTGCTAGTGAACACAGAAGGATACTGGCTACATTTCCATGCAGTCAGTTAGTTCCACCAGAGATGACCCGGGCAAGAGATGAAGTGATTCTCCTACTCCGATACCAGTCACAAGTGAGTAACTCATGTTATTTCTGTTGCCTCTGAACCTAATGATGAGAGGTAGAGTTAATTCAGCAGACGAAGTGTTAGGATAGAACAAGATCAGTGCCTTGTGTCCTGAGTGCAAAATCTCTGTGTGTTTTGAAGCCTGTTTTTTTTTCTTGTAAGTGGAACTGAATTTTAGGTATATAAATTACTATGTCTCGTTGTCCCACTTGTTACCTGCTATGAGAGGATATATTCTTCCTTGTGTAGTACCCTGAAAAGTACTATCAAGTAAAACAAATGAAAGTCAAAGAGCCAGGGAGGGGATGAATTTTCTTCATTAAAGCATAAGAAATGTGTGGCTAAGGGGCTCAGGCTATGGGAGTTTCATGGGAACCAAGATCAGACTTGATTCTAAAAGTTTACATACTGGGTAAATAATGGGGTGAACATAAAGTTGACACTTCAGAGAAAACTGGTTTTAAACAGGCCATAAGATAATACAGTCTAGAAGTTATGTGGCTTCTCTTCTAACAACAACAGCTGTTAGAGCAATATACTTAAAGTTATATAACAGAACTCTCTTAAACTTCACAAGAACAAGTGACTTTACTACACAGCTGCCTCCAGTAGGCATAGACTGTGTTTGATGGCAACAGACTTTTTCCAGGCTTATACCTTGTTAACATTATTATCTAGGAAAAGCAAGTAAAGATCACATGGATTTTCTAGTGCTCAGAAGTTACCGCTGTATTTTCAGCTGTAACAGTTCTTTTCTTTTTCTTTGTAAGGTGGCTGGCTGGCTTCTGATTGCTGTGGTAGTCATCACTGTCTTCCTGTCTTACTGCCTGGCAAGCTGTTTCTCCCCGCTCAGCTTTCTACATCTCAGATACTGGAGCAGCTATGTCCACAATGAGCAGGAGCTCTTTGATGAGGCAACGGAGCAGCACTCCAGGCTCTACGCCATGCAGCATGTAAGGAAGTTTTTTGGCTTTGTCCCAGGAAGTGAAAATGTAAAGGAAATTCGCATCCCATCTCTCAAAGAGTGGCAAGCCATTTCTGGACTGGCCTTTCTAAAACAAGTGGATGAGGAGCACTATGATTACAGTCTCCTCCATGACTGGGCACTCAAGGAACGTGCAAATGGAAAATACTTGAAGACTGATGAAGACCCTTTGATCAAAACACAGCTCTGAGGATCCAAGCCACCACACCACCTTGCAGAAATGCAGGATCCTGTCTAGCTCTGTATCAGACCTCAGCTGCTCTGGAACTTTCCAATGCATTATTACGTTGATATATAAAGTATGTGAGCAAGTACATCTTGTTAATGTAGTCCTTCAGCACACACTTACAGATGCCTTTACTGATGGCATCTGACTCCTATGGGATGTGATCTATGTCTAGATTAGGGTGGGCTGTTTCAAGCTGCAGCTCTCTGCTTTCTAATAGTTATGCTAAAAGGATAAATATGTACTGGGAAAGTTATTTGCAGATGCTTTTTTAAAAATTTTTTTTCTTCCCATTAAAAAGATTTTTAATAGCTTTGACTGGATCCTCTGAGTTAGTCCATTCTGTATAGAGCAAAAGCAGCGATTCAGCTTTTTTCTTAGTGAGCCCTAGCAGAAATTACTCATGTCTCCTCTTCCACTTTTTTTTGTATTGTATGAATAAACTACACTGAGCTAACTAACTACAAGCTAAGTCTGTGGCTACAGAAGCACAGAAGAAACATAGGGGAAATCTTATTGTCAAAGGCTGAGTCTAGATACAATGATGAGAGAACTTTCAATTCTGGTAAGGAGAGAAAATTCCCACTGAGGCAGAGGATGGAGGTGTCTAACATGGAGCAGCAAACACTTGACATTTGGTAAACTGAGTTGAAAGGTGTTCTGGCTGAAAGCAGTAGCAAGATCAGTCTCATTTTTAGAAACACTTCAAAATCTCTAAGGTGTTTATGTGCTTGCCCACTGTACAAATAGCAAATCAGGATAGGGAAAAAATCTCCCTTTGTGCAGTAAGGTTTGCTTCGCCTGCAAAGATCTTGTAATTTAGACATACCACTGGGCCCATGAATGTTATTGTGATTAAAAATTACTGAATTTAGTGAAAGAAGGATTAATGATGTTTTTGTGTTAATTCAGTGTGGTATGATGTGATGTTACTCGTCTCCTCTCTAACTCCTTGTGCAAATGTTTCTAACTCTAAAAGGGGTTGGGGGGAAATGCATACCATAATTTTTCTTAATGCTTCCTGTATTGCCTTGTAATGTACATATACACATGTTGTATGCTCCAAAGCTATATGCTAAACTATGGGATGCTATCTGTTATAAATAAATGACCCCTGGTGGTTGAGGAGGAGAAATATAATTATTTGGTATGTTTTACTAGAAAATGTAAGAGCCAGAAGTAAGTTAAATTGCAGATCTTGGTAAATATGTATGGTCTTGGAGATTTAAATTTGTAAACAAAAGCAAGCATTTTAGCAAATACAAACAATGTATTTGTTGAATAACTGGAAACTAGGCATATTTTACATCACTTTACACCATTCATTTGAACCCTAAGCTTTTGCATAGGTAGTGGGTTGACCCTGACTGGACAACAGGTGCCCACCAAAGCTCCTCTGTCAGTCCCCTCCTCAGCTGGATAGGGGATAGAGAATATAAAGAAATTCTCATGGTTTGTGATAAGGACCGGGAGAGATCACTTACCGTTTAGTGTCACAGGCAAAATACATTCCACTTGGAGAAATTATTTTATTACCAATCAACTCAGAGTAAGACAATGAGAAATAAAAATTACAGTACATTTGCCCCCTGCCTTCCTTCTTCCTGGGCTCACCTTCACTCAAATTTTCTACCTCCTCCTCCTCGCAGCAATACAGGGGCAGGGTGAAGGAGGGTTGCGGGCAGTTCATCACGTCTCTGCTGTTCCTTCCTCCTCAGGGGAGGGCTTCTCACATTCTTCCCCTGCTCCAGTGTGTGATACCCCCCAATGGAGAGAGTCCTCCACCAGCGCCTTCCAATTTCTGGCAGAAATGGCATTCAGCTGCCTTCACGGTACCCTTCTGTGATACCTAGAGCATCGGTTTTGAATCCTCTTCGGTTTGCTGATCCCTGTAAGTTTTCAATGGAAGAACGTCCAAGAGTGAATACCTGCCTAACAGCAACGTGCTCTTTATAGCGACCCTGAAGCTGCGGGGAAGCAGCGCACGTGTGGAGCGGAGCATGGCAGAAGGATTCCTCCTGCACGTCAGGTACAGGCGGGCAAACACGCCCAGCCCGCTCAGCCCGGAGCTGAATGCCGAGCAGCAACTGCTGGAATATGCTGAGCAGAGGGCACCGCACCTTATGCCTCCCCTGATGATGAAGAGGATCCAGGCCGGCTCCCCGCGCCTTCACCGCCGCCTTTCGCCCGGCCCAGCGATGGCAGCAGCACCCGCCGCCCCGCCTCCCTCCCTGCCTGCCCTGCAGCCCAAAGGCATCCAGCGCCGAGCGCGAGCGCTAGGCATGCTAGGAAGGGAAGGCAGCAGGCAGGGAGGACGCAGGCGCGGGCGGGCGGGGAGCGGCTGCGGGTCGGGGTCGCTGCGGGGCCGGCGGCCCATGGCCGTGGGCGGCGGGCGACGATGACGGACTACAGCGAGGAGCAGCGCAACGAGCTGGAGGCTCTGGAGTCCATCTACCCGGACTCGTTCACGGGTGAGCCGCGGCGGGGCCGCGCCGTGCCGGCGGGACGGGCGGGAGGCCGCGCCGAGGCTGCCCCGGGGCTCCCGAGCCCCCCAGCCTGGGTGGCTTTTTCGGGCTTTTTGTTTGCTTTCCCTGGGGAGGAAAAGCAAAGCACTCGGTGGCTCCCGTCGCCAGGTAGGTGCCGGTGCGGTGCGCGGCGCTGCCTCTGCCGCGTTTGGCGCCGTGGCACAGCTGCCCCGCGTGGGTACCCGCTCCTCTATCCCAGCCCGGGCTGTGGCGGGCGGAAGGATGCCCTTTGGAGAAACCTTTCAAAAGATGCGGCCCTAGATGGCAGTTGGGGAATTGGCTCGTGTGCCGACTGGTTTTCCTTTTCGGTAATAGCTTGTCACGACCGTGTAGCACGGGGTGTTTTGGGGTATGTAAAGATGCTGTTTTCTCCGTGAATGTCCTCAGCCAGTACTTGCCTTATTCTGTTGCTGTCTTGTGGTGGAAAAAAGGAAAGTTTTAGTTCCTTGGTGGAGTATGTTGTATTACTGAAACTTTTGTAGGATGGATACGTTGGTTTTCCAGGACTTCCAAGTTACCATCAAACAGTTAAGAGTATCTACCATGTTAGCTATTCCAACATGGTTTATGTTGCTCAGTATCCAAAGAATTTTAACAGTGGAAAAAACAGGGCATTTTCAGTTCCCTTCCTGCACAGTATCTACTCTGCCCGAAGTCTCACAGTATCTTATTTGAAAGCAACTTCCTCACACAGCTGTTTGTCCATTGCTTCAATCTGAAAATCTTTTTGGTTCTTCAGTTTTATGTTAAAGATTAGTTAAAGATATGTAAATTGGTCTCTGCTTACTCCATAGTTATTGTTCATTCATGTAATGCTTTTATGCCCAAGAGAAGAAGAGGAAATAAAGATAGTAGTAGTATATTAGCATTTAGGCAAAATTCACATAATACTTTGAGAGAATGTATACTAGTTTGGGCATAGGTTGTAACGGTGATACAGAGCAATCCTTATGTGAGGATATGATCTGCAACCCACAATTGTGCAATGAGGTTTTCAGCCTCACACAGATCATAGCGCTTGCATTCTGTGCGTCTCCACAGGAGCCGCTTTTTGTCTGTCTTCTAGCTGCCTAATTTACACATTCTAGTACATTACTGGGGTAGTACAGTCTTGAAGGAAAACCCTTCTTTTTTTTGTTTTAAGAAGCGTTTTTTACATTAAGCTGTCCTAAATATAGGTGCAGACATACTGTAAAAATAGTCCAGGGTCAAGAGTACACTGGGTACTCATCACATATATGTGGTGCAGTAAAGCAATTTAGCTTTGGGAGCTTTCTGAACACATTCCAGGCACTAACAGAAGTCATTTGATGGTAGGTAGATTTGTACTTTCTGGAAAAGTGAAACTGCTAGAAGAGAAAGTTTTCCAAAGGAAAAATTTCTTGGTATTTTTGGTGTTATATGTGCTCATTCAAAGAGTACTCCAGGCATCACATCATATGGAAAGTAGCTGTTAATGGAAAAGTATTTATTAATAAGGTAAAAAGGCCCTTAACACTCTATCAAGAGCTTCCTTTCTTCGTTAGTCCTTGACAAGTTTTAGTGATGTGAAGGAGTGGTTGTCTGATTTAAGGACTCTCTCACTGACTTTTTTTTTTTCCTTTGAACAGTATTGTCAGAAAAGCCAACAACTTTCACGATCACTGTGACATCTGAAGCTGGAGAAAATGATGAAAGTAAGTTGGTCGTGTCTTAAACATATATAGGAGGAGTTTCTTTGTAGGCCTAATTCTATCACCAAAAACTATGTGTACCTCCATTTAAGCCCTCTTAAGGGCCTGATACAGCAAACACTCCTCAGCAAATAAAGTTCAGGGATTTTGGTGGTCTTTGTTTAGTTTACAGAAATGTGAATGCTAGGACTGCTTTCTGCTGAATCTCAAAGGCTTCGTAGCGTATCTTCAAAAAGTATGGGTTATCATCATCCTTGTAGCAGCTTACAGCCATGTGAGGGGATTTTTTTCCTAGCAACTCTATGTATGCCAGCCACAAGGGAGAGTTGAGTTTGTGGGCTCTGAATGTGCAGCCCTTAAGGAACAGTTCCAGAGCAGAGGGCTGTGGGTCCCAAGTCACTGTATTTCTTGGGTGTCCACAATTGCATGGGCATGATGTAAGCAAGCCTTGCTCCAAGCAGGTTTGGAAGCTGCTATTCTGGGTTACTGTAACAGAAGGAATAAACTGGTGCTGTCTTATAAAGTTTTAAAGGAGCAAGTCCTGCTTGGAGCAGGTGTCTGTGTTGAAGAGACTGCTGGGCTGCCAAGAACTGTGAGTCTGGAACTAAAGGAAAGCTGCTCCCTGGTATTCTGGGAGGATGTGTAAAAGGACCTTGATTTTCTTGTACTTGTTTCCATGTTATCCTGGCTCTGGGCAGCTTCAGCTTGAATGTGTTTTCCTTAGGTGGTTCTTTGCTTAATACCTCCTACTGGACATAGTGTTTTTGTCATGAGATTTATGGGGAACTTTGGAACCCAACACAGAGATTGATACTCCAACTAGGCACACAGAATTTAAAGTACTAATATGTTGAGATTCTCTTTAGGTCTATTGTTAGGACTCTTCACCATTTTCCAGCTTCAAGTAGAATATGAGGGAGAAGAGATTACTGCTCTGGTATCTGCCATACCACAGAAGGTTTTCCAATCTTCCTAAAGACCTTTCAGACATGAATAGGTTATAATAGTTTGTGCAAGTGTAAACTTTTTCATAATCTTAATTTCTCAGAACTTGTGGTTTATGTTTCAATCTGTTCATATTATTTTAACATCTGTGTAAGAAGGCTGTTTTTAAGGCAAGAATATTTTGTATTTTATATTTTATAATCTTTAGACTGTTGATACAATAGAAAAATGTACAATAAATTTATATAGAGTTACCACCATAAGAATGTATGTTTTTTATCTTGTAGCTGTCCAAACAACCCTTAAATTTACCTATCGAGAAAAATACCCTGATGAAACTCCACTTTATGAAATTGTCTCACAGGAGAATCTTGATGATAATGATGTCACAGACATTATAAAACTGCTAGAGCAGCAGGTAAGGAAAATGGAATATCTTGATACAGCTTGATATCACTTCGCACTTTAGCCAGAACTCCTCTCTCAAATCAGTTGTTTTCTGAGGTATGTGCTACTGATCTGAAGCCTATTCCATACTATAGGGACTGACTGTGAGGTTTGAGTTTGGTAAATGACATTATTGAGGTAAACTGTGGTAATGAGGTAAAATATAGGGCTAATTCAGTGTGTACGATAATGAAATGGAAGTGCACTAGAGCCTCCCCTCATTTGCAGTTCTATCTTAAGGTGAATTTGTTTAACTGTACATGTAGTATTTACGAAAATAAGCCATTTCAGTTTTATTTGGAAATATTGAAAAATGCCACATTGATGCTTGATTCTCTTTAATAATGTAACTGTTTGGGTGGTGGGGGTGGATCTCTTCAACCTTTGGGACCAGTGAGAGTGCATCATGAAGGAATGAGAAGGAAACCCTTCTTTGGTTTCAGGAATTCCTGACAAGTCCTCCCTGCCCTAAAATTGACATAATATGTTCAGTGGGCTTTCTTTCATTTCACTTTACTTTGTATGACCTTCCATCAACTGATGTTTTTTGATTTTCCTGGGAAACTGTCTCACTTCAAAGGAGCATGTAATAGGATTAAGGAATAAACCTACAGGAGAGGTTCTGAGTGACTTTTGTCTCTTATGATTTATAATACTCAAATTTTAGAGTTGTATTTCTACTACATATTTTATTTTGTTGATGAAAAAGCTTTCCACATGTCTATAATGTGTTGACAACCTGAACAAAGGTGTTCAGCTTTGTGTTTTGCTGCACACCCATGTGGGGATTACTAACTGAATTAAATGGCCAATTGATTTGGATTTTACAGCAAGCTTTTGAGACTGGTGCAGAATGCATCAGCTGTGCTGTCTTCATTTGCACAGCATCCTGCTTTCTAAATGCACTTATGCATTCATCTGCTGAAGGTTTGAGGTTCTTCTGTTTGAAGTTGCCTTCTTTGTGTTGTAGGCAGAAGAAAATTTAGGAATGGTAATGATCTTCACTCTAGTCTCAGCAGTACAGGAGAAATTAAATGAAATAGTGGATCAAATAAAAACACGAAGAGAAGAGGAGAAGAAACAGAAAGAAAGAGAAGCAGAAGAAGAAGAGAAAGTATGTAAAATAATGTTTTCATATAAAAAGACTCCCTGCTTTCTTAGAATGTGCGGGTTTGAAGCAGGAGCAGTGTGGTAGCATTACTTCCTAAGGAAGTGGCAGGGATTTTTCCCAAATGAAGTCAAAGTTGCTGTAAACAGGTTTTTGCCTGAAGAAGCAAGAGGGGATGGGAAGCAAGAAAGGCTAGTATATGTCATGCTGCACACAGACTCTATGGTTTGAGGAAGGCTCTCTTCCTTGGTAAACTGAGTGGATAGGGTGGAAGCAGTGGGACCAGTCTTCAACACTGGTTTGTCCTCCTTGTACGTATCTATTCAATCAACCACTGTAGAATTGGTTTCCAATTCATGGAATATGCCATTGTAAGTCCAACTAATGAGTCTTCACTTACTTCCTGAGAAATAGCTAGAGGGTGATGGGACTTGGAAGGTTTAGTATTTCTGAAAGTGGCTGAGAAACAATGATCCTTTTTTTCTGTTTCAACAACATAAAAGAGTTAGTGTATTTTAATGGTAAATATTTAAGTGTAGATTGCACTTAAGGGTTGATAAGAAGTGCTGCCTACTTATAGATAACTTGTATTAGTGATGCATTTTGAACTATTGCACTCTAAGGTCCAAAAGTAGTATGCAGGGTTTTTCCATGAGAGTTTCCACCTCAGTATAGTTCTCTGAAGGGAGTCTCATGACAGAAAAAAAGTGTGGTTTTTGTCTGTTCTCAGAGTTAGGATTAATTTCTCAGAATATTTGACAGTAAGCAGTGCTTTTGGAATGTTGAAGTTTAAATAAATAAGAGAATGCTCATCTTCACCTGTAGCTTTGGAGGTTGTGTTTGCAGCCTTGTTTTCTGTTCTTTCAGCAACGTTTTCATGGCACTCCTGTTACCATTGAGAATTTCCTGAATTGGAAAGCCAAGTTCGATGCAGAACTCCTAGAAATAAAAAGGAAAAAGATGAAAGAAGAAGAACAAGCAGGCAAAAATAAATTAAGTGGTATGTTTTAATTCTGGTTATGAAATTTCTGCAATGTTACCAGACTATAATGATAAGTCTAAAAGTAATTTTTGCTATGAAAGATGATGGTAATAAATAAACTCTTAATGCAGTATCTGATTATTGCCCTCCATGTCGCATGAAGTCTTTCTGAGTGCTGATTTTGAGCTAAATAGAAAGCTGATAGATACAAGATTTCTGTTGAAATCATTAAGATTTCCAAACTGTGTGTTTAAGCCTGTATACCACTTGGAGCTGCTGCTATCAGACAGAAATAGTTGGGGTTTGTCAAGCAACAGGACAAATCTACATCAACAGTTTACTGATTTGGCCTTTATTACACTGGATTGTACAGTGACTTCAGATTATCTAAGCACATCTAGGAGTTTGGGATGCTGTTGCTGGACTGAAGGAACACGGTGGCTGCTGCATATGACAAACTTACAATGACTAGTGAGAATGGCTCTGATATTTTGGGGAAGAGCTTGTCCTAGCAGTGGTTTGGGGCTCTTTGTTTTGCAGATCGCAGTTCGTTCAGTAGAAAGCAAACTGTATCCAGTGAGAAAAATGTGGAGGAAATTATTTTTCTTATGAGAACCTCTAGGCAAGAATTAGATCTTGGGCATCTTCCTCTACAGTCTGCATGGCTTAGCTTCGAACTGGTTCCCCTATGATGTTGGATCTGCTTTCTAACCTGATTACCTGAGAAAGCATGACCTATGTGATTGTGCTGTATCACTGTTCTGTTTTCTCCTCATTTCTGGAGGCTTTGGAAACTTTTGGCTAGTTTTGATGAAATTTGACAAAGATGGAAATGTTAATGGTAGTAAGTTTCATAAAAAGCTGTGCAGGGCAGGGGACATGCTTGATTCCTCTCTGACAGGAATGCATTTGGGAATCTGCAAAGATGAGATAACAGAAATGAGGCTTCTAGTTTTTTTGTTCTTAAATGTATTGTTAGTAAGTTTTTTCTGTTTTCCTCTATACAAATGTAGTTTATAAAAGCTCCCCTTTACAAAACCGAAACAAGGCTTATTCTTGGATACCAGTAGTGTAACCCCAGTATTACCAACCAGTCTTGTTTGAAGAAGCTTGCATAAGCAATGCAAATGTACATGGAAGATGGGTGATTTACGTGGAAAGAGTCCAGAGCTTTCCTTCCTGTTCCTCCCAATCAGAAAGGGAGGATTTGCTTTCCTTCACAGATGTGTGTTTGTGTTGGAGCTGGTGATTAGTGTGTAGATGCAAGTTCCTTTTCAAGTGAGAGGATATATGGAAACAGATGGAGGAGTCAGTTAATTTCTTTTCCAGTTCCCACAGAGAATTTCTTGTGGAATGCAAGATGATGACTATAGCAATAAGGACTGAACACAGGCTGTGGGGCAGTTTGGTGTAAATTTTTCTGCCCCCCCCCATTATTAAAGCCTTAATAACATTAAAGTGACTTTAAGAAACACTGACCCATTTCACATGTAAGAGGAAGAAGCTTGTTGGCATGGATGACTCCTGGATGAATAGTCATAAAACCACAATGGGGAACTTAGAGAAACAAGCAGTTAAAAAAAAGTCTCCTAGAATTAGTTACTATGAAAAGACTGAAATACATGTGGTAACTATTGTTGCCTTAGGTTGTTTCAGAATTCTACTTGCTTATATATTATTTTTTATTTTATTTCTAGGTAAACAGCTGTTTGAAATGGATCACAACCTTGATACTTCTGACATTCAGTTCTTGGAGGATGGTAAATTTCTATTTGTTTCCACAATTGAAAGACAATGGCTTAAAATAGATCAAAATTCCTAAGCAAAATCTGTGTTATATTTCTGACTTAACATCTTTCCTCAGTATCACTTTTACATTGGAAGAACTTTCTGAGAAGTACTGTTTTTCAAAGTGAAGTGATTTTAAGTCTTTATAAACACAAAGGAAATCTT
Source organism: Pseudopipra pipra (assembly GCF_036250125.1). NCBI lineage: Eukaryota > Metazoa > Chordata > Aves > Passeriformes > Pipridae > Pseudopipra > Pseudopipra pipra. The sequence continues at coordinate 67,020,229 of NC_087551.1, read as the reverse complement.
TTCAAAATTATAAAGCATATTCATTTGCAGCTTTGAGCTTGAGTTGATCTTATTTCCATTACTTCTATTCAAATGATTGGACTGGAAGCAAAACAAACAAAAAAAGAAACCCTACCAAACCCTACTTTTAGGTTTTTTTTTTCCTAATAGCCAGCCTTCTTACCCCTGATTTAAAGCACAGATCTTGAAGTTCTGTCTCCTCTGAACCTCAACACCAATAGTAAACATCTTACAGGTCAAAATAAATGCTGTTTGCCTCTGTGCAATCCAGTTCTTCATGGCTTCTGCACATTTGCCTGTTATCTTGCCTAAAATATCAACCTAGTGCCAATTGAAATTTTTGTAGGGCTGTGCCAAAAAAATTTAAACTTGGAAAATCTGTTGGAAGTAAAGCAAATAAATCTACTCATAGTCACATACCTATTTAACTTGCTGTACCACCTTTTAGTGTCCTAGTTTGAAATACATGATTTTTGAGTTAAGGCAATTCTTTCATGCAGCCACATTGTCTACTGATAAAACACAGTCAGAAGAGAATCAAGTATCTTCTCTGCAAGTAACAGTTAAACAAACTATTTATGAATGTCAGTGAGCATAAACTTGAAATGGCAGTAACGAGGGAGTTTAGTTTCTTTTAGAAGGAATAATTTAACCTTGTCTTCCTCCAAAATGCGTAAAATGAAGATGGTTTGTTGATGGCACATTTGGCTGCCTCAGGGGAGGAACAGACCTCTGGGCTCTGTGCCCAAATGATTTGCGGTTAATGTATTAACTTTTAATCCTGTTGCTATTGGTGATTAAAAACTCCCGGGTTTATTGCTGTTTGCATTCTGTCGTAAATGCAAGAGGTTACTAACTGTATTGTAACATTATAACAGTGTTTAATGCTAATTTTCAGAGCATAATGGCATTATCTTTAGATAGAAATGGTTATAAAGGCTCTTTCAAATCCAGTGAAATAATAGAAACTTATTTGGTGACCAGAAGATGTCACTGTTGGTGCATGCAAATAAAATAGCAGCAGTCCTCAAGTCTTATCTGCAGATCAGCAGCACCTCTTTCAGAAGACAATGTGAAACTATGCAAAGCTTCATCTTGCTTGTCACATTTAAATCTGAAGGCAAATATATGTATGTAGGCATATGGTGTGTAAGGAATATTTTATAAACCCAGCGTATTTATGTGATTATGATAGTTGTAACTATTCCAGCTGTGAGGTCCTGAGCTCCTACTCTGGCAGTACTGGGGAGAAAGGATCTCTGCTTCTGGCAACTATAAATTTTAATTTCATTCTCCCAATGAATTCTGAGGTCCTGTGTCACGTTTCTTTTGAATGCGTTTTGTTATGAGGGGAAAAATAGCAACACTTTAGCTGTAAAAAGATAAAATGTCGTGTTTACTTTTCGGTATCTATTTGATATATAAAAAGTAAGTTAGCAGCTACCTACGTTGAAGAATTAGTATGAAAAAGTCTTGTGCATTTTGTTGTTCAGTTACTGTTTCCTAGTTGCATGAAAATAAATTATTTTTCTGTTCTTTACAGCTGGAAACAATGTGGAGGTTGATGAATCTTTATTCCAAGAGATGGATGATTTAGAGTTGGAGGATGAAGAGGATGACCCTGACTACAACCCTGTTAATTTAGATAGTGATTAGACTTATTTGAACTGATTCTGTCATCAGTATGGACATATGTGAGGAAAGAGGGGCAAGCAGGAAAGCCACAGCATCTGTGGTTTTAGTAATGCGTATTAGTTTTCTTTCTTCTTTTTTTTTTTTAAATTTTTTTTCCAAAGAAAAAAACAAAAATATTTTAAATCCAGGGGAATGGTCTTCTGATGACTTTCACTCTAAATAAATTTACTTTAATATTTCAAATGGAAAATTTGAGAAACATTGATGTGTCTGGAAATGCTTGTCTACTTTCTCTTATTTTTTTTTCTTCTCACTTCTGTAATTGTCCTTTGAAGAGATGTGGCAACAAAGCAAGATGGAAAGATGTTACAGCAAGCACGAAACACACCTGCATCTAAAGGCTGAGCAGCTGTTCTGCTGTCTTCCACCTGGAATATACATGGGCAGCTTCAGTGAATAAAAGGGATCACATACTATGCAGTTATTTATTTTTTGGTTTTTTTCCCTCCTGTGAAGTTTTTTAATACTTCAGGTCAGTTCTGATGCCCCAACCTATCACCTGTAGATAGACAGCACTAGTCACCTTTGTTGTATAGCCTTATTAAACTTTAATGGAAACCATTTCCATACAATTAGAGTAAATTTTTTTGCCATCATCATGAATAATATTTTCAAAATGACTAGTTCAAGTCAGTAGGCAAAAAATCAGAATGTGATCAAGTCCTCTTAAAGTTTGGTTGGTTTGTTCAGAGAAGGTTTGGATTTTTTTTTGTATGAGTGCATCAGTGAACTTCCATGAAAAGTGAAAACTCACCCTAGAAAAATTAGTTTGCTTTTAGCAACAGACTGTGTCAAAACAGTATCAGTGAGTGCAGATTACAGTACCAGGACTTATAGAGTGCTTTTAGGTTTGAATGTAATTTGTGTAGTTTTAGAAGCATCTTGTTGGCAGCCTCTGAAGGTTAGGACAGCACACAGTAGAAGCTACACATCAACTTGGGGATGTTACCCATCCTGCAGAGTTGCTTCTGGAGATAACAGATGTTAGACTCCTCCCTTATCATCTTCAAAAAACTCCAAGCACTGCAAGAACTGTGGTGTTTAAACATGGTGTGTTTGAAACTGTATCACTAGAAGGATGATGGTATGGGTAAAGGTTTCAAAAGAGAGCTCTCCAAATAGAGATACAGGCACCTCAAATATTAAACACTATGTGCTGAATTTTAAATACTGTTAGTAGACTGCCTTAACTGTGCCAGCTTCAGTCTTTGAAGAGGGTTGCACTAAAATACCACATTGCTTAGAGGAATAATAAATGTATTAATTTAATAATTGAAAATTCCATATTCAAAATGACAAATTTAGTTCCAGAAATAATTTAATGCGGTATAAGATTCTCTGCTCATATTGCTTGAGAATATCTGTTTAGGATGATCTCCTTTAACATGTTTCAGTAGAGGTTTTTTTGGTTTCTTTTTGTATTCAAGATGAATTTCTAGTAGATAGAAATAAATGTTCAAGTACCCTGTAAATACTTTTATAAATTAACCATGTGCCTTTGTTCCTAGTCTTCTCCTTGATCTTTTTAATTTTGGCAACTAAGAACTCCAGATAAGCATCTAGGTTTCAATGATAATGTTGTATGTTTCAAAGCAATAAGCAGGATCTCTGTTCCAGCAGAGTTACCAAATACATTAAAAATTGTGAGCTAATGTGATATTAAATCTGACTTTTCCAAAGATATGGTTGGATTGAAAACTTGATAGTTACTACATCCAGCTTCCTGTGTAATTGCTAGGATACTTTAAAATGCTCTTCAATATTGAACCTAATTTACTTCTGGTATGTCTCGATTGAGCTGCATAAAAAACCTATTTAATTCCTAAGGCTGCTTTCCATTTTCAGCTCTGTATGTTTATAACTGGCATTTTTTTCATAAAAGGAGAAAATTAGTTCTCTTTAAATTTGGACCTAATCCAAGAATGCTGTAGTCTGTGCAAAATGTGGTAATCAGAAAATTTTCCAAGTGCGTCACTGAAAAGAATAATCTACATATGAAAGAAAGTTTCTCATTAATGATATTTGTAGATTAGTGAAATTTTCTAGTCTGTTTTCACACTAACATATTTATTGGTTTTCATGCAGAGGATGTAGAGCTTAAAAAACGTTAAAATTATATAGAACAAAACATGAAAATATGTTTTCACTGTTGTATTTCAAAGCAGAGGAAATAATAAGGGTTGAAGTGACAAACAAATTGCATAAAGTCTGTTCCTCCAGGTCTTTGGAACAAGTTTCAGTGACTCAATCTGAACTGCAGATTTGTTTAGCTTTGTTAGCAATTAACATCTGTGAAATAAAAGGGAATTTGACTGAGAGTAAGCTTGTCTATGTGTGCGTGTGTCTTAGTTTGCTGAAGTGGACTGAGATAAGGGTTTTTTGGCAGCAAAAGTTCAGGTGGGATATTTAAATTTGCTTACACACTTGGGATTAGATTGAAGTATTTTTACTAATTTAATAAAATCCCATTGATAAACTTTGACAGAATTACAGTAATTCAAAATCATGGCACTGTCAACCCTTCTTGTATCTTGCTTTTAACTGCCCAATTCCAAAGCATACACTGTGATGCACGTAGAGAGATAATATTGAGATGCAACACTAAACTATGACCAGAGCTAATATAGTTGTGAAGATGCTGAATGTCTTGAATAGTTGGTGCCTGAGCTCTATTAAAATTCAGAGGATGGTACCTACCACATCAAGATGCTGTAGGAGTACAATCTTGAGCTACAATATCTAGCTGCAAAGCCTAGGATTTTGCATCCAAATTATGGTTGCATTATTGGTATCTCTTTTTTACTTTCCTTCCTTCCATCTGATTGAAAAGATCACTGATTCTCTTGTTGGAAGTTCTAAGTCAGAGGTCAGGGGATGCAGTGGTTACATAAGTCACATAAAGGTGTTTGGGGGTTTGGTATTTTTGGTTGGTTGGTTTTGGTTTTGTTTGTTTCATTCTGCTTTTTTGGTATTTTGTTTTTGTTTTGTTTTGTGGGGTTTTTTGGAGGGGGTGGAGTGGGTTTGTAACTTATTTTCTTTGTATCAGGAATATAAAGTTCCAGGAGGAACTTCTTGTAGGCTAATTACATGAGGTCACCTTTGCTTAGTGGAAACAGTTAACTGTGCCTTGCATCAAGTAATTGTGTACAGGTAAAAGCAGGAAAAAAGTACCAGAATGCTAAAATAGGTGGACTGAAAGTGAGAAGAAAAAGCTGGTCCCTTCAGACTCATGAAAGAAGCAAAGAAGCAATTTTGTGAACTGCGAGGTTATTTTACATTTCTAAATAATTCATGGTAAGACCAAGGTTAGATGCTCTTTGTCAAATCAAAATGATTATTTGGAGTAGTTTGGGGATCTTTTTAAATAGAAGCTGCAACCTGCTGTGGCTGGTTGTTAGGGCATTGATTTATTAGCAATCAAAAGAAGTCACCATAGCTTGAACATGTAGACATCGTAGCAGGAAGCAGGGGTCAGGGTTCAAAACTTGTCTTCCCCACCAGGGAAGTACAGTTGGTGTCTGAAAAAAAAGTTGAAACAAAATGTTCCTCCTCAGATCATGTCCTGTGCCCTTCTGGCTGAGGCTGTGCTTAAACAGATGGAAGGCTATTGGAGGGGGAAAAATGCTAGAGATGTATCAGAGATTTAACAGGTGCATATATGGGGAGAAGAGAAACTACAGCTCTAGTTTGTGATTGGTTTCAATGGATAGAGCTGAGGAATACTCAGGACTCCCCTTCGTAACTAACGTGTAAGTCATTACTGTCTACAATGGTGAACATATCCTAGATCAAATGTATGTGATGAGTAGAGTTGTTGAATTTGCAAATAGTTTTGAATTGTTGATAGGAAAAAATATTGAGATATGTCTACATATCTCCTCAGGGAAATCCATGGGTAAGCCACTCTATGGAGCTGAGCCATGAACAGGTTAAATCATGGTAGTGAGTCAATTAATATATAAGGAAGGACATACTCATTGACAGCTGTTTACAAAAGTGTGCTATTCTTGGAAGAGAAAAGCAGATCAAAGTCCTTCTGTTACTTTCTGCACAAAAGCATTTAACCAAATGTTAGGGTCTTGCAAATAGATCCAAACAGGATTTTGTTGTTTCTATGAGGCAACTATTTGCAAAGAAGATAAAAAGTTCAGATTCTGAAAACTCAGGGGAGTCTGACAATAAGAGCAGTTATTTTATTTAGCATTGAGCCCAAGCAGATTCATTCTCTCAGGGCCAACTTTAGTAGTGATTCAGGTTAAGTTCTGTGTCTCAGTAGGGTTATTTTAATGTTTTGTTACCACACTGCTTTCTTTCTCATGATGTCATCATCACTGGTCTACTCTGGCCTCCAGTTGGGAGGTCTGGAGACACACCATCTATAACGCTACTGCGTCCTTTGAGAACATACGCAGGATCACTCTTGAGGAGAAAAGACAACGCAGAAAGAATCGTGTCTTGCCGATACCACCTAAGGAGTCTTTCTGCTGTGCCTTTTGCAACCGGACCTGTCTATCTGTCATTGGCTTTTTTAGCCACCAGTGCGCTTGTAGCAAATGTGGGTAGAGCCCTTCCCAAATCTTAGTTCACGAAGCCTAGCCATGATGATACATGATACATGGTTACCACACTGCTTTCTTTCCCATGATGTTCAGTTCATGTTTGAACTTTACCCCATTACCCTGCTCCAGCTGCAATTCTCTGAAAAGGCTGTTGTTTGTTACACCATGATTGTCTTGGTTGGTCAGACCTTTACATGGCATTCCTGTGGTCAAGCTGAAATGAGCAAGACACCAAGAACTTGACCTTAATAAATCTAAATTAGCCTTGTGTTGCTCTGACACTCCCAGGGTGCTTGTTAAAAAGAAACCAAAAAACCAATCAAACAAAAAACCCCACAACAAAACAAAACAAAAACCAAACCCAAAATCTATTGAGATCTTGGCATAAGGTCATATTTACAAAAGGAATCAAATATCTCAAATGGTCGGTTGGTGTCCAGGTGGTGCTAGGAATCATTGCTACAAGAGCCCTTACAGAGGTACCTTCAGCTCCATCAAGTAAGGCCCCCACTCTTCTGCTCACTTATCACCTGGCTGCCCCATGGTGATAATGTAGGAATAAAATGGCACATACAAGGCAGAACAAGGAAGTATTTTGGCACATTACAGCTTTCCACTGAAACACCAGCTCAACTGCAAAAGCTAAGAGCTGGTAGTACAATTCTTGCTTCTTCAGCTTACACATCTGGGCACAGTGTCACACTGGTAAAGAGCAAGCTTGGGCTGGAATTAGCAGAGCCTGAGCAAGGAACAAACTCAGTCCCAATTCCAGGCAGGTGCAGGAACAGTGCAGAAGAGATTGAAGCACATCTACGAGAGGTTAAATGATTGTGTGGCTGCAAAACTTCACATGACATAAGGACACACGCCACATAGACCAGGGCTGATATGGGAGCTGATGTCCCTAGTGTCAGCCCCTGTCCTGTCCTAAGCATTTAAACCTTTTACAGCTTATAGGCCACTTCTACATACCTACTGAAATGAATGCATTCTCATGAATTTTTTTTACCTTCATGCATATTTCAGAAAAATCAGTGATTTATGGGTTGTAATATCTTTACATGCTCACGTTTCACTACTTCCAAAAATTGCCAGAGTACATGAGAGCACATGAGAGAAACAGGTTAATGGAAAGGCTCTTACACCTCTATGGGTTAACATAGAAAAGAGTCTAAATGAAAGGGATGTATCTAAGGTCCAGTTCCAACAACTGGATGCTATAGCATGATTCAGTTGCTTAAGCAAAGACACACAGTGCTATCTGCAACACAACCATCCCTCCCAGCCTCCAGCTGCCCTCTTGGAGAGGCTTGGCTCTTACTTTCAACCAGAGCAGCATGTCTTAGATACACTAAGGTGCCCCTAACACCCAAGATACTTGTTTCAGCAGATAGCCCCACAGTCTCTTTAACTGCACAGGGTTAACGGCATTAACCCTGTGCAGTTCCTGTCCTTTTGAGATGCCTTTGAGTCCTAGGGGATATACATTATAAAACATACACAAAAATAGAAATTAAAAAAAGGATGAAATTAAAGAAACACTTCAAAAAACATATTTAGTTTATTTATCCATGGTACAAAAGAAATATTATCTTCCTGCACCCCAAAGATTGTCTTGTGTGGCATCTAAAGCATGAGCACTCTACTCTGGACAGCGCTTTCTTAGACCTCACAGCCAATGCCAACACTGATCCACCTCTGTGTTCATGTTTACAGGTGATACCTCTAGAGAAACCAGCTAACCGAAAAGAAGTTCAGTAGTAAACTAATCCCTGGTGTAACAGACCGTACTGTGGAGAAACAGAGGACTGGTCACAGAGGACGCATAATTACATTTACAGACATAAACCATGACCAGGAACTCCAATAAACTAGTTCCATAGTATCTTTATCCACTGCTTATTAACAGTGCATAGTTTGATACCAGACAGTAGGTGTTGCTCATTTAAGCAACTAAGAAAATAACACATTTTCTAGTACAACAAAGACTCTGATACTTCAGAGTTAGTTATATCAGGACGGCAGAGTTTTGACTGAACACCAAAACTACAGGTTTACTCCAGTGTTGTGCTTCTCCAGAGCCCCCAAGCATTATAGAGACATTGTCGAGTTAGGGTCACAGTCCACAAGTTTAATGATTTGCATCCAATAAATTCCATAAACAGGCAATAAACGTATCCTTTAAGGAATCTTCTCTGATGTTAAGACCTGAGAAGCACGGCAGCGAGCCTAAAAATAGGTGAGGAGAGAGGGAAAGAGAATAATTTAATGAACAAAACCACCACTTTAGACAGCTTTTTCCAAATTAGTAGTGTAGTAAGCTTAATGAGTATAAGGGCTTATATTTCATTTTAATTAAATGGGAGGTTTCAAGATAACATTTTAAACAACTGATATTTTTAAATATAAATCAAATCTTTGAAAAGAAGAAATAAAAAAGTACCATACTAAAGACAACAAACCCACCCCTTCCCAATCCCAAATGACACTTCTTTTTACTGTGTCTTGAATTTTAAAGCTTTTGTCAGTAGCAGGAGAGGACAGCCACATTTCACTAATATTTCTGACATGTTCAGGGCCAGAAAACTCTTAAGATAATACCTCATTTCAACATACATATGTTAAATACAGTTGAGCAAGTAATTCAGTCACCAGTTATTTAACAGCTTAAATGAAAGTCTGTCCTGAAGTTTGAATGTAAGGCACCACAGAATTGGAACAGGGGTCTTCAGAATCAATTTGTTAGTATAGGGAAGAGAAAGCTTAAGAAACAAAAACTACATCTGACAATCAGCTGAAAACTTCTAAGGTCTTAAAAAAGCTAAAATGCCCAAAGCCAAACACATGGAAAGGGTTTATAAAAATTCCAACAACTCAAACTTTTAAGTTTCTCAGACGTGTGTTTTAAATATATGAAGTTCTAAATACTTGTAGAATGCACTAGTTGTAGTGTCCAAGCTGAGGAGACATTGGATGGTTAGGTCTCAGTCTCTGTGCACCTTGTTCTTCAACTATCAAAGGCTGATAGACAATATCAAAATCGCAATAAAAACCTCTGAACACATTTTGCACTATGAATCTTTGTAAGTAACTTCCATGGTCACTATTAGTTATTTAGGAGAAAACATTATAAGAAAATGAAAAGTTAAAAAAAGCACCTAATTTACATCCACAAACAGCTGCAAGCTTCATACAAGATTTAGAAGTTGTCAGGTGCAGCAAGGTGGCATTCATATATATTCAAAACCTTTTTAGTTTTGATATCCTGGGATTATATAAGCAGAAAGTAGCAGAGAACAAGAACAGGGAAAGTGAAGAAATGAAAAAAATCCACCATGCAACCATATATGAATGTGCATTTGAGCGTTAAAGAAGAACTGCAGATTGTCTTAAATGTTCTTAGACTGAAACTATTTTCTTTAATACATACAGCTTTCTCTTCCAAAGACAGCACCCCATCTACAGCCACTATCTGGTACTGCTTTTCTTTTAGGCTACCCATAAATTTCCGAAGTAGTTTGAGATTAGTTCCATCACTGTTCTGTTTCAGCAGTTTCTGCATTTCTTGGGAAGAACATCCTGGGTCAAACAGTAGCAAACATAAGCTTTTGTTTTTCTTCTCTTCTATTCCAACAACAGTACGACTATGACCTAATATCAAAATAGAGTTTCAGTATTTTAAAAACATATAAATCCCATTTACTTCCTTGTAGCACACTACTGATTTTCAGATCAAGGAAGGCATTACTTTTTAATTAAATTTAATAATAGTTATAAGTAAAGAGTACATGTCAAAAAGTTGAAATCCCAATCACATTCAGTTCTTCCATTCAATAAAAATACAAACTTTAATGTTGCTCTCGCTAAACACAAAATAAAGCCATGCCTTCAATTCAATGAGGAAGGATTACAAAATGCTGCTCTGAATTACAGCAGATATCAAGAGAAATAGAGAATAGTAAGAAACTAGCATATAGAGATACTGACCTTGATGCTGCAAGTAGATGGGTGGTTTGGAAGTACACACCACCTTTGCGCCACCTCCATTATCTGTAGAATAGTAATGCAAAACCCACTCAAATAAACGAGGGTGTGTACCCATAGGACCAGTTGGTTTGTGAAAGTCAATGATTTGGCATCTACAAAACACAGAGAACAAAAACAACAATAAAATTTCAAGCGGGTTGTTTGTTAAAAAAAAAAAATTCACCTCTCCTCCCTTCCTCTGGCACCAAGAATATTTTATAAATACAGCAATTCAAGGCATCAAGTGGTCCTTACCACCTTTTTTTTAATACAGGAGTAGGGGACACGTAATTACAAGGCAATGCAATATATACTGTTGCAAACTGGAAAATTTACTACATAACAAAGCAATGTTCTTCTCTGTTCTGTCCAACAAGACGTTGTGAAGCTTGCAAAAATTAATGTTCGATTTTTTTGTACGTGATACACATAGAGAATCCAATTAAAAGATATAGAAAGCAGCTGAAATTCAGATTCTTCTTGAGAAGAGACTTTTCGAGAAATTAAGCTTTCAAACACTGTTTGAATTTATGCATATGTGGCATAATTTTGCACCAAGTGTCAATGATATAAGCAGTTAGTGGGTTTATGTGCCTCCATAAGTAGTTATACAGTTTCATGCTGCACTAAATCAGATCTGTTTACAGACTGGTTAAAGTCACTAAGGTAGCTTTGTCATTACGCACACGAATTCTAACCTTTAAAGGTCTAGCACTTAAATCAACACTTAAAAATAATAACAAAAAACAATATTTACTTAATCCTGAGACTGGTTAACAGTGAATAAATTTCACATGCTCCTATCCATGCTTTGGAGCCATGTAATCTGTTGTTGAAGTGAGATGCCCCATGAGGATCAAAACCTTCTCTCCAGGCATCTTCAATCATGGACTGAATCTTTGGTATACTAGGAATTAGTGTAGTATCTGCAACAGAAAAGCTTTTGAATTGTTGTTACGGTTATTGAAATAGTCTATTAATTAAAAATATTCAGCTTCTTTTATAAGAGGCAGTTGATGTTACAAAGATTCATTTACATTGTACGACTTGCTGTGTAAATTAAAAGGCAAAACATGAATCAGCAGGCTGTCATCCCAGGTATGTGAAACAAACCGCATTTTGTTTAATACCTGTCAAGCAGTCTCTATACAAACTGTTCTGCAACAGTGAGGAGAGGAGCATTTGGAAGTTCCTGTACCCACAACCCCAGCCTCTGTCGCCCAAGGATGAGTGGAAGTGATCTACTCCTGCTGAAAGCCATACATGCCTCACATCTTTGTTCTCATTCTGATAGTATTTGCACAATGCTTCAATGACTCCTAAAAGAAGATAAAATATAAAGTTTATCTGTAAAATGAACTACGAAATTTGCCAGAAGATTCTTTGTCCAACTTGGAAAATATACATATTAATACAATTTAATACTTCTAAATGACCCTATGTTACATTTGGAACCCAAATCACAAAACCAGTGGACATTGCACCTACTTAATTTCAATGGTCTTTATTTTGATGAATTTATGTACTATGAAGCTTTCAAAATGAAATCTATTTTTTCATTGTTGCTACACAATTTTAAATTAAACAGCTTGGACTACATTATAAACTGTGATAGTCACAGGAACTATTACAATGATACAGAAAAAGTATGTCACCAATAAAGTATTCCTATGCCCCTGCCACCCCCAGTACAACATCCTCCTAAAAACATGGTGACACTTTTTATTCCCCACAACTTATTTTTCCAGGAGAAACAAAGAGGGAAAAAAAAAGGGAATGGCACAGAACTTGAGAATTACTGTAAATATTTTAAAATAATCCACTTGTAGGATATTCCAAATCCTCCTTTGTTACATGAAAGAACATACTTGGGAATGCTCTCTTCAATCTGTGTATGTAAATTCTCAAAAGCCCTTTTTTGCCATGCTATTGTGAAGACAATTATTCCATAGTCATCATAGATTATTTTCTGAATACCTCTCTGAAATCCAAATCAGTACCAAGAATGAAAACTTTAAATGTGTCATTTCCATGCAATATATTTAAGAGAAGAAATTTTATTTCACCTGTCAAGAACCAAATGGATATTTTGTGAGCTATTGCCATTAGCAATAAGCTAAAAGACCTTTGAACTGTGGTCTTGGAAAGGAAAGACAATGGACTCTTTTAAAAAGGACACAGAAATCCACCTGCATTGTATTTTTTTACCAACTACAAAACATCTAAAAGAGGACGTATCAAGTAGATGTCTATTCCTCCCAGTCCTCTCCTGGACTTTGTAATCAGATGTGTAATCAGGACACTGTGCTTACCTGCAACAAGCTTGCATGATATTACAATTAATTGAAACACAAGATAAAAAGCTACTGTAAATTTGAAATGCTACACTAGATTAGGAACCAATGAGTACTAAGTAGCAAACAAGCATACAGTCAAGGGCAACCAACTTGTAATAAAACAGTCACATCTTTTGATACATACTGTATTTGTGGCCTTAACCAGACATCTTGGTCCCAAGGTTCCATGGGAAAAAAAAAAAAAGAAAGGAAAAAAAAAGAGGCAAAAAAGCCTACAGTTTAGAATACAAATTAGAAATAAACTAAACCAGTAAGGAAATTAAAACTTAATGTATTTATTTAGTCCTCACCAGGACTACAATGGTATAGATTGATCTAGAAAATAAGAATTAGAACTAGGATGCAACCAATACTAAACAATCAATTACATGTTTTGTTGAAGGCCACTTTGGTCACTACAACTTAAGTCTAGAAAATAAAGTCTTAGTTGTATAATTTCAGCGTTTTTACCTGAGGTCTTTGTTTTCCCGTCATCTATACCAAAAGCCAAACTTTCCATCATGTCAGCTTTTCTCTTGTGATATTCAAAGGGCTGCATCCTTCCTCTATCAACTTCTCTTTCCATATTCTTTAGAAATTGCTGCTTGTAGCCACCAGAATTATCCAAGCCATACTGTCTCTGTTAGGGATGGAATGTGCATGATTTAAATCACAATTTTAAAATTCACCTGTTGTGCATGCAGCTTTTCAAAATCACTGTCACTAACTTTGAAAAACAGACATAAAAACTTCAGAATTACAATTATTTTAGAGCTGAAGGCCAAGCTTCATTCCTGAATACGAGCATGGGTCTACGAAAGCCACACCTGGAAGAGCATGTACATTCCTCTGCTCCCTCTTGGTAGAGCCACTGGCACAGAGGCAGTCTGGCAAGGAGGTAGTGAGAGTGGGAATTGAGTTACCGGGCTGTGAGGTGGGAGGCAGAGGGAAGCAGGACCTAGAGCAGGTGATGATATTCTGGAATAGGACAGCCAGGATGCTCAGGGCCTTTGGCTCTCTGACAGGGAACATGCTCCATGCTGCACAGCAAGGCAGAGCACTAGAGCTGGGTGGAGCATAGGCAGCAGGTGCGCTGGTGAGAGCAGTGTGGCATGCACAGGGAGCACCCAGCCCCATCTTAAGCCAGCACCACTCAAAGCAGTAAAGCTAAAGTGCAGCACCTGTGCCAGAATCAGAGTTTCTAAAAGCATGCATTTGCTTCCAACCCACTCCTGGACCATCACCTCAACACAGACTGGTGACTTGCACAGGTCTGACTTGGTTTGGCCATTTCAGGACATTACAATTCCAAGATACTCAGTTTCTAATGGCACAACTGTTGTTAAGTTTACCATTTAGAAACAATAGTGTACCTGCAGCTTTTTAAATTCTTCCCTCTCTCGCTTCTCTTCTTCTGATCTCTGCCATTTATCTTCTTCAGTCTGGAGCTGCTGAGCCAGTTCTAAATCTGTTATATGTCCACCTATCCCAGAATAACATTCCAAAGAGAGGTGACTTGATCAGAAGGTTAATAATGCTTTGATGGATCACTTATTTAAGTTTTAAAGACTCATTTCTAAGCAGACATATGTAAACGCAACTAGGCATTAATTTCGGGAAATGCATCCTAAATTATTTTGACCTATTAGCAACAAACACTGAACAGCAATGACTGCATTCAGTCTGCTAAGACTTAGACTCTTGACTTGGACAGAGTTTATGCAGTTACTGGAGCAATTACTTGGCAAATAATGTATGTACCTCTACCACTAAGGAGACAGCTTTTGTTTATTATGTTTCACTTCATTGTTAGCAAGAAGTCCCAGTTTCTTGAATACCAATCACACACTTACTTAGCTTCTAGAACCATTGCCAGCAGTCTTATAAGGAAGTGACAAAACCAAATTTAGGATCAGAGAACTGGACAGGGAATCTCTAGCATTTTATTAGCCATGTTAATAAGTAAAATTCATTTTGATTCCTTTACTTTAACAATATGACTAGTGAATCAGCACAACCATTTACAGAAAAGAATCGAGGAAAAAAGTTTTCATAAGCTATAAATTTTCAGCAGAACGTACCACTGTAAATTTGATTTATAAAAACCTTCTACAGAGCTAGAAAAAGAAATATATAATACTGCTGTCTTTAAAATATTTTTGCTTTAAGTTTTACTTTTGGCTAATATGCAGTTCATTTACTCAACAAACATGCATAGACAAAGATTTCTTTTAGCATGTGCAATTAAGTAGAGCACTTGGGCAAGTGACAGGACCTGCTATTAACTATGTTAACTTCATAATATATGTGTCTCATTCTCTTTTTAAATACAGAAATATTTATATGAAATTTTGCATGAGATTCTATTCTCCAACATGCAAATACTTGTAAATGCTTTCAAGTATTATCAAGCCCGTATCCTTTCAGGTACCTTCTGAAAAGCTGTGTTCCTCTAAGTGCAAATTCACATGTTCTTCAAGAATCTGAATGTCTGTACAGGTAAGACCGCACATAGGACATTCATATAGCTGTTCACCATTTCCAGTGTCTGAAAAAAAATGCAGTTCCTTGATTAATGCAATTCCTGGGTTTTTTTGTGAGAATCACCCCCCTAACTGATATATAGTCTACACATTACCATTGAAATTCTCCAGTGAAAGGCAGCAAATTCTAAACAGCTGTTACTCTCTTAACCACTTAAGAATTTGTATCTAAGTACATGACAATTTGAAGACATTTCTTCCTTCTTTCCATTACATTTTACCCCATTTAACCTACAGATCATAATTTGCTATGATATTTGTATTAAAAAATGCTTAGTCTTAAATATCAAACCACTAATAAAAAGATCTGTTCTGTTAACAGAACACTTGCTTACAAAAACTTAATATTCATCTGATAACATTTGATGGGCTGAAAGAATAAAATAAAATGTGCTGTCATTTTTACTTTGTTGGTCTTCCTGCATCTCCTTAAATAAAAATTCTTTCTGCAGTTTTAGTAGTATTACTGAGAGTACCACATAGGATAAGTAAAGTTCAAATGGATTTCTGGAGATCGTCTAGTCCCTCATAGCAGAGTCAAATTTAAACAGGTTAAGTTACATGGGTCTTTTCCAGTCAGTTTTTAAATTTCAAGGATGGATACTCCACACGTTCCCCAAGCAACATATTGCAGTGTTTGACCACTCTCACAGTAAAAAAATAAGTGTTCTTGCATTTAAATGGCATTCTTTTGACTTTTTGATTTGTGGCCACTGCCTGTTGTCCTATTACCAAGATCCACATTCGAATGCCCGACTCCATCTTTACTGCTCTCCTTTTGAGTCCCTAGATTTTACTTGCACCTTCCTAGGCTCACGAAACACAAGAATTAATATTCTGTGGTAGCTGTTTCTGGAAAGCATTTGTCCAGGCTAAATATTCATGATGGGCTGGAAGGAAACTTGGTGGTATAGTAACCTAAATTCACCAGGAGCATTTTACATAACCCTGCAAACATAGAGTTTTCTTAAACATACTATGTACATAAAAAACCAAAACACCCATAATAAAACCACTTTAAAGCAGAAATTGCCACGCGGGCAACTTAGTTATTTATTTAAGTTTCACATTATTTGCACCCATAGAAGAAAGATGTTCTTCAATGCTAAGACTTGGGGGTTTTTTTGGTTAAAAATAACATTTTAATCACAGATCATACAGTGAGGTTAATTATACTGCCACATTCTGCATCCTAATCATCTGTAATGGGTTTCTGTGGCTAAGTTTGGCTAGTGGGGGGAGCTACAGGGGTGGCTTCTGTTAGAAGTTGCTAGAAGCTTCACCTGTCTTATGGAGCCAATGCCAGCCAGCTCCAGAACAGGCTTCCTCCTGCTGGCCAAGGCCAAGCCAACTAAGAGTGACAGTAATGCCTCCGTTATAACATATTTAAGAACAGAAAGGTATTGCACAGCAAAAATTCCAGGCAGGGAAGAGCAGAGTGAGAACATGGGAACAACAGTGCAGACACCAAGGTCAATGCAGAAGGAGGGGGAGGAGAGCTCCAGGTGCTGGAGCTGAGGCCCCTGCAGCCCATGGAGGACCATCGGGGTACAGAGACCCACCTGCAGCCCATGGAGAAGCCCATGCTGGAGCAGGTGGATATCCAAAGGAGGCTGTGACCCCGTGGCAGGCCCAAGATGGAGTAGGGTCCTGCCAGCTACCTGAGAGGAGAGGGAAGCTCACGTTGGAGTAGGTTTTTGCTGGGTAGGACTTGTGGCCTCTGTGGGGGACCCACACCAGTACAGCTCATTCTTGAAGGACTGCACCCTATGGAGAAGTGACTCACAGGACAGCAGTTTGGGAAGAACTCTTGCCTGTGGGATGAACTCATGTTGGAGAGGTCCATCAAGGACTATCTCCTATGGGAGGGACCCTACAGGAGCAGGGGAAGGACTCCTCTGAGGAGCAGAGGGCACAAAAACTGACCATAACCCCCATTCTCCATCCCCCTGCACTGCTGTGGGGAAGGAAGAGAACATGGAAAGAAGGAGGGGTGCAGGGAAGGCGTTTTTAAGATTATTTTACTTCTCATTCTTTTGCTCTGACCCTGTTAGCAATAAATTCAATTAATATCCCCACTTTGAGTCTGTTTTGCCCCTGATAGTGATCAGTAAGTGACCTCTCCCAGCTCTTATCTTGCCTCATGAATCCTTCGTGGTTTTTTTTTCCTCTCCTCTGTCCAGTTGAAGAGGGCAGCGAGAGAGCAGCTGTAGTGAGTACCTGGTGTCCAGCCAGGGTCAAGCTCCTACATTATCATTTTTTAATCTTTTCAGTATATACAGTTAGTTTCATCACGAATATTAGTCTTCTAAGGGAATTACCCACTAGCAAAGATGCTATCGGTAAGTTTCTGAAATAGCTACCAGCAACTTGGACAGTGAGTCAAAATAAAATTCTGATCATGACTAAAATAAAATAACAGTATTTAAATATGCAACTATTTCCCTTAATCCAACTTTATCCTCGACAATATCTCTGTCCAAACCAATATTTAGCACTTCAGAATACTTCGGTGCTGGATCTTTTCCAAGCCTCTACTTCAAAGTCAAAAATTTCCTTTCCCTAACACCTAATGCAACCACTTTATGGGATCCCGTCAAAGACGACTCTTAAAGAGGCAAAGCCAAACCTTTGCAACCAAATATATGCCAAATACATAAAAAAACCCCTCCCCACCACACAAGAGGTTTACGATTTCCTTTCACTGACACGGCGTACTGGGATCATACAACACCCTGCGGGCTCGCCTGCACTGGCACTTGAAGTTCAGCTCCGGAGCAGATCTTTCAAGTGACACCCCTCCCGCCTTCAGTCACTCACTTCCCCTTTCCAAGGGACTTTTCCCCACCGCCCTCAGTCGCTGCCCCGTGTTTACACCCGGAGGCGGCCTCGGAGCTCTCTGCGATGGGACCACAGAGGAGGAGGCACTCAGGGAGCATCCTAGTGCGATGCGCTCATCCCGGGCCGGTTCCCCGCTCCCCGACCCCCGCGGGGAGAACGCCCCTCCCTCACCGCCGCTCACCCGTGCCTGGGGCGCCCAGCAGGTGCCCGTGCCGCTCCCGGACGTGCTCTTCCAGCTCCCGCCCCGCCGCCTCCCCGCAGAACGGACACTCGAGCGGTGTCCCAGGGCGGGAGGAGCCCGGAGGCCCCGACTCCGGGTGGGCCTTCTCCAAATGCCGGCGGAGCTCGTCGCAGCCCGGGGCGGCGGCGGCGAGGCAGAGCGGGCAGCGGGGCTGGCGGCGGCATAAGGATAGGCGCCGCCGCGCCGCCGCCTCCGCGGGCAGCGCCTGCCCGCACACGTCGCACAGCACCATCGCGCCCGCACAGACACCGCGAACACCGCGCGCCGGCCGCCTCCCAGTGTGTCCAATCTAATCTAGTCCAGTGCAGCTCCGCCCCGCCCCGCCCCGCCCCGCCTTACCCTACTCTACCCTGCCCTGCCCGCGAGCGCTCTTCCCGCTAGGAAGTTCCGTTTCCCGAGCCGGGGCGGGCGCGTGCCGCGCAGAGCCTGCCGGGAGCCGCGGGCCCCGCCCCCTAGCCAGTGCGGCGCGCGGCGGGGCGGCGGCCGCCATCTTGGCCTGGGGTACGCTGCCGGCGCCGAGCGTTCCGGGACGGGGAGCTCTCGCTTGGAGGGCGGTGGGCGCCTGGCGGCTCCGCTACGATGGGTAAGGGCGGAACAGCGCTAAGAGCCGGCGGGCAGGGGCAGGAGAGGCTGCACCGCTTGCGGGGCGGGGCGGCGTGGCGTTGCGTGGCGTGGCATGGCATGCCCGGTGCAGCCGGGCTCCGCGGCGGAGGCCGGTCTCTTTCTGGCTCTGGCTGGGCATTGCCCGCACGGCAGCTCGGCCGGGACTGGGACGGGGACGGGGTCGTCACGCGCTGTTCTCCGCTTGTTCAGTCAAGAGGGCTCTGCCGTCATCCCGCTTCCCCGCCCTGCTGCTGATGGAGGGGACTTTCCCACCCTTTCTGGGGACGCGGGTGAAGAGACTCGCTACTCGCTGTGTGTGGCCGAGGTGTGTGTGGGGGGGTGTCCGTCCCCTCAGACTGACAGGTCAACCCTGGTGGTCTCGGACTGGTCAGTCCTGGCGATCTGGGCCGGTGCGAAGCCCGTGGGCAGCGTCCGACCGGGGAGGGGGTGGCGGTGCAGCGGGGCGCGGTGTTCCGGCAGCCTTGTGGAGGCAGGAGGGGGAAAAAAAAGTAGCATGATTGGTCTTAGTCTAGGCACAGCAGGTGGGCGAGATGCAGGATATGGTGGGTGGAGGAATTTGGTGATAAAACGGGTGTAGTTTTGCAGCACAGAAGTGCAGGCTCTCTTGAATCTGGATGTCGAAGGTATGAAACCAGGGGCTGCCAGTCTTCTTGCCCTTATGATGTCTATACCAAAACCCCTGGGGGGAGAAAAGAAGCTATAAATTCGTAAGTTTTTCTTTTTGAAAACAGTTTTTATGAGACCTTCCTTCCCGCTGACCTTCTGTAACTCTTTTTAGAGCTGGTTACTGTGTTTCTTTGAATGTACACTTTGCTTGGCCTGACAGTTTTATCGGCACAACTGAATTAGCAAGGTGTGAATGATTGAGAAAGGGATTGTGTTCTAGGACTAGTTAAGCCCAGTAGCATTGTTGGAAAAGTTATCTTTTTAAATTATACCTCAAAGTTATGTGACTATTGCTAGAAATTTGCTTTAGACAGTGGCACACTTAGCATTGTGGTCCAGAGATGGCAGTAGTTTATGTAGGTTCTTGTGAAGCAAATATGTTTGGTGAAACAGGCAGCTGAGTCTTTGGGGTATCTAGTTGCTATCAGCCTAAGTCTGCAGTCTGTTTTCCTCTCGTAGCTTGTGTTTATTGCTCAGCAGTCCTTGGTGCTGCTGATATAAGAAAGACCCCAGACCAAACAAACAAAAAACCCAGAACTGAAATTATCTCAGCGTGGAAGTTGATGGAGAATGTGAGAGTATGCCTATCTGGGTGCTACTGACCCTTAAAATATTTTTCTGTGTAAGGTTTAGAAGGAAATGTAGCATAACCTTTAGATGCTGTTGTGTTTACGAGGTAGTGAAAGTAAAGAAACAATGCCATAAGATATTAAATGAAGCAATATAATTACTGTAGGTTTTCTTCTTGGTTTTGTCCTTATCAGTAATACATTTAGTGTCATCTTTATGAGAGGAGAAATGCAGATTTCTTTACTTGCTGACAGAATAAAAATTTAGCAACATAATATCTTTGCTTTTTGTTTTGCAGTTTGCTTTTAAGACCCATAATATCTTTTCACAGTAGCTTGTGCCCTTTAATGATGTATCTGGTCCTTGAGATGAACTTTAATCTGCAGTTTAGAAATGCCTATCTAGGTAAAGATTTTTCTGTGATTTCTACCTTAAAGATTTTTGTTGATGAACTGAGTATTGCAAGCAGATGCAGGAATATATAGCTGCTGCTCTTGTAGTACAAGAGATGACAGGTTTGTCTTGCGCGGTTTGGCCTTTTGGAGTAATTTTTCTTTTTTTTTTAATAGACAACATGGCAAGCCCAGGTAAAGATAACTTCAGAATGAAAAGCTACAAGAATAACGCACATAATCCCCAAGAAATGCGCAGGCGAAGAGAGGAGGAAGGAATCCAGCTTCGGAAACAGAAAAGAGAGGAGCAGGTAAGTATCTTGATGAGCTGTTAGTTGTTCAGTGCTTGTGAAGCTGTATTCAGATATGTAAAAGGACTTGAGCAGACTCATCCGGTGGAGTAGAATCCAGAGCTCCAAGTTGAATCTCTGTTTTCTTTGCAGTCTTGGGAAGCACCAGGCACATCTCAATAGCATCATAAAATAGTGAACAGAGGCCCTTTTAAGTCACTAGGACACACAGAGGAGAGACCTGTGACTTTAATCCTTAGTCTAGGTTTACACATGTGAGACTGGACTGAAAGAATACTCTTGTTTCCAGTAAGGATTTGAAACCTTGCATTCTCTTCCAGAGTGTGGGTCGAAGTTTTGCTGTTTGAAGGAGGAGGATTATTTTCATCTTTGATAACATACTGCAAATTGCCCAAGAGCTCTTCTACAGTAACTTAATAAAATGGCTACCAGTTAATGTCCCTGAATTTTTGTATAAACATTTGCAGTTGTCCTCACTTAGTGATCAGACTATGTGGAACAGTGTATAATTTAATAGTTTGTAGTAGTTCCTGATCCCAAAATGTTTAGTAGATTCTTGCCAGGAAGGTAAGGAATGTAGTATGTTTTTCTGGTCGGTCTAAAGTAGCTGAAATTGTCTCCCAAGACCTAAAGCATGTCCCAGGCACTTATCTACAGTCTACTCTGAGGTAGGAATGCTTACACATCTAGTGGGAAAGTGGTGCTACTGCATGGAAAAAGAATTTAAGTTATTTGGACCAGAAAAGTAAGAGTCAGAAGTGGTGTGATACTGGAGCATTTACCCGTGAATGGATAATAGTTCCTGCTGAAAGTTTTGTTTGTGTATTTTGTACTACACACTCTATAGATAAATTATGAAAATAATGTGTGTTTCCTCTCCTATGCTGACTGTTGTAACAATGAGACTACTGTTATGTTCTCCTTGATCCTAGTTTGTTGGACTGGTGTTTTGAAGCTCTTCCTGAAGTGGGAAGAACAAGTTTATGGAGGGAGATGAGACTGCTTTGGTTCAAGAAGAAATTATGAGTGGTAGATAGACCAAACAATAACAGTTTATACATCAAGAGCTTCTGCATCCTTGTTAAGTGCTAGAAAGAATGTCTTCTCTTCCAGAAGAAGAATGTTGTTTCTTCTTCCTTTGTGGGTTTAAATGGAGTTAAACCTTATTTACATTCAGATTCTGCAGTTGTTTTGTGTCCAGGATTATGCCCAATCAGAAGTGTGTTGAACAAGGGAGAGAATGCCTTGTTTTAGGTTAGTGTTTGAAATAGAGCTAGATGTAAACATGGAGTTGTTTCTGCAGTTTTGGAGATGTACAGCAGCAGAAAGCTAGGTCTGTAGACAAAACCATCAGGATTTAGTAGGTGGTTTCATTCTTATGCTTACAGGTGAAATCTTGGTCAATGGACTGAGATTCTATCATTTGTAGTTAAAGGTACCAACATAATATGCTTAGAATTGTTAATTACAGTAGCTGTAAGTGTAGTACTGGAATAAAGATAAAAATTTAGATTTGGCTTCTAGAAGAGAACAGGCCAATGTGAAGGTTTTGCTTGTATGCCAGAAAATGAAGAGGCGCTCATTAAACATAGCATATTAAATACTACAGTGCAGGTATGTATTTTGAGCATAGGCAGTGTGTGCAGCCAATTGTAAAGGAATTTTTGGATGCAGAGAATGTTTAATGTTACATAGTTTGAAGGTTCACCTCTGAAGCTCTGCTATTTTTCTCCAGCTATATTAAAATAATGTTTCTAGTTTAATGTTTCTGCAACTGTGTGTGAAATGCAGTTGAGGGGAGGAATGCAGTGTGCTGAAATAGAAACTTTGGCTATGCGTTGATGATTTTAGCCTATAAACTAAAAAAGGGGAAAGTAGCTTGTAGAGTAGTTTCCTGCTTAAAAATGAATGCTAATTATAAGGGATAAAAGAATCAAAATAAAAAGATCTGTATCATCTTTTTCTTGCATGTGGAAAAATTTATGGATCTTTGATAACTAATAAGAACTTCAGTTTTTAAATGTCTATCTGAAGTGTTCCTGTGCAGTTTGTCAAGATACAGATATAGTAGTGTTTTTCTCCTTTATGCTGTTTAAACTTTTGTGTAGGATTCCCTTTGCATGGATGAGTAGGAAGGTGAATAGTTAGAATTCTTTGACTGGTATTGGTGAAAGCATTTCTTCAGGTGTATGTCACCTTACCACTCTGCGGTAAGTTCTAACAGCTCCCAAAAATTTTTCCTTTGTTTAGCTGTTTAAACGCCGAAATGTTTCTCTGCCGGGAAATGAAGAATCTATGGTAGAAAGTCCTATTCAGGATCCTGATGTCAGCTCTACTGTACCTATTCCAGAGGTAAATACTTTAGAGTGTGTTTGGAATGTTGTCTATTAATGTACATAGTACTAGACATAAGAAATCTTCCTTGCGTTTTTAGGAAGAAGTTATTACAGTAGATATGGTACAGATGATTTTTTCAGATGATCCTGATCAACAACTCATAGCAACTCAGAAATTCAGAAAATTGCTATCTAAAGGTAGGGAAATATTGGCTGATTTTTCTATTTGCTTCTTTCTATCTTATTATGAATTATACTTCCAAGTCGGTTAACCTTTAGTTATGTTTAACTTTAAAATAGAGCTTTCAGAAACTTCTAGTTCTGTTTATAGAGAGACTGTGCCAAATCTGTTCCGACCTAATGGCTAAATACAGAAAGCTTCATTATTCTAATGCTAAGTCTTTCAGACAAAATAACAAAAACAAGGATGTTTTGATTGAGGTGTCCAGGGCAGTAACTAGCTGCACACTAATGTGTGTAATGGTTGCAGTGATTCAGTTGCTGATTCTCATTCTGTAATCAAGGGGAGAAAAATTACATGGCTGCCAAAGAACACTTGCAACTTGTTTTTGTTGGGACTGTAAGACATGCTGGTCTCAATTTAAACTGGTATTTGTTTTGCATGACAGGCAAAGGTGTGCTTGGTCATTTAAAATAGTATCTAATCATAATTGCTCTTCCACTGGCCTGAGCTATTGGTTGAAGGAACAGTGTTTTGTGTTATTAACATGTGAATGGATTGTAGTATGTGTTACCATTATTATACATAATAGGGTGTTTACTAAGTTGTAGCACTGTAGTGATGATCCTGCAGTCTTCTCAAGTCAAAAGAAGTAACTCCTTCATTTGAAAATAAAATGGTTGAATGAAATTATGATAAGAACTGCAGATCATATATGTTTCGTGTTATACTGAAAAAGTAATTTATTTGGTCTTTTTACACAGATAAGTTTGTTTTTATTCCCTAGAGCCTAATCCACCTATAGATGAAGTCATACAAAAACCAGGAGTAGTACAGAGATTTGTGAAGTTTCTAGAGAGGAGTGAGAATTACACTCTGCAAGTGAGTTTGGCTGGTACTGATTGGGGGTTTGGAATGGGATTTAGAAACCTTGCAAAAGAGCTTTGGAAAGCGCATGTTGTTCTGGTGGGGTTTTTTAATAACCACATTTGATTATTTTTAACCGCTAAAGCCATACATTTTAGTTATTGCTCCTAAAATTGTGACTTGACTCTTGTGAATTTCACAGTAGTCTTTAGAGTGATGTGTTCAGCTGCACAAATAGTTGGGTGTTGAAAACAGGTGTTCAAGAGGATTTGCAGAGTTGTATATTAAGCATCAGCACTGATGTTTTGCTTGTGTTGAATATTTTTCAGTACTTTTCAGATGAAATCTTAGAAAATAATAAAAAATAAAGAAAACTGAAAGACTTTGAAATAGAAAATCTTTGCAAAATATCTAATTAGCAGTAGGAGTAACTAGTTGTGTCTACTTGCCCATGGGAATGGTAGTTAGGCCTTGTGAACATTCGTACCAGAAGAATTAACTTAATATAGAGTAAACAAAAGAGGTTTTTACTAGTTAATAGTGATTTGAAGTCTTTCTTACAGTTAGTGCTGTAAGCCAAAACATAAAAATGATGGAGCTACTGAAGGTTCTTACTAAATAAAGATTTTGTCAATGCCAAGTATTTTACTGAATAGAAAGTACTCTAAAAGTAATTGCATTTCAGTGTCATAGGAAAAAATTTGGAAAATTAGCCTCTGTAGCTCTAATGTCAAACTGTATTTCATGAATTTAAATTTTACTGCTGAGTGTTTTAACATGGTCGTCTTTGTGCGCCTCAACAGTTCGAAGCAGCTTGGGCCTTGACAAACATAGCATCTGGAACTTTCTTACACACCAAAGTTGTAATTGAAACTGGAGCTGTTCCCATTTTTATTAAGTTGCTTAGTTCAGAACATGAAGATGTACAGGAGCAAGTAAGTGTTTTCTTGAGGGGTTTTATAATTCCTTAAAATTCCTCTATGAATGTCTTTTTTGGGGTGTGTGGGGTTAGAGAGGGTGCTATCAGTTGATCTGTCTCTAGAAAGATAAAAATGTACTGTCAGTGTATTTTTTCCCTCATGGATTTTTTTCTGTTCTATAACGTCTGCTGTAGAAAGTATAGATTACCTGTAAAAGTTGATTTGCAAGCATGTATAAATTCACTTGAATGCTTTGCTTTTTAAGGCAGTGTGGGCTCTTGGGAACATTGCTGGTGATAATGCAGAATGCAGAGACTTTGTTTTGAACTGTGGAATATTAC
Source organism: Pseudopipra pipra (assembly GCF_036250125.1). Taxonomy (NCBI): domain Eukaryota; kingdom Metazoa; phylum Chordata; class Aves; order Passeriformes; family Pipridae; genus Pseudopipra; species Pseudopipra pipra. The sequence goes on along the minus strand of NC_087551.1, from coordinate 66,994,780 downwards.
CACCCCTCTTGGAGTAAGTATTGTAAACTAATACTGTAACTATAGCATACATGTATAGATAACTGTCAAATTCAACTTAAAATATACTTGAAAAGAATATAAGCTTTTTTCTAAATTGAGAATGCTGCTTTTTTTACTATATCGCTATGAATCTAGTGTTTTGGATTGTGCGAGATTCATGCATAGTTTTAATTAATTAGTCCATGACTGGAAGCTTTCCAATGTTTGCAAAAGGAGAGGAGTGTTATTTCACAGGTGTGAAATGTCTGTGTTGTGCAGAACTCTGTGTTGCCAGATTTCTGGATATATAGGCTGGAAGACATGATTTAATTCACACTTGTGTATTTCCAGCTGGCTGGGCAATAGGGTGGTTTCCCCACCTTTGTCTGGTAGCTCCAAGCTCCAGTCTTCCTATTTATCCATTTGCTTGTTGAGATGAGCTGAGAGAGTAGTTGTTACACGAGCTGTGTTCCACTAGAAGATTTGTCTTCATTAGGAGTATCATTCCAGCATTTACACAGGCTTACGATAGTATGAAAGGTAGCTTCATCACAGGGAAAAAAATTGCACAACACGAATTTTGTCCAGTTTATTACCTCTTAAAGTAATGAAATTGTAAAATTGCTTAAAATAGCAGAGAAGAGTGTGATTACCTTCATAAAGAGTTTAAAGGATTAACTGTTTTAGACGTTTTGGTCCACATCTGGAAGTCAACCTGATTTTTCAGATATTCAGTCTTTCATGTTCTGTTTGGCAAAAACAGTAAAGTGTTAATTTTTTTAGAAGGTCTTTGAAGTTCTGTCTAACTTTTTTATGGAATTATTTTTATTATTTATTGCATTCTCTGAGTGAAACTATCAAATTTCATTCAAGGGAGGGCCACATCTCCTAGCCCCTTCTAATCACCATCATCATCATCATCATCATCATGGCTAGGCTTCGCGGACGAAGATTTAGGAAGGCTCTATCCACATTCGTTACAAGCGCGCTGGTGGTGAGGCCAATATGAGATAGACATGTCCGATTGCAAAAGGCACAGCAGAAAGACTCCTTAGGTGGTACATTCTGCAAGGCACGATTCTTTCTGCGTTGTCTTTTCTCCTTGAGAGTGATCCTGTGTGCCCCTTCTAAAGACTCTCAGAAAAATTAGTTGAATGATTTTTCATTTGAGCAATGGTTTACTTTATGTGCGTATACTCTATATGCATATACAATGAGATGTCCCCACAACATAATCTGTTGAAATTCAGTTGATTTTAGGACTGTAAATGTAAGACTGCAGCCCGTAAGCTATGAAGAGAAATAAATTTAAACTAGTGCCCAGTAATAGGACTTCTCTTCCAGATTTGAGGTAGTGTTGGTAATAATAGACATGAAATTACTTAACTTTTTAATAAGAAATTACTGTTTTTATTATTGTTTCTCTTTCACAGGCTGTTGACAAATTCGAATCGTCTTACAACAACTAGAAATGCAGTCTGGGCTCTCTCAAATCTTTGTAGAGGAAAGAACCCACCTCCAGACTTCAGTAAGGTATAATAAAGTAGTAATTTTGAGAAATCAGAAAGCTAAAGAATACTTATGTTTGTAATATTTTATAACAAACAGAATCTTTGAATCTGGATATAGACTCCATTTTATGTTTTTAATGTCCTCACACAGTTTTGTCCGTCTGTTGTATCTGGGAAAAATCATCTACTTTGATACCTATCAAAAATAAAATCCCATCACCTAAAAACTTGAGACTATAGTTAGTCAAATGCAAATAGTCATTCACTAGTGTGAAATGATGGACAAATTATACATTCAGCACCAAACCCTTTGGGGCTGTATTTTCTCCAGAACTGTTTTAGAGGATATGAGTTATGATTGAAGCTTCTTTATTTTTTTTTTTGTTTATTTTATGACTGTGAGTGCACACTGCATGATTAAAATTTTGAGTTTTCTGCTCTGTCAGATGCAGTTAAATCAGAGTATGACGACAGGAGTGATTTGCCTGTGTGCTGTCCTCTTTTTATCTCTTCTCACTAGTATGTGCTTATAAAGACAGGATCGCTGTAGAGGATAGTAGGAGTTTTAGATTCTTATTTTCAATATGAAATTAATTCCTGGTAAGGTTAATGACGTGAAAAAACTGAACGTTGGATATGCTGGTAAAAGAGAGGTTAATTAATCGTTGGTCAGGAACAAGCTGACCTCATGAGTTAGTAATGGTACTTAATAATTCTTGAACAGATAATAACAGAAAGGGGGGATTTCTGATGTCAGTTAATCAATTACCTCACAATTGCTCTGCCTAAGTTAAATTTTTTAGTAGTGTTTTGTTCTGGTAGAGAAAAACCAACAAGATTTCTTGTGGCTTGAACATAAAACTTCAGAGCAAAAAGATGCCCTGTAGGCAGCTGCTGATAAGAATAGGTCCTTTGCTTTTTGGCCTTTGCAATAGCAGCAGTTGGACACATAATGGAGGCTGAATTTGCATAAGCCACGTAAAGTAAAAAATTAAGTTGTGCAAAGAATATGAAATTCCCAAGCTGTACAGCAGAAACCTGTCAGGTTCCAAATGGTGTTAAGATGGTCTAGTTTATTTGGCTTTGTCTGTGTGTATATTACTGGAGATAAGAGCAGAGGGTACAGCTGCAGGGAGAACTGAAATCAGACATTGCTTGTTTGATTGGTTTGGTGAGTGTTGGGTCCTCTGTGAACTACTCTAAGTTGGTTATTGCAAGTAACTGCCAGTACTCCTACAAAGACAGCAATAAAAAAAACTAATTTTATTTCTTTGGAATTCTGTTCTCTAAGTGATTAAAAAAACCATTAGTAATTCCTGATCACCTGTTTACCTGTAAAAGCAGATGTGTTTTGTTTAAGCTGAGCAATTATATACTTAATATAATATCTGTAAATAAATAGGCTGTGAATCAGAATTGATCCAATTTGCTGGTTTGAATTGAATATCTAGTTCAATCAGAAAGTGTTCCACCTAGGTCCTGATTCATTAAAGAGCTCGTGTACTTTGGCAGTAAATAGTTTTGCACATTTATGCCTTTGTAGAGTGTTCTCTGAAACTTGAAAAATACGGAACACCTAATTTTATGCAATATTTTCTTTAACCTAGGTTGCTCCTTGTTTAAATGTTTTATCAAGATTGTTGTTCAGCAGTGACCCAGACGTGTTAGCAGATGCTTGCTGGGCCCTCTCCTACCTTTCAGATGGTCCCAATGATAAAATTCAAGCTGTTATTGATTCTGGAGTGTGTCGAAGATTGGTAGAGCTGCTTATGTAAGTATTCTCTTCACCAAATAGATCTCTTACTGTTAATATTAAAATTGAGTTCTGTTTTCTCACCTCAAGTCTTTATTTTTGTGAGAAGCAATGAACGTGAATTCAGCCCAAAAGCTTTTAAGCTGCTCCTAGGTTGCTTGGCTTCTGGGATTATTCCTGAGACTGACAGTGAAAAAAAGTTTTCTTCACAGTATTCCTTTGTATTCTTTAAAATTTAATGCAGGATTTCATATACATATAGGAATAGAAGGGTGAAGACTGAAGACCAAACTTGAATTGGAAATTAATTTCATATCTTATTTTTGTTTTAATGTCACTGCTGTATTTTCCTTTCTAGGAGATATAATTGCAATATAGACAGTTCTTGGACTCAACAAAGTCCAGAGGCAGGCTTGAGCCACTTCTGAACTGTTCCAATATATTTGGTTTATTGTTCATTATTTTCCTTGAAAGGAAGACTAAATACCTGTGTTCACATGAGACTGCAGAGCGGGTCAGGGATAGTAGTTCCCAGCACTGACAGCTCAGCACAGTTCCCTGTGAAAAGCTCATTTGTATAGCTGTCAGAAGAGGTGAGCTTCTCTTCCATAGAAGCTCCAGGACAAGTAATTTCCTTCCCCCACACCTCAGGCAACTGAACATGGACTTGATGTGTACTGGCTTCTAGGATTATTGACCTACAAAAGGGGGGGGTTCACTTAACAAAGGGAGGCTATTAAGTTTTAGTATACACCAAATAACACCCCTTTTGTTTATGTGGATGTGGAATGATGTATGTTCCAGTCTTGTATTTAGTAACCCTTGAGCTTGGTGAAATGGATCTGCTGAGCTGATAGATTGCTCTAAGTTGTGTTGTTCCACAGAGGTGTCCTTTCTTTGAATCAGCAGTGCAGTTGTGGGCTTGCAGTAGTCAAAGTTGGCTAAACAAAGGGGAGGTGTAATAAGTAATGCAGTATTTTCTATAACTAAAAATTTAGCACCTGAAGGAAACCAGAGTTCACTGAAAATGCAAAATTATACTTTAACACTTGGTAATATTAAGTAATTTAATATTTATCTCCAGGCATAATGATTACAAGGTGGTATCCCCTGCATTAAGAGCAGTTGGAAATATTGTTACTGGGGATGATATCCAAACACAGGTAAGATTAGTTGATTAAAAAAAATTATTTGGCAAGACAGAATTTTGTAAAAATTGTGACAAAATACATGTCCAGTACAGATATCTGCATACGTCACTGAAAGAGGCTCTGTAGAAATCTATCGTTAATTTGACAATTTAGGCTGCTATTTTAAACATTAAATTAATGCAAGAATGAACTTTTTTTTTTTTTACAGCATTGTAGATAGTGGATTGCTTTGTTCCTGTATGGTACTTTGACTGTTGCTTCCCATTTTTTTTTCCCCTCTTTACTGGGGGTTCAGTTAGTTATTATGGTTCCCCTTTTTTCAGTCTTTAAAGGCAGTCAGAGTTTTCACTTGTAAGCAATTGTGATACACTATTTGTCTATGTGTTTGTATGCAGTAGTCTTACTGATGTAATTTGTTCTAATGATTTATTTTTTTTAATTTTAGGCAAAGTAATTGAGTTTGAAGCAAGGCAGAAAATATCAAGTCAGGTCATGCTTTAAAAAGAATGGTGTCCAAGATGCTGACAGAATTAGTGTAAAAGCAAAATAAGGAAAAAAGTTAATTACATAAGTTGTGAGCAAAATCCTCTCTTCTAGAGTTAAGAAATTACACAGAAAACCTTTGTCTCTTAAAAAGAAAAAACCACCAACAAATAACTACAAATTACTAGTACACTTCTCAGTTATTTTGAGTTACTCGTATTTTAGCCTTAAGCAGCCTTATTAAGTCTTTTGATCTGAATTTGACAGAAAGCAGATTCTTTGAAATTGCTGGATTGTCAGTTCACACACTTGAGCATTGAACACGTAAATTTTGCAGGATGTTGTCTATCATACTTTGTATAATATAAACATGTTGCAAAATCTTTTGAAGTCATCCCTAAAATACTTTTTTTTTAATATATATGTATATTGTGCAACCCAATTTTCAATTCTCAAATTATTTTAGGTGATTCTAAACTGCTCTGCATTACCCTGTCTCTTGCACTTGCTTAGTAGTCCCAAGGAATCCATCAGGAAAGAAGCGTGCTGGACCGTTTCTAATATAACTGCAGGAAACAGAGCTCAGATTCAGGTAAAGCATGTGAATGTGTTACTTGGTTGGTTTTGTTTGCATTTTACTACTTTGCCTGTTTTCCTTCACGAGGACAGTTATGTAGATACTGCATTGACTCCACATTATTTTAGTTGTGTCTATAATTTTACCTAACTTAAATATTTTCTTCTAAATTTTGAAATACTATTTTAAAGAAAAATAGCTGTCATGATTTGTACTAGTGAAGCTGGTAAATTTCTCTCAAAGGGATTTGACTTATGCTTATAGAACAAATGAAAAGATACTTCTCTTAGATCTGATATGAAGAGTTATATTTTTCCTTGTGGGAGCATGATCTACTGCTACATTCTCTATAGTTTTATTCTGCATTGTAATATATGTATTAAAGTAATAAAAAATATTTTTAAAAAGTTGAAACAAAACATCTTGCATAAATTTGTCCAGTGAAAAGTGGGCCGATTTGGAATGTTGATCTTTTTTTTTGATAACAAACCTGTGTGATTTTATCAATGCTGAGTTGTATTTTTGTGGAAATTACTAAAATCCTGACTATTGTTCCAGGTGTCTGGAGCTACCTAAAAAAAGGTTCTAATGGATACAAATGGGAATTCTGGATCAGGGGACATATTTCAATATGATTTTTTTTCTCTTCTACATCAATCAGAGATGAAAATGTTACTTCTTGATGTAACTTAAAATATGTAATGAAGTCTCTGATTACAGACATAGTCTCTCTATGGAGACCTCAAAACTAAAATGAAAGTTTGTTCCAAGGCTTGATCTTCAGTTCAAAAACCGAGGATGTGCTTTATGATTTTTAAGTGAGCCAGTCCAGTAAGCAGTGTCCTGTCCACCAGAAACAGAGAAATGGAAAAAGAACATATTGTGATGGCTGCTGCAGTGCAATGTCAGAATAGTTCTGAATTTCAGTTTAGCATTTCTAGTTTGTATGGCACCTTCTAACAAAATATTCTTTGCTTTTTTATCAGCAGCCATCACTAACTCTTGTACTTAAGGTTATTAGTGTTTTGAAATCTCTATTAATTATCATAAAATACTGCAATTTCATCTCTTAGGCTGTTATAGATGCAAATATTTTTCCAATACTGATTGAAATTCTTCAAAAAGCTGAATTTCGCACCAGAAAAGAAGCAGCGTGGGCCATAACTAATGCAACATCAGGAGGAACCCCTGAACAGATCAGGTAAGTTTGTGCATGTTACTATTTTCTCTGCCTAAGTATCTTCTCTAGGGCATTTGGATTTCTGGATTTGAATCTTGACAATCATAGCAAGAAAACCATAGCCTCAATTCTTGAAGCTGTGCAGGGACTAAACATAGAAATTCAGAAAAATTAGAGAAATACATGCAGCAGACTTAATAAATTGACCAATACTGCTTTGTGTCAGTGGTATTACACCTAAGGCTTTCACAGGGTTATCTTCCAGAGCTGATATTACATTACCAAGCACAACTGGAACAGTTTATGAACAGTTTCAGTGTTTGGAAATGGAAAACTTTGGGTGGGTCATTTAGAAAACTTGTGCAGTGGGATTGTGTATTTGTGGAGAGACTTCAGGAATTTTAATGGCTTCTTCATGTATTTTAAACTCACTATAAGTATTATTTTAAAGCAGATATCTAAACTCCTTCTTCAGAACTGAGTTTGGTTAAAATTTTACTGTCAGTAGGTATTATATGCTGCAAAAATAGGACTTGAATTGCCGGAATAAAGAACTCTGGTTTTTCTGAATACTGTCAGCATAATCATCACTTATAAATCAACTTATCAATTACTGATTCAAAATTACTGTATTATTTGGAAACCAGAACTGAAAGTGGTGTGATAACTCTTCCAGCATATTTGGGAGATCTGTTGCAGTAAGTGCATGTTCATTTGTTTAAAATGTAAATAAACCACTAAGTGTTATCAGAGGTAAGGAAAGCGTGTTGGTATTTTTTGTTTATTTTTTAATTTGATCACTTCTATAATCTTAATATTTAGCATTTAAAAAATTTTAATTCAGGATCTTCAAACATTTACTGTTCTACACATAGTAAATGTGCATGAAATACCATAACAATAGTTTCTCATCAAAAATAGTTATATTATCAGTGTTGTGAGTTTTTAGCCCTTCTAATGTCCTCAAGGTATTACTGTCTAACTGCAGGAAATTTAAAACTACTAAATAAACTATATTTGGGCAAACTTGCTGTCTTCATTTTACTTACACACTGGAAACAGGGACACAGGTTATGACTTCCTGAAATTTATACACAATTCTGTTCAAAATTGGAAAAGGGAATGAGATACTCAGAATCCCACTATTTTTTCTTTATAATTATGTCCTTCCCTTTATTGTAAGTGATGCTGATGGACTTCTAGTGTGGACTGTGTTAGCACAGAGCACTGTCCAATGTTCTTATGTGTATCTAAGATGTTTACTTGATATTTTTACTACTACAAAATTTTGACTACCTGAGAAAAGAACTTTCAGCTAAAACTTTTATATTCAGTTAAACCCATCTGAAGATCATAAGTGAAAGGAAGTTGAAAAGGCTGCGGATTCCACACTCCAGTTAGGAATACACACGTTAAATTTTCTTATTAAGATAAATTGTAATATTTATTCCATTTCAGGCTAAATTTATCTTTGTGTTGTTGCATGTTTTAGAAATTTTTTTGTTTCAACCACTTTTTATAGCAAAAGTAAGTACCAATAGTAGTAGACTGGCATGTCAGAATAAACGTGCTGGATTATCAGTTCTTCTTTCCCTTTCCCTCTGTTTTTCTTCTGTTACAAAGGTATTTGGTAGCACTAGGTTGTACCAAGCCTCTTTGTGACCTCCTCACCGTGATGGATTCAAAAATAGTACAGGTGGCTTTAAATGGACTTGAAAACATTCTGCGTCTTGGAGAACAGGAGTCTAAACAAAATGGAATGGGCATTAATCCTTATTGTGCCCTTATAGAGGAAGCATATGGTAAGAAAATACTTCTTTTAAAACTACATACCTGAACTTCTTTATTCCAGAGTGTAAAAACAAAACCATTGTGAGTAATTTTGAAATTTGTAGGTAAGTTTATTACAAGAATTAGTTCAAGCATAAGCAGACATAAGATATCATAAATGAAATAATGTAACATGGTGGGAAAAGTGGTTAAATACAGAAAACATCTGGGTGTTTTATCTGTGGTCAGTTTATGAAATGTCCCCCTAGAGAAACATTCTCAGAAGTATTTTAACACAGGTGTCCTAGTCTATTGGAGTCATTCTTTGCATAAGTTTATCGGCCATTCCTAAATATAATTTTTATAACTTTAATACTGATGCCTTAAGGTCCTTTTAGTTTTTTTATTTTTCTAATTTTTATAAGTTTTATAAGTAGTTATATAGCAGAAGTAGATTTTAAAAAAGAGCAACATGTATTCCTTTACCCTTACCCCTTACCCTAAGCGTAGTAACTACACACATTCCCCAACCCTATTACCCCATTCCATGCTCCCCATATCAGTTATCCCTTGAATTCCATTAGAAAATGTTCAGTCTCTTGTCAAGGTAGGCCTATTCTGTTTAGGCGTCAATACATAGTCCTGACTAGTACAGTTTCATTACCAACAGGGGTGCAAGATCAGGGTTTGTTTTACTGATTCCCAAAGTTGGATCACTTTTTAGCATAGTAAATATCAGTAACAGCAAAATCAACTTCAGACCATAAAACTGAGCAAGTTTTTCCTTGTGATAGTATTTTATTATTATTATTATTATAAAAGTTATTGAATTGAACCATGTTTTAAAGGCAGACTATCAAAACTAATTTATGGAATTCCAAGACTGGAGGTTTTGATTTAACAAAATCAGTGTTAAAATTGACTTATAATGACATTGGCATTATTTATGGAGAGTTATCTTTTTTGTAGCTCTGACCCAACAAAACTGGCAGACATTTGTATTTCAGAAACTGCTAGTAACAGTTCTGGTTGATCACATTATATCTGATTAGATGGTACTGACTTTTCTGTAAAGCAGTCTTTGAATCTGAATTGCCTGTTACAGAGTTTTATTTCTAAAATCAAGTGCATAGTTGAAGAACTTTGCAATTTAATGTTTAAGAGGAATAAGTACTGAATAGTATATTGGAATTTGTTCTGTTCCAGATTTTGAGTCCATTCATAATTTTAACTGTTGAATATCTAGGTTCTCTTTTTTCCCTTACCACTTAGGCGTAGGCTGCTGAAGCTGCAGAGTATAAGTTCAAGAAGGGAAAACAGTTTATTATATCACCCTCACTGCTTTAGCCTCTTAACTTAGGCCTTTATCTTGGCCTTAATCCAACTTAAGTGAAAACTGAATTATTTAAAATAGCTAACCAGCAATTTTGTATCAACCTAACTGACGGCCAAAGATTTAATTCAGCCAACAGAGGAGAGGTTACGTCCTCTAGCTTGCATATGATAAGCCTTTGGAAAGATAATATCTTCAAATCTCCCAGTTACATTTGAAAAAAGGTACCAGACTGTGCCAGTGACGACTACATGATTGGAGATAGAATTTAGAGTTGGGGAAGACTGAAAGAGTAAAAGAAAAGAAACTGGCATATGAGAAATTGTTATAGCAAACAGTTTTATGCTATCTTAATTCTATACAGATTCAATTTCTTTATAGGCATGACATGTTTCTTTGGAGATACTACAGCCTGCTCCCCAGTTTAACCCATATGCTTTTAGCATAGTTTTAAAATTGATTTGGACAGCAGAAACTGAAGTAGAAATACATGGGTTAGGAAATTAACAATCAATGATACTGAATTAATTGAGGTGATTTGGGATTGCATTTTTTTATTTAAGAAGTACCATGCTGTAAGCTGTTTCTCTTTGAATTCATCGTTCATTTAAGCTACTCGATTTTTGAAAATGTTTTATTTTGAATTTAGGACTTGATAAAATTGAATTTCTTCAGAGGCATGAAAACCAAGAGATCTACCAAAAGGCTTTCGAACTTATAGAACATTATTTTGGTGTTGAAGAAGAGGACTCTAGTATTGCACCTCAGGTGGATGAAAGTCAGCAGCAGTTTGTGTTTCAACAGCAGGAGGCTCCGATGGAGGGTTTCCAGCTCTAAACTACTGAAGTGAATACAAGCATAAAATTTAAACACTTGTACGGTTTGGGTTTTGGTTGGTTTGGGTTTTTTTTCTCAGAGGTCTTTTCTTCCTGGCCAAAGTTAGAGGAAAAGCTGAATATGTTTCGCAGAAATAGATGAAGAAGCAGCTCATGCACTTTCATATATTGTGTTAGAGACAACTGTTCTCTGTTTTGTATTTGTGTTTTTCATTATCTCCTATGTACAGAAAACAACTGTGAGTAATCATGTCTAAAAGCATTAAATGTGATTTAACAAGAACTGTTAAGCTAAGACTTGGTAGAATTTTAGGTAGTGGTTCTGAATTTTTCATATAGTCTCAAACTTCATATCAGCAATACAGTTACTGACAGTTGCATTTTTGGCAGTAAGTTTGACTTGCCCAGTCTCTATCAAATCTACCTCTTGTATTGAAGCAGAAACATTGCTTCAAAACCAAGGCATGAAATAAAGAAGAGCTTGTAAGAAGCTGAATTGGAATGTGAAAAATATTTATTTAAATTGTGAAACTTTTATGCATTACTTACTTTACAACACACTGTTGAAGTTTATTTATAAAATGTATTTAAAGACATAATAGATATACGTATATAATGCTAATTACCTGATATAATACTGAATATATGAAAAAGTTTTTTCTGAATTATGTGGGAAGAAGACTATTTCAGAAGTTTTCAAATTGGAATCAGCAGAGAGCTTGCTGGTCATTTGATGTTGGCTCTGTAATGAAAGCTGCTAAATGACATTACAAGTCAGCCACAACTGCAGTACTTTGCAGTGGAAGCAGTTGCTGTAGTTACCACAAGAATGCTGCAATTATGAATGACAGAGATGGTGATTTGCACAAGTCACCAAGCAGATGGTTTACAGCTGTCTTCTGTCAGAATGTGGTAACACCACTTTAGTTTGAGAAACATTGTTTGCCTTTCTAGTACAGTAGCTTCTTAAAAGTTTAGACAGTAGGTGTTGTTTTTTGACCAAATATGCTACCGCCACTTGAATTGTTCCTTAAGTTAACGAATTCAGTTTTCTTTTGCTAAGACAATAGAAATACTGCAGTGAAGAATGAATAGTGAATCACTCCTTTCCAATTGAAGGAAAACTTTGTTGTACTGTAAATAGCATTAAGTATGTGGACACCAAAACTAACTAGAAGTTATTGTCATCTAAATATTTAGGCTCTACAATATACCATGTTTGCTGTTAAACACTAAAAGAAATAGAATTCTGATATTTTATGTTAACAGTTTTGAATACAGAAAAATGTATACTCTGCTTCAACTTGCATATAAGTAGTGTTTCTGGTGTATTAGTAGTATATATTGTTTGGAGAAATTAATACTTTGAGTTATCTCTGAAGTATTGCTATTTTTTGTTACCTGTAATTAATGTATTAACATCAAACTCCTGGGTTAAGTGAAATCCTTGACATATGAGAGCATTTCATGCTTCATAAAAAGCTGCAGTTTAAACTTCAAATCACTCACCCATGGCACTGTGCTTATCACTAAACAATATTTTAATGCACTGAAAAAATACAGGTTAAAGGTGGTATCATTTACAGTACCATTTTATATTTAGAATTTTTTTTACATGCAAGTTAAGATTCTAAGATGTTTCACTTTGCTGTTACAGCAATATATTCTATATTGTAATTGAATGTGGGACTTAAAGTGGATTTTCTAAGATTAATGGTCAGTTTTGACTAAGATGTAACTGGGAGGGAAGAAACCTCCCTTTGAAGTCTTTTTAGTGGAAGATAGAAGTATAAGAACTGTATATAGGAGTGCTGTTACTTTATGAACTCTGAATAATGAGATATTTTAGCAAATGACACTTTAAACCTAGATTTGTACAGCATACAACAGTTTTGAGTAGTGTGATAATATTGAGTACAGCTGCCAAATTTTCGTATAATGTTAGGTGATTGTACTTATGCCCTTTTTACTCTCATAGTTTTAGGTTTTCATACACCAACCTTCCTTCATTCACATGCTCCCCCCTTCATCCCCCATCTATCAAAGTACAGGGTAACAATCATGGAAATCTACCAAGATTAGTAGCAAATGCTGAATTTCAATATTGTTCTAATGTAAGAAAATTATTCAGGTAACAGGGTATTTCTTTGTTTCTAACAACCTTGTTTTGATCACAACCAGCTGTGCCTGCTTTTTATTTGAAGAACCCTGTAAAAAGCCTCTCTTATAAGCCTCTCTTATTTAAACCAAATCTGAGCTCTGAAAGTCTTGGTTGAAAGACTTGAAAAAATGAAGAAAAGGGGGGACATTTAAAGTATTCTATTTGTTTCGAAGGAATGTCTTCAGTTGTGTGAATATATTATTCTATATGTGTGAACAGTTAGTGACTGCACTTTACACATTTAGATAAACTGTATTTCATACCTCTGATACATTTAAATGGAACAGTTTAAAAGGGAACTAAAATCGGTGAACTTTGGATAATGAAAGTCATTATTTAAACTCAACATCTGGTTTACCCTAAAATTGTTAAAAAATAATGCTGAAAATCCTTTAAAGGATAAATATACAGGATGACCTCTCCTATCTTATCACTGGGTTTACTTCATACTTTGTTAAAAGCAGATAAATGAACAATATAAAATCAGAGATTATGACTTAAAGTCAACTCTGTTTTACTCATTTGCAGGATTGTGATGATGTTGCCTAAACAGATGAAACCGATATAGAGAGAAAAACAAAATAAAATTGTGATATGAAAGTGTCTTAAAGTTTGCTATCTAATACAGAATCTGAAGTCCCCCATCACTTACAAAGTCTATTTAAAAATAAAGGGTTTTGGTTTTATTAAAAGGGTACCATTTGTTCCGTTTAAATGTGAATACTAGCTAGCTAATCTATGCAACTATGCAGAGCATAAGATTTTTTTATTAGTTCCCTTCTCTTGTTACACTGAATTGTATCTAATTTTTTCATCATTGCACTTTTGTCCAAGGACTGGTTCATACAGCTTTTTAATTTTCTAGTATTTGCTTTGAACACTGTAGCTAGCAGCAATCAGAAAATAGTGGTAATGTTGGCACAGAAATGTTAGCTGTAGAACAAATTTGCAACTGGAAACTATTTATTGTTGGACCTGTCTTTAAGAAAATAGTAAAGATGCACTATTGTCTTTCCTCTGTGGTTAATTCTTGGTTGGTTTAAATTTATTAAATTGTACAACTGAAGATTTTTGTAATAAGTGTGAAAATGGATATGTGAACTTGAACTGTGACCTTAAGAGTTCTCTGAAATCTGGAATGAGAAATTTCCGCAACTTATGACACAATGTCTTCATATAATGTGTGGAAACTACACTACCTATATTAACTTCAGATAGTAATAGTGCATCTTTAAATCCAGGCCAAAGGCCCATTACCGTAACAGAACACATATGAGTAGTATGCAATATTATGGAATGTTAAATCTCAAAATACCGTACAGAAACCAATAAAACCTATTTTACAGATGTTTATTGTATTTATTTAGTGGTTCAATAAGTGTGGCTTCTTAAACTAGGAAATGCAAATACTGTTTTGAATACAGCATTGATGCAAATGAGTTCAAACTGTCTGATTTGTGTGCTGAAAAACTAGGCACTGTCCCAGACAGAAAACTTCGTGGGTTTAAGTATTTTGTCATTATCTAACTAAAGATGCCTGATATTCCTACAAAACTACCTCATCTCCTTTAAAATGAATATGCTTTTAAGCATATGCAAAACATTCTAACTAACTTTAACTATATGCAACACGTACACCAAATATCTCCCTAATAAAAGAGACCCTCCCTTTCTTTTTGTGATGCTGTAACTGCCCTTATTGGCTCCAGTGTGTGCATACTATTGTCCATGTATGGGTGAAACTCGCTAATTGCTCTCAGCAACAGTTAATTTTGCTCCTGGAAGGGCATTTGGCATTTCATATGAAGTTACTTTGCTTTTGACTCCGCGGCTAGCGCAGCCTCCTTCCGCCACTTGGCCTTCTTTGCCAAGTTCCAGCTTGTTAAGGACTCGTGACGTGCAGCAGCCTGTGGAGGTAAAACATCTGAAGAGTAGTGTGGTAGGAGTAACAATGCACCCACGGGAAAGCTACCCAACCTCAGGAACGGACAGCAACTACTTACATACTGGGAGCTGGCAGAGACCAGGTCAGCTAAAACTTGGGTAGCTGTAAGCTGCTGCTCCTGGTTTAGGTTAGTCTACTTTTCACAGAATTCCATAATTTGAAAGTATGCTACATGGCCATACTCACCTTTTTAGCTGAAGCAATCACTGCAAAGCAGGCAACAATTGAGAGTCCAATCATGATGTAACAAGCTTTCACTCGAGCTTTGTTTCTTGCCTTGTCTAGCATCTCTGGCCTGCAATTAAAGTTGTTGAATTGAATCATTACAAAGCAGTAAAGTATCTGTTCTTCAAAGCATCACACACATAACATCACAACTGAAAAATAGAAGTATAATTACCTTCTGAAACAAGCATCTTCAGCTTGCTGTGGTTGGTTATACACCGCTCATTTTCTGACCCTAATCCATTTCCCATGGAAAAGCAACATTTAATGGATTTAGGCTGGTTATTTATTTATTTTTAAGCTGAAAAAATTGCTCAGGCAATAAATATTTGCATTTAAATGAATACACCAGAAATCGTACCTTAAGCTCTGTTTAAACATAGTGAAAATTAAGGGGGTTAATCTGTTTTAAATAGATGCAGAAATAAATGTGCTGTCAACCTGATGGGATGAAAGCAAGTTCCTTTTATTCAAAATTCACTTTAGAAATCAATTACTGTCATATCTAAGCTGTCTAGGTGGTGTCCTGTGGGCTAAGGACATTAAATACATGGATTGGATTAAAGCAGAGTTTGTAATGCTGAGTTAGAGGTTTTAGTTCTTTATTAAAGCAGCAGCCTTGTAGAAAGTGGGCAGCTGATGTCAGCTATGTCAGCCACATCACTATCACAGAAATGTACACTTAAACAAGAACAAACTACATGATTATTTTTGCTGGTCATCAAAGGCAGAAGTAGTGAGAACTTCTGCCCTCTGTTTGGCAGTAGTTGCTGCAAGAGAGATGTACAACCCAGCAACCTGCATTGGTGCAGCTCCCATTTCCACCCTCCTCTGCTCTGAGAAGGCTGCTCCGAACCAGCAGTGCAGGAAATCATGAAAATTGTCCCAAAACTTTCAACTCAGTCTTTTTCCAAGTCAGACATGTACAGTTGCATGGGAGTAGAGTTTTTAAGGTGTTCATAATAATGCTGGCTGTGCGCCATTTTCCTTTCATAAATCATCATGGGTATTCTTTTTATATATATACATATTTGTAAGGGCGTGCGGCGGCGCGGCCCCGGCCAGCCCCGGAACACGTGCGCGTGGCGCGGTCCCAGACGGCCCCGGGCGCTCGGGCCCAGCCCCAGGTGCAGAAAGGAGCGAGAGAGGGGGAGCTTCGCCAGTGCAGACTGTGCCATTGTGGGAGATGAGAGGGGGAGCCCAGAACACACAGAAGAGAAGGACAGCTCTAAACCTGGGCAGATGGAGCTCGATCAGCCCTGTGAGGCCATCCATCTAAGAGAAGGTCACTCTAATTAAACCTACGTCTTGAGGACCTTGCTGCCACCATCCAAGCTCGCTTGGCCCTGGCAGATGAACTTTAGGATTAAAGGGTGGGTTCAGTTCCGGGCATACTGTGTCTCACCTAAAAAATCCATTGCACAGGCTCGAAGGCCTTACCCACATTTGCAAAGCCCTGTATCGACATCTTCTACAAATGCAATCACACAAAGATCAAAAGACAAAGGCACATACACCTGCCTCCAAAGGTGTACCCGAATTAACTCTATCATGCTGGAACATCAGAACCATTCTCGATTCTGCAGATGGCGGACGTCCTGAGCGTCGTTCTGCCCTGATTGCCCATGAACTCTCACGTCTCAACATCGACATTGCTGCTCTCAGCGAAGTTCACCTTCACGAGGAAGGCAGCCTCAGAGAACATGGTACTGGTTACACACTCTTTTGGTCAGGTAAGCCCAGAACCGAAAAGTGTATCTCAGGAGTCAGCTTCATGATCAAAAACTCTATTGTTCCTAAACTCGAAAATCTGCCGACAGGTCACTCTGACTGAATTATCTCCCTACGCCTTCCACTACACAACAAGCAGCACGTTGTCCTCTTTAGTATATATGCTCCAACTCTCCAAGCTGACCCTGCTGAAAAAGATAAATTTTACACCGACCTGCACCGCCTTACCCAGAAGGTTCCTGCAGATGATAAGATCATTATCCTTGGTGATTCCAACGCCAGAGTAGGAAAGAACTTTGAAGCCTGGAAAGGAATATTAGGCAAGCATGGTGTTGGAAACTGCAATGATAATGGTCGACTCCTGCTAGAATTCTGTGCGGAGCAACAGCTCACCATCACTAACACTATCTTTCAGCAGAAAAATAGCCTGAAGACAACATGGATGCATCCCAGATCCAAACATTGGCATCTCATCGATTATGTCTTGGTGTGACGGAGAGACGTCCGCGATGTCCACCACACCCATGTGATGCCCAGTGCAGAATGTCAAACAGACCATCGACTGGTGCGCTGTAAACTTAACCTCAATCTTAAATTCAAACCTAAAAGGGACAGTATCCCAAGGAGGAGACTCCAAGTTAACAATCTCCAGTCAGCCACAGTGAGAAACAAATTCCAGGCTAATCTTCAAAGTAGGCTTGATAACCATTCCACAGATTCTACAGATACCTCTCCTGTAACACTTTGGCACCATATTAAAAATAGCATCCTGCAATCCTCTGAAGAAACCTTAGGGTTCTCCCTCGAGAAGAACAAGGACTGGTTCGATGAAAACAATCAAGAGATCCAGGAATTGTTGAGGAAGAAGAGAACCGCCCACCAAGCACACCTTGCACTGCCATCCTGTCATGTAAGAAAAACAGCCTTTCGCCTTACATGCAGCAAACTCCAACGGAAACTCCATGACATCCAGAACAAGTGGTGGATCAGTCTAGCTGAAAAAAGACAATTATGTGCAGATGCAGGTGAACACAGAGGATTCTATGAAGCCCTGAAAACAACATACGGGCCTACATACCAAGCTCAAAGTCCTCTACTCAGCACTGATGGTCAAATGCTTCTGACAGATAAAACCTCCATTCTGAATTGATGGTCTGAACATTTTCAGACCCTTTTCAGTACCAACTGTGTAGTCCAAGACACAGCCATTCAGTCCATCACACAACAACTGGTGAAGTATGAATTGGATACTGCCCCCACTTTAGGAGAAACCCTTAAGGCCATTCAGCAGGTGAAAATCGGCAAGGCAGCTGGGGTTGACGGAATTCCACCTGAAGTCTGGAAACATGGGGGCCTTGCACTCCATGCTAAATTTCACGAGTTCATACTACGCTGTTGGGAACTAGGCAAACTACCATCAGACCTTCGAGATGCAGTCATCATCACCCTATATAAGAAGAAAGCAATTAAATCAGACTGTTCAAATCACCATGGTATTACTCTGCTCTCCATTGCTGGCAAAATCCTGGCAAGAATACTTTTGAACAAATACCTGCTATAGCAGAAGGAATTCTTCCTGAAAGCCAATGTGGTTTCAGAGCCAACAGGAGTACCACAGACATGATGTTTGTTCTCAGACAACTGCAAGAGACGTGTAGGGAACTGAACAAAGGTCTCTATGTAACCTTTGCTGACCTCACCAAGGCTTTCAATACTGTGAGCAGGAAAGGTCTATGGCAGATTTTGGAACGCTTAGGTTGTCCCCCCAAGTTCCCCAAAATGATCATCTCACTCCATGAGGATCAACAAGGCCAAGTCAGATATGGCAATGCACTTTCTGAACCCTTTCTAATAACTAATGGTGTGAAACAAGGCTGCGTTCTTGCACCAACCCTATTCACAATCTTTTCAGCATGATGCTCCAAAGGGCCATGGCAGACCTTGAGGATCAGGACAGTATCTACATTCGATATCCTACTGATGGAAGCCTATTCAACCTAAGGCGACTGAAGGCCCACACTAAGACCTTAAACCATCTTATCTGGGAGCTGCTTTATGCTGATGACGCCGTCCTTGTCACCCACACAGAAGCAGCTCTGCAGCATTTAACATCCTGCTTTGCAGACGCTGCCGAGCTCTTTGGGCTGGAAGTCAGCTTAAAGAAGACAGAAGTTTTCTATCAACCTGCACCTCAGGAAGTCTTCCTTCATCCCCATATCACCATTGGCCAATCAGAGCTCAAATCAGTCCAGCAGTTTAATTACCTAGGCAGCCTCATCTCCTCAGATGGTAAGATTGACGGAGAGATAGACAACAGGTTAGCAAAGGCATACAGTGCCTTCGGAAAGCTTCATAAAAGAGTTTGGTGAAATAAACACTTGAAGAAAAGTACAAAGATCAGTGTTTACAGAGCCATAGTGCTGTCTACTCTCTTATATGGATCTGAATCATGGGTCATCTACCACCACCACCTGTGTCTCCTAGAACGCTTCCATCAACACTGCCTCCGTACAATCCTAAACATCCACTGGTCAGATTATGTGACCAATACATCTGTTCTAGAACAAGCAGCAGTCATAAGTATTGAGGCCATGTTGCTGAGAACACAGCTGCACTGGGCAGGGCACGTCTCAAGGATGAAGGACCATCACCTCCCTAAGATCTTGCTTTATGGTGAACTTGCCACCGGCTGCCGCGCGAGAGGAGCCCCAAAGGGAAGATACAAGGACTCCCTGAAACAACATCTCAGCCTTGGCCATATTGATCAACATAATTGGTCTACTCTGGCCTCCAATCGGGAGGTCTGGAGACACACCATCTATAACGCTGCTGATGCCTTTGAGAAAGCACGCAGGATCACTCTCGAGGAGAAAAGACAATGCAGAAAGAATTGTGCCCTGCAGAATATACTTTCTGCTGTGCCTTTTGCAACCAGATGCCCCTGTCTCGTATTGGCCTTTTTAGCCACCAGCGCGCTTGTGACAAATGTGGGTAGAGCCCTTCCCAAATATTCCCCTCCCAAATTCGCAAAGCCCAGCCATGACATTTGTAAGATAAAGAATATAAATACAAATTGATTTTTTTAAGTAAAGATTGTGTAATGATCTCTTTCCCCAAAGCACCTTTAGCTTTACTTTAAAAGTTAATGTGGTGGGATTGGGCAGAGCCAGAGTTTTTACAGTGGAAGTTTTGCCCATGAAAGCCTGTACCAATGCTGAGGGCTGCAGTGGTTCTCTCTGAGGTTTAGTGCAATGGAATAGGGCAAATCCTATGAGTGGCAATGCCGTACTACCCCCTTCGTTGCCAAGACACACACAAGCACATTATGTTTCTTGCAGATGACTGACAATGCCTACAGTTCTAAGTAACTGCTTCTGGTTTGTACAATGGTAAAAATCATCTTCAAAACAGACCACACATCAGACCTAGCACGTAAAATTATTAATCCAATAATCCATTTGTTGCAACAAAAGCAAAACCATAAATGTTATTAGTGTGGCATGTTAGCCTAATCATATTTCACAATGCACTAATTGAAGCTCTTCTGAAGCAGATTTTCACTTCCTCTGCTTTAAGGAAAACAGACCTTACAATTTTCTTCCCTAATTGCACATTACGGCCTTTACTACTCAATCCTTAATCAAGACTCTGGGTAAATCTGTGCTGAAGTCAGTGACAGCTGTTTTTAGAAAAACCCAAACAAACCATAACAACCTTGACTAAGGATTGCAGATTTGTCCTTTAGTACAAACTATCTTCAGCAGCTAGACTGTGTTCACAGGGAGCAACATCTTGCAATTCTTTTTTCTTTTAAACAACAGTTAAACAGTGTCACAGTTCAGCTTCAATGTATCACTTTTAGCTACTTCTAGTATATACTTGTGATCTTGCAGTTGTAAAAAGACTTTGCTCACCCAGAAAGCACAAGGTGGTAACACGAACTTGCTAGGCCAGCTATGGCACAGAAATGAGTGATTTGTGTGCATGTATGTTTATGGACTGGCAAATGCAATGAGTCTTTATAAACACTTCCTGATGACTTGAATAGCATTTACAGTTTCTGAGACCTGTCTGAACCTTTCTCTAGGGGAAGATGGTGAGACTAACACAGTGCAAGAGAGGTTAGACTGTTCAGAAAGCCACTGTCCAGCTCAGCAAACAACAGCGAAACTGTCAGGAACCAACAGGAGCAGGCAGAGGATGTAACTGTTTTACACAGCTCTGCATGCTGCTTATTCTCAACATGTCACCAAAGACAGGGATGTGCTGTGATGATAAAAAGTAGTGTCCTGGAGAGACGTCTAACATACTAACATCCTAAGAAAAGGCAGCAACTGGCATTAGAGGCATTTCATGTGTTTAGTGGCTGACTCCCTTGGGGGATGCTAACTTCCAGCAAGTCAAAGAACCGTACAGTCAGGTTTGGGTGGGAAGGGACCTTCAAAGATCTTCTAGTCCAGTGGGTCAACAAGAATGGGAGGTTAAGGCTACGTTAAGTACTCAGTTTTCCTTGGTGGGGAATGCTTCTCTTGTAATTTACGTCCATAAGTTTTCCTGAAATTCAATAATAATAATAATGATATTTTTGGATGTAATCATTCAGTAACAGCCAGCTCCCTAACAACTGTTTATGGGAGCTAAAAACAGAAATTATTGTTTACCAATAACATCCTTCTCCAATTGCACATTAGGAATAAGCAAAACAAACAAGCCAGTACATAAATGTAACCAAGGCTGTCTACTCAGATGGATCCAGTTCTCATCCCAGGCTCTGGGGACTCCAGCAAGGAACATTTTCTCATCTTAACCTCTAACCAGGACAGGAAATTCTCTTGCCCTCTAATTTGTTTCCAAGTCTTCAGTGTTGAAAAACCGACTGTTTTAAACTCTGTGGAAAAGCTTTAGATCAGAATCACGCCACTGCTTTCCCTTCAGCTCCATGTTCCCCTTGGACAAGGGCAGCGTACTTACGGGATCCTCAGAGGAATCTCTTCTTCTGTCTTGAAACGACCAGTCCAGATGAGGATTTTTTTGTCAAACTTGGAGGGTTTGTAACTTGCAACCACCTTGTGAGCCTGCTCAGCTTAAAGATTAGGAAAAAACCACTTCGTCAAACCGTGCACTAAGAGTGAATGATGTCTGCTAGTAACGGTGGAAGGGGAAAACCCTGACCGTCCTGGTCATTGGAAGAGCAATCCCAGGTATTAGACCTTCAGGTCTCGCCTACGCAGAGTGACCTCCACGGGGTTTCTGGAGCACCCGCACATGCAATGAGTGTTCCCGCGGGTCTGGTTCGAACCCCCGCCGCCCGCAGGCGTGGGTACCCAAGCCAGCAGGAGAACACTCGGAAGCACCCGAGCTGCCGTGCCACTCGCGGGCCGCACCAGCGGGAAGCTCTGCCCCGCTCAACCCCGGCCCCGAGCCGCCCACACACCTCCCCGTCAGCCCCGGGGCGCTGCTGCGGAGCTGGTCCCCCGCAGCTCCTCTCCCTCCTTACCGCGGGAGGTGCCCGGGCTCCGGGCGGGCTCCCCTCCGGCGGCGGCTCCCCGCGGAGCGGGCGGGCGGAGCGGCGCGGCGGACAGCAGCCGCCCGGGGCGGAGAAGGGCCGGCAGCATGGCCAGGGCGGCGAGGATTAGCGGCACCCTCTGCCACGGCGGGACCCTCTGCCTCGACGGGAGTGGCCCCGGTCCCGATCCCGATCCCGGCCCCGCCCGGCCCCGCCCCGCCCCGCGGACCCTTCCAGCCGCGCCCGGACGCGAAGCAAGGCGGGACTGCCGCCGACACGGCGGGGATCGGTCCTCAGGAGGAGGCATCCTGCTCACCTGCCGCACTCACGGACTGCAACTCCAGTGTGGAAGGTCAGCTTTCAGGTCAAAATTCGGCTAAAGAAACAGCCGCAGTAGTTCACCTTCATGTTAGGACGTGGGCCTGCTGGAGTGAGTCCAGAGAAGGGCCACAAAGATGACCAGAGGGCTGGAGTACCTCTCCCACGAAGACAGGTAGAGAGAGCTGGGGTTGTTCAGCCTGGAGAAGTTCTAAGGAAACCTTAGAGCAGCCTTCCAGTAACTAAAGAGGGCCTACAAGAGAGCTGGAGAGAGGCTTTGTACAAGGGCCTATATCCCTATTGCAAGGCTTTAAGTTGAAACAAAGTAGGTTTAGATTAGGAAGAAATTCTTTCCTGTAAGGCTGGTGAGACTCTGGTGCAGGTTGCCCAGAGAAGTTGTGGATGACCCATCCTTGTCAGGTTGGATGGGGCACTGAGCAACCTGGTCTAGTGGAAGGTGTCTATGCCCATGGCAGGGGAGGGTTGGAACTCTATGATCTTTAAGGTCCCTTCCAATGCAAACCATTCTATGAGTCTATGTTTCAGAGCAAGGTGGATTCAAGTTCTGTAACACAGCTGCCCACATCCATGTTTCTGTCATTTTACTGCTTTCAGAGGGTTCGAACATACTGATTCTCGTCATATACTTTTCCATTTACTTCAATTGAAAACCTTTTTTCTGTTTTCCTTTCATGTCCCAGTCAGATTAAGCCCTTATTAAAAAAAAAACCTAAGGCAAAACAAAAAAACCACAAAAAAATAAATTTCAGTATGAACATATCCTTGAACAAAAAGATTGTCAGCACAGAACACATATTTAGTAAGAAACAGCCCATGTCATCATGATATCAGTGACAGTGTATAAGACAGTGTCTCAACAGAATTGTGTCTGAGGCATCAAACAGTGTGAGATTTTATGTGCATCAACCAAAGCCAGAGTGACTGCTGACGAACAGAGGAAGTCTTGCTCCCCAGGGAGAATCACTGCTCAGTAACAGCTACAGTCCTGTCTCAGCATGACAGCACGAATGAGGAGTATTGAACTGTTTGCAGCCAAAACCTCCAGCTATCTTTTTTTAAGCAGCAGAGCCAGAGGTAAGCATCTTTTTCTGAAAGCAAATTGTTGGGTATAAGAAATCAGAAACTGGTTTTGCCAAAGTGAGTTCTAGCATCCTTTATATTAGAACTTTTTTTAAACTGCCATTTGAACAACATTTCACTCTGGAAAGATATTCAAAAAAGTACTTTCTTTTCAGTAAGTAGTCCCATGCTGATGTTTTCTTATCTGTACAAGTACAGTTTTTATTCCAAAATCATTAAAGTAACAACATATCCTTATTGTTGGTAAAACATCAAAGCCATTCCAATCCATTTAACTCATAACAACTTAAAAAAAAAATAAATTCAGAAATCAATCTTCCCACATTCTATTTCAGAACAAAATTTCTGTTTGCTAATGAGACAGTCTCTAGATGGAAGAATCTAGCTCCCTAAATCAAAGCTCTATGCCAGCTTTCCCATGTCCTTCTAAAAATAACAAATAGGAAGAGATGCACCTCTTTGCACGCTCACATACACTCCCTGAGCAGCTCTGCCCTTTTTCAGAATGTTGTCAAGGAGATGAATACACATTGATAGAAATGACCTAGAGGGTGATACTTTGCCTTCTTCCTGCTCAAAGAGAATGATGTAGGGTTAAGCATGCTCCTTGTCCCTGGAGACACATCTGACAAGGGCAGGAAGAGTCAGCACATCTGGACTGGGCTGCTCAGTGTCATACATTATGAGCAGCATCCCAAACACTGCTATCAGCTGCTACTCGTGATGTTAAACCACACATTTAGAGTCACTGTAGTTTCAGTGGCCATGAGCAGAGCTGCTGGGAGGAAGCCTGGAACGCACATAAGTAATTTTCTGCTCTCGCCAATGAACCGCTCTAAAGAGTCTGGGCAGCTGAAAGGCATTTCCACATCCAGAGCTACTGAAATCTTGAGGGAATTATGCCCTGAAGAAGATGACTTGAATACTGAATGGCCTTCCTAGTCTTCAGTCTCCCTGAAGGTATTGTGCGTTGTGTGATAGTGGGTTCAGAATGCATTATTTAGCATCATTAACAATGAATGAGACCCAAAAAAGCTTAAATAGTGTTTACATCCAGGGCTGCCTCCTGCTGACTTCAACTAACAACATTTTCACATTTGATTTCTCTATGAACAGCAGTGTATTTGGGGACATTTGTTCTCTCTATTGCTCTCAGAGACAGAAAATGTGCTCATGGGATGTTAGTGTTTTGAGAATTAGTTTTAGGATCTTTCCAAAGTAAACAAGGAGAGTGTGCTGTGAGCCAAAAAAAAATGAGCTGACCCCTTTGGCCCCACATGACCTGACCTATGGGCTGTGGCTCTGGGAGCATCATGCTGAGCCTTTGCTATGATTCTGGAAGGTGATTCTGTTCTGTGTTCTGGGGATGAAAATCTGTTTCAGGCTCATTTCATGTCCCCATGAGTGGTAACAGGAATAGTTACATTGGTGGAATACTTACTGCTCTGGGCAGGTGAAAGTGCTCAAATGCTTCTTTAGCATAATGAACTCCTGTTTTAAGCCTTTTCATATCCTCTATAGCACAATCCCTTTACGTTCTACCTACATATGATCAATTGTTTCTTACAGACAAAACATTTAAAAACATGTAACACAGCTTGCTATAGTGTCTCTTTTTTCTACCAAGCCAGGCTAGCAAATCTGTTACATGGTCTTAGCTCCACTGTTGACTGTGCTTTGCACAAGACCCGAGTAGCTGAAGAATTAGATGCAGCAGGTAGGGCTCTTTGAAATTCCGCCATATATGGTGTCTTTCCTTAAAGATACCTCAGTAGAGACCTTCACATTGCTGTCACCAGGCCCTGTTCCTCTAGACACTTTCCTCATTGTCCTGTAGGAGGAATGCCCTACCATACACAACTTTCAACCTAAAGGAAGTTTCTAAGAAGCAGACTGAGATCTACAGTGGAAACACCTTACAGGTGTGTGTATTGCTGTTGTTCAAGGCCAAACAGAAGATCATGTGGAGAGGTGAGGAAATTAAGTAAGCAAACTCAATTTGAAATAACAATATGGCTTTAATCATTCCCTTTCATATAGATTTAAGACATGCTATACTCAAAGCTTTTGGAAACAATAAATACAGGCATGACATTTGAGCCAAATTAACTTTTCTAACCAGCTGATTGCTGACAGTCATGCAATGTAAGCTTTGCTTCTCTCTTTTAGGGACAGACTTCTTGCTGCATTGGCAGTCAAATTTCAGTAATTGTAACCTTATTATACATAAGTTCATATCCAGAAAAGTATTTGCAACAACTGATGTATGAACAGTATTCATCATATAAATATATATGCATAAAACTTCATTCCTCCAATCAGCAACAGAATGTTTGCAGTTACACAAGTCTGAAGGAAAATTGCACTCTTGTCATTCAAATTACTTTAAAATGTCTTCATAGATACACAGTACATACTTAGTCTACACGTCATAATTTCATCGCCCATGTCCATTTTTGAAATGTGATTTCTTTTTTATTTTTAACAAAATATGAATAGAAAAATATGGATAAGGGTTACAACATATAAATAAAAATTTTATAAAAATAGATATAAATTACATAACCATAGTACAACATGCCTCCATAACACAAAATCTACTGCTTTTATTTTGCTCTTCTACAACATCCAGTTATTCTAAATCAAAACAGAAGCATGGGCAAAACCCAAGGAATTTAGTATTATTTCACAGTAACATCTCACAGAAGTTAAAATATGTTACAGGCTTCCAGAATATGGAAAAGTATTTTTCCTGGTCCCGGACTGACAGTGTAGCTCTGCTGTTTAGAATCTGAAAAAGCTCTGTGGTACCATTACCCTGACAGAAGAGTTCCTCCTTCTCTGAATTTGCCTTTTGTCTCTCATGCAGAAGGCACAGCACAGCTGTGCTCATGTTGCTACAGAGCAGAGACTCATCCAATGCAGATCATGCCAGTTCAATCTTGTGCTATTTCTATGTACTGTAATGGTGCATTGGCATGTTCTTATTGAAAATCAGATTTTTTTAACTCGTATACAACCCCCCAAAATTCCCAGGATGTACTCATGCTGATACTGGTAATTACACTATTTATCCTAATGAGAGGAATCAATAAGTGGTTTTA
Organism: Pseudopipra pipra; assembly: GCF_036250125.1. Lineage (NCBI taxonomy): Eukaryota > Metazoa > Chordata > Aves > Passeriformes > Pipridae > Pseudopipra > Pseudopipra pipra. The sequence continues at coordinate 66,968,095 of NC_087551.1, read as the reverse complement.
AGTTTTGACATTACACATTGTCCTTACACTCTCAACTAAGAGGACTTCTGGGGACAAACACAGTAGTCTCCCTTTTCATGCATCAGAGGAGGTGCACGAGATGAATCAGCGTATTTCCTCTGAGTATGGAGAAAAAACGTAGATGAACATATGTATAACTACAGAGCTCCTGAGAAATTCTTTAATTCTTTTATAGACCTGTCTCTAGTTCATTACCATCCTGATAAATACAAGGAACTTTAAAGGTTACTGCAGCACTCATCTGGAATAAGGTGTGCAATTCTGGGGAGGAAAAAAAAGAGATTCACTGATACCAGGTGAAAAAGGTTACATTTGGAAGTTCAGAAGAATGGAAAGCCTATCTTAAAAGTGGAGACTAAAGGACTCGACTTGTTTAGCCTAGCAAACAAAGGCTGGGACAAGGTTCTCTTTGATCTGTGAAATGGGGCCAGATGAGAAGAATAGCTCCTTAAAGAATTGTGTATCAGAGGCAAAAGAAGTGGAGTAAACTCATGTGGTCCCACCTATGTGACTGTAAGAAATAATATTTTTGTGATTCTTCTGTCTCACTTGAGGAAGGGAGGTTGCACAGTTCCCACAGGTCCCTGCAGGAGCAAGGACTGGACTCTCAGGGCCAGGAAAGCCTTTCAGATCTGGTAATGGATAACTGCTTAAGTACAGGAGAACAAGAGTTTTCACATGTCCTGCTCTCCTCGGGGATGCTAAAAGGAAAAAGATCTGAGAGATAAATAGCTCTCTAAGATGGCTTTTTATCTTCCAGTACTTGACCACTGGCCAGTCATATGCTGGAGACTCTTTTCCTGGCAGCATTTTTAGGAAGAACCTTGCCTGTTATTAGTGGCTGCCCTGGCACTTGGAACTGGCAGTTTCCATTTTTGTCAGTTTTACACGAGTCTGAGATAGGAGCTCGGAAGCTGGAAGACTTTGAATCCAAAGAAACCTGACTAACAGTAACGCTACCTGCACTTTTAGAGGAATACGTGTAAACCATTTTGAGAAAGGCAGATTTTGTGTTTGTTTCTTGCTTGTAAATGATGATATAGCACTTTGGAAGAAAAGTGCAGCAGAGGATTCCGTAATTGGATATTAAAACAACGATGATTTCCACTGCTGGCAAGTATTTGCCAAATGTAGTTGCATAGACAGGGATAAATACAATCCATGCTATGAAGTAAATTAGCATGCCAAAAGTGATGAATTTAGCTTCATTGTAGTTCTCTGGCAATTTCCTACCTTTAAAGGCAAATATGAAGCAAATAAAGGCTAGAGCGGCGATGTAGCCCAGCATAATCCCAAAAGCTACAATAGACCCCTCATTGCACTCCAGAATTATTGCTCTTGGGATTGAGAAATTTTGGGTTACAAAAGGTGTCCTAAATATTAGCCAGAAGGTACAAATGATAACTTGAATTCCAGTGCAGGTGGCCACAGTGGGAATAGGTTTATACATACATTTCAGGAAATTCTGAATCTTGGGATCAAAGCTGAAGGCTAGTAAAATTTTTAGTGACTTCATTAAAATACATGAAATGCAGAGTGTAAAACTTATGCCAAAGAGTGCTTGCCTAGTTTTACATTTGAATTCTGTGGGTACATCTATGAAGAAGATGGTGCTCAAAAAAATTAAGAAGTGACTGAAGAGAATAATATAGCAGACAGTCAGACCACCAGATGCCTTTACAACTGGTGTGTTCAAGTTTTTAGTAAATATTACACAAATTGACAGAACTAACACAACTCCGAAAGCAGACAGAAGGAGGAGGAAAACAGCAAACCAGTCAGTCCAGGTGAGGAAATAGATTGTCTTTTTGTAGCATGTGGTACTGTTGATGGGAGCCCAGTAGGTTTTGTTGTTACATCGGTAGCAGTAATCCATATCTGGAAGCAGAAAAAAAGGAAGATAATTTAAGAACCCAAAGTAAATAAACTGCGAAGTGTTTTATCGGCCTTGAGATACAGGAGCAGCGCGGGAAGGGCTGCTAAGAGGAAAAGACGTGTCTGACTGCATCTGACTGCTGCTGTCGCCGTCCAGGTGGAGGAGCTGCAGGGCTGCGGTGGCTGCGGTGGCACTGACAGAACTGCCTGCCAACTGGGAGCAAGGGTTTCCTGCAGCCAGGGACAGGGAGAGGACAGGGAGAATGACCAGGGTTCTAAAATTGTCTTGGTCATCACTGACTAGCTATATGTGACCTGGCCAGAGCTCTGGACAGGCAAACTTTTACTAAAACCTGAACAATAAATAATCAATTGTCTTGCAAAAAATTTGAACTATTTTTCTTTTAATTGTCTATTTTGACAAGAAAACACCCCAACATGCTCATTACAGATAGCTTTTGAAATACAATAACAAGAAGAAACATTGCTTTAGTTTATGATTTGAAAGGTGCTTTTGCTTTGAAATTCTTGTCCTCTGATATGGAGACATTTCACAGCTAATTGGATAAGAAGGTAAAATTTAATTTCGTTCTGCTCTCAGGATATTAAAAGTACAAAGTACCACAGTTTTCTTAATTCCATCTCTCTCCTCCATATTTAATTTTCTCCTTTAAAAATTTTTGCTTAAACCTATAAATGAACCACTGGTAAAGTACACATCAGATTTGATACTAGAAAATATTACTGTACAATTCTGGTCAGCAAAATACATAACACTTGAACTTCATAGATGCATAGGCTCATAGAAGAGTTTGGGTTGGAAGGGACCTTAAAAGACCATCTAGTTACAACATCCCCTGCCAGAGTCAGGGACACCTTCTACTACATCAGGTAGCTCCATCCAACCTGCCCTTGAACACTTCCAAAGAGGGGTCATCCACAACAACTTCTCTGGGCTACCTGTTCCAGTGCCTCACCACCCTCACAGTAAAGAAATTCTTCCTTATTGGACTGGAAAGACAGGGAGGCAAGACTCTATTTTAATGAGAGTCAGTCTCACTGATAAATCAGCCAGAATTTCCATCCTAGCAAAGGATAATGCTAGTTAGCTGGCCAATCTAACTGCTTTAAGTTTGGTCTCCTAAGAAGCATTTATAGCAAGTTTTATGGGAAACTGATGATAAACAAATATTTAAATCCCCTTCCAAAGTTAAACCCAAGGTTGTCAAGGCACATTATATACAAACAGAACAATTGTACTGATGTCTAAATAAACTTTTATTTGGATCACAATTCTTTACCTGTTTGATTGCTGTAATGGTTTTCTGGGCAGTAAACACACTCATAGCAGCATGTATGTGGACTTTCTGTAACCTTTTTCACCTGGCCTGGCCTGCAGTGCTGGGAACATGTTGACTGAACTTTCTGCAGTGTGCAAAGAATAAAAAACAAACAAACAAAATCTCTAAAAAAACATTAATATAAACCTCCAGTAATGCTGCAATTTGTACTGTTGTTTGTTTTGGGGTTTTTTTGGCATCATCCATATTTTAAGGGAATCTGAAAGTTACGTTGAACATTTGCTTGCACCACAAAGAGGGGCAAGATTTGAGGTTTTTTTCTGTCCTCAACTGAGTTCACATGCTGAGACTAGAATTCAACCCACTTGGTAAAGCAGTCTCTCCTTGTCCAATTAGTGGGGAGCTGCATCATGAACTCAGACCTCCAGCCATGCACAGATAACAGATTATCCAGTTGGAACTGTCCAGGACCACACACTAGTTCTGTGTACACCAGTGCTGGGGCTACATATGGCACCACCTACTCATGTAGCCATAATGACCCCAGCTCTAACAGGATCAAATAAACAACAAAGCATCTTCTTTTCTTTTTAAACAATAAACTCAACAGATATGAGTCTTCATGTGAAAAAAGGGAAAAAAAATTGTGGTTAATTAGAGAGGGGATTTTTTTGTACACAGTCACTTCTTATTTTAAGATCCCTTTTCAAGATTCTTGAGTGGCATCCCTAGGACAGACATAACTTCTCATCTTAGGAAGCCTTCTAGAGAAATAAATAAATAAATTTCTAGAGAAATAAAATTCTAGAGAAATAAATAAATTTTAAATTGATGCTCACAGGCTAATATGCATCTCAGGAAGCATGAAAGTGATCAAATATACTCCAAAAGGATTCTTCACTCTTAAAGGAGAACATTAAACTACAAGAGAGATTTCTGGCTGACACATCCAGTTGAAAATGCCAGAGGGAGAAGAAATCATATGAATCAAATTTCACGTTATGTCAATAAATTAAAAATTACCTTTAAATCTAGAAAATCTTTTTTTTTCTCTTCATCCTCAAAGATAAAGTCACCTTTCTCTGCATCATATTCTGCCACAGTGGTGATTTCCATGTGGCCATCAATTTCTTTCCAAAGAAGTACATCATAACTGCTGCTCATATCTCCATTGGAGTCAAACTTGACTTCTTTATCATCATCAATGAATACAACTTTTTTAAGTTCTTCAAGGAGCTGCACATAAGTATAAGAAATGATAACATACATCAGTATCATGTCAGTGTGACAAACTGAGTAATTTAACATTTGTATGGTAAAATCAAGTTAAAAAGAAATGCTTTTAGGACTAAGAAAAGTATTAAAATCTAAATTCATCTTTATAGCTGTTTACAGAATTACATATACAGGCAATCCTGTTGACCTTAAAAAATCTATTAATAAAAAATTAATAATTTCCTAACTCTATGCAGTGTGCACAAATACTCAGATTAGTATTCTTTTGCAGCCATGGAAATTTTGGTATAATGTTAGGAGAAAAAATATTTTTGCTTGCAAGAGCTAATGGTCCTTTGACACTCCCCTTTTTGTAAGGAACAAGGGTGAGTGGTACTCCTGCTATCACTTTACTGTCATCAGAGGCAATCTGGACAACACTTTCTTCCAGAGTAAATTCCCCCAGTATGTCTGGAAATATCTAGCATTGTTCTCAGATGTGACTCTGACTGAATTTGTGTATGGCAAGGGGAGACTCAGAACTGTTGAATGAACAATATGTGCCAGTTTGCTCAGATGAAGAGATCAATGGCACAACGGCAATAAACCGCAAGGCCATATTTGATAGGTCATAAGAAATACCAAAATAAGAATGCTTGATAAGGCAATTGTCCAGCTTCATATTGAAATCCATTCTGTTCAACAGGGTAAAATTTCTGCCTCCCTACTCACAAACAGCCAGGTCAAAAAGGTCTCTGTGAATATAGAAAAGAGCAGGTTAAGGCAGATATAACCCACTCTCAATTCATAGGGATATCGTCGAACAACTTCCATTTGCTACCGTGGTTCTTAATCAAAACAAAGGCTCTATTATTTTGCAGGCCTAACGACTTTTTGGCAACAGGGATTAATCAACAAGGAAAAAATTTAATGTTTTGGTGAAAGGCTGAGTTCAACTGCTTTTGAAAGTCATGCTCTTACATGGATCCATTTGTAACATTCGTAGCATTTAACAAACATGCTGAAAGGTATACTGCCTCAATAGGCTTTGTCAAATATGTGTAACACATCTGGTGTATATAATATGCCATTATTTCGTGTATAATCTAATTTTTTTGAGAGTTCGTATAACTTATGAAGAACCAGTGTGTTTCTAACCAGTAGTGCATTCAATTTGGATGCTGCATAGTTGTGTGGAACTGAATAGGATTTCTCTTTATTGTATATACTCAGACTAGTCTTTTAATATTTCTCATCTTTACTTTTCCAATTTCTCTAGCAATATGAGGACACCAGAGCTTTTTGAATACATCTAGAGTTTCAGATGGAAGCTCTATTTTTAGCAATATTTTGATGTAACTGATGATTATTTTTGTGAAGTCTGTAACACCAATCACTCTATTGTTTCTCTGTGTATAGAAATGTGTGATATGGATTATTTGGATCCTAAGCTTTATCTATATATATATATATTCCTTTCTAGAAAGTTTAAATGTAGTGTAGAAGAAGTATGTAATGAAAACAACACAAGGAAAATAATGATTGCTTTCAGTTTTCTTCACAAGTGTTTAACAACTTAAAAGAATTTTTAATTTTGATGGTTTGGGATTTGGCTTAACAATGATGTAAATACAGCTCCATAAAGTTGCATTCCTACAGAGAAGTCCTGAATTTGCCTCATTTGCATTTACGAATTCATGTGAGAGTCCAATTGTTACTGGGTTGTTGGTTGGTTGGTTTGTTGGTGTTGGTTTTTTTCAAATCCCCTATCTTGGTTTGACCTGCCCTGACCTAGGATAAGAGGTCAGAGCAAGTCAGAGTGGTTGTTTGACTTTTAAATTAACATTTGTTTAATCCTCTGAGTAAAAGTGTGTAAAAGTGAATACTCCCAAGCAGGTTCTTGGGTAAAAGGTCAGGTCAGGTTTACTTGTCTGATTTTTCCTCTTCTTTTCCCACCCAGTTGAGTGTGATAATGAGTACCTCACCTATCTTAAAGATTATGTCTAATTTTCCAACCAGTCAATTCAGTATAAATCAAGATGAAACTGAAAATGTGTTGCATTTTCAGTTTCAAGTAGAAATTAATTATAGAGGAAAATACTTGAATTAAGACAAAACAGATACAATGGTGAGAGAGAGAAAGGAAAATTGAAACTCTTTGGTGAATGTTCCTATCCAGCAGTATCCCCATCTCAAAAGCACTCATAGATGTGTATTACACATAGTGGTTTACAGCAACAGGACCAACTACTAGTAGCTGAAGAGCTGATAAGTCAACTGTAGAGTGACTACACATTTTATTTTATCCTACATGAGTAGCTAGCAAGATGTTCTGTCAAGAAACCTACAGAATGGAGCCTTCATTCAAGCTGGTGCCTACTCTATGTGCTCTTTGAAGGTGATGGAGGAAGTGTTAGGGTAGCTAATGAAGCCCGGAAGCTAAAGATCCCTTCTCCACTTGTGGAATCACATATTTACAGCCATTGTTATTGTACTCATCAAGGAGGAGGTGGTGGTTATGCAGTTACCACCATCCAGTAGCTATCTATATCTACAGCAGAACACATAAGCCAAAAAAAGGGAGACAAAACTGGAGTGTAGTTATCACTGCAGCAGCTAGATACTGCTGCTCTGGCAGGAAGAGGAATAAAATGTCATTTAGTAAAAGGACCGAGCTAGAAAATCCAGGAATGTGGGAGCAAAAAATTAGGTGAAAGTTAGGCAAAGATTATAAGGCCTGAAAGAGTTAACATCTTACCTCCCAGGGAGTGAAGGCAGAGGGATCCTTGCAGTTTCTGGTTTTGCATTGTCCTTTAATGGCATGAGCTATGGCATAGACTGCAAGTGTAGTACTTTGGATAAATCCTGGTTCAATGTTAGCGTTCAAAAAATCATCTCTCCAGATCTGGTGTTTATTCTCAACATCTTCCAGTAGATCATCCTGGGACTGGTTTGAAATGCATGTTTGAAAATCATGATATTCCAGGTTTGCACAAACTGACAAAAGCATAATATATTCACGTAAAAACTTGTTGTTTTTAGTGGGCTTTTCATGAAGATTTCTCAGAAAGTTTTGGAATGAGGACATATCTCCACTTTTAAATCCAAATCCCACAATGGTTCCCAGCTGTCTGATATTGGGAATTGTACTGATTTTGACTGCAGCTGACCAGTTATCACTTGCAATCCAGATTTTATTAACGTTCCTCTCAATTGCCTTCTTAAATAATTTGAGAACGTGGAACTGTCTCATAAAGACCACAATAACATTTACTCTTGTTTCCTTGACAATCTTCTCAATTGCGTGATCAACTTTGGTGTGAAAGGTGCTGTCAGAGAGATAGGCTGGCAACATTTCTTTAAAAGCTATGCAAACGTTGTTTGCCATGGCCTGGACCCCAAAGCTCTCCAGAGCGAACCGCCCATTGTCATCATCAGTGGCTATTACTCCAATCCAGTTCCACCCAGATTCACAGATCAAGTGGGTCATTGCTCTTGTTTGATGAAAATCACTGGGGATAGTCCTGAAGAAAGAAGGAAACCTGATTTTGTCACTGAGGATTTCAGCTGATGATGCAGGACTGACCTAGGAAGAGCGAACAATTCAGTTACAGAGTTGGTCTCCCCCAAGAGATCCAAAGCTACCACAATTGCTCTTTTTTCCAGACTGACCCAGCCTCCCTTCTTCCTGTGAGTGAGCATCAACAAGCTACAGCCAAATGGGACAAGTTCCCTCTCCCTGCTCTTAGGATTCAGACTTGTGTCCAGTACCGGTTCCACTTTTTTTTGTCCTTATCAGCATAATTCAGTGAAGGCAGAGAACAAAACCTTTCAAAATGGATATGACAGTTATGATGGTATAAAGATTTTGGTTTACTCTGTTCAGATACTATCAACATACTATTCAAAACAATAGTTAAAACGCTGGAAGCATTAACTATTTTTTGAGTTACTATTCAAATTCCTAGTAGTTTTATATATTGCAGTATTTTTCTATCATTGAGTGTGTTAGTGTGGTTTATCCATATACATATATTCTTTCCAAGATTTAATTATTATATATGTTAAAAGAATCATTAAATCTGTTTGAAGAACCTCCCAGAAAAACAAAGACTAACAAATAGTACAGAATGCTCCAATTCTTTCGTACAAAATGTTTACTATCTTTTTTTTGTGAATGTAGCTAGAAAAACATAAATTAAACATTGCTATTCCAATCTTTCTAGTTTTAATCCTTCTCTATTTGTTTGATGGAACTTTTCCCCCTACATTGCTTGATGGTTCTTAAAAGATAAATCTGAGCTTTCCAAAATAAGAGTCACCTGCCTGGAGGTGATACCAAATCTTACAGGTGTCAGAAGATCGCAGATGCTATTGATAAGAAAAATCTGCTGGGTCCCATTTTCCATCTGTGCCCTAATGCAGGTTTGTTTCATACCACTTGCCTTTTAGTTATGTTCAAGTGTGGCACTTCAGTTTTCGTACTTACTATAGCTCCTGTGGTGGCGTTGAAGGTCAGAATTACTTCCTACCATTGCAGAGGAGAAGATTCAGTTAGAAGTTATCTTTGGTTCAGATTTTACTTCTTTTCCAAGTGTTTGGTTACTATGTTGCTACTTTGCAGAGTTAATTTATATCAATTCACAAAACCAAAGTGCAAGACAGGATGGTGTGGAAGTTATCTGCTTTTTTCATGTTGGTCCCAGCTTTGACCCTTACTCTTTTACAACGGAGAAAGCAGGAACACAAGCACTGGCCAAGGCACAAGTGTGGGGCAGTACTACTCCTAGAGAGGTCAGAAATGAAGAGCAACACTTCTGGAATGACTGTGTGGATCTAAATCGTTGTGTTTTTTCTCTTCTACTGCTTGAGGAGTAACAGGAGTAAATCTGTGTTTTGTAGCAGCCTTCCTCACTTTCCTGTCCATAGTTTTATCTGACTCTAAAAATTAATTTCTCTTGGGCAGAAAAGAATTCCCAGATTTCTGTCTAGATTTGACTTAGTCCCTCTTTTTTTTTTTTTTTCAGTTTGAGATTGAGTATTGTCATATTCACCACCTGCCAGACTAGACGTGGCAGCTGTAATTTTGCTGCCTGACCAAAGTCCTAGAGTGTCATCCAAGGTACATTGGAGTAACTGGCACAAACAGGACTGACTAATGGTAACGCCAGGCTGACAAGAGCCCAGCATCACACTGAAAGAGCAGTTGGATGCATGTGCCTCAGGCATATAAAATATCCCTTACTGCTTTTGTTTTGGCAAGTGAATCAAGTCCTCCTGATGTCCTTAGATTGAGCCAAATCCTGCCCTGTAGTAAACACGTGGCTCTTGCAATTCCTATGATCAGAAATGCAGCTTTATTCTCAGGTAAATTTGAACCTCTGTTCAAAATAATTCAATTCCCTAAAACCTACCTGTGGGATTAGTTGCAAAGCCAACAGCCTTGAAACTGCCATCGACACCTCCGAGTAGCTGGCTCCAACGACTGCCTTAATTCTCGGGATATAGTCTGAGTAGTTACACTTGAACTCTACAGCATCCTCAGAAGAATTGAATTTTGACAGAAACCTCAGAGCAGATGCCATGGCTTTTGTAACTTCTGCACACGTGTCATATATCTCGTAGCCCAGAGTAACTCCAGACAACAGCGTTGAATTGTTGATTGTTTCAATAGCATGTATCATTGCAAGTGTCTGAAGGAAAACTTGAATTTCAAAGCTGTCAGGAAACACAGGAGGTATTTTTTAGAAAAACATTGCTGGAAACAAGGCTGAAGCAAAGTCAGTTTTGAGCATGTCCCTTAGAATTTGACAACTATTGAGAAGAAATTATGGGTAGTAAGTTTTGTGTGATTTTCTTGGGTTTTAGTGTACAAAAGATTAGAAACCATATATTTTTATCTCACCTAATGGGAGATTAAGGAAAATGAACACAAAACATAATATATGCCTGGAAAAAAAAAAAGTGTTTTTCTGAAAAAAAGGGAACTAAAAATTTAATTTTCATGCTACATGAAAATTTGCAAGTAATATCTTTGAGAAGTATCTGTCAATGTCAGTTAAAAAATTCCAATTTATTACATCTGTCCAGTAAGCCTTTTAAAAAACGTATTTGCTTTCACCAAATGCATCAAGCAAAGAAAAGGAAGTACTAAATATTTCAGAGTAGAAGGAAATATTTCAGAGGTTGAAGTCTCTAGTGATTGCATTGATGTTTCCAAAATCCTACCTAGACCTGCAAAAGTTAGTCCAGCTATTTCCCTCATCTCCAGTGGATGTTAAAACAGATGCTTAATCAGAATTCTGCTAGCAAAAAATGTCTGTAATATAACCAACCCTACTCTCAGTCAAACTTTTCTAAAGTTTACAAACTAACTTAAATTTCAGATGGACCTGAGACAATTTATGACTCCGTAGACAAATAAGGGAAGACTGACAAAATTATCAACTTTATCAACATTTTGTTGTAAATCCAAATGGATGCCTGCATGTCTATCTGATTATTAGATTCAGATGTGGGATTAAGATGCATGCAAAATTCAAATAAAATTTGAGGATATGAACCTGTATTTAAATTAAACAAAATGCGTATTTGGGATTCCTGGGCTTAGGAAAGCTTTGTTATACTTAAAATGAAGTTCTTCACCAGGTTTCCTTCTCATGCATTCCAGAAAAATGGATGTTTCAAGTACAGCAGGATTTGGAGCCAACAAAATAAATATTCTGGTGCACACTCTGAACCTGAATACCTTCATCACATGGTGTTTATATGTAGTCTATCATGTAACATAATACCATGATTATAATTCAGAGAGTAATAATTACAGTAATTATAAAAATAATTACAATGCCGTCTGCAAGGTACTATCGTAGGTGCCCTGTGAGGTGGGAGGCACACTTGACTATGGGCTTAGGTAAAATGTGTTCTGCCTGTGTTCAAATCATGTGGGTTCAACTTCTTAACAAAAAATGATTAGCTGCACAGCAGAGTCCTTCACTCCTATAGCAAATTAGCATTTCCATGGGAATTAAATGATTGTTCAGCACAAACCTCCAAGGCTACTAGATTATCTATGAAGACTGAAGTAGGATCAAATGCTTGTTCCATTCCTCAGGCAGCCACAGTATTTTTTACTGTAACTTGGCCATGCTTTATCACCCTGTATTAATTTATGTGAAATTTTGTGATGTCCGAGGTATTTTTAAGGACAAAGAAAAGCAAAAGGGCCAGAATTTGTTCACCTTAATGTAAGAGTTATATGCCCATTTTCAGTGACCTCTTCTTTGCTAGATATGTAATTTCCAGTATTACTCACCCGGCACAGTTCTGAATTACTGGCTTGATGGGATCTTCTGGATGCAGCATTTCGCTATGAACTGCAAACAAGCCTCCAATAACGATGTCTCCTGGAGAACTGGCACCCACGAAGTCGACAGCACTCTGGCAAGAGAAAGCAATATCAATGCCTATCACAAAGCAGGGGACCAAAAATCTGATAAATGCCATGTTTCTGTTTCACTTGCTCACTCCCAGCTGCAGGGCCAACAAGGGCTCCTGTGTCATCTGTAAAGAGCAGCAAAGGACAAAGTCTGCACTCAAAGTTAGTCACACCTCATAAGGTGATTGTATTTGCTTCACTGGCTGAGGCTATTTTTTTGAAGGTACTAAAGCAATGCTGTCAGAAAAAGTGTGAGGGTGCAGGGATGTGAGAGTGAAGTGGGAGGGAGAAAGATAAGCGAGTTTAAAAGGAAATGTTGGCCATTAAATCTGCTATGTTGTGTTCAAAGTTTATTATACATTATCTGAAACACATGGTAAATGTTTTGGTATAAATTTGGGCTTGTTTTGAATACCTTCTAACAGAGTGCAGGGTGCAAAGAAGCAATCATGCAATATGGTAGTGATACTACTGTGAAAATATTTTAAGGGTCCGGTCCAAAGAGTACTGAGGAAAGACCCTGCTGCCACAGTGTGCTTTAGGTCAGACTCTGGTCCAAAAAAACCCCCCAACCCCAAATTACCAAAAGACTGCCTTTCTCTCAACACTTTTCTATATGTTTGAACATCTTTATATAAAAATTGTTTGATTAAGTTAATAGTCATGGTTGTGATGCACACACATATGTAAGGGACTTCAGTGGGCTTTGGATCAGGTTCCGTACTTACAAGCCAGGCCGAGTCTGCTGCTGGTTAATGTGATAAACACAGAACAGTGGGAAATATTAGTCCTAGTTTTTACTTTCTTCCCCCTCTGACTGAGGACACCAGCACACAAAAAGCAGCTCCTGTGCTGTGCAAGAAATGGGAAGTAGCTGTTCTCACTGTCACCATTCCCCTCAGATTCACAGGAATCAGATGCTGTGCCAGGAGGGAACTGAGGAAAAAAAAAGCAGAGGCTGGACTCAGCTTTCATAAACTCCAACCATAAACACCAAAGTGAACCTCTTCAGGACAGAAACATGACTTATGCTAATAAACAATACCAACTCACTAAGGGACACAGATCTGACAATAATCCCTCTCTGATCTTGACATTGGTTTATTTCTCTGTTTTCTTGAAATGGCTTTTTCAGATTTTGTTTCTTTTGGTAGTATGCCAAAACGCTCTGAAAAGAACAGGCTCAGTCATAGCGTTTATTGTCTATTATGGTATAAAAGCCGGGTTTTACATAGAAAATTTGTGTCAACGATTATTTCCTGGCAAGCAAAAAGAGAACTGGGATGTCTGTTATGTATTCTTTCTGATAAGCATAATGCACACCATATAAGTTATTATATTTTGCTTGTTTTCTTGCTAGTCTCTTTGTAGTTAGAGTATCCATTTGCAACAGAGATATTTCTTGTAAATGCCAATGTAACGGACATATTACTTGCAAATGCAAATGTTAATCCTTAGTGAAGTGAACATTTGGCCTCTTTATTATAACAGTTTGTGTTTTTTTTCATCTGCCTTCTTTCTTTCCATGTGGAATTCTCACTGCTGGGTCAGTGCATATAGTAAACAGCTGCCTGCATTTTATTTAGTGTATCTGATCACATACTTTTATGGGCAGATGTCGATACTAGTTCATGCTGCTTCTGCACTGACTTGCAAAAATTCCAGCTATTCCAAAAGTTTTTCTCTTGACTTATAGCAGTGTTAACTGTAGTCAGACTCTGGCTCTGAGTTATGAGACATTCACTTGCCAATATTCATTTACTTGTTCTTTACCAGCCATGTAATGCATCCATGTTCCACATATTCTAGTGTTTCCTTTACCTTGCATATAACTTTGTATATAAAAACTTGTGTATACTTAAATGTAGCTAAAGCATAAGACTGGAACTAGCGATTTCCTTAAGCAAGCCACAAGAAATATTCAGCCACATGCCCTTTGTATAAAATGTAACTTTTAAAGGCTTAACACTAAGGATTAAGGATTCAATGAAAATATAGTACTGATCATTTGAAAATTCAGATTTGTTATAATTTATGATTAGAAACAGAAAAGGAACTTTACTCTGGCTGGTCTCTAAAAACCTATTAATTTCTATGGAAGAGGATTTTACCTACAAGTAAAAAACCTTTACTTGGTCACTTTGGAAAGTGGAAGTTGCCAAAATAAACATCATATATAATTGGTACATAATTTCATGTTATTTATAAAAACACCAGAAAATGAGGTATGCTTCCAATTCAACTACATAAAGTTTATGTCATAGTGTAGAGTTTTTTCAGATTTTATTGGTTTTTTTTGTTTTCAAGATCTATATCTCATAATTACTACTAGTGATGAGAAGTACTTAGAAGTCTTACTGAAATAGCTCAGCCTACTCTAATACTGCAGAATTGACTGGAATTGTTTGCAAATATCCTTTTTCTTTGGCACTTAAATGCAATAGAGATAAATGTACAGTACAAAATGTTCCTTGCTTCAAGTATAGTGACATATAATTGACACAACACTAAACTTTCACAGTTGTCTGCATAGGAGTATTTCCTGGTAGGTAGAATCAAGCATAGGATTCTTGAAGTACCATCATGTCTAGAAAACAGACTTGGACAGGCTATGGCTTTTGTGCAGAGGGAAGTTTTGCAACTGTCAATAGCTTGGTCAAGCAAAGAGAGACTATACTCTGCAGGAAACAAACACCAATATTTTGGCTGAACTTCTTGTCATAGTTGGTGTTTTTCATGGAGCAGTCAATGGCTTAGATTCCAATAGGAATACGTTTTCTCTGAAGGCCATTCAGTCATATACTGTTAAAGGAGAAAGACATTTTTCATTACTTTTTATTTTAAAATGGTTTTAATTGTGCTGTTTCCAAACGAACATACAACAGACAGCTAAATCCTCTGCCAGGCATGCACAATAGTTAAGGAAGAAAAGAAGAAATTTGGATATTCTCACCATTATTCAAAAGAGTAGGGTAACCTCTCCTCACTCAGACAGGACCTACACTGACATAATGGCAATTGCCCTGTTTGGAGAACCCAGCAGCATTCAAATAAAATCCTATCAGTTGTGTTAAGAATATTAAATATTGGTTAGCGTTGCCAGCTTTCTAGATCAATAGAACCATTGTATTTAACCCAATGATTTTGATTTACTGAGTTTCTTTTAAGGAAGTTCAAACAATGAGAAAAAAGCAGTGGATATCTCATTATTTAATTTCAATTACCTTTTAAAAATTCTACTATTTATTTGGATCCTGTATAGCTTAATATTAAATATTAAAATTAAAGAATAGGAAGATAAATACCTGTTATTTTGAAGTGTGGTATGTTATAAAACCAAACAAACATAAAAATTAAAAACACATCAACAGTGAAATGGAATTTGGAAACAAACTAACTCGATTTTCAAGTTCATTGGGTTTGTCCTCTAGAGGGTGTCAGCTGAGCTGCGTGGTGGTGGGAAGGATGAATCCTGTTTTTCTTCATCAGGTCACAATATTGTAATGTGCCTCTTGATGTTCCCTGAAAGTTGAATTTCCCCTGATGCAAATGACCATGTTGGAATACTTCTGGTGGAAAACTGAGATGCTGAATTGTCTGCATAGAGGAGGGCTATGACAGTGCCTTCAACCTGCTCCATGGACTTGTCAGGGCCATCCTGGGCAGCCTCACAGTAATTTTTTTTTTCAGAAAGTGTTTTAGTTAATAGTTTATGTTGTGTGTATTCAATGTACCTCTGTTATTTATGCTATAGTAGAATAAAAGAAATTAAAACAGAGTGGTGAAAGGGGAAATGTCTACATTTTTTTTTTAGTTCACATCAGAGAAATTTTTTTCACTTAACTTCTTTCTCGGATATTTTAATATACTTATATTAAATTTCAGGTTGAATACAATTTTGACATGAAAAATCAAGGGGATTCGAATTTTCTGATGTTGATGACAAACATTTTTAGCCATTCTAAAACTGAACTTACCTATAATTAACAGGTTTGTTTTTTTTTTTAAATAATCCAGCAAGGTTGCCCCTTTCCCACCCAGCCAAGATAGCCAGTTGCATAGGTTGGATGTAGGACAATTTTTCATAAAAACCAGCATAGTAGGCATGACCCAGCTTATTGAGATGCTGTTTTCAGAATTTTTCACCACGTTTTATTTCTCTCCTTTGTTCCATTTCCTTCTTTTAATTAAAAAACAAGAGAGCAAAAATGTCATTCATCTGTTGACAGTGTAAATATTTGGTCTCAGACTGTAGTGAAGGAGTCACCCACAGGGAAAGAAAACCTCTAGCTTAGGTATTCAGGCTTTCTCCTGGGAGACTGGAGGCCAGGGGTCCTTCTGCCAAAGACTATCCCATACTGACATCTTTCCTACATAAGGGAGGGGACTCAAATCTTTCTTCTCCCAGTGCCTTCTACTCACTGGAATGCCATTGACAATTTTTTTGAGAAAGTACTTCTAGCCTGAGCATTAAGAACCCTCCTCAGAGACTCATATAGCCAGAAATACCGGGGGGTGTATTGGCTAGTATATTTGGCATGTTTTGGAAACACCTATACGCAAGAAAGTCAGGCTGTAGATAACTCACATGAAAATGCTAATGGCAAGCAGGTATGAAGTTGGTTTATAGGGATTTAGAAATATAAGTGGTTACGATTTTTAGACATCTCAAAAGGAATGGATTGTGGAGGATCTGAGTGTGTTGGTTTTGAATACAGGCTGTTAAAGGGACAGATTACCTAAATCAGCTGAGGTCACTTGTTCTGTTCAGCCTGAAGAAGATGAGACTGAGAGGAGACCTCTTCACAGTGTCTAAAACTTCCTTGTGAGGGGAAGGGGAGGGATAGACACTGATCTCTTCTCTGTGTTGACCAGTGACAGGACCTGAGGGAATGGCCTGAAGTTGTGTCAGGGGAGGTTTAGGCTGGCTATTAGAAGAATGTTCTTCAACCAGAGGTTGGCTGGAACAGACTCCCCAGGGAAATGGTCACAGCATCAAGTCTTGACTCTTGGGGATGGTTCTGTGCAGGGATTAGAGTTGGACTCAGTGATCCTTGTCAGTCCCTTCCAACTCGGCATATTCTGTCATTTTGTGAAATGGCCATAGCCATCTTGGTGACCTTGTGTTTATTCTCATTAAATCTCTTTTGCAAATAGCACTTAGTGATTTTTTTAAATCTTGCAGTGCTTGTCCCACATAAATTCCTTTAAAAATATGAGCACTTTCCTTCAGTTATTTTGGAGATAAAGCGGAAGTGATAGTATTAAACTGTAATTTCAATAAGAGATATGGAAAATGTTTTGAAAGCATGGACTGAAAGTCAGGTTGAACCTACTTTTAAGGGAATGCATGAATCACTAAAAGATAGCATGAAAATATTTGCCCATATGTTCAATTACTCTATGCAAATTTCAGAATAAAAACAAGTGAGAATTCATTTGCTTCCCTCCCTCAGCGTATTTTATCAAGAACACTTCTGGAAAATATGGATTTAAGACCCTTCAGATAGAGGAGGAAATCAAGTCCGTGTCTCCCAAATGTGCTGGCTGACAGTATCTGGAATGGTACACCAGGAAAAGAGCTGGTCTTCACTTGCCCTGATTTCATATGAGTCTGCATCTTGTCACTGTCTTGAAACCACATATCTGAGCTAGCACATAGCTGTTTATGTTCTCCCTTAACACTGAGTTATTTAACACAGCAAAAGATATCTTGGGATTGGATTAGAGGATTTCCAGAATTCCCTTCCAACCTCAGCTATTGTGTGATTCTTTCATAAGGGAGGTATAGGTGTCCAAGGATGCCAAACTATAGAAGACCCAAGTGAGATCTGAGGGTTCTCTCAGGACAAACTACTGTAGGCAGTCCTGAGCTCAGCCAGCGTGTCTTGAGAAACTCTGTTTCTGAGAACCTAAATCTCTTTGTTTGTACAGGGAGCTCCTTACGCAGCTGTAAGGAGCTCTGCAGGTAAAGGACAAGATTCCTGAAGAGAGAGATAATTTATGCCTTAGTTAACTCAGTTCAGGTTTTACACTTATTGATTCAAGGTTGTTGTTGCAATCTCTCAGCCCTGAATGCTGAGGGCGGTAGAAAAACTATGATTACCTTCATTAATTCCAAGAAGAAACAATTTATGTCAGCAGCTATCCAAAAGACAACAAGAATTTACGAGCATCAACCAAGATGTTTTCAAGAGAAAAATTCGTTACCTATGTAGATGAAATAGTTATTGCCACACTGCCAGACAGAAATTTCATGATTTCATGAAAAAGCAAGGCATTTTTATTTGGAAAATGAAAAAAAAAGTTAGTATTTTCCTAAAGGTAATTTCCTAAAGGTATTTAAATATCCCTATGTTTAAAAGACAGAGATATCTACCAGTGTTTTCTGTTAGATGGAGCCATTTTGAAGTCTGAGAGGATAAGCATAAAACCTTGTACTACATATTTGTCTAAAGATTTCACTTCTTTCAACAGCAGAGGTGTTTTATATTATCCAGAGGAGTAGCAAGAAAAAAGAACTTCAGGAGTTTTAGTCTAAGGCATATAGTGTTTTCCCATATGTTTCTTTGGATTTTTTGTTTGATTTTTTGTTTTGTTTTTAAATCAGAATGGTTTTCTTCTTTTCACACATAGTTTCTTTATGTAAATTCCCACCACTCACTGGGGAAGCTCTGTTTTCACATCATTCCTAGTGATAAGAAAAATCATATTTGTGTGGCACCTAATATCTTGTTCAAATATTTTCTCTACCTCAAATACATTGAAATACATACACTGCATTTCAATGTAGATACTACTGTTCTTATGTGGCTACAGAATTCTTTGACATTCGTTTGTCCAAGAAGTCCCATGTGGGCAGCAGTTTCTTAGATATATGGAATAGTTCAATCTAGTTTCAACTCCTCTGCCATGAGCAAGGACATCTTCCACTAGACCAGGTTGCTCAGAGCTCCATCCAACCTGGCCTTGAACACTTCCAGGGATGGGACAACTTCTCAGGGTGACCTGTCTCACTGTCTCACCTCTCTCATAGTAAAAAATGTCTGCCTTATATACAAAATGTATTGACCCTCTCTCAATTTAAAGTCACTGCCCCTTGACCTGTCACTACAGGACTTGGCTAAAGTCTTTCTTCATCCTTCTTGTAAGTCCCCTTTATGTACTAAAAGGCTGCAAATATTTTCTTGTTGTTCTTGAGACAATATTTTATTTTAAAAGGCAATCTCATTATTTCCACGTATGAGCATTCATAAATCATCAACCAGGCACAATAAAAACATGATGATGATAATAATGATAATGATGATGATGATGATGGTGATAGTGATATTGATGGTAGGTAGATGAGTGTAGATGATGACGGTTCACATTAGAGTCTGTGAATATGTCTGTAGGTTAATGAGAGATGATTCATAATAACATGATTCTAAGTGAGGCAGTAAGAAAGGTCTCTGTAGAGATGCCATGTCTAGAGATGTCTAGTCCTATCTCATTGAAAAGAAACTAGGAAATGGAAAACTAAATTATTTTCTGGATTACACAAGAATAATTTACAGCTTAATTCTGCAGAGATATTTTGTCTATACAAGACTGATCTGTACCCTCCAGATATGAAACATGACAGATCTCAAGATTCAGTGTGAGATTATAACATTTAGAAATGCCCCAATCATACCTCCAAATTCAAAACACAATGTAATCTGGAAAGTACCAAGGTCTTTGAAGTTTTCATAGCAGTTTTAATACATGGCAATGTAGCATATTCATTGTATTATTAGAAAATAAATGTTAATACAAGCATGAAAGAAATGTAAAGCAAATTTTAAGGTCAGAATTATTTAATCCCATTAACCCAACACAAATATTTTGAAAATTACATAATCTCCAGAGTTTCTCATCAGGAATTTCATTCCCATGAGGCCTTTCTTATTCTCACTAGGTCTAACTGTTACTCATTCTGGTTTATTTATGTTATTTCTGATTTGTAAACAGTGCATTTCCAAGTGTCTTGTTTTTAATGAAGTGTAGCAGTGGCATTTAATTGGAATTTAGATAAATGAGCATACAGATCCATGTCTATTTTCTTCAAGTTTATATGCATATATCTATGAAAAATTAAAGAGGTAGATAGATAAAAACCAAAGACTTGTCCTTGTTACCACGTCCTATCACTCTTCAGCCCAAATAGAAGGAATGTATTAAGTGATCAACAAAGTTTCTTTGTGGATTCCTCTGACTATTGAAATAATATGATATGGTTCAGTGGGTATGCTGGTATTTGGTCAAAGGTTGGACTTGATGATCTTGGAGGTCTTTTCTAAGCTTAATGATTCCATAATTCTATGAAAATAATCCAGAGAAGGGTAATGAAGCTAGTGAAGGTTCTGGAGCACTGAAGCGTCTTATGAGGAGTGGCTGAGGGAGTCGGGGTTGTTTAGCCTGGAGAAAAGGAGTCTCAGGGGAGACTTTGTCTCTCTCAACAACTACCTGGAAAGGAGGCTGTAGATGGGGGAGAATCAATCTTTTCTCTCAAGTAACAAGTGATAGGACGAGGAAAGTTGAGCCAGTGGAGTTTTAGATTGGATATTAGGAAATATTTCTTCACTGAAAGGGTTGTCAAGCATTCAACAGGATGCTCAGGGAAGTAGTGGTATCATTGTCCCTAGAAGTGTTCAAAAATGTGTAGATGTGGCGCTTAGGGACATGGTTTAGTGATGGAACTGGCAGTGTTAGGTTAGTGGTTGGACTTGAGGATCTTAGAGGTCTTTTCCGACCTTAATGGTTCTATAGTTCCATGATTCTATGAAAAGTATTATGAGAGAATCTTACAAAGAGCCCTTACAAAGAAAAAACTGTACCTGTAAAAAACTGAGGGCTTCTTTGTTCTGTGGAAGATAATTGTAATGACCTTTTTATAAATACCGTAGAACCATCATTGAACCATATTTTGTTTGGGTTGGAAAGGACCTTTAGAGATCATCTAGTTCCAAAACTCCTACCATTGGCAGGGGCAACTTCTACAAGACCAGGTAGAAGTTTAGAGCACCATCCAGCCTGGCCTTGAACTATTCCAGGGATGGGGCATTCACAACAACGTCTCTGGGAAATCTGTTCCCATGTATTACCACCAGTATCAGCGTGTACTATCAGCGTGTATCAGCGTGTACTATCACTTGTAATGCTTCTGAAGTTTGAGACTGTAAGCCTCTATAGCACACTATGCATAAAAAGAAACAGTTCTTCCCCTCAAAGATTTTAATGCTAACTGAACCCAAGGAACTACTTAGCATCGTTTTACAGACAGAGCAGGTGACTTTTCCAAGGGCAAATCACACATGCTAAAAGCAAGCAATAAAACCTGCCTCTTAGAGCACCCTTTACTGAGTGCCATCATAATAATCCACCCATCATTTCAGTGTGCCATTAACATTCATTATGCCATGCACATGTTGGTTCAGATTGCAGTGGGATGTACTGCTAATTCCTGCACAAATGTTCTGTTCACTTAATCTGTTGATAAGAGACACAGCAAAGACCTTTCTGATGTTTTCAAAACATGTAGCAGGTGGAACAGGTGGTGTTCAAGGTGTTCAAGGTGAAGGAAAGGACTAGCTCAGGTTCACTGGAGCTAAGGAGGTACTCAGCCGTCTGGCTCGGTGTATTAAACAGAGTAGGAAATGGGTAAGCTTGCTTATTTAATGCCAGTGTTTTGGGAAGCACCCTGACCACCAGGAACCTGACCATTACTGAGCATATCTAGTATCTCTTTATGAAGGAATCCATATCAATGTAGATTCTCTGCATCATGCAAGGCTTCATACTGTGCCCTCACCAGGACATGACTAGGTTTCTGTCCTCTATCTCAGCTATCCCAAGGATCTTGTCTTTGGCCAGTATTTATGCTCAGAAGCTCTGAAATAGCATGACCACACTGTGGTTGAAGACAGATCTTTGACAGTAAACAACATAACTTCTCTGACACAGATAATAGAATTCATTTTCCTCCAGAACAGACTCCAGAATCTGTTACCAGCAAGAACTTGTGATTTTACTTAGAGCACAGTATTCTGTGACTGTGTACATGCTAGTGTTTACTTAGCAAATAAGGACCTAATCAAGATCCCATTGAAGTCAGTGGGAAGGATCCTATTGCCTCTGGATCAGGCACTGAATTGCTTTTACATTGTCTGTCATTAAGTATAGTGTACCTATTAAATGCCTTTTAAAATATTGTCCAAATATATAATACAAAAAGAAAATCATAATTTTTTACCTCTGTCCCAAAATTTAAAAATAATTGGCTATAATGTGTCCATTACTGGGAAGCACCATTTTATCAGTGACAATAGGGACCAGTGACAGCAAACACTTGGTTCCTAACCTTAGAAAACTCTTGCTGAAATTATTGTAACTCAGAGAATAGAAAGTGCAGGAATCTCTCTCCATCCAGGAAACAGCCTCATCCCCTTATCATTCAAAGCCTGACTCCTTCATCTCACCACAGAGCATATGGTACAAATGGGAATATGCAAAGGGGCAGGACCGTGGTCTTGTTTCCAGGTTAATTGAGGGCCTGAGCAACTTCCAAGTGAAGGCACTGTCTGTCCCTGATGCTTTGTGTAGACTGTGGCTAATCAATCTCAACGGAAAAAAAAAAAAAGATTTTCGAGGCAATTCAGCAGATTTTATTGCTACAAAAGTGAGGAAATCTTGCTCCGCTCCACTTGAGTCTCATTCTCACATACTCTCTCCCTCCTCTATCCTACTCCATCCTCCTTCTCTTTCCCTCAGTCACAGTTATACCATCCCACCCATATTCTATCTCTTCACCGAAATGTCAGAAAGCTCTTAATTGTTTTTTTCTACTCTTGTT
Organism: Pseudopipra pipra; assembly: GCF_036250125.1. Classification (NCBI taxonomy): domain Eukaryota; kingdom Metazoa; phylum Chordata; class Aves; order Passeriformes; family Pipridae; genus Pseudopipra; species Pseudopipra pipra. The sequence goes on along the minus strand of NC_087551.1, from coordinate 66,945,369 downwards.
TTTTGTTATTTCAGTGAATTAAACTGACACAGAAGTGTGTGACAAGTGCTGAAGCTGACACAATGTTAGCAGTGGGAGTGTGTGGCCAGGAATAGGGTGGACAGAGACACACAGAAGGGAAAACCAACCTGTTTTTGGCAGTGGTGAGCTGTCTGTGAATGAAGGAATTAAGGGAGCTGTACCCAGCTGGTGGTAGAGCCCTTAGGCCTCAGCTTTGCATAAAGAGAATAGTCCCTTGACTTTAGTGGTTTGCTTCTGTTAACACCTATTTAGCAGTTGTTTGCAGATAGGCTAGGTATACAAGAATAAGTGCTGCTAATAGAGCTGCTTGGAGTATCTGCAGAAACTCTCAAAACCACTTCTTAAAGGGTGAACATATTCTCTAAGCTCAGCTCTATTCTTGCATCATTCATAGAGAAACGCGAGATGTTTGTATAGCTACCCACTGAAAAACTTGGCAGGCCTCCTTACTATTCTTTTCCTGGATGCTGCCCACCAAAGCACAGTGCAAATACATGAATAGTGAAGTGCCTATTCAGTCTGTAAGCTTGTAGGAGTATGTACTTATATGAATACAAACATTTTCTCCCAGTTTGGTAAAGAAAAAAAGAATACATTCTGGAAAATGGCATTTCAATATCAAGACAAGTAACCTGAGATAACTGTTTAACAACAACTTGCAAGAGAGGTAAGCATGGAAAATTTTTACTTACATGTAGCTACATAAGGTCAAACTACACAGTTTACCTAGACTACCTACAGAGTATAGAGTCTCACTCTGGATAGAGGATAGACTGGATAACTGTGAAGGGATTAGTGTAATACATAGTTTATGTATTTTGAAGTTTGTTCTTTGAGAAGAAATAAAGAACAGTCCACTTTATAAAAAAAAAGGGTTTTCATTTAAAGATCATAGGAATAGGCAATGAGCAAAATACCTAAATGTAGATCATAGGAATAGGCAATGAGCAAAATACCTAAATGTAGAGACAGACATGTTTGGCTTTATCAGCTGGAGACAGAGCAGGAAATATATTATTAAACATCACCATCTACTGGATGCCAATAACTGTTCCTTACAAAGGAAACCGTAAGCTTCTATGCTGAATTAACTTGTCAGACAAGCCTCTGCTTTCACAGATCTGACATTGCTTGTGAAGTTATTGTCAAGCCAAGGTTTGTGGACCTTTTCAGTACCAAGCTGGGAAAAGATTTTCAGCATTATGAAAACAAACTCAGAAAGTTCGGGTTGCTATAATGCAGGCTATGAAATTGCTAATAAGGCAGAATGGGAACTGATAAAAAGAAGGTGAGTGTAGTCAGATGTGAGGGCAATAGCATCTTCTGGATAATCAATTTGTTTCCTTGTGGTATTTTTGTGTAGATAAACACATGCATGTGTACCACACAGAGCTCCATGGTTGTCCCCCGGGTAGTTCATGCTGACTGTAGCTCCATGGTTTTGAATATTAACATTTTACTCTCTCGGCTGCACAGAAAAAGTTCAAGCATATCTCTGCGATTTACAGCATCAAGACTGGGAGGGGGTTTCACAGAGCTTGCTGAAGTCAAAAGGCACCAGTGCAGATTGCACTCCCCTGCTTTAGCTGCTAGACAGGACTAGCTGGGCAACAAAAAATGCTCCTTCCCTTCCCCACTGAGAGAGAAGTCCCCGGCCACACAGTTAAGGGTCCTTGCCTGATGCCCTCCCCCTGCTTTCACATCTCTCTCCACCTCTTTTTACTACAAGTGTCAGAGAAGCCACAGCACTGAGTGGTAGCAGCGGGTGAAACAAGTACCCTCCTCTGTGGTAGAATAGAGATCCAATGGAAAAGTGGTAAAATTTGAGGGCCCTCCTCTTTCTTTCCCTTTGCTTTCTCTAAGGTTTCATTTTGTCGCATTCACAAAAACCGGTGACTTGAGACACCAGAACTAAACAAATTCTTTAGAGAAATTACTTAGAAAAAGTTGCTGAGGTATAAGCACACTGAGAAGGGCTCAGAAAGAAGCTGCAATAAGAACGCAAAACCAAAGAATTTTTCCTTATTAGTGAGTGATGACCCGAAGCCATCATTACAACTATTATATCAAGAAGAATGATTCAATTACTATTGAAAACAGCAAATCTAAATTATAGACCCTTTAATTAATAAGTAGATATTAATCTAAAGAAATCTGTATGATAAAAATATCTATTCCTGGTTATACCCTTGCAGAAGATGTTGCCAGTGACAGTGTGAAATGCAGGAGATTTTAGCTAATGCACTACATTTTTTTAATTTTCAAGACCAAAATACTGTCAAAAAGTAAACGCTGAGATGTGGAAAGGACCAAAATAAGTGGGAAGGCTGTCTTGTTTGAATTGGTGGTGGTTAAAACTGTTTCTTGTAATTTTACAGAAAACCAGAAATGGAGCTTCAGAAAGAGCTAAATATGTTCATGCTATGTCAAAGCAGAGAGAATGACAAACACTGACAATAACGAGAAATTACTTTATTATTTCCTTGTATAGTACTGGTATGTACCATACTCTATTGTTATTGTACTATCAGCATATTTGGAAAGAAATAGGTGTTAGAACCTACCAAATAGTCCTGACATCAACACCCTATAAAAGCCACTGTGTAGTTCATTTTTCTGGGGAGGATATGAGGTGAAACAGTTTCCAACACTTAGGTAAATATCATGCAGTTACATGAGAACAGATCAATAACAAATTGCACTTCTATTGCTTCATTTACCTTCTAAACATTTTGAGGTTCAAAATAGAGAACCCCTCAAGTAGATTGTTGTTACTGGCAAGTCACACTGATACAAATAAGTTTAAAAATGTTTTGTTTTAATGTGCTGTGTTGGCAACAAGAAAAAGCAAGATGAAATGGTGCAATACTTGAGTGCTGATATAAAAGATATTTCAGATGTATATTTTAGAAAAAAATAATTCTATTGTGCTACAAAGCACATGTGTCTATTTACTCCAGACTGTATAACAGAATCTGTTGAATTTTGGTGGGATTACACCATTACAAAATTCTCCTAAAACTAAGCAAGGCTTTCTAGGCTCTCAGGACAGACAAGAAAGAGAAACAAATTTGTTGAGAAAATGGCTTGTTCCACTGGGTAATGTGTCTGGTATGAATTATCCCTGGGATACACCTTTTCTTCTCCACTGACTATAAAGGGAGACTAAGATGAACAGATTAGACACAGAAAACTTACTCTGAGACAGTTAGGCAAGAGGTATCACATGCTTCAGGGACAAATCACTGAACCATAGATTAGTTTGGATTGGAAGGGACCTTTAACACTCACCTAGTCCAACCCACCTGCAATGTGCAGGGACACCTTAAGCTAGATCAGGTTGCTCAGAATCCTGCCCCATCCAGCTCGACTTTGAAAGTTTCCAGGGATGGGGATCAGGCATCTACCCCATCTCTGGGCAATTCTATCTATCTATCTATCTATCATCTATCTATCTATCTATCTATCTATCTATCTATCTATCTATCTATCTATCTATCTATCTATCTATCTATCTATCTATCTATCTATCACTCTTTCTCTCTCTCTCTGCAATTCTTGAAGAGGAAAACTATAAAGAAACAAAGAGATGTAGATGTATGTTTTGACCATTCTACTTCATAATTAGATTTTACTCAGTAATGAACAATGTGTTAGGATCACAATTCTCAATGGACACCCCACAAAATAATAATAAAAATTTCTAGGCACTGGCAATGCTGTAATGTCCATAGTACTTATGGCTCCAGCTAGCCCAGTTCTATACCTTCCCCCTCTTTTCTGTCTTCCAAAGGCTGAAATCATACATTTGGGTTGACTGTTAACTCCAGCAGCAGGGAGCTTAGACGTGGGGTAGGATTGTCCACTGCCATAGCTTTTGGTGTCCCTCTTTTCCTTCAGCAGGATTACAAATAGCTGTTGTCCCAGGGTAGAACCTAGCTGCCCCCTGGGCTGGACCCCTCACTCAATTAATCTCCACTCAATTAATTTGGTCCACTTGTGGACCAAATGCTGAAGTGCTCAGGCCAGTGAAAAGTCACAGAAAAGTCAGAGAGTCAAATGCTGTTTCACCATAACCTCAAACAAAGCCATTGGGACCAGAAGATGAACTGTCACAGTGAGTTACACTAAGAATTGATGCACTGACACAGGCAGGTATGGACAAAGTCATATGTAGCATCACTTAATGAAGTAAGACAGAGACACGGGAACAGTGAGGACATGTTTGAATAGAGTAACCAGCAAGGAAAGAAATATATTTTGCACAGTGAAGGGAAGAGGTGTAAGCAGAACAGCAGAAAGTTCAGGCTAAATGCCATCTTTGACTCTAGGACCCTCTCACATGCCTTCCTCATTTCTGAAGACCATTGTTTATTACTTATGAAGAGGTTTTGGGCTTTTGGCAGATATGAGCACACCTGGGGTTTTATTAAACATGGATGAAATAGATGATGGCTGACAGCTGGTCTGAAAATGTATCTGTGCAGGAGTGGAAGTGGTCGTAACCTGCTGCTTTGTAGTGCTGGTGGGATCAATGACTTGAGGTGCAACAGAAGACTGGAGGAGAGTAGAAGACAGAACAGCTCTTCACAAGTTTTTTGTCTGTGACAGACCGACACTACTTGATGGCTAGAAGAATGCCTCTCAATTAATCCTAGACGATATTTCAAGGCTACTTGTTACCACAAGCTATACTAAATTTCCTGGTCCTTATCTGGAGGAGCACAACACTCAAGATTTTGCTTGAATGAGAACATATTAAAACAGTGGATGTTGCAGCGATCAGACTAATTTTCTATACTACTGACAATTTTGCTCTCTGAAAAAAGCAGGGACCGTCTTTCTCTGGTTGTCTCCTGCCATCTCTCAGTCAGCATGCTGAAATGGAGCAAAGCAAAGACACGTCTGCCATATGAATTTGACTTTGTACGGACTGAAGATGTTTTGTTTAATCACCCACAAAACTACACTAGGAATTAAGGAAATACTGGCAGTGATAGACAGAGCCCAGAAGGGTCCAACGACCAGCTTCCCTCGTCTTGGTCTTGCGGCCGTCAGGAGGCTGCTGCGCAGAGTAAAGCACCCATCGGTCACCCCTCTCCCTCCTCCAGAGGGGAGGATGAGGACAGCATCCGCGGCCACCTTCTGCCCTGAAGGAATGAGGGGAGCCTCGAGGCCCCCCCTTGGCCCCGTCGCGGCGGAGCTCCCTGACACAAGCAGGAGCCACTGCCGACAGGAGTTAATCATTAAGTCCCCAGCAGATCCGCTCCTAGCCGGCTCCCCTGAACCTCCCGGGCCTTCAGCCGTGCCCTGTCCCCTTCTGGCCTGACTGAGCACCGCGGCGGGAGGTGAGGCGTGAGGCAGGGACGGAGACAACTCCCCGCTGCCTCCCGACAGCCACCTCCGGGAACCCGTCCGAGGCGGAGCCCCCTCTGCGGGCGCGGCCGTCTCTGCCCGCAGGGGAGCGATGCAACCTCCCTGGAAGGCGCCGTAGGGCACACCTGTCCCCCGCCGCCGCCCCCGCATCGCCTCTCCTCCCCTTCGCGTCGGTTCTCGGCTGACACCGTGTCCCGCCGAGGCGACAGAGCCCCAGCCCATGCCGCAGCCGACGCCCCCCGCGCCCTGAGGCCACTGCCGCCACCGCGCCCTCTGCCCCGTCTCCTCCTGCCGCCCATGGGGCAGAGCAGGGTCCGGTGAGGAGCATGGCCAAGGGGCCGGAGCAGGAGGACGCCTTCCTGCACCTCCCAGCCGAGCAGGCGGTGCCCACCGACGGGCAGGAGGAGTGCTACGGGGGGCTGCTGGGGCGCGGCTTGCTGCCCTGCGCCCAAGAGGGGCTGTCGGGGCCGGCGCTGCCCGCCGGCATCAAGGCAGGTAAGAGGCGGGTGCTGGCAGCGTCCCCGGCTCAGCCCGCGGGCAGGGCGGGTGCGGCAGCCGGGCCGAGGAGCTCGGGGTCTGGCGGGGGGCGCTGCCGGGCCCGTCCCCTCGGCCAGCGGCGGGCAGGGCGGCGGGTGGGAGGGGGTGGCGTGTGGCCGGACCGTAACGATGCCCTCGGGTTTCTCTTCTTGTCGGCCCTGGCCCTCAGAAACACACCTCAGCAACGAAGCCTTCTCCTCGGAAGAAGAGGATGCGGATCCTCGCGACGGCGCGCTGACAGCCGCCGACCAGAGCCCGTCTGCGAAGAAGAGCATCACGCAGATCATGAAGGACAAGAAGAAGCAGACGCAGCTCACCCTGCAATGGTAGGGCCCCGGCGGCCAGCCCCCGCTGCCCGCCCCGGCCCCTGGGCCGGCTCTGGCCCCGGGCCCGGCCGCTCGGCGGGGACCCCGCGGCTTCAGCACCGAGCCGTCAGACTCAAAGGGACCTTTCTCTAACAGCTGATCCGGCAAAGAGGGTGACATCTCACAGTTATTTTAGAAATATTTGTCATTTGTGGGGTGTTTGGTTAGTTGGCTTAGGGGTTGGGTTTGTTTTGGTTTATTATATTTTTTTTCTTATCAGCCTTCCCTACGACTAAGTACATACATCCCCAAATTTCTGATTTTTTAAATTATCAGAGGTTTGTTAGCTAACAGAAGTCTCTGTCGGATTCTCACAGTACATGGCTGGGGATGAAATGTATCAACAAAACGTAGAAATGAAACACTGTTCAAGGATTACATATGTGAATGGCTGTTTTAATTGTCCTTTAAGGCTATATGACAGATTTTCACTGTCTTATAATGTATTTCTTTTACATTTTATTCTACTACTCATGGAAGCCCTAACTTTGCTTCATTTTATCTGGGGAAAAAAGTTAACCAAATAAGAGGTCAAATTCTGCAGACAGTAATTGATAAACATTTCTATTAAAGTGCACTTGAAATTAGGGAGGAGTGCTGTTGAATTAAATGGGAACTTAATTAGCACATGCAGACTGTAAATAAAGATTTTTTTTTCCTTCTAACTGAAAAATTAGACTAATCTAAATGATTCAGTTTCTTAGTCTATTTTACATCTGAGTTCTAAGCGTAAATAATTAAGTCTGGTGAATCAGTTCAAAATTATTCAGTATGCAGTGTTTACTGTACAGTATTTTCTTACAGATTTGTGTAATTTGAGAAATAAATTTTTTTGCACATCATGCCAGGAGTAGGGAATAATGTAAAATGATAAAGAAAGAAGCCAACAGGACAGCAGCGAAACACCCAAAGGTTCCGTTCATGTGAAGACAGCCAGGTTTTTACTTAGGTTTTTAAAATTTTACTTTAATGACCATTACTTGTCACTTGCATTCTGTAAATTATTGGGAAACTACATAAAAATGCACCTCCTTCAAAAAAGCCTGTTCTCTGATTTTTCAGTATGATTTGGTCAAGAAGCAGTTTTCAGGTCCAGAGTGGAAATTAGAAACCAAAAGGAGGAAGAAAAGAGACATTAGCTCAAGTGTTAAGGATACAGTGGGACAGAAAATGCAAGTCCAGATCCCTGCTCTTAAGTCCTTTCAATGGACAGACTTAAACCTAGGTCTTTCATAGTCTAGTAAGTGCTCTTATTTTTGGACTAAGGCTGGCTCCTAGTTGATGATAATTTAATTATTCATATAAAGCAAAAAATCCAGACATTGAAAGACATTCATGAAGAAAAGGGACCTGGCTCCAGGTTTTTCATATTCTGCAACTAACCTAAGCACCAAGTGTGGAGTCAGTCTGTAGTTCTGTGTTGTTCACCATGAAACTTATCTGTGTACTGTGATGGAATTCTTCAGTAAAATTTAAAAAAGAACAACAAAAAAAATGACAGCAGTACCAAAAAATGGAAAATACAATCAGGAGAAACTGCATGTTGCATCTTACTCTGACAGTTTCTTTCTCTACACAGGCTGGAAGAAAACTACATTGTCTGTGAAGGAGTTTGTTTACCAAGATGCATCCTTTATGCACATTATTTGGACTTCTGCAGAAAAGAGAAGCTGGAACCTGCTTGTGCTGCAACTTTTGGGAAGGTAACAAGTAAATGCCTTCATAATTTTTTAGATTAATCGTTTGACAGTCACAATTTAATACACTTATGTCAAAATTCCTCTGAAATTCACATGTTTTCTACTGCTAATGTTCATGGAATCAGACTAACTACAAATGCACTGTCTCAGTGGGGTTTCATAACATCACCTTTTGGAGACCGAAACTGAAATTACCTTTTATTTATTGTTATTCTTTAAAAAAAAAGGCTTCCTCTCTGAGTGCCTTTTTTTTTTTTCCTTTTTGTTGATGACAGTGATAGGTTCTTTCTGCAAAAACAAATTGGACATGGGAGACACATAATTACAGTGAAGGCAAAGTAAAGTGAGATGTGACACTAGAAGCAATACTAGAAGGGGAATAAAAATTAATAACACAAAGAGCTCCTGAATGAAAAATTGTCAATTCCACAATTTCTGCCCTTCCCTACAATTAATCCTGAAATAATTTAATGAAAGGGATATATGAACTCTCCAAATTAAATCCTGAGTATTTAGTGAAACAGGAAACCAAAAATGCTTCAAGGATCATCTTTTTTAAAACACTACTGATCTAGTAATGGTTTATACATAGCAAATTGCATTAATTTAATTGAATGATAATAATGGATTTAAAATCCCGTTTATAAAATGTTCGCTTCGTATATTTTCCTCTTGAATTGGATATATTGAGAAATTGTATGTCTAATTTTCATTACACGGTTTCAGTACAAATAAGAAAGACAATAGCTTTTCATTTAAACATTGTTTTGACAGTGACCTATTAGATGTATCTATTGGATCTACTTCTAGTACTGAATTAATTTTTCAGACCACACTTTTCAAATAAAAATCAATGTATTTCTAGTTGTTTCTCTTTGAAGACAGAATAGCTAGAGGGCAGAATTTTCCCTGTTTTTGTTTACATCTCTGAAGCAAAAGATAAAGTTGCATTTTAGGAACTTGAACGAAACAGGATCATGGTGAAGAAGGTTAGATTTTAAAATGTAACATTGAAAACAGAAAGGGAGAAAAGGTGGCAAGACTGCAGATACACAGCAAGATGGATGAGCGTGGAAGAAATCCTGAAGTGTGAAACATGCTTAATCATTTATGTTGTGCCATACATGTCACAAATATTTATTCATGAACAACCTTAGATCATATATTTACACTACAATTTTTCTATGAGCAGATTGCTAAGAAAGTATACCAGTGTTAAAAATTAATACAGTTATTTTCTCTTTAGACCATTCGCCAGAAATTCCCTCTCCTTACCACAAGGCGGCTTGGAACAAGGGGCCATTCAAAGTAAGGCACAATTATATTCACTTATGTGTATTCACTTATAGAACACATTTTAGGAATGACATGTATTTCCATGTCTCTTTAATAAATATTAATTGATGTAAATACTAATTATTCAGATTATACACTGCAAGTGATAAATTTCATGTACATTAAACTGACACTTAAATTCAAACTCGAAAGTTTGAATTTAAAAACATTGCTGTGGGTATAATTTCTAAAATCAAACTAAGTTTCTAAATCTTGTTATGGTATTTATAGATCCTTGCATTTGTTGAAAATATATGTCAAAATGTTAGATATAAAAAGCATTATATAATACATATATCTTTTTTACAGTTGGTCATCTTTCTATAAATAGATTTTATTTCCATTTTGCAAGCATAAAAACTTCCTTTGTGTTCTGTATGTAACAATATGGATTCACTTAAATACACTACAAAAAAATGTTGTTTTAACCTGAGAAGAAGGTATATGTCTGCTCTTTGTTGTGGGTATCTTACAAAACTCTAAAAAGCACACAACCTATAATGCAGTCATTTCATAAATCCAATTCATTTGTATATTTGATCTGTGGAACATTAGGTTGTAGGAATAGATCACAGATGATCCTATATCACCTATGGTGAAATGTTTATTAGTTCTGGTTCTGGCACTATGCTTTTGTCCATAACAATGTTAGTGTAAAACTGTTGTGAACAGTGGCAACAAACGTATTCCCTCACATCCATTCTGCTAATGAATAAGATAGAAAACTGGAATAAAAGTAGTAATAGAGGAAACTCAGACATTGTATGTTTGGGAAAACTCTTGATTTTGAACTACTTAGCCTTGAAAGACAAAGTTACTCAGATCTTTCAGTAGTTTATAAGCAAAACTCAAAGCAAATAGAGACTGAAAAGAAAAAAACCCTACAAGACTGGTTTTCCTAAGTGCTTTGCAATATACTAGAAATGTCTGAAAGAAACATTTTTTACTTTCATAATTCTTGGGGTTGTTACATGTTATATTTAATTTTCTTCTGCCTTACAAATACAAGAAATAGCTACTTGATTCCACCTTAGTTTTGCTGAAGAATGCATGTGAGATGTCATTTGTGGATTTTAGGTTTTGTTGCAGAAAAAAAGGAAAGTGGGGAAGAATATAAATTCCAAATTTTTACCAAGACATTCTATTTCTTGAGTATGCCTTAAGTGTTTATTTTAAAAAACCATTAATGAAAGTAAAATCCAAAGGAAACAAAGCCTGTATAGAACATTATTTTCTTTTCTTTTTTCTTTTCTTTTTTTTTTTTTGACAGAGGACAGTTCTTGTATAGTTTCTATCACAGAGTTACAAATTTGTAATCCATTGATCTTTTTTAGGAGATGGTACACAGTCTGCATTGTACAGAGGGAAACTGGAACTAAAGTTAATTTCTTTTTTTGTAGATGACCTATAGGTGCTGAATAGAGGGGTTTTGAGGAGAGCAACTATTAGAAAGCTTCTTTATTGGGGAAAAGAGGGATTTCTGTATTGTCTGCTGTGGTGAACTTAAGCTTTGGATGCAGGCATAAGATGATGTAGACAGAGATTTACAGATAGACATTTGCTGCTAATCTGTACAGGACTGTTTGACAACCTGCTAATTCATCAGTGTCTTGGTGAATTCTTGCTCAGGTTCATAATCCAACACATTTGGAGAACAACTTATAATGAATGAGATAATATAGGAAAAAGTCTCCTACATTCTCATTATATATTTGTTCTGACATATCTAATGGATTGATAAACAAGACCCAATCAGTAGCTAAACTTCCCAAATGTATCATGTGTCTGCATAATTTAAGCACAGTAATTCAACTTATATCAAGCAAATGAGTATGTTTCAAAGGGGTATCTAGCTACAAAAATTAATTGTTTGGGGACATGTGTCACTATATTCCACTTTTCTCTAAGGCATTTAAAAATGTTAGTATAGATATAACTCATGCCCAACATTTCTTCGGCAGTTTCCATATCCCTACTTACCTTGTTGGTATTATGTCCCAGATCATATGGATTAACTGTTCTTGAACAATTTCCTCAAAGGGGTGAGGCATCTGCTGGTTTTGTTTGAACATCTGGCGCTTGTTTCTCCTTATTTTTTTTATCAGAGTTTTCGTTAGAGACTTTTCCTCTGCAATTCTCATTTCCACTAAGATGCATTTACATTGATCTTGCTGTGTTAAAAAGATCCTCACAAAAGGCATAAATGACAATATCTCCAGTTCAGAAACTGAATACAACAGCAAGTAGTCATAGAGAAGTGGCAGTATAAATCATAGAATCATAGAGGCATAGAATAGTAGAATAGTTTGTGTTGGAACGGACCTTAAAGACCAGCTAGTTTCAACCCACTGCCACAGGCCAGGACACCTTCCACTACACCAGGTTGCTCAAAGCCCCATCCAAACTGGCTTTGAACACTTCCAGGGATGGGGCATCCACAGCTGCTCTGAGCAACCTGTGCCAGTGCTTCACCACCCTCACAGTAAAGAATTTCTTCCTAATATCTAATCTAAACCTACCCTCTATCAGTTCAGTGATCTCTGACCATCTATTTTTCTATGTCTGGTGTTGTGGACCATATCCTCAGAACCACAGACTTACTGAGGAGCAAATTAATTTCTAATTTCACCAGGTAGCAGTTTGTCACACAAATATCATTTACAGAAGTATTTCCATTAAATTGATAAGCAAGTTAAGGGACTGATCATCAGTTTTGGGAAATTGCTAGTCACCCTGTTTTCATGTCACACAGACTCTAAATGTTATAAGCTGTTTCTGGGTTACTGAGACTGGTAAGAGAGTTCTTACTAGCAGTTAAATGATATTTTTTAAAGCATGATAGTACAGTGACATTGTATTATTTCTATCGTTGCTATCATTATTACCATATAATACTAGTAGGAACAGTATTAGTACTAACTATTCCTAACAGTGATGTTTTATTTGGCGGTATTGCCTAGGAACTCTGATCATTGTCCAGGACTCTACTGAGTCAGATGCTGCAAAAGCATGAAAGGAAAGAGACAATTCTCCTCCAATGGAATCATTGTTCTTATATTGCAAAGAAAAGTTAATTCCCCAGGAAAAAGGTACCTTACTGGACATTGCATGCATACACAGCAACCTATTGATAGAGCCTGGCTGTGACCAGGAGAAAGCAAAGAAAATCAGTTCCCTTTTCCATCATCTTGAAAGTGACAGAAATTGTTTTTCTCCCATACTGAGACAAGGCCAAGCTCTCTCTAACATTCTCATGAGCATGAATTGGATTTGAGAAAGAGCTCTTGCTCTAATGTGTGGAATCCAGTTGCTGTTTTAAGGTGTGAGATACACAATTGTTAGCTCCTCCTGTGATCCCAAGCAGCACTTGTCATCTCCAGTACTGGACAAAGGACAGACTTAAAACTGGGTCTAATGATTCCTAGAATTCAAGTCAGAGCCTCTTTTCCTCTGTGTTTACATCCAACAACCCATTTAGTGTCAATAATAAAACACTCATTTAAATATTTGGCCAAGAAATACAACACATTGGACACAATTTTGTTAACAAAGTTCATTCATCTCTCATGCTTATGCCAATCACTCTATACCGTTCAACGTAAAGGAAATTTTCTATATTCCCATTCAGTGAAAGAAGGCCCAGTACCATAAATACTGCAAACTGCTCTCTTAGATGAGTATTTCATGAATAACAGTTCTCTGTGCAGCAGGTCCTGAATCCACTTTTTTGCATAGGTAATGTTGAACATACTGTGATAACTGATAGAACTCAGTTATGACCTTCATGGTACATGAATTACAAGCAGCTATTTGGGAAAATGTACAAACTGCTCAATCCATAAGCACAGAAGACTGTTTGAGCTCAAGTTACAATTTAATTTCTTTGTAGACTTTGATCAATGATGAATCTTAGCTTTTATCCATCATGTCTGAAAACTATTATCTTATTTATTAGGAGTGATTTAGTGGGTTAATAAAACTGATATGGCAGCTGGCCCTGTGATAACAAGTTATTGCAAGTCCCTGAACAGCTTAAGCCTATCATTTCCTTATCAGCTACATTTGTGTCAGTGTATGCTAAAATCAGGACTACAAGTAGCATAGGAACATATGTTACAACAAACCACTGAAATAAAAAGAGTAAAGCAGTTCAACTTGTTTTATAAAATGTTTGTTTCAAAAATTGAAAGTAACTTCCTTATGATGACTGGTTAAATTTTATTAATTATACAATAGAAATATAAATAATAAAATACAGATAAACTGTACATACACATAAAAATATGCTCATAAAGAGACAGAAGGCATTTGAAGATGTAGGTTAAAGATATTATCAGTGTGTCTGGGTTTGATATACTACTCTCAATAGGGAGCCCAAAATAACCTATTCAATTAATGACTTTGGCTTGTAAAAGAATAATAATCTTCATACCCTATTACTCTATGAAGTATGCCAGACAGAGAGTGAACAGTAAGATTATATTATTTTTAATAATTTCTGTGTCATGACCAGAAAACTGTATTTTGTAGTACTAAAAATTCAGCTATAGAAATCACTGAAGAAAGTCAGAATGACAAGTGTTGTGCCTTTAATACACACAGAATATGTACGGAAAATATCTATACATAACAAAATATTTCAATGATAAATTTTGATATTTTGGGGCAATCCAGCAGGAATAAGTATATTGCCTCCCACTGGAAACCTGAGAATCTAAATCACATGATAGTTCCTGTTTCTAACCCAAATATATTAATATTGAATTAGATGTTGAATAATCTAGATATTGAATCCTAACTTTGTAAGGAAGTAATGATTTTCCTTGCCTCTGGACTACTCCAGGGAGGGAATGTTAAATTTGTGGTGAAAGTGTAAAGTTTTATTTTTAGAATTTAAAAAATGGCACGTGATTGAAACTGGGAGATTTAAGCTACTGGAAGGAGATGTAGGCAACTGCTTGTTTACACTGCCAGTGAAAAATGTGCAGATAGCATTGTTAAAGAAGTGGTCACAGCTCTATTTTTTTTCATTCTGTTCAGTGGACAACCTTTACAACGTAATGACTAAATAAATGCTGTTATTTCAAAGAACCCATACATGTGTATTTTCAATACCTCTTGTGTCACATCTAAAATTACTTAATTTTCATGAAAGAAGAAAAAAATGCATTTGTGTCAGAACTCTGTCAAATATTAGGAATTTCCATATCCAGGTCTTTAGCCCATGTCTGTAAGTTTAATACTGCTAAACCAAAAATGATGGATGAAAATCTTCAGGACTTTAGCTCACAACATAGGTGACATAACATGTGAGCTGGAGGACAACCATTTAGTACTGTAACATTTAATGAAAGGTTCCATTGGCATCCTAAACCACACTGAGGTGTCAGTTTGATCAGCCTGACTTTAACGGAGAAAAAGAGAACTGTTATGAGTAGATGGTCCTATGTCTGAGCTTTTACGTTAACAGGTATTTAAAAATAGTCAGTTCATCACATCATCATCCCTCAGAAAAATGAGGGCAAGAAAACTAAAAGTGAATAAAGAGGGGAGAAACTTTTGGCTTTCCTAGGGGTTGACAGGTGCCACAGTGATATAGCAGTGTTATGTAGACTCATCAGTTTCAGGAAAACACTAAAAGTGATGATGTTTGACAACAGCACTTTTCATCATGTTTTTGACTGTAAAATCCTGAACTCACACAACAGACTGTCCAGTAACAGAATATTTCAGCTGAGATTTTCAAAGCTACCTAGGCTAGGCAAATATATCATCCTAATGAATATTTTCTTAGCTATAATTTACATCTAATGCCTTTAATCAGATTTGTAAATATAAAGCACTTGAGGATTTTGTTCTTACATGTGATAGTCCCATGCAAGAACAAACAAAATACTGTGATTTTTTTTTTTAATGAGCATCATCAGGAACAGCAGAAATGAGATAAATACTTTTGTTAATGTGTTTTATGAACTATTTGCTGGGTCTTTGTTGTCTTAAGAATGCATTTCTTCAAGCTTTTGAGAAGTTTCAGTGAAATCAGTGCAATGTGTTGCAGCGTACCTCTGAGTTAATTTTGATTTACACACAAGGTACTCAAATTGCAAGTGTTACTTCGAAGTAGCTCGGTTAAACCAGCTGCTGTAGCTTTTTCAAGCTAATTTTAGTAAAAAACAATTGAACCTCAGTATACTATCCATAACATTCTTAGACAAATTTCATTTAACACAATCAGTTTTTAAATCTACAAGACAGGGGCTATCACCTTTGATAGATGAACTCAAGCAAACTTTGCTATGACCAGTAAGGAAAGAGCTGCCCCCAGCTTGCTCCCCTGCCCTTCTCCAGAAGGTCATTTATTTTGTAGCAGAGTCAGTGGAAAGCAGTAAGTATCCACTGCACAGCCAGTTTTCTCAGCACCAACACCCCCTCTTTAGCACCTTTGCTGTCTTCAATTAAGGTGTTGGGCATAGCACTGCAAAGCCTGAGCAATAGGCATGTTTCCTTCTGCAAGCTCTATTTGAGAGCAGTAATCTCCAGGAGAGCAGCAAGGGAACAAATGTGGATAAGAACTGCTTAAATGGCTAAATAATTCAGAATTAGTTGGCCTACAACGCGACAGAAGAGTGAATGAATGACATGTTAGCATTTTTAGTCTAGGAGGCTGAACACTAAGTTATAGGGTACACCGACAAGCTATTTTCAACTGAGAAGTACTCTGAGAGACTGTCTAAATAAAGCAGTGGTAAGACATAAAATAAACCTGGTAGATCAAACCCAGCGCCCTTTCAACAAATGAAGTCAAATGAAACAGAATGCATATTAGGGAAAACAGATGTAACATGTTTCTGTATTTTCTGTTCCAGCTACATTTTTGTAAGAGAGAAAGTATTTTAAATTTAAAGAAGACCCTATCCTTGAATTTTTGATAAAATCATGACAATAATGTTTTCTATGAGACCAGATTGTATTCTATGCCACTGGAAGGAATTGTTAGACACAGTTTAGAAGAGTTTTCATAAAGCATTTAAAATCAATTAGACCACTTGCTTTACTTGACAGGTCACTCATAAACACTCCCCTTTTTTTTTTCCACAGGTACCACTATTATGGAATTGGCATTAAAGAAAGCAGCGCATACTACCATTCTGTGTATTCTGGAAAAGGCTTAACCAGGTACAATAACATAACTTCTGAGACTTAGTCAGTGAAGGTCTAACTTTAACCTTCCCTTAGAAGGTACTTGTAGCACTCTACTTTTTGTTTCTACCAGAACTAGTATTGCTGCTTATCTCAGTGTTTGTTTTAAGATGTTGTTTTAGATATTTTGCTAGTGTCTTCCAATCTGACCCCACCACAGTCTGTGTAGAGCTGCATCAACTTATGACAGAGGAGCATTTGTTCAAGTTTGTATGAGGCAGAAAAATCCCATTTCCAGGGCACTTGTCTCATTTTGTTTGCTTGTGTGTCACCCTGTGAGTTCTTTCCCCAGGACAGCTTTCCATTATGAAACGTCTAGAGAATGGTGTGAAGCTGGCACCTGTGGGGCAGGAGGGAGGGGTCTGTATAGATTAATATTTACAGGTCCTTTGACTGGCTAATATCAGTTTAAACCTAACCCAGGAAGCTCTAATTATATTTATTTAAGGGACAGCTAGTAGGATCAATACTTTACGATAGCTGCCTGTTGGTTTGCCAAAGATTAATAGTTCGTAAAACAAATGTCTCTGTTCACATATGGCTTGAATGATGGCTTTCATTGTCTATGACAGTATACCTGTATAAGTGGGACTCTAAGAAAGGAAAAGAATAAATGAGTTTATAATCACACATAGAAAATTCAGCTGGTGGCAGATTTAGGTTATATTCAAAGAGACCTTTTCCAAACAATAGGACAGTTGTAAAAATTGAGGGTAATGTTTCCAATGATGCTTAAAAGGAGGGCTCTCTCCACTTCAGGACTTATGGTGTAATAGATTCAAATATGCTATTTCCTTATCCAGTATTTATCCAGAGCTGCGGAGGTGTTGCTGGTACACAGTGTATTATTCTTTCATAATACAGAATTATTTCAAACAAACTGTTTATCTAATTGACTAAAAGACAGTTAATTTCATTCAAGGGAATATAATAGCTCTTATTCCTCAGCTTTATGTCAGGCAGTGCCTGTTCATGTAAAGCTCTGTCTTTGCACAATCTAGCAGCACTCAATGCAAAGAAAGTCAAGGTCATGCAAAGTTCCCCACGGCTGGATTTCTGACAGCATACACACACATAAAGATGGCATAGATACTCTCTAAGATTTTCAGGAATACTCATGAGATTCAGTACTTAGGAACATTTTCTTTGCGTTAGGACCTGTGCTGCCCTGTATGAGATGTTGAATTTTCAGGTTCTGGCAGTCTAATTGCCTCCTTAGCTGATTTAGAACAGAAGCTCAAATGCTCATTTTGTACCATCTGGACCACAACTGTGGTTAGATTTTTCTGTGTGAACAGAATAAGGCAGTACCCTGGGGTTAAGAACAAGCTTCTGGATAGGGAAAGAGTCAGGCAGTGCAGGGATTCATAGTTGAATCTCCCAGTTGCTGGCTGCTACATATAGTGATCCATAAAATCTGTCCTTTGTCTGATATCTCTTCTAGGTGAGCTATAAAAATGGTTCCTGGGTCAAAAATAGGCAGGAAAAATATATGGGTTGATAATGATGTCAGATCACATCATGCCCATGCACAAATATAGACTTATGGAGGCCTTTACCACAAGGTTTGCATGTCAGCTGGCAGCTTGACCAGAGATTAGATGGGACAATGGGCTTCAATTTAGTTGCCTAAATATAGACCTCTACACTGCAATTTCAAACTTAATTGGCATTCATGTATTAATATTTAGGTAACTGAGCTGAGTACAATAGTCCTTAAATGCAAGGTTGCAGTGCCTGAATCTTTAAATTGTAAATTTGACCTCCTGATTCTCCTAAATATCAAGCCTTGCACAGTGAAAGGAGCCCACCTAACACCAGAAATGGTTTGTATCCACAGTACTGCGTGAAGGGTAGCTTTAGCTAGCAATTAAGGCTCTGGAAGAGCACTGCTAGCAGGTGCTGCCTCACATTTTTGCTGTACATTCTGTGTACATTTTGCTGAACATGCAGAAATCCAGAGCCCATAACAAATATATCTAGCTAGGAAGTTAATTAGATCTATGTTGTAATCAGCTGAGTAATGCCTTCATTTATACATATCTATCAACAGGCAAGGGAATGCTGTAGGTAACATATGCTGGATCATCATGTGGTGGGAATTGTTAGGCACCTGTGTTTGGCCCGGGCAGGAGGAATTCCACAGCTACTCAGCCTCTGTTTTTCTGTTCTGCCAGCAGAGCATCTTAACAGCAGGAAACCACAATACTGCCCCTAATAATCCTAAGACTCCATGTTGCCCACAGTATCTTATCAGTTGGCAGCTAGTGGTACAGGAAAAAAAAATAGTCAAACAACATTTATCATTATACTGATCCACTAGAATCGCTGTTATTACACATTCTCTCTACTTTAGTAGTTATAATTTAAAACGTGGTTTATGATTTCTACATGGAAGGGTAGTCTGATAGTCCAATGACTTCATTGAGAATCTCTGGATAGGACATTCACCATACTGCAACATATTTTTGCCCATTAACAAATCTTTGATCTCAGAAATGAATTTTATCAAAATAGTACTGTGGTGAGAAAGAATAGGAAATCACCATGATTTCCTAATTTTCCCAAGAACTGTAAATTCTATATATACTTTTTCTGCTCTGAATTTACTTAGGTCTATCAAAACCTGTATTTATTTCCTCATAAAAACCTTATGGACTTGCATCTATGCTATCCTTTTGCTGTTTGCGAAGTTGCAAAGTTCCAAACAAAAAGCTGAAACTGGGTTTTATACTTTACTGTTTAGTCAATGGTCTGAAGCTTCATGTTTTATAACACATCAGTAGGTTTCCAGATATCCTCAGGCATCTGCAAATCAGTGGAAGAAATTAAGGAAAAAACCATGACTTTTACTAGAGTTACATTTGGAAAAATGTGATAATTTTTATAATAGATCTATTATTTATATATATATACACACCTATATGCACCTCATCTCTATAAATGTTCTGCTTAGGAAAAAAAAATAACTGAATGTGTTTATTTTCAAAGGTTTTCTGGAAGCAAGCTAAAAAATGAGGTAAGTGCTGTAGCCTGTTTTCTTTTACTTCTGTTGTAATCCAAATATGAAGTGACCTGTGATTTTCTTCACATTAATTTCTTTTAAAATTGCAACAGTATTTTTCATTACACATTAGACTGCATAATCTTTTTTGATGATGCTGAGTATTTGTTCCTCTAAATATTCAAAGAAAAATAAGATTGGAAGACACCTTCTAGGGTTCCCATGGCAATCCAACTCCCCATAACCATAGATGTTCATAATAGACCATTTTAAGTAAAGGATCAAGAGCTTACTTGATTTTTTGTATATATTACCTTTGCTGGAGGACTTTTTCAGAATCTCATTTGCCTGACTTGAAGCCAAATAGAAAGCTTTTTTTTTCATAAACTGAAATTTTTGCCTTCTGATCAGGATTGTCTTTCTCTACTTTTTGCTCTTCATGACATTGTGTTGTAATATGTCTTTTTGCTGCTTTTGCTTGTTGGATGGAACAAACAGCAGCTTTTAGTAATTTCTGATCAGCCTTTCGGCCTTTCACCATACTTGTTCTGATTTGAGTACCTTTGGAGTAAAAAAAAACCATAAAGCCTTGTAAATGGCATATTTGCAATTTCTGTTGGAAATATCCCTTCTGCTGACCCCTAGAACAGGATCTGGTTTTGTTGGTTTTTGCTCTCCCAAAGTAGTCTACATTTTCACAACTCTATACTATGGTATAGTCATTGTCATTATGGTCATATTTATACCAGAAAATTATGTATTATTGTGCAATAAGGGTTAAGGGTTGATCCTAGTATTTTTCTTTGACACTGAGTTCAGCTGGCATGGAATATCCTGCATCCATATTATTAAACTCCTGAACCTGCAAAAGAACATAGGCACATCTCAGCCACATTGCCACAGAGAAACATCCCTAACATGCAGTACCTGTTGAAGTATGACCAGAAAGTGTTTGGGATGCTACTAATTGGCATGGGCCGAAAGAATGCCAGAGACCATTCTGAATAATACTGTTCCAGTATTGCCTGGGAATGTTTCCTGACACCATTTAATTTACTAGACTAGATACGCCTTCTGTGATCAACTGATACACAGCAAGACTTTCACCTTTTTCATTTCCAGATAAGAAACTCCTAGCTAATAGCAGACATTCTTATTGGTCCCTGAGAGTGTAGTTTTGCTCTATTGATTTTCATCCCCTTTATTACAATTATCTCAAAGCCATCCAGATCTTTCTACATGACCTCTTGGTCTTCCTCTGTTGATGATTTCATTAGCTCATGTCAACCAATTTAATCTATGAAATGTTCAGTGAGATCAGCCCCAAGTTTGAACTTTGAGAATCTTCCCTTCAATCCCTTTTCAACCCAGTAGTTTCCCTGTCAACACAACTTGTTAGCCTTTCAGCTGGAGCCAGCTTCTTAAACATTTTTACATTCTTTTACTAATCCCCACTCTCACCAGTGTAAGTAATCATTTCCCATGGTGACACCACATCGAGCATTTTAGTGAGGTTCAGATAGATTAGATTTGCTGCAATTTCCCTGTTCAGATAATCAGCTATCTTATCAAATACAGATACTGCTATGCCATGGGATATTCCCAACAAATTCATAAGCACTACTTCAGCATTCATTTGTTCAGTTTTGGGACAGAATATATCTAGTTCCCTTGGCATAAATGAATGCATATTTACTTCCATCTCTGATGTGGCATTCCCAGTTTGCCTTGTAATTCAAAGTCCCACAAATCTGTCTTGTTTCTACCCCAAAGTTCCCTTGTCCTCCCAGAAAAAATGTTCACAGATGATGTGGTAGAGATATGTGAGAAAAGGCACATCAGTATGAGTTTTTGATTGTCTATCTCTGTGTTGTCTGAAAATATTCAGACAGTTCTTAAAAGAAACAGGTCTTTCATAGTCAAAACTGAACTACAATAATTTCAGCCTATGGAAAATTTGGCATCATACTTTCCATTAATATGAACAGGTAATAGATATATCCTTACTCATTTGCTTGAAAGTACATGCTATCAGGTATTCCAGAAAGATTTACAATGATTGCATAAGGTCTAATTCTCAGTAGGAACATAAAGACATCGAAAAGATGTTGAAGCACTGATTGTCTAAATATAATGAGTAAATGGCATTTGAATGAATACTTATTGAGTGCCAGGGACACTGTTTACTTCTGGTATGTTTTATCGCATTTTCTAGTATTCTCTCTGTAGGGGGAGATATCAGCAAATTCTTTTATCTAAACCAGTTAGTGCACCATTAGAGTCTGTATGGTTAATTAGGCAGATAATATTACTGTCATTATCTTAATGTTAAATGGCCATTAGAAACAGATGGCCTTAAATTGAAAGGGCAAGTGGCAGCAGGTTAAAATATTAAGCCTAGAACTGAGGCACAGTCATATATAAGTCCATTAGCAAGGTAAAAAACATTGCATACTCTCTTAAACCTCCCACCACAATCACTACTTCTTTTAAATAAGCAAATCCCTTTTAATCAAAGCTTTTAATATATTTCATGGGTAATTGCATAATAAAATCACTAACACTACTCCTGTTATAAAAGAAACCCCGAAAGAACCTCCTTATATTGATAGACGATTATAACACCAAAAGTATTGACACAGAGAGGTACTAAGGTTTCTAATTTCTACAATTTCTTTGACTTAGAGCTTTAGATGTGTTTGCATAGTAGATAGCATAGACAAAATTCATTTACATAGTGTATGCTTTTGTTTCTTGCTGTCTGTTTTGGCAGACACATCTCCCTCTAAAAATAGGGCTATATGTATGTTGAATAAGTCAGTTACAGCTATAGTTTTCTGAATTCAGTATTTAAGAGAACTTCACTTGAAAATAGCCTCCAATTAATGAGTCAACATTTATAGATATATAGTCCCCTTGGCACACTTTTACACTGTATGTTGCACTCTGTAACTACTATTCCCACTTTAGAAAAATCTGACTGTATGCCAAGAGGTAGGAAATGGTCACTTCAAGTTCCATTCAAAAGCCTGTTGCATAAATTTCATCCATTAGGACAGAGGGAATCTAAGCAGAAGTAATGGATTTACCACAGGAATATGCAGAAGGCTAGCTTGTGGCTCTGTACACTGACTTGATGTAAGGACTGGTTAGGCTAAAATGGACAAAGGGTTTCAGCCAAACGGTCTTTAGATTTGAATGCAATCCTGTGAGAATAAGTACAGTTCAGCAGTAAGGACAGAATCATAATACGGATTGTATTGCTTCTCTTGAAGATGAGGGTTTCACCTTAATTATAGCATTTAGGAGCTTAATAGGCCTAATAAGGTGTGCATTATAACTATAAACATAATTACCCTATATTACTACAAGATGTACTCAAGATCTGTTCTCAGTCTGTAAGTAGAACAAGATGTGTCTACAATATTTTAGATATCACAAGCTAAGGAGACTTAATGTGTGAAATCTAAGAACAGAAAGAAACTCTCAGATCAGCAGAATTTAGCATAATTCAGGAGGAATTTATCTTGTGTCCGGGTCAACATCGACCATGTCCCGACAAAGTGGAAAACACTAAATGGGAATATCTTACTGAGAATGGGAATATTCTTCCTGCGATGTAAAACTGGGACTTCATGTCAAGTCTGCCACAATCACAGAAAGCTATATAATAAATACATGGTACAGAAGTATCCACAGATCATATATACCATCACATCCATAACACCATAAACTATTACCAAACTTTATGATAAACTAAAATAACAGTTGGCATAGTAAAATAGCTGAAATCATGATTGCTCTGCTATCAGAGCAGGAAGAGAGGAGGAGAGAACAGTAATATCTCCGCTACTCTAGATCCTTACACTAGAAGGATACATATTAAATAAAAGTTAGGGTCTCCTTGAATCACAGGATCACAGTCCACACTGTAGAGAAGAGTAGCATTTTACTTTAGCTTTTAAACATAGATTAAATCCAAAGCTTGTAGAATTCCATGAAGTAATGTGTCTCAGATGCTACTTCACTCTGAAAATTGTGTTTGATGGAGTTTAAATCTAGACAAATATTTAATAACTTTCCTGAGCTGGTATCCAGATCTGGATAAGCATCAATATTTTTGAAGGATTATCTGAATGCAAGTATTCTGATATGTAGAGAGACTTATGAGATAATATACAAGTTTAGCATGATTTGTTGGTTTCAGTTGTATCAATATTAGCTGTTTCTGTTTTTTCCTTTCTGTTTCAGGGTGGTTTTACTCGTAAATATTCTCTGAGTTCCAAAACTGGAACACTCCTCCCAGAGTTTCCAAGTGCTCAACACCTTTTGCTTCAAGGGTGCATTTCTAAAGACAAGGTAAAATGTGAGCTGCTTCTTTTCCGACTTTAAGATCAAAAATTTGCCACAGAATGTTTCTTCGTATCTTAACCTTTGAGGTATTGACATGAAAGAGCCAGAAATGTCCATAATCAAATAGAGGTGACTGATTTATAGAGGGGGCAAACCTTTACTAACACCGATTAACCGGCTTTCCACTGGAAAGGTGGTTGAATTATTTACCTATTAACTGACCCAGTATTTTACAAACTGATGGTATGTAAGACGGGGAGAGCAAAACAAACAAATAACTGAGAGTTGTATTCTTTCCAAATACCTTTGGATTTAAGGTAAGTTTTTTGTTCTGATTAGAACAGAACAAATAATTCACAACAAATAATTAGATGAATTTTACTCTCTTTCATTGTTTGAAAAGAGACTGAAAATCTGAACACCTGGGCTTTTTTTAATTACTAAAATCATTGCGTATCCTAAGTATAACTGTTCAGTTAAAAGTATCTCTCTCATGTTTTATGTCTTTGACTCATTGCCCGTGTGTTATGTCTGTGTTGTTTCTGGTCACATTACAGGCTGCTACATCCCTGAACTGTTCTAGAAACCTTTTGATAGACGTTGTGAACTCTCCAATTTAGCCTCCAGTGCAGGTCATGATGGTGACTGTTTTGAGATATGTTGCTTTAAAGCTTTTTGGTTTTGAGCCCTTCCTCTTAAGCTTTTTTCTAGGAAAGTAGTGAAGCCTAGGATTCCTGTAGTGAGAAGCTAAACAAAAGGAGCCATCTTAGCTGAAAATATTACAGTTTCTAAAGAAAGCCCAGGTGTACTCAGCAGTGTGCACTACCTGTTGCTATAGCCTCCATCAGTGAATTGACATCTCTCCTATATATAAGTCTCATAATATTTAAATCTGAAGAACATTTGAGGTTCCTTGCAAACCCAACACAGCACTGTAAACTGATTTTTACTGCTCCAATGATGAAGAAAAATTTGCAACTCTTTTCCCCTTCATTTTTTAATCAGCAGCATTGTGCCTGACTGTCTGGGGACAGACTTGTGGAGTTGTAGGAGACTGGGAAGAGAGATGAATTTCAGTGTATCTCCTGTGCTCTCCTTCCTTGCTGCTCTTTCCTCATTTCTAATTCTCTTATTTCCTGCTTTCTTTCCTTACCATCTTTCCCCTCCTTCATCTTTTCTGACCAAGGATTATTGAACCTAAGATACTTAGGTACGCTGTTGAAGACAGTCCATACATGAGGTTTGACTCCTGCATTAAACTCCTAGAAATTTCTTGCACCTGAAATCTCTGAAGAGTCCATAAATGTAGCATTCTGCAATAAAATAGATGGGTAATTTCTGCATTTAATGTTTCTGAAGAAAACTTACCTAAACTTTAAACTTCCATCAACCCCTTTCAAAAACAATTCTTTAAAATGTTCTTAGATCTCACACTTTGCCATTGTTTTTCAAAGATACATAGTTACAGTAGCAGATCTGAAAGTCAGAAAGATTCTACTTTCAAAGAAATCTGCATGCTAAACCTGTTGCAATTAGATGGTACTAGGTTCACGCGAAATCTGATAGTGTTTTGCTGGAGAAGTTCACAAGCTGTGACAACTTTTCTGTGATTCAGGACCACAAGAATTGTTTTGATAGCATTTTTCTTTTCTTAAAATAGTTTAGTGTATTTCTTGTCTTATAATTTGCTACAAATTTTAAAAAATACTGCCTTTTTTTTTTTTTTGAATAAGAGAGCACTCCACTCAGATAAAGTAGCCTGATGAGATGAAAGGGAGTTCTGCTTTTTAAAGTTCAGTTCATGTAGGGCAGTGATTAAACTTTGACCAAATGACTGGCAGCTATTTTCTCATTTGTCCAAGTAGATGATGTTTCAGAACACTCATAGACGCCTATAGTAGCCTAATGATTAACTTGCACTGCTCTTTGGGATTAATCTTAGCTTCAGAAAGGTGAATTTACTTTACCATCTGACTGGATAATCTGACTATTGCCTTACTTTAATACCTACATTTTCACAGTGTATACATGTTCAAATGCTACATTTCTGACAACAATATAAATACTTGACTTAAATAATGCTTGACTAATAATGACTTAAAAATGTTGATAAAACTAGAGATGAGTGCCCTCCTCATCACTTCTGGATATACAGACTGCCTACTTGTGAATATGCATTGCAATATAGTTTATATTGTATGTTTAAATAGCTACAGAAAGCAGAAACCTAGATCACTATAGTGGTAAAGGAGAGAGCTAAGAAACTCAGTTTTATCTTTCTTCCTTCCTTCCAAAACAGGTAGATACTCTTATTATGATGTACAAAACACACTGTCAGTGTGTCCTTGACAATGCAATTAATGGGAACTTCGAAGAGGTAAGGTTCTTTGAACACATATTCTTGGTATATATGCACAGGGAACCAAGAAAGCATTATTTATGTTTATGAATCTGGTTCCTATTCCTTTAGATTCAACATTTCCTATTACATTTTTGGCAAGGAATGCCTGATCATCTTCTTCCCCTGCTTGAAAATCCCATCATCATTGACATCTTCTGTGTCTGTGACTCAATACTATATAAGGTAAGTTAAGCATTTAGCTACATGGATAATATCAACCACATTACAGCTTTTGTATCTGTAAAAACATACAATAACAGGATGACATGACTGCTTTCTGCCTCTACTCTGTAAATTGGCAAGGGAATCATTGAAATAAAGAAATAAAATGGGCACATGTAAGAGCTGAACTCCAGTCTCAGCTCTGCTGCACACTTGCTGTGTAACCACAGGTAGCACACTAACAATGAAATCCTGACCTACTTGCTTGAATGTAGCTAAAAGAAATGTTCATGTGCTTCACTGAAAAGGCTGACTAAGGTAATTCTGGATGAAAATGGAAGGCTTGTTTTCACTTAAAAGAGTACTGTAATTTCTACCAGCAAAGAGAGGCTGTGGCACATGGATGAGGTGATTCCACATGCCAGTCTGCTACTCACAGGTTATGTCAGGCCATGGTTTCATATTATGAAGTTGGAACAATACTGGGTTAAAATATTCCTGCCTCTCCTGCCTGCTGCACTTCATATCTGTTCCTGTGCTGCTAGATGTACCGGAAAAGCTGCTCCCCTGTGAACTGGTTTGGGTTCAAAAAAAATTTTTAAGTAATACTTGTATGCAGAGCTTTTAAGCCATGTGAGTTCTTTGATCTAGTTCATGGCATGATCACACAAATAGTTGAAACAAAGTGAAACTTATGAGTGTTGTAAGGTCTGGATTAGATGATAGTGCACTGGGGGAAAAATAAAAAAATAAATAAATAATGTCACCAAAGTTTCCTAAGATTTTCGTTTCAAAAGTCAGATCAGATCATTATTTAATAGCTGCAAAGTACTTTAAGCTCCTCTGATAGGATATGTCATAGAAATAGAAAAGGATTGTCATACAGATGTCTCTCTAACAGATTTCATATCACATATTGATGGGAAGAAATAACTATTGGCATAACAGTAAACATCAACCTGTCAAAGCAAGAGACTTGGGGCTGTTTAGCCCTGATGCCCTATTGTAATCTATTTGTCATTCTTTACTGTCCAAAAATATGGGGAAAAATCCAGAAATGATGAAAATATGTATTTCTTAGAAGCATAACAATCTGTGAAGTAAGAAGAAGTGTTTTAGTTACCACACGGAAGTAAAGGTAATTAGCATTGAGAATCATAATTACTACCCAGGAGATGAGCCATTAAGCCTCATTTACTTGTAGTGATTACATTGTACTTTGAGTTTATGAGTTTTTTCCTGCTCTAAATGTGCTGTCTCAATAGATTCAATATTAACTTTATTCATGATAAAGATTTAATGTTATAAATTGAATAAGACAGAGTTTCTCAAAAGTTCATAAATTTACCATTGTGCCTCTTCTTTGTCTCTCACTATTTCTTATTAATAATCATGTTAGATGTTCTTGACAGCACAGTGACAAAAGGAAAGAGGAATTACATTGGATTGTTAACAAACCATTTACATTAACAGTGAAAAGAGATTTTTGTGATATAGGCTAACAACTTTGCCCTCCACAATAACATTCCCCAAAGGCCACGCCAGATGGCACATTTTTTGCAAAAAGAGTTCCACACCATACTTAGCTACAGGGTACTATGGCTGAACTCTGAATGCTTTCAGTGCCATGTCCAGTTTGGCAGAAAGAAGAGTCAACAGCACTCAAAGACTTGGGAGATGCTTGAGTATCTGCTTTACAGAGACTTGGTGATGCTAGAAAAGCTGAAGTGTACATGCACCTCACTTCTACTGATTTCCCTACTGGAGGACATGTGGGATAGGATGTCTTGTTTTTTTTCTTGTTTTACCGGTATGCTGACATACATTAAGAATGGGAGCTATCAGTATATAAATATCTCATATGTTCCTATGTAATAGTGACTGGAAAAATCTAGGTATATAAATATCTGGCCAATAGCTTAAATGGCTTTATTCTGTAAAAAAATTCTGTACTTATAACTTTACAATCTAAGTAGGCACGACAGACATGAATGAATGAATGAATGGCCAGTGGAAGCTTGATATAATTTTCTGTTAACTTTTTGAAGGTTCTTACAGATGTACTCATCCCTGCAACAATGCAAGAAATGCCAGAAAGGTAGGTATTTGACAATAATCACAATACATTCTGGCTTTTAGGCATATTCCAAGTAAATAGCAGTAATTCTATATCCTCACAGTATTTACACTCATTTTTAGAACAGTAGAGTATGTATGACAAAATACTGTCAGCTCTGAGGACACCTATAGGACAACTTTAAAATATTACACAGTATTTTAATGTCCCAATTGGCTTACAATTTTTCTTGAGGAGGTACAGATCAATATATTTTCAGTTTTAGCTAAATGATTGGTCATTTCCTGTTTCCTTTTGGTAATACCTGAGGAGTAATTCATAGATAAGTTAGTCATAGATTGAAACCCAATTATTTAAACTAATGCAAGACAATTTTTATTGGTGATTCTCTAAACCATGTTTTGTTTTGTTTTTTTTATAGTTTACTGGCAGATATAAGGAATTTTGCGAAAAACTGGGAACAGTGGGTTGTTTCCTCTTTAGAAAATCTACCAGAAAACCTGACAGATAAGAAATTGCCTATTGCAAGAAGATTTGTTTCCTCCCTGAAACGACAGACGTCATTCTTACACCTAGCACAGGTAAACAGAATAAGACTATACATCAAAAATTTGTTAGTTATATTCAGTGTAGCTTTCTGGCCATGAGATATAATGCATTATTTTTTCAAGGTTGACCTTCAGCCATGGAAGACTTACATCTTGTACTTTTAACCATGAAAGAAGGAAGTGACCATAAATAGATCTGACCAAAACTTCCAATTTTTGTAGTAGAAAAGATAGCAAAGACCATGGTTATAATGAACAGCCATCACTGCAATTTTTGGCAATCAAATGATGAAGTGGAATACGTGTGTATTTGGTTTAGTTCCAAACTGGAAAATTTCAGATGATCTTCTTGCTTAGCAAAGGTTTGCTGTCTTGTCCATGATGTTTTTTAGTGAGCTTATTTCTGTTTGAGTTTTGAGCAAAAAGGGAACATGGGAGTGACAGGGAGTTGGGGACTCCAAGGCTGTGTTGTCCGGCTGCAGGTATCTGCAACTAGGAGTCACCTCCAGGTGATGGTTTTATAGATTATACAGAAGGATACAATGCCTTTTGAGCATTGCTCACTGCTAACAGCTTGGGCTTTGAGGTGGTTGTCCTCATGAATGACTATAAATGCACCATATATTCATCCTGACTTGGTTTTCTCTTTCACAAATATTAAGACAAAAGTAGCACATGGGTGATACTGTGAAGATGATCTGATAGGAAGGCACATTAGAAGAGCATTAGAAGTCTGATGAAAGGGAAACATTATCTTATCTGATCTGTGAAAAAATCCAGCCATGATAGTAAAATTAAACTTAAGGTGATCCCCAGGTGTGAGTCTGTCCTGGTTTTGGCTGGGATATAGTTAATTTTGTTCATTGTAGCTAGTATGGGTCTATATGTTGGATTTGTACTGGACACTGTCAATAATTCAGGGATGTTTTAGCTACTGCTGAGCAGTGTTTACATAGAGTCAAGGCCTTTTTGGCTTCTCACACTGCCCTGCCAGAGAGTAGGTTGGAGGTGCACAGGTTGATGGGAGTGGACACAGCTGGGACAGCTCATCCCAGCTAACTACAGGGACTTTCTATATCATATGGCATCATGATCAGCAATAAAACTAGGGGGAAGTTTGGCAGGGGACCACTGCTTGGGCAGTTGACTGGGCATCAGTCAGTTGATGAGCAGTTGTCTTCATTTGCATCACTTGTCTGTCTTGGACTGTATTTTTCTCTGGTTTTGTTTGTTTGTTTACTTTTTATTATTATTGTTATTGTTTTAATTTTTTCTTTTTAAAAATTATTAAACTGTTTTTACCTCAACCCACAAGTTTTCTTACTTTTTCAATTCTCTCTCCCATTCTGTGACAGGGTAGGGAGTGACTGAGTGGCCATGTGGTGCTTAGCTGCCTGATGTGGCTAAACCACAGCCACATTTTACCTTGCTTTCTTTTACAGATTGCTCGGCCAGCACTGTTTGATCAGCATGTGGTGAATTCCATGGTGTCAGATATTGAAAAAGTTGATTTGAATAGTATTGGTTCTCAGGCACTCCTTGCAGTCTCGGGGAGCACAGACTCTGATGGGGAGGTCTACAGTGAATGTAAGTCCATGGTGATACTAATTTGTATCATTATAATTCACTATTTCATTCCATGCCATACTATTTTACTTGGACTGACTGAGACAAGGCACACATAGACACTGCATTCTGTAATCTAGTACACTGTTAACTTCAGTAGCTTAAGAAAGCTTGTACTGGGAAGTCATCCCAGCTAGATGACTTTAAATGGTTGCTGAAAAATTAATTTACATGTCAGTTGCTAAGTGCAACCAAATCTCTTTTGAAATTTTGATGTAATTAAATGTGGATATTAGCACAGATCAATTCCTGAAAGATGTCTCAAAAATTCCATGTCATTATGGCTTAATGTAATGAATATTTTAATTTTTTTTATGAATGGGGTTTTTTTGATGCAAGTTGATCTTAGATAAATGATTTTCTCTTTAGTGCGGCAGCTATTTTCATACACAGAACAGAGCGAAGTATAAATTCTGAGGGTGTTAATTTTCAAATACATACCAGTTGTTGAAAAATAGATATAGCCTTTTCATTAAAAAGATACCTTTTGTCATAAGAGTGATGTTGATCAGAGTTAAGAGAGCTGAAAGGAATAGCAATGTGTTGTCCTCTAAATATTATTACTTTGATAATGAATGTTTGTTCTCTTTAATGGTTCATAATCCTATTCACATTTTTGAGTTGCCCATTCTCTACTTTTTGTGTAGTTGTTTTTTATTTTATTCTTTGTCTTCTTTCACACTGGTTAAAAAAGAAAAGGAGAAGAGAAATAACTGGTCACTCAGGCACTTTTTTGAAAATGGGAATTGAGGAAGTTAACTTTGCATAACATAGTGAGAAACATGTAAGATTTAAGGGAAACTTAAGACACTACAAATCTGACACATTACAGATAAAACTTTACTAATAAACTTAGTATTAGAAAGGTTTTCAAGGTTGAATCTTAAAAGGAATGAAAAATCTAATCTTCTTTTGGTTTTATTTTCTTGTGAAACTTCATTGTCTTACAGCCCGTGTCATTATAATGCTTAAGTAATTAAAGTATATATGACTGATGGATGTGTGTCTGCTTGCTTTGCTGGGGAATTACTTATTTCTTCATGGCTCTAATTCTTTGCTTTTCCTTTCCATGCTACAATATTGTCATATGGCTGGTGAGTGGCTTTTTTTTGTGTTCAGAATAGTGTGCAATGATATGTTCTCCTTTTTACATGGTAGATGACTCTATTACAGTGTTCCAAGAACTGAAGGACCTTCTAAAGAAGAATGCCACTGTGGAATCATTTATTGAATGGT
Source organism: Pseudopipra pipra (assembly GCF_036250125.1). Taxonomy (NCBI): domain Eukaryota; kingdom Metazoa; phylum Chordata; class Aves; order Passeriformes; family Pipridae; genus Pseudopipra; species Pseudopipra pipra. The sequence goes on along the minus strand of NC_087551.1, from coordinate 66,913,428 downwards.
TGGATACTGTGGTTGAGCAAAGGGTTATCAAGGTACCTTTCAAATGTTCTGCCTGACCCAAGAACAAATCCTACTCCCCTTACTCCTTACATAGACCCTTATGCAGTTCTATCGGTTTCCCACATGGGATTCTCATCTCTACCCCATCTCCTTGCTGTAACAGGGAAGTGTGAAAGATTCCAGTGCTGTTAGATCTAATTAATCATGTTGAGCCTGTTGAACAATCTTGCATGTGTGACCAATTAAGAAATACTGTAACTAAAACAGTAAAGTCAACACTTTCATAAACTTTACATGAAAGAAACCCTTCCAGATTCTGTGTGCATGCAGAATCACAGAGGTATTTCTCAGTGAGTAAGGTGAGCAAAAGTTATTCCTTAGAGAAGCAATTCTTTCTTTCATGGCATTTGGTTGGTACCGCATGTGATATAAGTTACTGCAGCAGGTGGATTCAGAAGTAGCCAACCTCCAGAAGGATTTCTACATACCAGGATGAAAGATACAGTTTCGTAGCATTGTAAGGTGCTGAACACAGTAATTGATGGTTTTGATGGGATTCCCCCGCCCGGCTCCAATTTACAAGATGCATTATCATCACAACTATTTTATATGCATGTAGTTATACAGGGATTAATATACTACAGCTCAGAACAAAATAAAGGAGTTCTGAGTTATATCTCAAGTAAGAGATATCTAACCAATTTGTGACTCTAATAACTGTAAACTAGCAGAATAAGATGTTACACATTGCTTGCTAATAGTTGAACCCAGGTCTCCTCATCAGATTTGTTCTATCTGGAAATGTAATAATTTATCCATCATTTTAGGTGGCATCTTGATATGAGTGGATGTAAAAGGATGAGACAGTGCAGTTAGCATTGACTGGCTGGCAGAAGAGTGACTGCCAGGTACAGGAAAACCATGGGCATGCCATTTTTCCTTTTTTTGCCTGTTTTCCCAAATTTCAATGGAGACAGTGATAGTTTCTTTCTTTTTAAAGTATTCTGAGTTTCTTAACATTTGCTGACATATGTGAACAGCACAATGAGGAGCTCTGGATGATTCAGGGCAGCATAGCCAAAGCAAGTCCTTATCTACACACAAGTCCCTAGTCAAAAAACTCCCACTGAAGCTGAGCAATCTCAATTTATTTTAGAACTGAATGATTATGGTCTAAAATTCATTCCACAATTTCAGAAGAAAATTTCTGATAAAACAAGTCAGGCAGAAAAGGTGAAGCACTTTTCCATTCAGCATCTACTATGTGCTTCTGTATTATTAAAGTTAACAAGTAAGGTTCCTACCATTGCTTTCCTGTAGTTAAGAGGAGAAATACCAACAAGTTCTGATATGAAGCTAGGTCAACTAAGCAGAAGCTAATAATTGACAGAACATGCAATCCTTCCATTGCTGTCTGCCTTCTGTTCATGCTAAAATGTGGCTACTGTCAAACTCGCACAACAACTTCTTTCTGCTTGGTGTTTGAGAAAGTAACAGGGCATATGTTACTACACGAACAAATCACTGCCAGAACAAAGTGACAGTATGAAATGAGCAATATTAAAAGCATCACTTTGATCATCATGATAGTAAACATACCATTCTGTAAGAGAAAGTCTGGCCAGTATTATACAGATTAAATTGAAGTACAAGGACTAATTTCTATTCCCTCTTTATGCGGAATAACATAGTGCCAGAAGGAGGGGGGGGTTTCTTTCTTTCTTTCTGCCTTATATTTATAGAACACCTTGGCACCTTTAGTACTAGAATATGAGGTAATCTATGTACCTTCAGGGCATATCAAGGCCCAAGCAGTAAGCAGTTTGTTCATCAAACATTGACATTCTACGAACTCTGCACTGAAAAGGGAGAATCTTGCTCTTTTTTACCACATTAGGACACACATTAAGAAGATACTGTCAATCAAGCAACTTGATTCACTCTGCCACACTGAACTCTCAAACATATTGAGTTCTTCTCTCCTGTGTGCAGAAAGCAGGTTACCATATTTAACAGTATTTTACTATTTTCTTTCAGGCAAGCAAGCAAAATGGGAGGTCTTTAAAGAAGAGAGCTCAAGACTTCCTTCTGAAATGGAGCTTTTTTGGTGCTCGAGTGATGCATAATCTAACCCTAAACAACGCATCAAGTTTTGGTACCTGATCATTAAAAAACAATCGTATTTTGTACATATATGCCAGTATTTACCAGCTTTCTGGAACAGAGGAACCGGTTCTAATCTAAAGATGCTTTGATCAAAGCCACAAATGCTGTGTAATGTGTTTTTCAAACTAACATTTCATGTTAAATGCTAGCAATATTTTGGTGGTGACCTGTGTCACATGTTCATTTTTAAAACATTTTTAATTGCTGTTTGATACTGCTTTGTCATTTAAGTGGTAAAAGCTTTGTTTGCTTTAATATGGCAATGGAAGTGTAACTGCATAGCTCAGTATAGGAGACAGAAGATTTAAATTATTAGTTTTACCTGTGGATCAAGTTTGGTAAAAAATTACTGTTTTGTAGAAGATTTGTCCATGATATGTTTTAATAAAAGCAAAAGAAATTTGGCAGTCACCACACATTTAATTCCGGGATCAGCAGATTATCAATTCAACAGTGTTTCTGGCTTTTAAAATTCAAGGCTCACACATCCATCTTTAGGAATATTTACATTTTTGGGAACATTCAGGAAGAATCTTTTATAAAATGGTAGATGGTAGACCAAGTGAAACTAACTCTAGTACATAATTTCCTAAATTTAGTCATAGGTACATTGTTATTTAAAATTCAGAGGGTATTTGAAATGGCTGTTAGGGACACACGCTTTTTAATGTGATATATCCTTGAAATAAGGTCAAAGACTTCACCAGTTATTGTCTGGTTATTTAGCACAAGACAAACAGAAATAGAGCAGAGGCATTCTAGCAGACTTCGGCCTTATCTACTCCACTGTGTGCCCTCTTCAAGTCTAAAGCATGTCTCACTTTCATCAGTATTTTTCTTTGATGTAATTAGTGGTCAAATAGCCTACAGGACAGTAAACAATTGAGCCAGGTGGGCCAGTGCAAAGAGAGATTAGAGCTAGAATTTAGGCACTATTCCTTGTTGGTCTTGCCAGGTCATTTAAAGTCCACAATTATTTGTTTGTTTCCCTGGCTTCTTGTAGAATAGAGAGAGATGGTCACAAAGATAACTCAGCTACTCTCTCTCTTTCTCTTCCAAAAGGTTCTTTTCATTTGATCCGCATGTTACTAGATGAGTACATCCTGCTTGCCATGGAGACACAGTTCAACAATGACAAAGAACAAGAACTCCAGAATCTACTGGACAAATACATGAAGAATTTAGGTAACTAGAGCTTGGTCCTTTTGCATATACTTCTGTACTTTTAGAAATTGATGTATTTGTTTAACTTTAAACAGAAGCAAGTTTACTCTGTTTTCCTGAAGTTGTAGTTATATGCAACATGGTCAAATTCACCTGAAAAGTTTGTGACCATTCACTCAGCAATTCATTCACACCTTCCCAGCATGGTTCACTTCATAATGTTTTGTGGGCCTATGAATACAATGGATCACTGAAATTTGCTTGAAAGCAACATATACTTGTAGGTACATCCGAAGAGCCATGAGCTGAAATGTGAAAACAGGTATAAGCAGCAGAAAGGGCAGGAATTCCTAATCCAGTTTTTCTCCAAAGCCTAAATATGTAATTACATCTTGAACTGGGAATGTATGAAATGTTACCAAAATGCAAATATCCCTGCAATGTTGGAACAAAAGTTTGGAGCCCTGTTTATCATCTGGATGAAGTACTACTATGTGAAAGAGAAATAAAATTATTTTAAAACAGTATCCTTAACATTTTCCATCTACCAGACTTCTTCCAAGTTAGACAACTTGAAGTTATATGCTCCAAGTTCTTTGCTATCAAAAGAATGAAGATGTATTTGGATCAAGTTCTGGTCCAAGTTAATCCTTAAAAAAACAGTGAAACTTCAGTGAGTTCTGCAGAATTTTTCTTTATTAACATTAGCACCAGCAATCAACTCTAAATCTGCACTTTGTTGAAAGAAACTTGCATAGACTTTGTCTGACAGTAGGTGCTGCACTTCTTTTAGTTCAGCCTCCAAGAGAAAAACCTGTCCTATGTGCCAGTTACCTTATCCTTGGGTATTTAGGTGAAATACTGGAAACCATAAGGTAGAATCATGGTTTCCACTGCAGAATAACAGAACTGACTTTATCAATAATCTGCAGAAAACTAAAGAATTATTGAGTATAACAAATGCTTTTCTCTAGATACCAACATGAAACAGTTCGAGCATTCTAAAGTTCCCATTGTTAATTCTTTAGGATGAAGTGTTGAGCCTGATTCACTCTTAGTGCAATTTACTTTGCTTCATTGTTGAAATTTACTTCAAGGGAATAAATCTGATTCATACCTTCACTACGACAACTTCAGTTAAAGAGCTGATACTGTGCGATATAGATCTGTGGTCAGGGAAAATGATACCAACACTTTCATCAGGAAGATCAAGACTGGAGCAATATTTGTATTCATTGCCTATGTGCAAAATACGCAGACTTCACAGGGTTTTAGAATAATCAACCAAAGATACAAACAAATTGGGCAGCTCATATGCTGTCTATATGCTAGCAGTAAATTTATGTGCAATGAGCATACATAACAACCAACAGGAGTTTTGATTTACTCCTTCAGATGCAAGCAAAGCCACCTTCACTGCATCACCAAGCTCTTGCTTCCTAGCAAATCGTAACAAAGCTGCTCCTTTGCCCAGTGACACTTCAGTAAAGAATGAGTGTCTAGCAGAGCAAACCTATGTGTCCTTGTCGGCTAGCCAGCCCAGCAGCATACCTTCTGGTCTGAACTCCTTCACCACTGGAGACAGCGAGAACATGCAGCTGACAGGTATGTATCAACTCTTCCAGCTTCTCCTTCCCAATTTGCTTGTTAGTCTTTCAGTTCACAGTAACATGTTGCTGTAGAAGGGGCAATGACCACATGCATTTATAAAGACCTCTTATAAACAACATTTCATGAGCTCACCTTCTGTGATTTACAGAAGTCAGCAATTGTAATTACCCTGCCAGTAATAGTTCCTCTTGGAAAAGTGGTAAACTATCTTATACCTCTTGGCTTGGTGAGCTTCTTATGAGGAGAGAATGAACAGTAACATCTGGAGCACAAAAGGATTGTAACTGCTGGAGTTTCCCACTGAATGGAGCATCTCCAAGCTGGAGAATGAAAGGGGGAAGCTTTATAGCCTGTAGCCAAGGATTAAAAGCTGTGAGTTGTATAGGTGGGGGCTAATGTACATCTTTTGTAAAAGTTTCAAATAGTAATGTACACTTCGCTAGAGGGTTAGTGCCTTAACAGCAGTACTGCAGTATGGGTGCTAATCATGGCTAATGTTTATTTATTCCAGATCAAATGGAGCTGTCTCAAAGCACTGGCCACCTCATGACTCCACCTATTTCACCAGCCATGGTCAGCCGAGGAAGTGTTATCAACCAGGGGCCAATGGCTGTGAGACCTCCAAGTGTAGGTCCCGTGTTATCGACACATTCACAGTGCTCTTCTTACTCAGAACCGCTTTATCAGACTTTGTCACAAACTAATCAGAATTACTACGGAAGCAATTCCAATTACCAGGCTATGTTCAGAACACAAGCCCATTCCACTTCAGGAGCTTACGACCACAGAGCAGAGCACAGCCGATTCAACGCCTTCAGTGAACAGCAGTTCTCCAGAGACTACTTCAGCAACAGTTGTGCTGTGTCTCCATACAATGCCAGATCCCCTTCCAGCTATGGTCCCTCAAACATGTCTCAGGACACACACAATATGCAGTTTCTGAATACTGGGAGTTTCAATTTCTTGAACAACTCAGTGCCTACATGTCCAGGAGCAGCATATCCTGCTAATGCTTCCAATGGTATTAATATATATTTTCTTTTTCCCTTCTGTTTCTCTTTCCTTGATGGAGTAAAATACTTTTTCTCCACTTTTCTATGAAAGATGCATTTCAACTCTTATTTATACATTCCTGTTTTCCACTTCTCTGATGACACACAAAGGTGTAAAACAGTTTAATAATCTACTTAAGGATTTATTTTCTTCTGTTGAATCCTAATTTGACCTCAAATGCATCTGCTGACCTATGCTAATCTTCCTTTTGTATCATCACCATGTCTTGCACAAAGGACGCAAAAGCAGCATGGCCTTGTCGTTTAATGATCTCTTGAAAAGCCCCCCCAAAAATCTACTATGAAACAGAGCAGACACAAGATAGTTTACCTCTGGGATCAGCATAATGGACCATTCTAGTCACAGGGTCAGGATGATGAAACAAAGTATAAAAATGTGCATTAGCAATAGTTTAAGACTTTGGCCCTCCATCTCCCTCTGCTGGAGGAAAGACGCAGTGGAAACGTTGCTTTTATATGGATTTGTATATGCAGTAAGTCCGTATTACCCTGCAGATTTTCTTTCCATGTATACCTTCCTTGGCTGTGAGCTTCAAAAGGGAGCACTGAACTATGGATAGGGCTCCCCATGGTGTCTCTTACAGCCACCAATTGCAGGCTATGTTTGATTCTGAATCTAGAAGGGAAGGGCAATTTTCTGTGCTGAAGGCATGACTGAACCCTTAACATCTTTTTGTTTCCTTGTTACCACCTCTATTTTGGGTCAATCTTTGCACATGTTTCTAATGTTACTAGGCTGTATGTGTACATAAATAATCTTATTCTCAAGTACTTTTTGTCCAAGGTTATCACAGGCTCCTAACCTACTCAGTAGTTTCACTCATCTTTTTTTCAATCTTCTTTCAATAGGATATTATGGAAACAGCATAAATTATTCAGAATCTCATAGACTTGGAACAATGGTGGATCAGCATGTTTCTGTAATAAGCAGTGTAAGCAGCATTCGATCACTGCCATCGTACAGTGATATACATGATCCGCTGAATATCTTGGATGACAGTGGAAGAAAACAAACGGGCTCATACTACACAGAGTCCTCACCATCAATTGTCTGCCGGACCCCTATGCGTAAGTATAGCCAACAACTGAGGAACAGCTATGAACTTTATAGTATTCTAGCAAGTGTTGAGTATTAAACCGTAGCTCACATATATAAGATATAAAATGCAATATAGAGATGAAATAACTCAGTACTTCAGATTTATCATAAGATGTGTTTTCCTTAAAATTGCAGGACAATTGGTTTAATAACTCTTTGCTCACATAAGGAGGTCTATGATCCACTGTCCATGAGGAGTGGAATGACTGGCCTGAATTGCAGAAAAATCTGGTTTAGAAAACAGTTTCTAACTATTAAGTGAACTAATAACAGACTGGGCTTTTCTAAGGTCTCTTAAGGATCCTCACTGTCAAACAGATCAAAGGAACCCTGGGTCAGAGGTGTCTAGGTATATACTTCCTGTGGTATAGTCCCCATCCTGTGCTTCAACAACAGAGTGTGTTAGGCAAAGCTCCCACTGACAGTGAACTTTAGGCATAAATATCTGATTGCAAAGGGTTTGTTTTGGTATATGCCTTATACAAATGGCAGCTGAGTTTGATCTCACATTCCAAAAAGGGTTGCATGGAAGATACAAACTAGGGCACTGTTTGTTTCTCCACAAGATTATATCTTCCCGCTACTTACCTGTTAACCTTGCACAGAAGATCAGAAATTTCCATCCTTCAGATGATGTGCCTGGTAGAAAAGAGGTTGCATCAAATGAAAATGGATTGTAATTTCTGTTAAATTCAATAGACTGAAAACTTGCAATGATGGTAAATTTTTTTTCACCACAGCTTCAAACTTACAAACCACATCTTCTTCACAATGTATGTATGGAACACCTGGTCCGTTCCCTTCTCAGGAAAATCTGGAGGTCCATGGCCCACCAAGCAGAGATATGGTGTCATCGTTGCCACCAATCAACACTGTCTTCATGGGAGCAGCTGCTGGAGGAACCTAACTTGGAGAAACATGTCAGTGCCTTAAGCTTAATTTCCAACTCCAGACATTAAAGCTATGAAGACAATGCCTTTCAAGTTGGTGGAATATAAAAGTATTACATATAGGTGTTAGAGGAGCCGTTTTAGTGATATTAGCAGACATCCACACATAAAAAAATAGCTATATTTAGATTGGGTCCTGCTTGTGAATCTCTCAGGATTGTTCTCACCATTACAGCTTTTCAGTCAGAAATTTAGGGTAAGCAGAAAGAGCCACTGATTCTTGCAAACAAGACTAAGTTGTAAAGAAATTATTGCATCTATTCCTAATTTATTAAAAATGTTATTTTAGTCTTTCACTTATATATTTTCTTTCTTTTTTTGTTTGTTTGTTTTTGTTTTTGTTTTTTTTTTATAAAAAGGTTTATTTAATGCCTGTGTTGCTCATTATTTATTAGGACCACAGAGTAACTGTTTACTATCTCATATTTGACAGACTGTCAAATGTATGTATCCTACCTCCTATGGAAATGTTTACAAGGTCAATTTTTACAGTTTTAAATGAAACTAAGCCAAATTCTTAAGTTTTTTACTGTTGTGCTCTGGAAAGTCTATTTCAAATGTTTAGTGCCTACTTGTGTAAGTGAAAGTCCTCAGGAAATAAATAAAACTTATTATGGGTATTTTATTTCTCTTTCTCTTAAAATAAAACCCACAAAACATGCAAATATCATAAGCTAACTAATTTCAGTAGCCTGCTACTGTAGTTGAATAACTGAAGGAAATAAAACTACGCCACCAAATGTCATGGGATTTCAGAACTACTTGTGGTACGAGCCGAAAATTTCTGCTGATGGAAATCCACAAAAATATGTTCACCAATTTTCATGGGTTTAATGCAACTGTATAAACTGAAAACAAAAGTAATAAAATTTATTAAAAAATATTGCAACCCTTTAGATAGCTATTTTAATAAAAAAATATTTTACAAGTGCCACGATAATCTGTGCACAAACATGCATTTATGTATGCGGCTGGAGAAGCCAGGTTAAGAACATTCGTTAATGGTATCACAGAGGACAGAGAATGCACTCACAAAACAAACTTCTTGCTACATATTCATGAAATAACAGGTCTGACTTTTTAATCTGGTTGTCCCAACAGCAGATTCAGTTTTGGATTTAAATCCAGTCTTCTGAGGGTATTTGATGTCCATATTCCCATTCAGCACATTGAATATATGCTGAATATTGTGGAATTGGAGAGTAAGCATTTTTTGGTGGAAGAAAATGAATGATACTTTCTTTCTAATTCTGTATAACTTCCTTTAGTATTTTCTATCATGAGAAGCCTGACTGCAGCAGAAAAGTAATAAAAAACTTTGACTGGGCTAACTCATGCGTAATTCCTGATATGAAAAAATTTATGTAGAAATGAGACACCATTGTTCAGTAATTCAACTGAATTGCTTCAACTCAATTGCTTCCTAGCCCAGGATGAAGACTTATGCTGTGACCAAAAATGCTATAATGGTGTAAGAAAGTTTTGGTTTCTATAAAAATTCACAATGACTTGTAGTGGTAACACAGACTATTAAAAAAAAATATTTATTAGACAAGGCTTTGTAGCAAGTGAAGTAAGTAGCGCAAAAGAGTTCTTTCTTCATGACTGTTCAGAACATGATACATTTTCTTCTAAAATGAGTCCTATAAAAGGTCCTCTATCTATGCAGGTCACCCCTGTAGTCCCTGACAGGAGAGGAGATCCCTCCCATTCCAAGTGAGATAAGATGGGGAAGGGGAGTGCAAAGGTAAGGAATACGCCACTAGGACAAGGGGTATGTCACTATCCTGAAGTGCTTGGTTCCCTCTGCTGACAAGTGGCATGGCACAAATAATCACTTTAATCTTCCAGACTGTTGAATTTATGTGAGAGCAATATGTAGAATTTAGAGGAGGTAGGCAATCACTAGCAGACAGGGTCTTAGTCTGTTAGGCCCTACATAAAAAGAACTGTTCATGATACCTAATTTCTCATATGGGTTTTATATGCACAACTTCCAGTCATTTTCTTTTTTCATGTGAGACATTTTGCATTGGGGCTTTTTGGTTTTTTTCGTGGTTTTTTTTTCCCCATAAATTACTGTATCTGCACATTTTCTGAATTAAGAAACAGTCATATGTCATTAAATGTGCAGATTCTTCTGAAGGCTGCAGAATAGAAAGTAGCATAAAGTGTCACACTGTTGCAAATCACAGTTTATCATGAATAGTAAGGAGCAATAAAAAATATTCTAATATTCAAATAACCAGTTGAGAGAATTCTCTCATAGTTCTGCAGAACAAACCAAGCCCATCATAATTGTAACTAGCAAAAGCAAATGAGAAATTTCCATTTTATGACCCATTAGTTCGATCAAATATATAGTTTGAAGAATTCAATGTTTTGTCTGTGGGAAATGAAATAACTCATAGCTTTTGTGAATACCCCATGGGAAGATTTTACTTTTGGTAGTACAACAGCATTACAGTAAATAATATGAAGAACCAATGGAGTTGACTGTTGGTGGTCTTGTACTACTCAGTTCAGTTGCAATTTTCGTGAATGCATTGCTTTTAATATATAAATGCCTGAAAATCCACGATTAAAAATTGTACATGTTGAGTACAATCAGTGTCAAATGAATATTGCCTAAGGGGGAAAAAAAAGGTGGTTTGCTTTTTTTTCTGAGAAAGTAAGATGAAAAATTAAATCCTTTTGATCTATTTATTGATATTAATGAATTTGAACTGGTTCTAGGAAAGGCAAAAGAGATGCATGAATGGGTCAAATCAACTTCCACTTCTAAAGTAAAAATTATTCTAATACAAATTATATCGACCAAGATGAAGCAATATTGGAGAAAAAACAATTACTCATGTGCCTTGAGCCCATGCCTAGCAGCACAGAATCCGTGTTGCAAGAGAAGTACAGTTCTTTGACCCTGAAGGTAAGTAGGACCACAGGAATATTACTCCAAACTCAAAATTAGCGAGAAAGTTGGCCTTTACCTTTAAATGTGTAGTGAAAACACAGTGAAATAACTTCTAAAACCTGTGTATTATTGTGTCTGAGTTTATGGTCTTGGATTCAGGCTACTGTGCTGGATGAGCCTGCGCAATACCTGAGTTTGGCTTACGGCTCTTGCCAGAAGGGTCTGCATGGTGTGTTTAACTTAATGTAGTTAATTCATGGAAGTTCTTTGCTTTCTTCTTAGTGATGTACTCAAGATGGAGCTTAAACCTGAGTTAGCTTTGGCATTAAGGTTAACTTCAGGAGCTGGGTCAACATGAAGCTGGAACCATGAGACAGTAGTAGAATTAGAAGTGGCCATCAAGCTTAACTTACTGCTGCTGCTTAGAGAGATCCACAAACGATGTTTAGTTCTAGATAAAACAGAATGCAGGGAGAACAATATAGATTACTATTGTAGTCAGAATTATAACTAAGATTTACTTGGGCAGGAGCAGGTAAAAGTGAGTTGTTTCTGCATTTAGCAGGGATTGTTGAGCTTATACAAAACTTACTGTCAGACCAGATGATCTAGGTATGATTCCTTCAAGGTCTGGTCTTTAGAGTAGACTTCAAATTGATTTGAAATTTACATTTGAAAATTAAAGAAGATGAGCCATTTAGGTTAAAGCCAGGTCTAGAAGAAATGAGTGAAACTAATTTAAAGTTTTAGGTGATGGAGGCCACATTATCAATTTTCTGATGCTGGCATTTCTGGAATATGAAGTTATGGTTGAGGTTCAAGCCAACGTGAAGCAATGAATCTGAACTAATTATGGATTTAAGACCTTAATGTATCTATGCTTATTATTGAAATTAATAAGAGTTCACTGATATAGTCATTATCTTCAGCTAAGAGTTGAAATAAAAGACTAGGACTAGGTCAGTAGTTGTGTCAGCCAGGATCAATGCATGTCTAATTAGCCATTAGCTGAAACTTCTCTGATGGAAAAGAGATGTATCTTGCACAACCAAAGATGAGAAGATATCTTTAATGGAAGGACTGCTGGATTTGTATCCTCTAGAGAGATGCTGCATCATTGCTAATGATTAGACCTCAAGTAATCAGCATTACTGGGATGGTGAAAGATCGGGAAAGCAGGAGATCCTACTAAAAACTATACTGCTTCCATGGTCATCAGACATTTGCAGCAACTACCAGGCTCAGCAGAATCCCTTCTTACAAGGACTTGAGCCTGCCAATGAAGGCATAACCAGACAAAACAGGACAAAAGCAGGGCTGGGATCTGAAATAGGGGAGGTAAAATATTGTGCTCATTGCACAATAAGTGACACCAAATACCATTTCTCTACATTTGGATTCTTTGTTATTTACACAGTTTTTTCCCATTTAACAATGGGTTTATGTTACAATGCTGCACAGAGCAATGGTTACACAACTGGGAACACATAAAAGATTATATTAGCAGCTGAACTAGGAAAATCTACTTCCCTTCCTTTTGGCTTAGTTGATTATTATCCTTGATCAAATAAAGGGCCACATGTTCGTACTGCCCTTGTGCCCTGGTTGCTACAGTAGAAAGAAACATACAGTGAAATTGTACATTTAGAGTACTATATGCCTTTTTGACTCCTGTCATATTTAATTTTCCCATATAATTCAGTTTTGCTCAGACTTTATTGACTAGTCACCTGTTTTGCACCAAGATACAGAGATCACTCTAAATTTAGTAAAAATTACATGTTTTAGAAAATCCCCATTACAGGAAAAATACAAACTGTATGTAATACAGAGGTGGACAATAAATAACCCTTCCTTTCTCTCTATTATGGTTTTTACCAAGCTTCCTCTTTAAAGTATGATCAGCTTTCAAAAACTGGCCCAAATGTACTGAATTATCTAACAGCATCTTTCCCTTGACTCTAGACATTTTTTCCTAGGTAGGTGTGCCATCCACTGACTGATGTACTGGATCTGTGTTCCTGCACACCCAGTCCACAGCAGCTGTTAATTTTTGACAGTCTCCAACTTTCAGTTCGTGGTAAGTACTTTCATTTTAGAGGTCACATGGCCAAACTCCAGACATGTTTAAGAGAGCAGTTACCCAGCTTCTGGCTCCTGAGAAAGATCTGATGAAACACCTTTCCTGCCCTAGATGTAACAGTTCTCTCTCAGTTCCATACCTGAAACTACCAAAATACACATTGTACAATTGATAATATGGTGATATGGTTTGAAGCTGGCTCCCTGCCAAGTCTCCAAACCTTACCACAAGAAGTCGTCACCCCCCGCCCCCAAACCTCAGGGAGAAGAGGGATAAAAACAACCAAGAAAACCCGAAATGAGAGAGAGACAGCTAAAGTAATATATATATATATATATTTACACTTATGTTACAGTTATATACAATTGAAATATATATACAATTTCACAAGGGAACGGGAAAGGGGAAGGGAAAAAGAACAAAACCAAAATAAAATATATATATATATATCCCGATTAGTAGCCCAATATCTAGCAACTAAAAGAGTTAGCAAAGAAATATCTCACTACTCTCCTTGGGACAACCGAGAGTCGCTCTGGAACAATCGCCGGCAACCTCCGCCTCCCAAGGTCAGCAAGGCCTAACCAGGCCTCGCTCCCCAACACAGCAGACTCAACAGCAGGGAACCTGCACCTCCAAGCTGCTGGAAGGAAAGAGAGCGAAGGCCTTCCCTCCTTTCTTCTTATAGCCTGGCTTACATAAAAATCGTAGGGAATACTGGGTAAATCTGGACCCTTCCTTGGCTACAAACTGGTCACCAAGGAAGGCCTAGCCCAAACTACCACATATGGGTAATGTTTCAAGAATTGTAGAAGGTCCTGCTCCAAAGTTTACATGTAGTAGAATGGTGCTATCAGAAGAAACTGAAGACATACTTATATAGTCAGCTTTGTTTGTTCCCCTGCTTTGCAAGAGTGGTCTTTATCTCCTGACTTTACAGTCAATCCTGTAAAGTATACTTTGGCTTCAGCCTCTAGCCAAGCTGTTCCCTTTGCAGAGAAATAGTGAAAAAATCAATATTTTGTCCACTCCAGGGTCCACATCTACTCTACATCAGCTATGTGATCCCCATCCTTTCATAGTCTTTCAAAAGGAGCCTTCCAGAGCTCCTGCTCTCTCCAAAGAGCTGGGAACAAGGTTCAGGTTACTTCTGCCAGCATTGAAAGCTATCTATCACTGATAAGTGAGATTCCCCTGAGTCCTGGACAGCTCAGACCCATGTGAAACTGAATTACTTATGGCTGGAAATTTGTCCCTTTCTCGTCCATCTCCAGGCAAAGTAGAATTTGGCAGGTGGGTGTCCCTTAGGACTGCTTTAGCTCAGCAGTCCCTTCCCTTAGCCCTTGCTGCTTTTAGAGATTCTTCGAGTTGTGGCTCACATGATTTCCATGAGCCACTCCACGTATCCTGTGAGGATCCTAGACGCCTCGGTTGAGGTTGAGAAGTGTGGTTGGCAAGAGGACATGCAGTTGTTACGCAGTTAATACATGACAAACTTTAAGTCCCTTCCTGGCTGTTGACCCTGAAAGTCTCGGTGCAGTCTGCAAGGTCAGGGTGACATGTTTGTGCACCTGCTTGGATTACTCTGTGAGCCCCAGCGCCAGGCTGGCAGCAGTCCTGCAACAATGCAATTCGTAAGAGTTAACGCTAACCTTCAAGAAATGCTAGTCACATAGCAGACCAGATTGAACTGGACATAGTCTCTATGATGAAACTGGATGATGTCCAGATAGTGTGCAGTGGAAAATATGTGTTTAATCAACATATGGCTATGCATTATATGTCCTTGTGGCTAAGCTGAGAGGTCAACAGAGAGATAAGCCAACAAGTGCCCAAGCATTTTTGAAAGTGGCATTTGGAGTTTAACTTCATTAACACTGATGGGTGTAGAGAGCTTTTGATGCCTATGAGAATCTCATCCTAATCCTGTAAGTAATAGAAAATCTCTTCTAAAAATTTATAGAAATCTTACTTCTATAGAAATAATTATCTATCTTTAAAAAAACTGATCTTCACCCTTGCAGTGTTGACCAGATCAACATGTGAAAACATGCAAAATCCCCCATGACTGACTACATAAAAATGCTATCCTCTGGTCTTTCATCTTATTGACAATTCTAAAGGTAAGGCAAGGCTTCTACATCTGCATTTAGTTTCTCAAGTAAGCAAACAGCTCTTCTGAAGTGTTGCACACTCAGCAGTTCCTGCTGACTGGCATTAATGAAACGGCTTTGCCAGGAAAGTGCATGCTGGAGAGCCATGGAGATAAAAACAAAACTCACAGAGTGGGGGTGGGGGTGGGTGGGCACTGGTCTCACTGCATGTCACTGGTCTATGGCAGCACTGGATCAAATGCTACACTTTTCCACAACAACTACAGCATGGTACAAGGGTCCCTGTTTAGGAAAGGAAATAAATACTAACAATAGGATAGAAATCAGTGAAACCCAGTATCATTGATAACAGTGGTTTTTGCTGTCAGATGGGATTGAATTAAATGGAATTTCTCAGCCACTTACAATCATAATGCATCAAACAGTTTTTTTCAGTATTCAGGAATTTTGAAGAATTAGTAATTTCCCTGTGAGAGGTTCATGAAGTGAGTCAGTGGGGCAGGCAGTTTGAGATAACCAAAGGGTGGCCAGCCCTTTACCAGCCTCAGGAGTCCTGGTACGCTGGAACTGCTTAACAGCAAAAATCTGCCTCTCTCAAGCACTGATTTATCTGCTGTCCTGCAAAAAGAAGCTATAATGTCAAACAAAATCAGGATGGGATCAAAGCGCAGGTCTACACAACCTGTGTGATGGATATGATATGTGGGAGAACATTTGTATCCCAGATTTAGGTATATAGAACATTTGCTGTCTGATTTAGCAGTTTGATCTGTCCTGAAAGAAAATTCTTCCTTGGCAAACTAGAACAAGAGGAAAAAAAAAAAAAGGGAATTCTGATCAATACAACTGGGAAGATTCCCTGCCACTTCTCTCTCTTTCTCTTTTTTTTCAGGTGCATTTATCTCACTTATTGGTCAAAAGAGCTCTGCCAAGCTGACTCCCAGTAACAGAATGCAGGTGAATACACAAAACTGGGGCAAGATGAAACAGAAGACATGTTTAACCAAAAGGTGCACAAAACTGCCTGTTCTAGTGATTTGAATTCAGAGCAGCAAACTTGGAATCAAGAATCCAGCAAAAACCCTACCTTAGCACACATTTATCACACATTTAGATCTGCTGAAACAGCAGACCAAAACAACCCATTGAAACAAAACAAAACAAAAGAATCCCACACAGCTGGGAGAAAGGAAATTGTTTTACCAAGGCAGAGAAATCTCAGGTTTTAATGCCTGTCAGTATTACTATCGCAAGTGCTTCAACCATCATCTTCTTTGCATTGAGAGAGTTACACGAGTGAAAGTCCAGAATTTGGGGTTGCCAAGTGCTGATACCCATTTTGCTGGGAATGCCAAATTGTTATACCCTTGGAATGGTTTGCTATGGCTTTGTCCATACTGACAACGGCAACCTGCAGGAGTAGGCAAATCCTGAGGGATTTGTCCAAGCGTATAAAGGCAGCTGTGTTTCTTTTTGAGCAGCATCAAGAACTTCAGCTACTTGTCCTAACCAGCAAGGAACTTACACAGGTAGGTCAACAGACACAAATGGCTTCACTAAATCTGTTCCTCTCTCTTCTGCCTTAACTCTTTCTTCTTTTTCCTTTCCCTAAGTGCAAAGAGCTCAGTGGATCTCCACAGGAGCAACTCTCATTGCCAGGCTCTGCCATGGTAGAGCTCAGGCTCCATCTGCTTTCCTCACTTCTCCCAGCAGAAGTCCCTGGCAAGGGCTGAGCAGTCAGTCAGAAAAGGGAGGTGCCCACTCTGAAACCCTCTACTTTGCTCCCAGGACAGGAGGAGGTAGGAGTGGAAGTCCTATGTGCATCTTCTTTCTCAAGGAGTGAGATCAGTGAAGCTTTTGCATATCGTCTTAGAAAAACAAAATTATTCCCATTTTCCCTTTCTACCCACATCCTGAGAGGGGCTTTGCAATTAAAAACATGATGGCGTTTTTTTCCCAGAGAGGAGGGGTGGAGTGGGGGTTGGGGGAATTGCCCATGTACCATAACAGATGGTTTAAGTATGGTGATTACAAAATCCTGAAGTTAAAATAGTTTAATTACAAAGTCAATACTGCCTCCAACCTCTGCTAAGCCCTTAGTGTAAAAACAACAGACGGTATAGTGCAAACGGTAGGACAATATTTAACCAGAACTTTGCATTAGCTACTGCAGTACAGCTCTCCATCAGGCCTTCAGCAAATGGAATCAGGCCTTCAGCAAATGGAATATCAACTGATTTTCCCAGCTTGTATTTGTTAACCATCTCTGCCTCAGTATCAATGGGCAGCTCTGAGAGAGCCGCAAACAACCCTTAGGAAATAAACTGCAATACTATACTGCACACAGAGGCTCAGCAAGGCTGGATGTAAAGGCTAATATTACAAGTGTGCATCTGAGACAATTATTAGCACCTTACCAGGAATGAATACAGAGGTTAAAAAATTGAGCAGATAAAGGTATTTATACAAAAAATGAAAATAAAATTCAGTGAAATAACCAATGTTTTATTTTATACTATGGTTTTATAGAAAAAAATAACAGGGCTTTGGAAGGCATAGGGAAAAAAAAAGGTGGGGATGATTTCAAAAAGCCCAAATTTGATCTTTCACATGCGGGGAAAGCAGCAACTCTATAGAGAAAGTTGTAAGGAAATCTCACTAAGCTGCGCTCTTGCAGCTGAGAGCCTTGGTCTTGGTCTTTGCCAAGTGTGTGTGTATGCTGCATATTCTTTAACAGGGACAAACCCTCCCTCTGTTGGCTTGCGTTCCCTGCAAACACCAAGTCAAACATGGAGCCGGAAGAGTCAGAGGAAGTCTGGCTCTACTTTATTAGCAATATACTAAAATCTGGTCCCATCTGCTTCCATCATGACACAGCATAAGACATCCACTGTCCCTGCTACATATGAAGCACTGTGAGGCACTGCTCTCTTACCTGACTGGATGGGTAAAAACAGGGACTAGCAAGCAAGAGCTACAGACCAGTAAAAGCCAAAACAGACAAATGGGAGATCATCTTCAACACTTTTTCCCACCACTGACCCCTGAGCAAAATCAAAAGGTAAAGCAAGAGGGAAAACGGGCTTTAAAAGTGATGCTACAATACAGAGGAATTCTCACAATTGTATTTCCCCTTTATAATTTTTATTGCAGAGTTTGAGAGATGAAGACTAACTTTGGGTATCTGAGATCAAAATTGCTAAGGCAAATAAGAGTTTCTAGTAGCTAATCTGTTTCTCTGGGCTTCTTAATAAATAACACCATTTGGGACAAAGACCTGCACTGGATAAAATGAGTGGAAGGGACACTCTACTGAATCCAAAGGAAAATCTTCTTTAATGATTAAGAGAAAAGAGGAAACATTCCTAGAGCCTGATCCTTCAGGTTCTTATATACTCCAGTCTGGCTTTTAGAAAATTAGCTTTACATATATGAGTAGATTCATTGACTTTCAATTAAGACTAAGTGCAGGTTGAAGTGCTTCATTTCATTAGAGTGGAACTGATTCCCTGTAATAACAAAAAAACCCCATAAACTAATGTTCTGTTGGAAATCACAGCATGATTCTGGCACTGACAACACAAAAGCAAATTGAATTACTCTTACATATGAATAGAAGATATTTGTATTTTTTTCCTAGAATATGATAATAAATGGTTTTGTTACTACTCATAATAATAAATAATCCTTTAAAACATATTGTAGAGGACTTCTGAATGTCTAGTAATTTCTTCTGTTCTAGTGTTTGCCTCCCTTTTTTACCCTAAGCATGTACTTGCAAATAGGAAATCAATCCAAATAAATAAGGTGTGGTCACAACATTTTAAAAAATCTTAGCTAAGGGCAGAACCCACAAGTTTGTATCAGATCTCAGTCTCTCCCATAGTCCATGTTGAACACAATTGCCATGACTGCTCCCAGGATAATTCTGTGTTTAAGTCAGTAGGTCTTTAGCGACTGCTCTCACCCAGTAGCTCAGTGCCCAGTTCTGGGAGAAGGACTCTTCTCCAACAGGAGATGAAGTAGACCTTGTCCCCCCGCCTGAACAGATTCCTTGAGGAAGAAGCTGTGAAGTGAAAGCATCCCCTCCTTCTCCTCCTGAGCCCCAGCAGGAGCTAAGGATGGAGGCTGTCTTCTGTGAGGAGCTGATTCCTACAGGTGTACATAATGTACATCACATACATAGCAGTACATAGGAGTTTGGATACCAAAAGTCCAGCTGGGGTTTCGTACCTAAGAGCTCCTCATCTCTCCTGCACTGGCACTTTACAACTAACACTGTTTAGAATACATTAAACTGACACTGTTTCTTTTCCCCAATATCACATCGTGTCCACTTT
The DNA here is from genome assembly GCF_036250125.1 of Pseudopipra pipra. Classification (NCBI taxonomy): domain Eukaryota; kingdom Metazoa; phylum Chordata; class Aves; order Passeriformes; family Pipridae; genus Pseudopipra; species Pseudopipra pipra. The sequence continues at coordinate 66,893,917 of NC_087551.1, read as the reverse complement.
TTTGGAAAGGGCCTTGTATCCTGAGCACGGTACCAGAAAATAGGTAGTTTCGAGTGATTTCAGACTGAGATACTGCTAATGAGAGGCATGCTGTGAATACTGCAGTTCAGCTGGGAATTTTGGCTCTCATCATTGCTAGACAAGCACAGCCCCAGGAAAAGCATGCTAACATCACAGTTACAGTGCGTTTCAAGAAATGCAACTCTTTGGAAGAAAGTGTTCCTGGTGATGCTATATAATAGTGCTACGAAGCCAGGCTTTCCAATAGCAGCTGTTTCATACAATGCACATTCAGGATGACCTCTGTGGGCTGGCTAGAAATGATGGCATCCAAATTATGCCTTTCTATGCCACATTAAATGTTGATTTCAGTAGGGATTTCGTAAGTAGATTGGGCAGAATTTGGTCTTAATGACCGGAGTCTTGACTTCACACACTTACAGGTGATTATTCCTGCAGATTTCCACTCTCCATGGGATCTCTGCACTCTGAAGACAGCTGATTTCACTCCGAATTTGTTGGCAAGGCTTTGGATAAATACTGCTGGCACAAGGACTGTGTTGTCATCACTTTTATCGGTGCTCTCAAAGCACTTGGTGACGCTGCTGGGGATTACGGCCCCGCTGCTCTGGCAGCTCCTCGTGAACAGGGAGGAGGCAAGTTGTCACCACCCAAAGCTCACCCTCTGAAAGTTTGGAGGGGAAATGGCAGCGCAGGTTTGTTCAAGACCTCACCAAATAGCAGGAGATCTGAAGTCAGACTGAAATATATCCATGCAGTATAGAGAGGAAGATACATTTTAAAAAGCTAAGCAGGAGAAATCCTGTTGTTGTAGACTGACCTTTTTTTCCTCCCAACAAACATTTACCCAGGGTTGTCTCATGACTGGTCGACTTTTGTAATCCATTAGAAGCTGATGTTATTGTGCGACATGATCAAACACCAAACACAGCAGAAAGGCCTTAACTATATCTAAAAAGCCTTTGCTTTGTCAAAGCCTTTCACTAATGCTAGCAACAAAATTATTGAGATCTGTAATGAGCTGATCTCTTGTCAAATAAGCTTTCTTATAAGCAGTGTTAAACTTTATATCTGCTTTCAAATTAAACACTTTGGGTTTATTAATGTTTCCTTTCCTCTCCAAATTTCTTTGTTGAGAAGAGGTGCCAGAGGAAATGTACTGGTAACAGTAGGATGTGAAGTATAGTTTAGAATACATTAAACATATGTTGATGGGGCCATTAGCAGAGTTTATAGATACCACCACCTGTCTCTTATTCCACTTGCCATTACTTTAGTGACAGAAATCATACTGTAGGAGAGGTGGTATGCTACCATTAAATCTTTACTCCTGTTTTAGAAGGAACATAGCAGCAAATTCATGCCTTATTGCTAAAAAGAATTTCCAATAATGGCTCACTTACTGAGATAAATAAACCTGAATAAATAAGCGGAGTAGGGGCTAAAGAGTAAATAACACCCTGGGTTTGGATGCAAGAAATACTCTCAATATCTGAGAGGGAAACACTTTGCCATTATAAATGTACAGTGGGGCAGTTAACGTTTTACTTGTTCCTTTCAATCTAGTGAGATTACAGCATCACTGCAAAAGGCACTCTTACACCTACCACACGTAGGGTTTATTGCCGCTGGCCAAAACAAAAAAGGAAATTATAAACAAAAAAACGCCAAACCAAACCACCAGCACCACCACCACCAAAACACCAAAGCCAAATAATAAAATAAAATTAATAAAATAAAATTAAAATAAAATAAGATAAAATTAAAATAAAAAAGATAAATAAGCGCTGACGGCGCAAGCCACACAGTCTCGACCCTGGGATGCCTCCTGGTGGGCGCAGCGCGGCCCTGCTGACCCGCGTAGGGCGCGGTGAGGACGCGGTGCGGAGCGTGGGGCGGGGCTGATGTGGGCACGGTGCGGGACGCAGTGCAGGCGCGGTCCTGAGTTGGGGCAGGCGTGGTGCCTGCGTGGGGTGGGATGCGGTGCAGAGCATGGGATGGGCGCGGTGTTGGTCGCGCTGTAGGGTGGGCGTGGTGCGGAACGCCGTTCAGAGCTTGGGGTGGGCACAGCGCGGGGTGCGGTGCGAGGCGCAGCGCGGAGGGTGGGGCGGGGCGTGAGGCGTGCGCGGTGCAGAGCGCATTGCGGGGCGTGGTGCGGGCCTCCGTGTGTTGTGAGGGATGAGTGTGGTGCGGGTTCGGTGCGGTGGCCGTCGGCGGTGCGGGTGCGGCTCATGGCCGGCAGCAGTTTTTCTAAACCCATGGTGAGAACCGTGTCCCGCTTATGGGGCAGCGTCAATTGCCTCCGGGTGCTGGCGCCTGCCGTCTTCCCGGGGAGACCACCCAGTGTTTGTGCTGCAGGGGAAACCCCAAAAGTGCCGTTGGACACTCTAAAAATGGTTAAAGGGGGCACAGCAGGGCAGTCTCCCCACAGGAGGAAAAAGAGGAGCGCGGGTGGCAGGGAGGCATCTGGTGCAGCATCATGCTGTCTCAGGGGAAAGAGAAAGATGCAAGTCAATACTGAAGTGGAGAGAGGGGAGGAGATTGGGCAAACACCTGTAGGCCTCGGAGTTGGACCCTGGAGGTGGGCAAATAGTGAGTGCATCAGAAAAGGTAGGATTAGACATGTCAAAAAGACCCCAACAAAACAACAACAACAACAACAAACAAAACTTTCCTAAAAATCTAGGTTGGATTTCTCAAAAACTAACATTCAGAAAATCTTATTCATCTTTCCGGAATGGACCTTTGCCCAGTCTCTCCTATACCTGCCAGGCAAACCGGAGCTGCTTAGCAAGAGCAGCTCCCAGCAGCTTTGGTCCTCTTCCAAACCCAGCCTCGGTGCCACTGCCCACAGGTGTCCTCTGCACAAGCACTCTTGACAAACAGTAGGTGGGAGGAAACGGATGGAGTTCCTTGCAGAGCACAAGTCTTATGAGGAGCAGCTGAGGGAGCTGGATGGTTTAGCCTGGAGAAAAGGAGGCTTGGGGGGACTTTATTGCTCCCTGAAAGTACCTGAAAGGAGGTTGTAACGAGATAGGGATCGGTCTCCTGTCCCAAGTAAAAAGCATTAGAGAAAAAGCCCTCAAGTTGTGCCAGGGGAGGTTTAAATTGGATATCTGGAAAAATTTCTCCCCAGAAAGTATGTCAAGCATTGGAACAGGCTGCTTAGGGAAATGGTTGAGTCACAATCCCTGGAGGTATTTAAAGGCATATGAATGTGGCACTTAGGGAAATCATTTAGTGGTGAACACGGTGGTGCTGGGTTCACAGTTGGACTCGATGATCTTAGAAGTCTTTTCCAGCCGAAATGATTCTAAGATTCTACTGTCCATTCTGGAAAGAGAAGGAAAAAGATTGCTAGCCTTTGTCCCGACAGATTTTCAGCAGGGGAAACCTCAAGTTTGATCAGGAGATGGCAGCACAGCCCTGGAAAACTCGAAAAACTCCCCCACCAACTCTCTCTATTAGCAACATCTCAGGAGACTCAGGGAAGCAAAGCACCATTCTGCTCACTGGAAGAAGAATTTAAAAGGGAAAAATCACGCACGTGCCCAGTAAGTATTTGAACTGAACTGCTAAGAACCCTGTTAAAGATCTAAACTGAAATTGCTGCTGTGCATCAAAGTAGTCCTTAAGCATGATGACAGCACACATCCCACTCCGAAATGTCACAAGAGAAAAAAAAATCCCCCAAGAGATGAAGTGGCAAAGATACCACTGGAAACCTCATTTTTTCAGTCCTTTTAACAATTTATATGGAAGTATCCACGTATCACCAACAGAGCTATAAAACTTCGTACTAGAAAGATAATACTGTGAAATGTCTCTTCCCTGTCTTCTAGCATATGATTTAAATGAAAAAGATTATTTAAAAATCTGCTAAATCTGCTAATGTGATAAATAGGGCTTTATGTCAGACCCACAAAGAATCTGATGCTTGATGCAAACCCAGAACCAAACCTGTAGAAAACATAAAGTACCTGTAGTGACAATGCTTCTAAGTCAAACAAACCTGAGCAAAATTAAAATCACTACAAAAGGACTGTTTCTGACTTATTCCTTCATGAGCTTTCAGTCAGAAGCTGCAGGCAAAATTATTAATATCAAACCACATATGTTACTTCCCTCTTGCCCCAGACTACAGGCCTGCTCAACCTGTGATTGAGGAATTCCCACAGATCTGCAGATGTTGCCAGGAAAAAACCTTGTAATTCATTAGGTGGTGCTGCAAGACTGCTGGAAGTGCCATCACGGACTGTGTCAGCATTTTCTAGAGCGGGTCCACCTGAGGCCTTACCAGGGCAGATGCTATTAAAAAAGCTGTTTGGAGATAGTTTGGCACCAACTCTGGCACCCTAGCCAGACTGAAGACCTTCTGGTATTCACTGAATACACCATATATATGGATCAGTGTATGTAACCCCTTTTTTGCGCTCTAACATATTCATAGATCCATTTCATTTTTGACACTTTATTTAGTATTGGATACATTCAAGGAACATAACAAATGGAAATTTAGGGTTTAGCCAGATTGTATCAACTATTGGTATTGGACTATCAGTGAAGCTCAAACAAGTTTCTCTTGGCAGGAAAATTGCACAAAAGCATTTGATGTTGAATCACAAGCTATTTTCAAGATTCGTACGCACGAAAGAGTTCAAATATAAGCAAATTAAAGCCCCAGTATTAATAAAATATGTTCTCCTTTCCTTTCCACTTGCCAACTATTTAACCTGGTCAGGAGAAAAATTCACGTGGGATTAATTCTATGGAGCCAACCTCAGATTCCTCCTGGCTTTCCTTGAAATGAGGTATCCTTTGCTTCCTACCCTGCGCGGTTTGGTAATGCAGCTGCACATTGTTGAAAAATTGCCACAATTCATGGCAGGATGGCTGCGCTTCAGCAATGAGAGAAGTTATTTGGAATACATATGTCTATGTTTGCATGCTTGTGAAGCTTACATGTCTGGCTTGTTAAGCTCTGGGATGCTCCTTGATGGACAATGCCATGATATAGAATAGATGGCAATTAAGCACTGTGAGCTCCAAAGGAACTTTAGAATACTTTTGTAATTCAAAAGGCTAACCTCTCCTGTAGAGTGGAAAAACATGCAGAAGATGAGGAAGGGGGAAAAAAATGTCTCCATAACCAGTGACATCTGTGGGTACTGTGTGACGTGAGGATCATGCCTTAGAGCCAGGTAGCCTCAGGGTTCTCCTATCTTTCCACAGTGCACCAGCAAGAGGTGTGACCACGAGGAGCCAGCTGGAGGCAGCTCCTGCCACCACTCTTGCTCCATGCCCTTAGCTTGCCCAGGCCAGGCACTGGTGGGCACTGGGGGCAGCATGCCCAACTGGTGTTACAGGCATTCTTCCAAGATTTCAGGCTTGCTTGCCTCCTTCTTTATTCTCTCATGTGGTAGAGGGGGAGCGTTTGGCCTGGCAGTATAAACACCTTCTGTTTTGGAATAGGATGAAAAAAAGGAAGAAAAAGCAGAGCTTTTGGCTGTAATCTCAGTGGTTCAGTCTTTCTTGGGAATGAAGGCATACCCCTGCACAGGTACAAGGGAAAGCAAAAGGCTCAACAGGGCTTGAGTGGCATTTAGTGCTGTACATAAAGGTGTGATGACTGGGACAGGGAAGAGCTGAGGCTCATTCAGATCCAAAGTGGTTTAGCTAAACCTCTGCAAACCAAATTCACAACCTATGTAATCTACAACCTAGAAACATGAGCAATAGATTTGCTCAGCAGCCATCTAATTGCCAATTGAAAAAAAAGTCTCTCCTTATGATGTGTAGTGGCTGGCACAAGTAAGTGCTCGTCTGTGCTCATTTGACCCTTAAAGAAATGTCTCATTTCCTCCCAGGAGTGCCCATTCTGTAAGCACTTTGGTGCCCTCATGCCTACACAGGTCATGAGAAAATCATGCAACAGAAGCTCACTCTTTTTCCATCTTTTTATTTAAACACAAATGGTGTGTCCAGCAACATTTTTCTACTGACCTGATGAAGGCCTCCTCCAAAAGGTCAGGCAGGAGTGAGCACAAAAGGTCTGACAACACTCCTGACCGTACACCCTCTCCATGATGCTGGGTTTGTCCCTAGTGCAGTGGAGGGGCTGCATAGCCCAGCTAGCCATTGGCATGGAAGCTGGGAATGGAAAACAATTTTGACATTGGCAGCCTGGAGACCTGCCCTTCTCAAACACATTTGATGTTCATACATGGACTCTTGGCTGCTGCTGCTGGGGACCATCTGTTGGGATGGCTTCGTGCCTGATCAAATGGTGGTATGCCAGTTTCACTGGGACATGAAATAGATGCCAAACAAAACGCGTCTGGTTTTACTTCCATTACTCTGAATTCAAAGGACATGCTAATACTAATCCCCTTTTTAACACTGTTGTGGTGCCAGTTAAACCTTCATTTCTTCCCACTAGTTGCCAGCTTTCTACCACGTACTTAGGCTCTTAATAAAATCCAGAAGAAATCGTTACTGATGATTTCGCGAAAACAGGGGCACTGTTTGCAGGAGTTTGGTGAGATGTGATAGTGCTAACAACAGAGGTGAATGCACAAGAGCTTCCTACACTTGTAAGATGGAATCCTTTAAGGAGTTGGACTAGGGCATTTCTTTGAAAATTGCATCTGAAACCCCATCCCACTATCATAAAATTTTCTGCCTGGTGGAAATATGACTTATCAATTTAAAAGTGTTTTTGTAAACTAGGCATAGTTTTTTTAGAAAAGCCTCTACCAAATGTGTGAAGGTTTTGAGCATTATGTGAGTACTAATCTGAGATGCTCTGAACGCATTTTCTTTTCATTGTAGCTCCAACCCTGGTACATAGTAAAATCTTCCATGCTGAGGCTGGCTTTGCTGTCTGGGTTTATATGACTAACTCCCTGTGAATGTTCCACATTCAGAGAACTGTGATCCTGATCTCAGCCAAGATGAATATTATTGTCAAAACTGCCATCATTACAGCTACTGCAGGTTTTAAGATTCCTCTGGTGTTTGTGGGGAAAACCCATCTGCTACAGATGTTCCCTTGGGTGATGAGTTTTCTCCTCTAGTCCCATAGTTGATCAGGAAAACCTAAGGGAGCATTCCATGATGGAATTCCCTTTGCTCTTCATCCTCTGTCTGCTGTGCAGTCCTAAGAGGCTGGAGATCTTGGACACATTCTTCACCATCCTCCTCCTCCCTCTGTCCCTATGGGAGGAGATGGCAAAGCCTCGGTGCTGACCTCCCCTGGCCAGATCCCTGCTGTGTGCAGGATTTAGATATGCCAGTTGAGGTTCCCCGTTTTAGGAAGTGCTGAGGCTTAGTCAAGGGTTTATTTCCTCAGTTCCTGGACTCATAATGATTTTAAGCACTTCATTTTGTTAATGAAGCAAAAAATGCTGTGTTACTGTAATTTAATAACCTTAATTAACTTAACCACCTTGCTTAAATTGCCTTCTTGCATATTCCTGAAGTAAAAGTTACTATGGAAATGTGAAAAAAAATACCATACACAGTTAAAGAAAGTTGGGGAATGTGTAAGTTTGTGAATGTGGTTCAGCATTGTACTACCAGAAAGAAAAAAATGTATTCTTTGAAACTTCCAAGTAATATGGCAGGGTCAGGAGCATAGACCAATGAGTAGCATGTGGACTGGCCATAAAATTAAAAATAAACTTAAGAGTAAATGTGCAGCTAAATGCAGACCATGGGGATAGGATGTGAACTTCAACTATTTCCTGGAGCTAATGTGGTTCCAAAGTTTAACAGCTTTAGCCTTTGGAGACCTGGAGGCGTGCATACTTGTGTTCAGTTTCTCCTCCTTTCATCTCCCCCCACTCGGAGCCCTACCACCTCCCAGCTGCCCTGCTCGCTCCATCTCTCCCTGCAGAAGGACACTCCTCTCGCCCTCTGACAAACATCCCACATGGCTCTTGGTGCAGAGCATCACTGCGCAGCAGCAGGGCCTCCCTTTCTGTCCTTCTCTCCTCTGGCCTACCCCAGTAGGATGGCAGCCCAGATTCCCATTTTGCCCTCAAGGCCTGCCGGAGTGCAGAGGATTGACTGCTACCTGTGACTACCATCCAGGGATGGTAGCAGGTAGCTGACCCAGCAGAGCCAGCTGCTCTCTAGACATGCTGGCTCATACCTGATAATTAAGCTTTTTATTATGAGAGAGTATACATATATGTATATGTGTGATATTTGTGCTTTCTTCTTTCACACAGAAATTGTTAACAAAGTTCTGTTTTACCTAAAAAAAATGTTTCTCTGTGTCAAAACTTTGGTGCTACATAGTTCTAATTTATTTAAAATATATTGGCCATTGCAGAAGGTTCAATACTGTGCATCAACAAGCTCCAGAGCTGAAACCTCAGAGGACATATTTCTTATTTTTTCCATTTAAAAAAGAGGCAGAAGAAATATTAATATGCTGTTAGGGCACTATTTTCCTTGACTATGGAGCCTTAAGGTCTTGTCAAGAATTGGGATGATATATGAAAAAAATTGTGTCTGCTTTATGTGCCATGCAGTCCACCTTTATACTAATTTTCTATACACACTTTCTTCCAGTATTATTTTATTACAAATATGGTGTATAATATCGTGTTTCAGCAGATACCAAAAAAATCACCAAGATGAATAAGCATATATGGTATTTTTAAATGTTTCTAAGAAATTTACTTAAATTAAGGATTTTTATGTTCCCCCAAAATAATTTCATGCTGTAAGTCAGAGGAGGCAGAGAAGTCAGAGGCTCACACAAGGAACTTGGGAGAGGGAAACACTGGATTTTAGGTTCTCCTTTCCTTTTTGCCTGGCAATGAAGACTTAATTACAGACTGTTTTTTCATATAATGCCTTTATGTTTGCATCTCTTTATCATGCAGCTATGTTGTCACTGACCCTTCAGGTTCACCACTGCTTTGAGCTTACAAAACTATCAATCCTGAAAATGATCTACCAAACTAATGCCTGTAAGGGGCAAATCCCACCAGCATGCTCAAGCCCATGTGGTAGTAAGTGAAGCAGTTCTCAGAACAAAGAGGCTGGAAGTAATCCTGTATTTGGACTACTGTTTGGAGTTTCATCACAAGAAGTAACTCTTCATCTGTACAATCAATCTTCACAATGTTTCAACAGCTGGAGTTAGTTGTCACTTGCAGAAGAACATTATCACCTGTGAAGGAAATAGGACATTGGGGGACATGCTTCATCAGAATTTAGGGAGTGCTTTCTACCCAAAACTGAAGAGTATGAGGAGGGAAACCAGAAAGAGGTTTTTTGAGCTATATATATTATTTAGTGTGTGAAACACAGAAGAAAAAGTATTTTGTAAGTGAATTGTTTGAGGAAGGATTCCTCTGAAGTGACCTTTTCTTTTACAGTGCCTTCATGAAAAGTCAGTGAAAATAGCAGCTTCGCCAAGCATTTTAATAGCACCAGGTTGTACCCTGCAAACTGTTTCACAGGTTACCAGCTAAGATGGAGTTCATTAAAAGATAATTTAAGTTCTTCTACAGTCTGGGTTATACTGGGGGAAATCTAAGGTAAGCAAATGACTTCATGTTATCAATTAAAACATAAAATTGCCTGAAAAATCTTAACTGTGCTTTATTGTACAAACACATTGTGGCACAGCCTGGAAGTACATCCCCATGTGCTGCTTCACCCCTACCCCAACAGGGATTTCACCTGATTCTGATGGGATGGTGAAGGGGCATTTAAAATACTCAGTTTTGTACATAGCCTTCAATGCATGGCCTTTTTCATAGTATACTGCAAACTATAGTTCCCATCACAGGATTCATCTCAACTTGAAATATCATAAACCCTAATTATTTAGCTTCTGTAGGTATTCTGCACTCCTATCTCCAGAGGGTTGTACATCTGACCTATTTTAGATAACCACTCAGGATGAAATGTATCTCTTGATTTAGACTGTGCTTCATGTGAAATGATTGAACCCTCAGCTTCAGACCAAATGCTAATGTGATCTAGGATGATGAAAAATTTTTTTTCAAAATTTTCTAAATTCCTTGCCTAAAAAACAAAGTCTCCTGACAATCATTTGTGAGAGTTTAGGGCTAGCTATAAAGCTACTAGGTTCAGTGAAGAAGGTAAGGGGTTGTAAAGAAGATAGTCTTTGACAAGAGAGGTGATGAAATGATGCGGTGAGTTTTTCTGAATACTAATATTTGCTATCATTTTTCAAATCTGAACCACTTGCCATCAGCAACCACCATGCAACTTGCCATGCAACCACCAGCTTGCATCTTCAGTAAAAATGGTGCTCAGTTCTTTCAGCCAACAGACATATTCCCAAGTGTAAGCCTGGCCTGCAACAGACTGACTCTCCCTTGGAGGATGCCCCTCTCTCAAACCATGTATGACTCAGGTTCCCATGTGTCAATATGAGTATGGATCCTCCTCTTTCAGTTAGCCTGCAAGCTTACAGTTGCAAAGACTTTCTTTTACTGTCAGCTTTATTCTTTGCATGTATAACAGGTCTCTGTTCTTCATACATCTGTGTTATAGTACTTGTTGCTTTTGTATTATACAGTTATCAACATTGTCTATTAGCACTTGCATTAAAATATTTGTGCAATGTTTCCCCTTTTCACTCATTTATCTTTTATATCAAGAAGTAAATAACATTGCTTTATTTCACATATTCAACCTTCACCTAATCTCTTTATTGAGCAATATGAACTAGAAAATGTAAAGAAGTACCAGCTGATTTAGCAGTGAAAGTGTATTCTGGTGTCTATATGTTGGCTGGTGGATCATAAACCCACTTGCCTCTAGCACATGCCTTCCAGCCTAAGCGGGGCTGTGGGTGCTGGAGCAGTGCAAGCCAACTCCGCCATCAGGCATTACAGGCATTTCTCTCATTGGTGGGAAATATCTGGAAAATCTCTCTGCATTTTTGGCACTGTCAATCTTATGCTTAGCTGTAACTTAGAGATAAGTTATGGTATGTTCAGCTGCCATTATTTTGAATTAGACTAGCATCATTTAGATTTTTTTTTTTTTGTGTAAATATCATTAAAGCTACAGATTCCAAAAGTTAGGACATATATTAATAGAGTGTGCTCACTAATACCAGGAAGATCATGCCTCTTGTTCCATGGGATTTAGGCTTGTATCCGGTTCAAACATATTTGTGGTATGAAATGTTAAACAGTGTTGCTGGTGACTAGTTATTCACAAAGGCCAATGCTGATACCTCATTTTTCTTGCCCTCACACACTCTCAATTGCACTGGAAACTGCTCCTTGAAAACAAAACAAGTGAAAAAAGCCACGGTGTTTTCTTCCATGGTTAGTTGCCAGTAGTTCACAAAATAAAACCTGGATTGAGAACTAAAGGCTTTTTCTGTTCTTGTTCCTTGCCGTACCAAAGGGGGCCTGTGACCTGCAGCTTGCACGGGTGGATTCAGATGTAATCTGGCTATTTGTGCCCTTCACCCTGAGCTGCTTGCAGCAGCCTGTGAGACAGGGCTAAAGCATAGCCAAGTGACAGGATGCTGACAGTACTTTCTGGTGGCCACCGTCAAAAAACATTTAATTTATATGCTTTGTCATATGTGTACAGCAAGTTCGCTTGGCCCCTGTCAAGACTCTGGCAGGGAGAGCCAAGTCATGTCCCTTGGCTTGTCTCGTCTCTGGCAGTCGTTCAAGCTTTCAGCTTGCCTTGGAGTAGATGACATTCACTTACAGTAATCTTTCATAAATGTTCAGCCTCCAGAAGATAGTGAGTGGTCTCTGCTACTTTATATTAGTCCTGTTTGAAGATGCTGGGTTTGAGACCTGAGCACTTTCCATCCTTATAGAGATTTTCATGCAATAAATGGGGATGTCTACAGGTTCTGCAGTGCATCAGATTGAATGAAAATCTTTTTCTTATGAAGAGAGCTTTCTAAATTACTTTTTTATTTTCTTAAGAATGAGAGAGACAAACTAATGCCCTACAAAAGAATTAATAATGTTGACTAGGGCTGGATAAAATCCTCCTTCAAGATTTAAACAATCAGATGTTGACAGTCATTCATCTCAGGTACCAAGCCAGCCAGATACAAGTCAGCAGACATATCCCTGTTAGCGCTAAACTGAGACGGAGGCAACAGATGCTACCTCTCAACAGAGCTTATTAGGCCATGCTCAACAGCATGTTGACATAGTTAGAAGGTATCCCAACTTCTTCTGGCCTGCAACTGCTTAGCTCATTGCAAAGGCAAAGGAGCAAGCAACCACACAAGACCTGGCAGACATGCCACACTGGGTTTGTGTGTCTTTTGAAAGCATCAGGGTAGCCTGAAAGCTCTGTTGTCCTTTGCACTTTTGCAAAGTCTCCCCCTTGACTAGCACACCAATCCCTGTGCTGTGGCTCTCAGGCCACTTTCATAGCACACCACCTGTTTGTGCTGAAGACGGGTTGTTGTTATTGCACACGTACACTGACTATGGACCAAGTGTGTGCACTGGACATTAGGAAACCTCTTACATAGAGAGGTAGTCATACCTCTAATAAAAAAGAGCTACTGGAAGTAAACTGAATGAAAACTGCACTTTTATCCACCTTCTCTCTTCCTGCTCCTTCCATCTGTGCCTCAGGCTTGTGTGCTGCTTTATGTTGGTGCTGACACTAATACTGCTTTTCATATGTAGGCAGTATATAGTGCCTTGTGGGTACCTTTATGACTTTCAATGCATAAATGACAAATTATTGTTTCACTTTTTAAACCAAAATTATGTAAAAATTTATTATTGTAGCCAGGTCTCATCTTGCAGCAGTCACTGCCCAAAGAGTTGTCATGCACCAAACTGTTCAATGATATTATGACTCACATAATCTAAAACTAAAATAAGGATGCTGTGTATGTTTTATCTGATAGTGATTGATAATTTAAATTAATATCTTCAGTATTTTATGGAAGGGCAGATAAAATAATTCAGAATACAGAGAAGATAATTCCAGCGCTTTCGGAGATTTGATCATAATAAACAATTTGTACATTTAAAAAGTCTAAGTTTTATGGTTTTGGAACAAATTTTCTAAGCACATATATGCGTTGCTTTGTTTAAAATTACAGTCAGCAAGCCCAAATTACATGTTCAAACTGACCAGTCTTATGGAAAGCTAACTCTGAGATCCAAGTGGTAGCAATGAAATGGTGACTGCCATTGCAAGTGCCTCAGGTGGCACTGGCCTATAAGCAGGGCTAGACAAGATGAAAACAAAATGTCTTAAAATGATCTATCTTCTTCCAGCCATTTCTGGACTGTTCTTGACCAGTGACTGGTTGTGCTTGAAATACACCATTTCAAAGTCTGCCTGTGAAGACTATTCCAGAGACTAACAGATGCACTTTTCCGTAAAGTTTATTTTTTCCAGTCTAGTCTTTCCCCTGTATTATTTTTTTCAGTTACTTCAAGGCTCTAGAAAGGTGCCAGAGAAAATAACAGCAGAAGTTCTGCAAGATGGAGAATGGAGAATTAAATAAAAAGACACAGGGGGAGCTACTCCTTGTAGAAGAACTAAGTAAAGGAAAGATTTTTTGGTAAAAGCATCAGCCAAATATGCCATACTTATCATTCTGTCAACTTTTCTCTGTGAGTCACAAGTTGTTTTCTTTCTAGAGCTTCACTTTTCTTACCGCAACAGTGAGAACAAACAGAAGGTCTAGGGTACTTTGACTCATAGCGCAATAAGATATTTTCATACAGGATTTCCCTGTGTCAGCGGGCATCAAGGCAGCCAATGCCCAGCTACAGTTAGCTACCAGCTCAAGCTTTTGGACAGAGATGACCACTCTGCTCCACCAGTGGTTGTCTCTACAGGGACAAGTAGCCAAGATTTGGACCACCATTATTGTGACTTGTTTGCTTGAACACAAGTCCCAGAAACCAGCATATTATTATCTCCAACTCATTTCTTCAAAGTTTATACCTTTCCTGGGTGCATGTAATTTCAAAATATTTTGTTTATTTTTCAGTCATTGAACTTTTACAAGACATAATATGAGGAAAGGCACAAAAAGTGGTTTCTTTGTATACTACAGTATCACAAATCACCTGAATGAACTTGATGCAGAACAAGATGTTAGATTGGCTGTACTTACTCCTACAGGTCATTTAAAGGCAAATCTTTACAAACCCAGTCTTTGATTTTAGCCCAGCCACCAAACCCCATCTATTTGATACCCTTTTATGACAAATAGGATGACTTCCGAAGTGAGAAGTAGGGGCAAAAGCCTAGCTGTTGAGATAGTGATTATTCCCTAAAGTTATTAAAACATGGTGTCTAAAGGCAGATGGAATGACAGTGACCTGAAATAACAGGAAGCTGGCCTCAGTTATAAATCTGGCAGGGGCTGAGGGTGATGGTGATGGAAGCTTGTGAGCTGTATCCAGAGCCATAAAATATAGCCCTGCCCTTGAATGAACTGGAAGACATATTTCGGTCGACAACAAGTCAAAGTTCAAGCATCACTGGCCTTCAGGACCTCTGTTCAGACCTTGTTCAGATCCAAATACAGAAGCTTTGGAGTGATCTTTTTACTCTACTGCTAAATTTTGCTGGCACCTAAGTCTTCCCATCTGTTCAGCTGTGGGCTTTCCCCAAAAAAGTCACTAGCATTTCCCTTGTGAAAAATGGACATGAGAGAGTAAAGTCTTGCATTAACTTTAGCCCTCTCCTGGTAGTCTGGAAGGGAGGGCTGGAGAGTCCAGACTTTTGCAACTCTTTTTTTTTTGCCTTTGAATATGCAGTGTTTTGTGAAATCTGTTCTACAAAATGGCTAGCAAAAGGTGAAAGGAAATTGCAAAGGAAAAAAAAGAAAGGAGTGAAGTAAAAACAGAGTCAGATAAGAAACAATTTGCTTGAAACTGTGAATGTCAATTATTCCATCAAACAGGGAAAAAGCAAGCGAATGCTCTGTATGGAAAAATTGCATGCTGATGATTTATAGGGCATGAGAATTTCAGAGATTCACAGGGCATATCTGCAGAGCTCACAACCAGCTCAGGCCCAATGGCAGCACTAATGGGGCTTAGTCTCCCTTTGCACAGCACCTGCTACTAGTTTTCTTAATGGGGAATGACGACTTTCCAGAAGGATCTCCAAGGGAGACAGTATGCAATAAAGGTCTGCTCCTTTTCAAAAGTAGTGTGATATCCATATTAAAAACTGTGCCTTGATGAGAAAAATATTAGTAGACAAATACAGTCTGAGAGGCAGATTGAGTCAGAAGATCTCCAAGAAAATTAACAATTCTTCTAATTAAACCATTATGTGAACTTCTGGCTGCATTCAGACACATCACATACATCACTAACACAGGATTCATGATGCGCTGAGGCCAATCTAGATTCTGGCTCTCCCCCTGAAGGACACTTCATCCATTGACTGCTTTGCTCTTCTTCACTGCTGGGGCAGGCAGCAGAGGTGGCTCAGCCTGGCCATGCAGCAACCTGCAAGAGGACATGTAACCTGCACCAAAGAGGAGGAGGTCTGGATTCTTTCTTCATCAGTGGCTCATACTGTAAGTTGGTAGTGAAAGTGCACCCCAGAAGTACCTGTTATAATGTGATATGGTGAGCTGATCACTCTGTACTTGGAAATAGAAGACTCTTAATGCGACTGAGCTGTTGCTCACAGCAGTGATGTTCATGCCAAGGTCTTCTAATGTTGCACGTGATCGTTGCTTTTGGTCTGATTTAGAGGATGACTACTGCTAACTGTCTTCATTAAAAATCTTTTTTACTTTGGTGGGCCTGCCCTGGATCCCCAGTCTTTTGAGGATGGTCCAAAGTGATTTTAGAGTTCACACTGTTTCCTTATGCCCTGAATGTTCACTGTGTAAGTACAGCAGCACTGGCAAAGGGAAGAGGATTCATAGCCCTTCCTACTTCACTGCTTAAGTCCCATGGGTTTTTGTGCTGATAAACAACATTAGGGCAGTAAATGGATTACATGACACCGCAGAAGAAAAAACCAGAAAGGGCATGCTGCTATGTAAGGAGTATTTCTAGTCTTGCTTCCTATAGCTCTGCTTAGAGGGGAGGACAAGGAGTTTTTCATTGGAAGTTACGAAGATTTCCACTGTGGCCACTGGTAAGGAGTAACACAGTTCCCCAAGATCACTGCTGCCAAACTTGAAAGCTTTGTTGTCTCCCTCCATTTATGGGCAATATCCCTAATTCACCCACTTTAGTACTACAGGACAGCAGGAGAAATTTCCTGTAATTTACTGTTCCAAGCAAATTTACACAGGACCATGCTGGAAACTGCTTCCCTTCAGCATCTGTGTGCTTTTGACTGGTGCCTGCTGGTGGTAGGTACTGCATGCACACCCGAGAGATCAGAATGAGACACCAACATGACTAACTGTGCCTTCTGGAAAGCATTCTCAACAAGACTGCTGTATTCCCACATTTGCATTTGAAAGATCTTGTGCACATCCACATTTTAAGCATAGTCACAGTCAGTGCATTAAGGTGCAAGAGATTTACAGACCACATTTGAAATTTTAACCTGTCCATTTTATAAAACCCATATATTAAAAAAAAAAGAAAAAAAGTAAAAATCTTTGTGATGCCTTAGCAGATATGGAATTACATGCAATTTCTGTCTGATTGTGTTTTGATATACAGCCCAAAGATTGAACTTTCAGCCTTCTTTCCTAACAGTTGTCTGAAAATTATAAAAGCATTGAACCTGGCCACCTTTGAACCACAAATGCTACTGTGGTGATTCAGGTTTTCCTTTGAAAATGCTGAAAGAAGATCATACTCCAGCAGGAGAAAGAGGAGACTTAGTATTTTTCCTGTAGACCTTCACAGTACTCACATATTTGTTTCTGTATTGGTAGTGATTCATATCACAAATGCCTTTGTCCATTTCTCTCTCTCTGCTACAATAACCCAAGTAATTAACTAAGTGAAGAGGCTGTCAATTAAACACTGATACTAATCTTGGCATAAAAGCTACCTTAAGAAACACTGAGCTGGAACATATTTTACAGTGACACCACTGCCTTCATTCGGCTCACTTCTCAGACAATTAAGTGCTCCAAATGTTTGTGTGTCATCCGGGCAACATTAGTAGCATGAATGACCCCTGCTATAGATACAGTCCCTGCAAAGAATGCCTGGGAATACAATGCCTATTGTGGTAGCAAGGCTGATTTTATCAACCAAGGGACATTATATAGTTAATTAATGCCAAGATCTTTAATGATAAGATTGTCAAGGACAATTAAGAAGATTATTATAAGTGTCCTTGGTAACAAGAATGCAATACTGATTTTAGCTTACTTTCACTAAGTGTGGCTTAAAGGTCAGTTTCTCTGAAGTGTGAATACTTAAGCATTCTTTGGATAGATGTCATTATACGTTAATCTCAGAAGGAAAACACATTTTTCTAATCTAACTGTGCAGTAAGTGAAAATTAATGTGAAACTCTTGCTAAGAAATTAAGGTAACATATTTCAACAAGAAACTTCTAGCCCGTGTCACATCCTCAGCAACAGCTCTAGGGCCATATTCTGACATAAAGTTAGTGGAATGACTTGCTCCAACTTCAGCCCATGTGGTTCAGAACCATGACCACGGAGTCACTAGATGGACAGACCCTCCTCAGTCAGCACTCTTATGCTCGCTAAGTTTCTCCTTTTTTTCATCTTCCCAGTATTGGATCAGATCTAGCTTTACTGTGTCTCACTTATGCATCAAACTGAAGCTCAAATGGCACTTGACATAAAATCTCTGTGAACTGGATAAGCTCACAGAAGACAAGTGATGGATACTGGTAGCACAGATTGCACCTTGAATGTTGAAATTAAGAGAGGAATTAATTTTGTCTTTTAGAACTGGAGAAGGGTGTGCTGCAAGATGACATTCTAGCCTCCTACAATGACACCGTAAATGCAGGGCACTTTATGATTTAAAGTTTTCAGCGATTATATGAAAGATGGATGTGGTTTTCCTGCCACACTATCTCTTGGAGATTAATTTAGTATCTGGCTTCTATCTGATGGGCAAAGTATTAATCACTGACTTCAAAATAACGAAACACAGTTGGCAAGGTGAGAATACTGTGATCTAATGTTCTTTTATGTGGTGGGAGCAGACTACAGCAGAGATGGGCATACCTGAAACTTGAATCTTGAAAAAGCTTTTAGCAGTTGCTAGCAAAATTGGAAATCAGTTTTAAGTGGAATTGTCTGAGGAATGGATGAGCAGTAGATACAATTCCATAGATATGAAAGAAATAATTTGCTTAGAAAAATCTTTTGTAGTTAAAGATAGATATGAACATTTGATATATATTTTTTTAAGTTACAGCAGTTATAAGGAGGGGAGAAAAGGAAAGCTTTCAGCTATAAAAAGCAATGTACAGTTTCCATTCAGAAAAATTAAAGCAATATCTAAAATATCACTAGCCATTTAATTAAAACCAAATATAAGGCATTAAAACCCACATACAATAGATAAATCCATGCCAGGCATCAAGTTAATATAGAAACAGATGGTATAAATAGAAACAGGGCACAGAAAAAATTAAGACATTTAGGAGAGAGACTGCTGTGCCACTTTTAAAACAAACGGTTCTGTAGGTAGTTATAAATGAAAGAAGAAGTGTATTGTTTCGGGAAAAAAGAACACAAGGAAAACAATTATTAAAATTACTTTCTTTCGAAACCAACAGGTTTAAACTTGCATCCAGAATCCTGAAGGATAAGCTAAGGAGTTCTTCAGATCAGAATTTGTAATTTGTTTTTAAGCACAGAGTAATAAACTTATCTTCTTAGATAACAAAGGGTAGAAAACTGATTTTTTTTCTCTTTTCTTTTTTTTTTTTAAAGGAAGGGGAGGTAACTAAAGAAGTCAATCAAGGGAAACTTGTACCAGTTACCTGGTGTCAAACCTGAGCAAACTAATGAAAGTCCGTTTAAGACTACTAAGAAATAACTAAGTTCAAGACCCCCTAGACTGAGAAACTACAAGCTACAAAAATAAGGTTATAGGTAATCAGCACATTTTGTGGAGCGTTGGTCTTTTTAAACCTAAAAAGCACTAAGGTTACATACTTGGTCAATAAATGCAAGTATTTTCTGATAGTATAACTTGGATTTATCCCAGGTATCTGATATAGCACTAAATGCCACATTGATTTTAAACCCCCAGTTGACTCTGAACCAGGTACACATTCTGTTTGCCAGTGCTCGGTGTAACGGATTGGGAAGCCTGTCCACCACCATAATACAAAACAGGAGTTAACAATGGCATGTGGCCTTGAAAGCTGCTTACATGCAACCTTGCTCACTCATCCCTGAGAAGGTAAGGTCTTTCTTTTAAAGGATTTTCCAGAGGAATTAAGATCTGGTCCTTCCTTTTAGCACAAAAAGACTGCTGCTTTGCATAAGGAAGTGAAAAGCTAGAAGCCACCAAAGGGCTCTCTGCACAAGCATCCCACCTCCCCTGTTTGACAGCTTCCTTTTCCCTTTTTTTCCTTTTGTTCTCTCACAGTGCAGATTCACTTCAGGTGTCTCTGTGAGGTCCTAAACTGATATAAAAATATGATTTAGGTGAACCAAGGCTCCACACCTGGGGACGGAAACAGAGCTAGGAGATGTTGAAAGTCAAAACTGGGAGTATAAAATTGATAAATATCCATTACAGTTGCCTCTGCTTCTTCTTTCCCTCTCTCCTGTACCCTATCCAGTCATTATTTCCACTTGCTTCTGACCTTTTATCAGCTCATCCCTGCACAGAATGCTCTGAAGACTACTTAGGGTTTTCTGTGAAAAAGTTGATTCATAATCTAACTTTCAAGGGGGCAAATGTTTGTTTCACTACATGTACCACCACAATTGTCAGTGAGCATCCCTTTTGCAGCTGTATTGTCACCTGCACCACTGAGAAGAGACTCAAAGAGAGAAAAGAAATGCTATTGCAGCTCACTGGCCAGTGACACACACAACCACAGGGACTAAATTTTCTACTGGTTTACTTCCATTCCTTCAGGTTGTTTCTGAGTAAAGATGGGACTTAGAGAGTAAAAGGCTAAGCCTGGAAGCCTAGCCATTTGCCACCTCCGCACCAGAAGCTGTGTGTATACTAGCAGTTTCAGAACCCTCCCTTCAGTTTACTCTATAGACTTGGAAAATTGAGAGGTTTATTTGCATGTAAGAAATATAGAGAAATTTTGAAGCACGACCCATACCAAAAAAATTGCACTGATGCTTTTTTAAAACACAGAAATAATCTGTTTGCAGGAATGTGGGAAGAGTAGTGAATAAAATCAAAAGTGGTGGGGTTTTGCACAATGGTTCATGTTCAGCACCAAAACTATTTTGCCATCAAGTATATACTGATATAAGCAGCAGCTGCTTCTCAGAAAATCTGTTTTTCCTTAAATTACCTTATAATTGCGTTATTATTAATCATACACCAGGCAGTTAAATGGCAAAGAAATTACAGTTCTGATTGTCCATTCACACATGACAATTTTATTCAGCAAGCTGCCTTCCTGACAAATTGGTGGATTGCTTTTGCTGGCTCACAGACTTGAACACGCAGCCTTTCTGATGCTGACAGATTCCATCTGCTCCCCTTTAATTAACATCTAATATGTAAACCATCTAATACATGTAACACTGCATAACAAGGGATTAAGAACTAGAAGGTAGCTCTTCATCATAAAACTGCGCCATCTCAGGATCTCACTATGAACGGTAAATGGTACCAAAATCTAGTGGGAACTGCACACTAGTAGAAATACCAACATGTAGGTACTCTGACATATATGAACACAGACACAAAATAAAGTGGAAGGTGTAGCAGCGTTCATAAATGGATTCACATTGATACTGCTCCAGCTCAGAGATATCAGCTGATTTAATGCAATTACAAGGAAGAATGGGATCTACTAATTTGTGTTCCCAATTATTGCTAGCTAGATAAGAAGCATCATTTCTATAAGACTCTGGTGCAATCCATTAAACCCATTAAAAGTGCTAATTAGCTCATGGTCTGCAAATGAAACTGTCCAGGCTGCACTTTATTGTCTAATACCTGCCAGTAGTCAAAAGCTGGGGACGAAAACATACAAAGACTAGATTCTAGGAAAGCACCAAATTAAGATGTCAAAAGTAAGGGAGATAAAATACTTTTCTGCATAACAACAGCTGATGAACAGGCATGAAATTTATGTGGCTGGGGGACAGGGCTTGCCACTATTCATGGCTGGCTAAGTTATGTGAAAGGTCAAGGCTGCTATGTTTTCATGATAACATCTAAGCAGAACACAAGCATTTAGAGAGTCTCATCCACACATCTATCTAGTGAGTTAGATTAAACTCATGCAGAACAGCTGCAACAAGGCTTGCAAGGCTCAACAAAGGGCAGGAAGATTAGACATCTTGATAATAAGACATGAAAGACCCTAATGGCAGGAGGAGAACGAGAACTGTGCTCGCTAACCCACAGCAATAACAGAATCATTATTTGAAGCCTCTGAGAAATAACTGGAAGAGAGGGGGAGGGACAAATGGAGGGGATAGTGTGAGATCAGCACCTCCTGGCAGAGTTGGTCATTGGTTTTCTGCAGCATGTGAGCTACGATCTTGTGGTATGAGCTCTTGAGCTAATAATATTATTTTAAGTTGTACAAGTTGTTCTCCATTTGCTCAGAATGCATCTGGAAGGCCAGTCTCTGAAAGCATGCTCACATGAAGTTCCTCTACACTGTGGGCTGAGCATGTCTCTGAGAGGATAGAGAAGTGAACTGCTCACATGTTCTTAAGATACATGCGTATGTATTTGCTTGTCCCTCTTACCTGCTTTCAGTTTCAGGAAGCTCTAACACTGTACAAGAGAGCACAGGAGCCCATCATTCACATCATCTTCAGTGGGGACAGGTCAAAAACTTGAATTGAGGAAGATGGATGTGTCCCCCCTGAGACTGATTTTTCAGTCACTGACTCTTGTCATCGAAGTGGAAAAAAAAGAGGAGCCAGTGCAAATCCACATGAGTATACTTTAGCATGTGCCCCACATCTCTGTTTCTTAGAGCCTGGGTACCTGATAGTATACATATTTAAGAATCTATGAAAATAAATAAATAAAGTTCATGGAGACCACTGACAGGTGGTAATGAAGTGCCTCACAAGAAATACGCCAATGCTACCAACTACCCCAAAGTGCAGAGATCCAAACTTACTGCTAACAAACACCACCGGAGTTTTGAGTATGTCAGAGGTGTTTGACAAATACTTCCCAAAAGTCATATTTGTTTTGTTTTCTGTCCACCTATCTAAACTTTTCTGTTCACACTACTAACCTTTTTCCATACTAGAAAGGCGTATCTTTGTCAGATGATGCCAGATGCTTGTCCTGTCCTCTTCACTTTAGTTAATGGTCATGTTTACTCTTGTCTCAAAGGCAGTGTCTGAACACTTCTTAATAAAACATATCAATATTGTGACAAAGGACACCTTTCACTTGCCTGAACTATGTGCTTTGAAAATGCCTGAAAATGTTCAAGCATTTCATACTCTGTGCTATCTGTAATTTAGTAGTGTTTTGAGAAAATACCTAAAGAATAAGAAAAATAAAAGCCCCAGTCCTGGTCTTTATTCAGTTATTCCTAAAATAGGTGGGTTTTCCAGTTATTTTGTTAATGTGCTAAACAAGCAAATAAATTGCTTTCCAATTCTTCTGTGAATGTTTTTGGAGAAAATGAACATTTACTCAGTTATTTATTTTGCTGAGATTTCCTTTATAGTAGCTTTAAGATCAGTCCTCGGTTTCCTAATCCTTTCCTTTTTTCCTGCCACAGGCTAAATCCATTAGGTAGTTACACAGTCATTTACAGGCCATTAAATCTTCTTTTGAGAAGAGACTCTAGTTAGAGTTTCACTCTTATCTCTGTTTCCGATCAGAGGAGGAAATCCCGTTACTTCGAGTCTGCCTTGAAGTCTTCCATCGGCATCATGCTCTGCAGGAGAACACTCATCCTTTTCTCCACAACCCTGTGGCATCCAAAGACCCTGCTAAAGCAAGCATCACCTATCTGCCTGATCTCCATGTTTTCTCCCTTGGGAGTGGTCAGCTTGCAGGAAGCAAGCTGAAATTCACATTTGCTGCAGCAAAGCCTTGCTCCAGACAATATGCCAGACAGCACAGGACAGTTTCTGGGTTTGCAGCCATGCTCTTTAGGGGAGGAACCTTAGACTTACACTGGCTAATGGATGATATACTTCAGTAAGGTTGGGGAGTAGAAGTAAAATGGAGGCCTTTCATATTGATGTAACAAGTTGATCAGAATGATACCATAGACTAAATAGTCCCACCAGAAATGTTTGGGAGCATCAGTCCATAGGTTATCGAGTCTTTACTTGCTCACCTATCAGCTGCTGCATTCATAACTGCAGACAAAGGAACTCCTCTGCGTGGGTCCCAGGGGGTGGGGGGGGAGAGAAAGGGAAAGAGTTCGCTAGAAAGCAACACCTGCAGTGGGAATAGAGGCTGCAGGAGATGGCCAACCCAATCCCACCAGCAGGAACAGATGAGGAACAGGAATTTAAGTGGATAATCCCATGAGCAGCAGAAGACATACAGGGAGGTTTTCTATGGCTGCCTTGCATGGATTTTCTGCTTCCCAGTAATCTGGATGAGCTCAAATTACAGCATTTCCTTTTGGAGAAAGTACTAATCTTGGTGTGTTTCCTGTACTTATTTGATAGCTTTTTCAAGATTTAGGAGTCCAGTGTCATGGAGCTTTCTCAGGATAGGAGTTCAATATCATGGCAGTCTCTGTTCTCTATTTAGATGTTTTTGGAATGGACAACAGCATGCAAAGAGCCACATATACAGACTAGGCAGTTTGCTTACAGAAATCCTACTTTTTAGCAAATCAGGCTGAAAGTGGTTTGACCACATGCACTTGAAATCAGCTAATTTTGTGATAGGCTAGAATATAGCTTTGGGGAAAGATCTCACTCAACCCTAAGTTTTGACTACTTATTTTCATATTGATTTAGCCATCTCTCTTTTTTTTTCTTTTTTTTTCATCCCAATAGAACTTTACAATTTTGATGTGACAATTAATAGCTCCCTACAGATAGATACAGAGCTCCAAAGACCAAAAGGGGTCAAAATCAAGCTTGTACCTCGAGGCAATTGAACTCAATTGTATACCTTGGTATTATCATGCCAATAGAAGGAGGAAAGTGCAGTCATATGTCAATGAAGTTTTACAAGTTGCTAAACAAAACTGAAGAGATATTTTCCTGGTTATGAATAGTTTGAGGTTTTTTATTATTAAACAAAAACTTCAACTTTTGCTTTTGAGGAAAGAGTGCAAGCAGGTTGAACTTGTACAGAACAAGTAGCAGAGAAGTTGCCAGCTCCTGTGTTTTGGGCAGGATCGCTAGTGGATTTCAGGCATTTCTGTCTTATTTAATCACCATTAACTGCAGACTGGAATGCTGACACCATGTGTAGTGAAAGCAAAGAGTGTAAATTGGGCATGATAGAGGTTTCTTGATGCAGGAAGGAAGTAACATAACACTGAACAAGCTCAAGTTGCACTGTGAGAACAGAATGAATAAGAAAACCTGGTCTCTGTCACAAGACAAGAGAGAAAAAAATAGATAATTAAAAAGAGGCTTAGAAGGAAAAGAGTAATTAAATGTTTCCATTTTACTTCCTAAATTGATCTTTTGAAATAAAGAATAGATATACCTTTAAAAGCATGTTATGTTTTAGTTAAAATAGTAATTTAAACAATTATCATTAATCAATTAACATTTAATTTAGTGAGAAAAATCTTATGCTTAAGTGCCAAAGTCCTTTTTCCAAAAGTTTTCAGCAGCACAACTCTTGTCTCAGGAGTTAGGAACACTTACATTGAGAACTTCAGAGAGGGATCTTTAAACATCCCTGACAGTTTGCTGGGAACCCAACACAGCCAGTGAATAGGAGGAGTTCAGGATGCAGGCCCCATTGGGCAATGAAATGCCTAAACCCTGCTGGCCTAAACTTCCTGCAGTATATTTCAGTATGAGAAAAGCTTCTTGAAGCTCTGTCCTCAAGTTTATGACATGTTTGAACAACATTCTTGAAGTGTACTTCTCAAAAAAACCACATATTGTTATGTTTTTACAAAGGTGTGAAGTGATAGGACAAGGGCAAATGGTTTCAAACTGAAAAAGTGTTGATTTAGATTAGATATTAGAAAGAAATTCTTTACTATGAGTGCGTGAGACACTGAAACCGGCTGCCCAGAGAAGTTATGGATCCCTGGAAGTTTTCAAGGCCAGGCTGAATGCAGCTTTGAGCAATCTGGTCTAGTGGAATGCGTCCTTGCCAATGGCAAGGGGAGGTTAGAATCAGCCCCTTCCAGCCCAAACCATTCTATGGTGATGCCATGATGATTCCATCTACCTTGTGCCACCCTGATGTATCCCACACAGAGAGGTAAAACGTGACTTTGGGCCCTGGTAATGATATCGGCTTCTGTTCCTCTGTATCCCAGCAGACCAGGCCTTCTCCCAGCTCATTCTGCCTTAGGAGGTGTTTCCCCACTCTTATGCCCTGGTGACACATCCATCCTACCACATGGGCTGTATGAAGGATGGATGGTCCCATGGATGCAGGTTGTTGGTGCAGTGAGCCTTGGGGTCCAGCACACTCTAAAATATCTATGGACCCTAGGAGAATGCTCATGGTGGCACTTTAGGCTTCTTTGAGAAGAAGAGACACAGACACAGGCAGACTCAGACATCAGGGGAGAGGGGATGACAAGAAGTAGACTACAATTTCCCCCAGTTTCCTGTGACTGTGATTCTGTTCCTAAGCCCAAAATGCTGAACCTTCTCCTCAGAAATAGTCTTTGGAATCTTACTGTCCATAGAGATTTTAAAACTAACCTGGTTTAGCAATTAGGTTCAACCTCACTGGAACCAAGGGAGCTATAGAAAAAGATTATTTTTACTGTACACAGCTAAACCCTTGCTGCCCTAGCAAATAATTTTTCTCTGAAGTGAAAAATTCCCCAGGCTGAGCAAGAGCAGCTCCTTTGCAAGCAGCCAATTCAGAATTACCTTGATTTAAAATCACAAAGAGGTACTGAACAAATTTACAAATCATCCCAGAGTCTCGCCCACTCTTTTTAGAACAAAAGATATTGTTTAGCTGCTCTGATATTGACAGCCTTGCTCAGATATTCAGCACCATATGAAGAATACTCCAGAGAAGACTGTCATCAAAGTCCATAGCATACCTCTTAAAGCTGTTATAATATAGACTCCACATTGTTTGTTGTATCTAGATACACTATGCTACAAAAAAGCCTCCTTTTTATTACATGTCACCTCATTTTATCTTCATAAAGAAATGTTTAGGTTTCTATCCTTTTGAATGTGACTGAATAATGTTACTTTTTATTTATGAACATATATTTTGAATTTCAACAATAGAACACAAGGACAGACCCAATGAACAGCTCTATTATACTTAAGAAATTGAGTTTCTATTCATAAAGAGCTGAGTAGCACCTATTAAATGGTTTCCTATACAAAAAATACTGAATACCTCTAAATGAGGCTGACTATATCAAAACACTAAAACATGAATAGGATTCGTTCTCAAAGGAAGGACTGAATGAAAGTAAAACTATACTGGTATATCTTGTAATGCAGCTATTTACAATCTAAGAAGTACCTTTACCTTGGCTTAGAATCACTCTGATTTCTGCTACAGTGTTTTTTGTCATAAATATGCACCTTATTATACAGAGAAAGGATTTCTGTGAACAGCATAAAGGGCACATTTACACACTAATTCCCCTGACTAGCATGTGATGTTTGCCACAAAATACAATACTTGCCATTTTTCAGATTTAGAGTATCTTAACCGTGTGTTCATATTTTTAATTCTCTGCTACTACTTTCAAAAACCATGTAGCTGAACAAGAGTGACTGTAATAATATTTGATAATAATTTTTCAGGAGTTATTCAGGATAAGAAGACTTAATTCCCCAGTTCAGTGACAAAAACAGTCTCTCGAGTGTCAAGTCTTAACCAAAACAATGGGAAAAGAAAGGGGATAAAATATTTCACTTTGTATAGAAGCCACATGCAACCTTATCAAATTGTGCATCAGGTAGCAAAACACAGTCTTAGCAGAAATTTTCAGAGATAGAAACTTTTCACAGATGGAAGGATATGTTTCCATACAATACTTATGATTGTCTTTTTTTCCCAAGCTGAATTTTATCATTTGCTAGGGATATGTAAAATATTACCACTGACCTATGAGTGCTCAATAACCCTTGTGTTTGGTTTGAAGTATCAGTGTGCAGACTAATGGAAAGCCTGGATCAGCAGTTGTAGCAAACCTTTGATGAGGATGCAAAAGGTGAAACACAGGTATTGCCAATTCAGCTCTGTGATGCCTGAGAGCCTCATGCCCCAAAAGATCACCATAGAGGAGGTGATCCTGCCCCTCCGGATCTCACTAGATGAAGCCTAGTGAGGCTGCATCTGGAAGGCTGTGTCCAGTTCTTGGCTCCTTAGGAAAAGAGAGATTTGAAGCTCCTGCAGCAAGTTCAGTGCTGGGCTACAAAGATGGTTAAGGTACAAGAGCATCTCTCTTACGAGGATAAGCCGAGGGAGCTGGGCCTGTTCAGCCTCGAGAAAAGATGACTGAGAGGGAACCTCATCAATGTCTATAAGTATCTGAAGGGAGGGTGGCAAGAGGATGGACCCAGACTCTTCTTCAAAGTGGTGCCAAGCAATAGGACAAGAGGCAATGGGCAAAAACTGATGCACAGAAAGTTCCACCTGAATATGAGGAAGAAATTCTTTACTGTGCGGATGACTGTGCACTTCAACAGGTTGCCCAGAGTCTCCTTCACTGGAGATATTTGAGAATCATCTGGACAGAATCCTGTACCATGTGCTCTAGCATGAACCTGCTTGAGCAAGGAGGTTGGATCAGATGACCCACTGAGGCCCCTTCCAAATTTACCTATTCTGTGAAAAAGCAGAAAGTAAAATCCAGGGCTGACAAGAACATAGATGGTAGCTATTTTATTGGGTTTTCAAAAAAATGAGGCAACAATAACTCATCCATGTACTAATAACCAATAGAGCACATGTCAGTGAACAGGTTCCCTACTTCTGTTTGAAGTGTAAGGGAAGAACTGCTACTCATTGTATAGTGAATATAAGCCCAGGGTAAGGAACAAAAGTGTTTTTCCTCCCCAACTCAAAGTTTAAAAGGCAAAGTTCAGTCATTTGGTGATGCCACAAACTTTTTTTTTTAAGTTTCTGTCTAAAATGTTTAAGTTCAAGAAGATTTTTGACTTAAAAGGAGTTATTCTTGTTGTTGCTTTAAAAAATCTAAAACTCTCAAACACAGTGGCCATATCCTTCAACAGCAAAGCCACTTAGAAAAAGCAGTATTGCTGCTAATGGAAGTACTGTTCAAAGGAAGAACATTACTCCTTAGTTTTTCTCCATAGCCAGCATTTGCTACAAGGGGAGAGACATTGATCTCTGGCTTGTGGTGGATAAGTACTAGCAAGTAAAAGTCAAAAGTGCTTTCTATGTTGCTTTTTTTGTTAATGGCTTCTGCTCTGTTAAGACAGCAGCTGTTTGTTGTTCCCTCTACTCTAAAATACGCATTTTGGTCACAAAACTGATTCTGCTAGGTTTCTGAGTGGGAGCATCCCACAGTGAATATCTGTGTCCACCTTATGTTTCACTTAATGTCTGAACATTATTGGTAGTTATCCTGAATTATCAAAATTTTAAAGATTTTTTTTTAATGAAAGTTTATTAGCCACAGAGTAATAGAGGCTGGGATCAGTTACAAGCAGCTAGAAGGGGAGTTATTTCCAACTGTTAGTAAGTCTGCCAGTGACTACTAAACCTTTGGTATATCCCACAGAGATTTTGATCAACATCCCTGTAGATTCCCCATTACCTTGCAGTGCAAAAGTTTTTCCTGTGTTTCCTCTCCTCAGAGGCAAGGGCAAAGCAGGACTGAAGGGCTAGCTTTTGACTGTAAGAGACCTTATTTTAGGCCCTTTATGTGTCACAGGTTTCCTGTCCATTCTCACAGAAGTTGCATGAAGTCAATCACACAATATAGTCCCAAGCCTTGGGGTCTGGAAGTAGATTTGTGTGCCCCATGAGACCCAGGGAGTTTGATGCCAGGGAATAAGAACAAGCTCCACTAATGATGCAATCTGTCTCTGAATTTCTGCTGCCTTATGCAGAAACTCTGGGCCGCCCAGAGTTTCATAGCCCTATGTCTCATCCCTGAGTTAGGGAGTAGGAGGTCCTTGAGAAGGTTCAAACCCTCAATGTCTAGCCTCCAGGTCCTGCAGCAATGCATCTAGCCTTCACTGTCCCTGAGGGGCTCAGCTAGGAGCTCAAAGGGTCAGCAAGACCAAGGTCATGCAAGCAGGATCATGACTCCATAGCAAGGAAGTGCATTCACTCAAGATCAATGTAAAAGAGGAGAGAGATCTGCTCTGAACCCTGATTCCTGCCCACAACACTCTTGATGAAAAATAGATATGCACCTCAAGGCCAAGGGCCAGAGCACAGGGCTTTCTTTCCCTACTTCACCAGGCTGCAAAGCACAAGCTTGTTTTCTCTCTGGCTGACTCCATTAACCTGATAGTCCTTGCTGAACAGTGGCAGAGCCTCAGTGTAGATGTGGACAGTACTTCTGACACTTCGGTCTCACCAAGGTAAGGTTTTAATGGCTTAGTCTTTCTTCTTTCTGAGTGCTTTTGTGTACCTGAGCTTGAATGTTCTTGTGCCTCAGCTTTCCCTCTCATGTTGCAAAATAAACATATTAATAAAAATAAGCAGGTATGAGCTGAACCATGGGAATCACAGAAATAGCAGATTAGTTACAACATATCCCCTCAGCAAAGAAAGCAGGTGTCAGTGCACTTCAGTTGTAAGTATGGAAGCATGAGGTCAAAATACTTTTAAATTTCCTTTTTGAAAAGGCTCCAACAAGAACCTTGCAAAACTATTGCAACACAGACCAAAATTTTCACAGAAAGGCTGATTTGTGATTTGCAATATCAAAATCTTTGAAAAACTCAGGTTTGAAAAAGCACAATAGAACAGAACCATCAGAATGCATTACTTGTTTTAGCACTTTCTAATTTTTCAATTCATATTGATATTGTTGGTGTTCGCTATATTTTTATTTGAAGGATGTTTGTTACAAAACAAAACCCATCTTGAATGGAACATTTAATTTTGGTTCTTTGACGATTTCATTTCAGATCAACCCAAGATGTATCTAAAGATGGCTTTTAGTTGTCTGAACCAAAGTCAAATATCTTCAAACTCTGGATTCTATGATTCTGTGATTCTATGATTTGAGAGTTGATTACCTCCATTATGTGAGGTAAACAATGTGTTGTCCTAACATTAGACTATGCTGAAACATCCAGACAATTGCAGGTTTCAGATGCATTTTGCACTCAATAAGCACTGCTTATTACACACTACCCAATGTGAAGTAGAGTTTCATGCACTGATTTTACAGCCATCACCACGAGTAGTGGATTTGGGTTCTTCACAGAGATGCTGGTTAAATCAGTCTGCTGAAATTTGGTAGCAGACTGATTATAAGTGGATTGAGAATATTTATTTAAACAATTTAGAAAGTAAACTGGTATGGACAGCCTAGTACAACAGGACTACTCTGCTAAATTAAGTTTAAAGGAAAACAGGAGGAGCTGCTACTGCTGAATGCATGTTGAATTCAACTTTGCTTCATTTTATTTTACTTGAAATATATTAGAACTTCGGCATGTTAATTATCAATGGTAGGCTAACAGTAACCAGGTCCTGATTAGTGTTAAATGGGTTGGAAGCTGATGGTGAAAACTATTTCTGTTTGTTTTGTTTGAGCAAACAAATTATTGTGACTAATTATTAAACTTAGCATTTGAAGACCTATTTTACAGTATAATTGTAATTTGGTATGATTATTTGGTGGTAAAGGCTTTGAGCTGTGTCTTGCCTCACACTGAGTTATTTCAGAAAGGAAGGAATTAAACGTCAACTCTAGAGATAGTTAAAGCTCAACTCTGACCTAAGACCATGAGCATTTGCCATGGGACATGCTTGTCTAATCCTGAGTGCCTGGTTCTGCTTTGAGATTCTCTAAGATGCTGGAGAAAGCTATGTGAGACTGACAGACACCGGACCTACAGATCTTTTTCTTAAGTCAGTAGAGGGTCAGGTGGAAGAAGGTTTTCAAAACAGTCTTTAATTTTGGAAAAAGTTACAATCTAGGTTGAATATAGAATCACTGCCACTGAGGGAGAAGATGTATGTTAGATTAAATAGATAAAATAGACTTGGGAGGAGATAGACTTGTGATTTTCTTTTCCCTTCTCTTCCACCATCTCACTATCTGGCAAAGAACCTGGTACCAAGAGTTATGTGTCTGCACCCCCTTTCCCCTTTGGGAGGGGGTCTCCCTCTTCCCACCCACTCCCCAGCTCAGGGATCCAAGTAATTTTCTCACCACTGAGTAATCCTACACACAGGGAGATTTTTGCATTAGCCTGTTTACTTCCTTTTTACTCAGCATTGCACTGGAGGAATTAGTGTGAAAATAAACTGCAAGTGCAAAGTGACAAAATGGGTCTTTGTCTTACAACTTCATAGCTCAGGCTCAGCACACACAACACTGTCCCTTGGGTTTGTTTTTGTTTTCTTTTTCCTTTTATTTTACTCATTTACAGACAGCACAAGAATTTTAAGAACATTTAGAATGTCAAAATTGGCACCTCTAATCCTTCCCATACAAGGGAAATGGTTCTTCTGCAGCTCCCCATCCTCCTCCACCTGGATTAGCCATAAACCAACAAAAGCAGATTTTCTCTAAGGTTGAGTGCCTAAAACAGGGCTAGGTGACATACAAGACAGTCCAGGTGAGTTTAATGTTTTGTCTATTGATGCCTTGTCAGTGATACCATTGTATCTTCAAGGGCACCATATCACTTATCCATCCCTCAGAGGACTCAGTGGTCTGAAGCTCTATGAGTTAAAATATATTGGCAAAAACACTAAACGTTTCACAACAGCCTCACACACCCCTCTCCTCCAGCAGAGTATGTGAGAATTTCAGACCCACATAGCCCTTTTCAAGGAAGTGCTCAACTCAAAGTGGAGCCTTGCTGTGTCCACATTCTAGTCGCTTTTCATTGCAGAAGCCCATAATCACTGTTAGAAACTATTTTCCCCTACCTCATCTTGTGCTTATCTGGGACAACAATGACTGATGTTGCAAATGCCACCTAATGACCGCTGTGACCAATAAGAGTCAGTCATGAATTTCCATGTCTCTTTTACATTACATGGAGCTAACTGTCTCTTGTGTTCTCATAGAAATAACATGGGACATTGTGGTATTCCAAATATTTTTATTAGCAAGTGTCCTCATGCAATTGACCCCCACCTTGCAGGTAGGTATTCAGTAGCTTTTTCATAGAGAGTACAGAGGAAAAGGGTTTAAACCAACAAGGGGAATGTATGTGCCTTTATTTCCTAGGGCTCAGAGTAGCCTGGGAGTGATAACCATTAAAACTGTTCTGGAGTAACAGAAATTAAACTGTCTCATAGCCGAGAGACATGACAACTCACTGGCACGTCTGCAAGCTAGCACCAAAACACAAAAGGATTTTTATGCCTGTGATATACTTTGGATGAGTTCAGAAACAGAGAACATTGCCGGTAAACTGTTTTGTAGAGCTCAGAGGTGACGGTGAGTAGCCGAGTTCTTGCTGTATGTTTTGTACTGGGACAGCTGCACACAGACTCCTGGTGACACCAAAAGCTCCCAGCTTGGTTATCATAAAACAACACCCCAGAAGTACTGTTACATGAAGCCATTACAGAACTGAAATTAGCAGGACAGTTAAGAAATTAATTTTAGTTAATAAAGCATTTTAATACTTTTTTAAAAATAAATCAATAACAAGTTTCAGTGGTTCTATTCCTTTTGCATGTATCAACCAGTTTTAGGACAATTATGCAAAGTTTAACTTAGCCAGCCACATCTCTTTTGGATATATGGCTCTTTTACCTTGGCCACCATGTCCAAAAATGATTCATATATTTTTAAAAAGATCTTTATACAAGAATAATATTTTAAAAATGGAAAAAAACAATAATACATAAAATCAATTGCCCAGTACATTACTTTTTCATTAGAATAGGGAGACAGGAAAAGAGAAAATAGTCTTTTACACATGGGATTAAACACACAGAAGAGCTGAATGCATACATATATATGTGTGTGTGTATTTGCACAAGTTAAAGACTTTAAAAGTATCAATTGTTTATAAAGAAAAATCAAAACAAAATGAAACTACACAAAAAAATTGTACTTTCTCCATTTTCTAGCTAAAGCTCATTGTTACATCCCTATTAAAAACAGTAACTTATAAACACATTAACAGGTAATTAGTAAGGCACACTGTCTATAATCTGAATGAAAAATCACTATTTTTTTCCTTATTCCTCAAAGACTTTACATAAAAATGCTGAAAGAGTGTTTAATGTAAAGTTTTTGTCATTTTACTAACTGTCTGTGTGTAAGGTATTGCAAAAAGAAGTAGAACTAAACTGCAATTTAGTTCTAAACTGCAGCTGCATCAACATAGGACACATTGGGATGTGCTATTCTTGCTTTCTAGTTGTCATAATTGACCAGAAGCCAGTTTTACATGTTCTAACACACTACTAGTCCACTGGAAGTTACAGAGTTTAGGAACCTACACCAGTAAAATATGTTAATGAGAGAGAGGGCACACAAATGTAACTTTTGAAATCTGGAGCTAATTGATTTCTAAGATTTCTCCACACAGTGTCTTCTAAGTGCAGAGAACATTTGCACTGTCCACACGTCAGGGTCTACAGTCAGCAACCTGTCTGTGCACTGCATCAATCCCTCTGCAAAAACATCTAAGAAAGATCTGGGAAGATGCAAGACTCGCCTCTATCATAACAGCCTATGAATAAACCTCACAAGCTGCCTTCTCTCTGGGCATAAAAAGGATTCCTGATGAATGTGGACCAAGCCTACCTTTGCATTTAGACACAAAAAACTGTATTTGCTCAAGCCATAGTCATTTAGGTCAGCTTATTTGTACAAAAATGGGATCAGTGCTTACAGGTAAGTAAGGCATTGAAAATGCTATTGGAAAGGCTAGAAGGCTTAAGAACTTGTAGTCAAATCTCTGAACTATCACATAGGATGTTTAGTTTCACTTCTTACTGTGGATTCAGTTGTTTGATATTGGATGAGTGACTTCATTTTGCTATGCTTCTACCTATAAATAATATCCATGGTCCGCAATCTGATCAACTTTAGACGTGATCTTTGCAGAGGCAGGAACAACTTTGTGCTGAGTATTTGAATACACACTTGACTTTTTCCAAATGTAAAAGGCAGACTTAACAGGTGGAGCAGGGTGGTGGGTGGAACTAGCAGGGAGGGGAATCACCTCTGTGTAGAGTACAACAAATGATCCAAGACACACCTCGCACAGCAAGAGAACCATTTATCTTCACTTAACTCTCACTTTCACACCTATGTCTACCCCTATTCTTCAAGATCCACTATACATAGGCAGTAAATTGGTGATAATACAAACGACCAAGGTTTATACCTTCCCTGGCAGAAATCAATGGCAGCTTGCGAAACAGCTTTGCTCTTGCAGTTCGCCCTCTAGAGTGTGTGTTTGAGGCATATTTGTTTTGAGGGATTTTAAGCTGCAAAGGCCTATGAATCCTAACCATTCACTTAATCTTGACTGTCAGAGGTGAGTTGCCAGGCAGGATGGATCTTGGGCTCTGACTCACCAGGGCTGGCCACACTTGTAACTATAGTGAGTAGACCTGAGACATAAAACAACTTTTGTAAGTCATGTGGCACAGTGCTTTTTAGTCAAAACAGAAAAAAAAACCAGGAAGAGAGAAAACGTATCTGATGGTTATGTTTAAGAGGGCAGGCAGCAAAGGAAAGAGACATAGCATAGGAAAGAGGCAAGTGAAAAGCCATTGCTTCCTTCAGGATGTGCAGCAATGTTTTCTGTGGAGTCAGGAACCAAATTCTTCTTTTTATAATCAGCATAATCCACCAGAAAAAATATATAATTCCCTGTAACTGAACGGCTGTCTCACAGATGGATGGTGTAATGTGTCCCCTGCTTCTTTCACTTCCCCTCCCTTCCTTTCTTTCCCTCGCTGGAAGTTCCTGTAATTGTCACTTTGTAATGTATATTCCAGCACATGGACATGCAGAATGAGGGCTGCATGCTCATTTTGCACTATAAATGATGTGTACTGCCTTGTGTCACAAACAGTAAATCCTTTATACCAAAAGTCTGCTCATTTTCACACCATTCACTTGTTCAGTAACAGTTGTCCAGATTTTTTAATTCAGCTCCTTACACTAATCCAGCAACTGCTGGTCTTAGACAGGTGCAGGGATCAAACAGGCTCAATAAACTGGAACATCTGGCCTGGAAATGATAATAGACCCTTTTACTCTCCAAAGCAGAGGAGGAATGCAAAGTTTTCAAATGTTAAATCATGCAATTAGCTCTTGTAATATTCTTTTTTTAAAAGATTGAAACAATAGTGTTTTCTATTCAGGGTTTCATTCATTACATAGGTCCTTCTCTCCTCTCTGGTATGAGACATGACAGGCCAAAGAGGTCAAAACATTATCTACTAATAACAAAATAAAAAAATCCAAAAAACCCAACCCAGACCTGCCTGCCCTCCTTCACTACAGTAATGCTCAGTCATGTCAAGAGGCCCAGCCATGCATTAAGCCAAAAACTAATTCTGTAGAACGTTTTAGGAGGGCCTATGCCCCAGAGAGTGGAAAAATCCCTGTACAAGCCCAGTTTTGTGAAGTTGAGCGATTTCCAGCCCAGTGAAGGCTGGTAGCTGAAGAGCTAGTTGCAGACAATCACTTGAATGACACCAGGAGACAGTTGTCATCACACTCCCTCCAATGCAGAGACTACTGTCAGAGCTAGACAAAATCTTTCAAACTCTGAAAATGCCTGCAGGAGTACTTCTGTTCAAGGTTATTCAGCTTTGGAGCAGTTCTCCCTACACTTGTGCCTGGGTTTGGTTAGGCTGAACCCAGGGCTGGAAGGCTCATTATGTCTCCTTCAGGCATTGTTTCCAGCTACCATCCGTGGCTTGTACGTGGCTGTCTCAGTGCCCCTAAGACCAGAATCAAGACCTTCTGCAGAAAAGGATTGCTGTCAGAAACTTTTATAATTATTACTAAGGGGATATTATCTTCTGGCAGACCATGTATGTGGCCAAGTAGTAGCGACAGGTATGTTCCTATGCCTGTACTGGAAAATAAGTTTCCATCTCTTGTTCAAAAAGTTCTCCATCTTCTTGACAAAAATGCTTTGGCTTGACTAAAAAAAATTTTTTTAAAAAAGTTTCAACAGGCCTCACCTTGACTACTGGCACTCATTAAATCTCATGCGAAGAGTTGGTATTTCTATCCAACATCACTGCCAAACTACAGTCTTGGTAACTCTGCACTGACCAGGTTTTCCTTTACACTTGGAGCTGAACATGGCCTGCTCTCTTGAGTAAACGGGAATGTTCATCTTGGGCCAGAGAAACTTGGAAACTAGTCCTGGGTCCCACTCCAACCTTTGCCTCAAGTTTCCTGTGAGGTCTGAGTGCTGGACTTTCAGAAGTGCTGTGAGCCTTCTGGGTACAGTTTATTTAGCACATTTGAGCCCAGGCTTCCAAAGGTATGTTCAGTTCTTCTTACACATAATCCAGCCTTATAAACCCTTTTGACAGCCTGACTTCATTTGTCAAGATGCTTCTCTTGAAAATATTGTCTTTAGGCTTTCATGACTTTTGCTGTCAGAAAAGCTGGAATTGTAACAGTTACACAGCATGTAGGCTGTAGATTGCCTACAATGCCAATAACTTATATAAGGAAACAATATATATATATATAAAAAAATATAATATAAAGGACCACTGTAATGAAAATAAATAAACCGTTCCTCCTCACTTGTGCAGAAACAGATGTTGCAGTGTTCCTGGACTGCTGGCTGCCACAGCCCGAGGGAAAAGGGAATAGGGACGCGACACTACACAAAGGGTTCTGACACAGTAGAAGGTCAGGGTGTAATGGCCAGTTTATTAGGGGGAACAAGGACTTATATAAGGTTTGGGTAAGGGGAGGTCTGATAACTGGGGTGGAGCATGGGATTGACAACTCAGGGTGAAACAGGATAGGAGAACAAGGAAAAGGTGTGTGGAACTTAGGAGTATCCAGGGAAAAGGACCAATGGGAGCTCACTCTGTACTGTGGCACCCATCAGCCAAGCAGTGAAAGATGAGCGGGAAAACCAGGGGAGAACAAGGGAGTAAACAACTTTTGGCAGGAAAAACATGAGGGCAAGTCCAGACAAACCCTGAACAGTATAAACCAAGGGGAATTAACATGGGAGTACATTGAACATGGCATGAAACTGGGAGATAACATGAAAGTTCGTGGATTAATAGTCCTTTCAGACCCCATACAAGTCCCTCCAGGCCTTAAATCTTTCCCAATCACTTGGGTGATCCTCCTCAGCTGGCTGTGGAAGTGCAGCCTTGGGGCCAGAAACTGAATGCATTGCACAGGTCCAGGCCATGGTCTACATTTCACTGCACGGCTTTGCTCAAAGGTCATGAGCCTTCAGCTAAAAACACACTACATCACTGTAATGAGGGTGAGCATATAGGTTTCCCTCAGTCAATGTATGTTGACAACCTCTGGCAGCTGTAGCAGATCTGGGTTCTCTTCCTGGAGCTGATAAAAGGGACTCATGAGCCAGGCAAGAAGGAACTCAGGGAAACTCCTTAGTTTTCCTGAATTCTTACATAGGTTTTCTTTAAGGGCACAAGACTATGACAACAAGGATCTCTAAACACATATTAAGTGACTGTTCACCTGTGTTAATGGCACCTGTGTGATGTAAATGAGAGAGAGAAACTAACAAAATTAGGAGTTAAGTGAATACCAGCCTTGAGGAGCAGTGTCCCTAGGTCAGGGTCAAGCTTAAAATAGACACAGCAAGAGACTTTAGCTCAGACCAGGGCTCCTAAATGCTGAGTCCTCCTTGCACAATTGATCTTGGACTAGACAATGAGGTTCACCGTGGTGAGAGAGGTGTCATGCAAAAGAGTCTCAATGTGCTCCCGAGGGCATAATTCTCAGTGCAATGGCTGGTTCAGACCCAGAAACAGCTACTGCATTCAGCAGCTTAGGAGGGAGTTTGCATTAAATCCTAAAGGGCAGGATTGCAACAGGCATCTCTTCCACCAGACTGCCAGTAAAAGATGGTAGGCAGACATCGACTAACTTAACATAGTTACCTTCCTTTAGGAACCAGAGGATGTTGAATCAGAAGCTTGTGACCTTAGAAAAGATGCTGGGAAGAGATTTCTTTGAAAAGGGCAGATGGTACATCCTTGTGTTATCTTTGTTACTCCTGGAAGCCAAGAAAATCCTTATGACCTTTGAAGGAATATGCAATTAAGAGAAAAATTCTGTATTGGTACATATACAGCTGATCTCTCAAAACATTTTAACTACATAATTGCTGATCAGAATTTTAAAAGTTTCTCAAGTTGTGTTCACAATTGCACTTGTAATGATTTGATTTGGAAACACATAGAGACAAAGAGATCAGAATTGTATATATCTTTAATTTTCTGATTTTGTGGTGTTTCTGCTTCCTGCAAAAAAGTAAGCCAAAAATTTTTAACTTCTGACAAATCTACCAATAAATTTCCTGCTACAGGGAAATGAAATTCAACACATCCTTTGTTGGTCTCTGAGATCAATCTGCAGGTCATATGCCTACTTCAAATAGGTTAGGTGCTCAAAACCAATGGCCTATGGCCAAATTTAAATTCTTAGTGGAGAAAATTTATGCCTCGGGGATGTTATATAGCACTGGCGCTAATGTCTAAGAAAAGTGCAGCAGGACAGTATAATCTGTGCAAAAGCAAGGGAAAAAATAATTACTCTTCAGTCATAGGTGAGGATGCAGTTGCTCAGCTTCTCTGACCTGGGTAATGGAAGTTGCAAGGTCAAGAAAATTTATCAAAGATGTAACAGTGTGTACAAGTATTCTGAAGGAAGAAGCAGTCTCTAGGAAAATATCTTTTATTACCAGAACACAGAGACCAGAGACCTTGATTCATTAACACATGGCCCCTATTGGCACCTACTAGCACTTGCCCATAATTCTGTAATTTGGCACATGAACACAGTGTATGCACTGAGGAATTACTTGATTTCACTTGGCTTGTTCGTGGATCCAAAAAACCCACTCACCATAAATTAGCAAGATCGAGGTCATATTTATTATTGAGTACGAAGTTTAGGTGTAAAATGAAACCAAGAGAGAGATGCTTTTTGTTGGTATAGCAAAAGTAGCTAAATATGAGTGCCTTTCATGAATTCAGTATTCCTTTTGACACATTAGATACTCTGGTTTGTTTAGCCCTACTACCATGTCCTTACAAGTCTTCAGTTCAAATGCTCACTTCTAGTACACTAAATCCAGCCTATATATCTGTTATAAATAGGGTACTGCACATACAGCAAATGCAGCCCCCACTACACACCCTTGTATGATCTCTTCAGATAGCACACATATTCTCACTCTATATTTAGTTTTACATCCACAGTAACATATCACCACATCATCATATACAAAATGTCTTCATAACAACAAACATTGAAGCAGAGAAATGGATTTCTTCAGACCGCATTGAAGTCTGCCAAGCCACAAAGTTCTAGCAGAAGTTTTATTTAATTTAGTTTAATTCAAATTTCTAAAGTTTTTCCTAGTTTGTGAAACTCCCAAGCAAATGCAAATTATAACAATTCTTTACCTTAGCAGATATGCCTGATATTTTTAAGCACTCAGTTTATCAGTTTGTACCCAGATTTTCAAAACCCTACACAATTCTTTAGGAAGACATGCATAAATGGACAAATATTTAAAACCACTTGGAAAATTAAGCTGTCAGCCATGGTAAAAACATGGAAACATTCTGAAGTACCTGGCTCCAGTGGCAGATATGGGTCACCTGGATATATGCTCTTGAGTTCCCATTGAACATGTTTTTTTGGTAAATTTAAAATCATAGAATCACAGAATAGTTTGGGTTGGAAGGGACCTTAAAGATCATCTAGTTCCAAGCCCCCTGCCATGGGCAGGGACATCTCCCACTAAATCAGTTTGCTTAGAGCCCATCCAACCTGGCCTTGAACACTGCCAGGGACGAGGCAACCACACCTTCTCTGGTCAACCTGTTGCAGTGCCTCACTGCCCTCACAGTAAAGAACTTCTTCCGTAAACTTCACCTGTGGGACACTAAGCTCCTAATTTTTACATAACTTTACTTTCTTTTTTTCTTCTTTGTTTTTCTTTCAATTTATTTCCACTCTTTTGACTCTAACTTATACTCTTAGGTTTGTGATAAACAACTTCATAAAAAAATTACATTGCTGATATTACTCCATACAGTGCTTCTATATTTGAATGAGCTGTTCAGATAACTTTTACTGATGCATGTTGCCTTCTGGTTTGAACTTTGGACTGTATGGATCAACACACTGGCAACTCGCACACCTAGTATAGATGCAGCAGGCAATAAAAACAGAGTAGTAACCTCCTTCCAACAGTAAAGTAAGAAATCTGGACCAGGATGCTGCTGTTAGATATAGCATCAACATAAAATAAGTATTGAAAAAGCTACGAGCATGAGAAGAGGTACAGCAATCCAGAGCTGGCTGACACAGCAGTCTACAAATTGAGCTCACCATCTATTTGTTATCTTTCTTTTTCTTTTTTGCCTGTTGTAGGTATCATAGACTAAGGGAATCTTAAGGGGTCTCAGGGACGATAATAATATGATTATGTGGAAGCTTCCCTAACATGGATAACTGTATGGTCAAGAGCATGTCGAAACTGAGCAAGTGAGGGCAGTAGGATGCAACTGGAGAAGAAAGTTAATATTTTGAGAGTGATTAAGAACTGTTGAAGCAGGATTAAAAAAAAATCAGAAAGGATCCTAAGTTTGAAGCTCTTAAAGTAGCAGAAAACATGGGGAATTGGTGAAGGCTGCATAGGAAAGTGTTGTCCAGGGAACTTGACACAATAAGAAAATGGTCATTACAGCAACACTGATGAGACAGGATGGTATTTCTTCAAGACCAGGTGTCCTGGTCTTGGCCAGGACAGGGTTAATTTTTGCAGTAGCCAGGAGTGGGCATGACCAGGATCCAGACGTTATTCAATACCACCTCACATCATCTTCAGTGGACAGGGAAAGGGCTCCTGAGCAATCAGCTGTGAATCATCCACTTTTTTTTTCTTATACACTCTGTCATTAGTACTGTTGCTGTTAGAGTTTGTTGTCTTATTTATTTGCTGTTTCCAGGAAATTGTTCTTAACTCAACCCGTGATCTTTACCCTTTGTGCATCCAATTCTTCTTTCCGGTCTGCTGCAGGGTGGGTAGAGAGGGAGGGAGGGAGGGAGGGATGAGTGAGCGGCACATGGTTTGGAATGGCTCAGTGGGAACACCCACAATAGGGAATACCATTCCTAAACCATGACACCAAACAGAGTAATTTTGCAGTAATGAAAGTTGTATAGTGAACAAGAAAGGTTACATTTTTGATAAATCATGCAGGAAAATGTCATCAGTTAAGGTACCCCTCTGCAGCACCTTAACCCAGCTGAAGTCCAGATGTTTTCTCCCCACATATTGACACTACAGTCCATGAAACTTCACAGTGAGGTTCTTCAGGGAACCAACTCAGCTGAAACCCAAATCTTCCAAAAACATCTGTTTTGTCTTGAAACAGCATGACTCACTGAACTGCCTGACACACTTGTACCAAAGCACAAACAGCATAAGAGAGGAAGGAAGAACATGGTACCAGAGTCATGGTGAGTACAGTAGCTACCAGGAGACTTGGGGTACGATGTCTTGCATTCACTCCTCTGCCAAAAGCTGGGAGAAGAGTAAGACTGAGAACAGGATTGACTGCAGGACAATATGTTGGTACAGTGTTAGAGAAAGCTGTAGGAAGTAAAAACGAAGAGTCATTTTTTAGCCAGATAAATCCTGAAACATTTACTAAACATCCTTTAAAAGATATAGGAGAGAAAAGAGAAGATTTGATATTGGGCAGGTGGAGACAGGTAAGGAATTAAAAGGTAGATCTGTATGTTATTATTAAAGACAACACTGCTCTGAAAGCAGCAGTTAGAAAGATGGATTTCTTACTTCTACCTGTAGTCCTTTGTCTTTATAGTCATAATATTACTTTACCTCTTGTGCCATTACTAATGTTTTCTTAAAAGCTTATTGCAGAGAATCAGTTGAAAGTCCCAAATTTCCTGTTATTATTGATGTAATTTCTTCTCTTTGGTTTTTGTGAGAAGCCTGTTTTTAAAATGTTTTCAGCTGCTCCAAAAACAACTTAGACTGGGCTTAAACTCATTCCTTCTGGTAGTTGATTCCACTCAGAGATTTCATCCAGTCATGCT
Source organism: Pseudopipra pipra (assembly GCF_036250125.1). Taxonomy (NCBI): domain Eukaryota; kingdom Metazoa; phylum Chordata; class Aves; order Passeriformes; family Pipridae; genus Pseudopipra; species Pseudopipra pipra. The sequence continues at coordinate 66,851,200 of NC_087551.1, read as the reverse complement.
TTTTCCTTAGCTACAAGGAGTTTTATTAGGCCCCCTTAGCTTTGTTGGCTCAAAAGAAACCCTGTTCCAGCTGAGATGGTTTCTAAAATACTCAAAAGATTTTTCATAGAGTCTGAGAAGAGAGCTTTAAATTCACCTCAGAAACAAGGAAGCAAGTAGTTCTGTGGAAGACACATATACCGTGGTCCCACTAAGAAGCCCAGCTGCTAGCTGCTGTGCAGGTCAGGACTTGGAAAAAAATCTCAAGTAACTCTGAAAGTAATCCCCCCAAACCTAAAAGCAGGTAAAGAAGAAATTAGATAATAAAGGCAAAAAGAAGTGTTGTGAGCAGACATGAGGAATGCTGTCTCATGTAGTGCAAGATTGAATCACGATAAATAACTTCCATAAACTAATTTAAATCAAGAAAATTGCAGCTGCATAGGCTTCAAGATGCTCTTTTCCCATCATGACTAAGTTTTCACAATGCTAAACTAAAAGCAAGTAAAGAAAGAAAACAAAGGCTTAGCAGGTAAAATATTCTTTTAACTTTTTGTTTTAGAAGAGACACTCACTACAAACCTCTGACAGATACGTGCTGCCCAGTCAAACCACTTCTCAACCACTTATCTACAACATACCCACATGCTCAGAGCTGGGTATGACACTTCTGCAGAGGACAGCAGGGTAGCCCAGATAAAAGCAGTATCAACATACTCTGAGGTAGAAATTTCATCTCACATCCATCTTCTTACCTAGATGGGGCAGCTGCATCACTGACTTCAGCCCAGGAGGTCACCTCACCTGAGTGGGTCTGGAACACAAAGCTGATCTAGTGCAGCTGAGGAAAAGAGCAGAGGGAAGCTCAGCTGTTGGTCCCTGTATCAGCCTATAGGAAGAACAAATCACACTGGCTAAGGTCTTATTTTAAAATTTCCTGTAGACCAGCTGCACCAGTCTAAGATGTTATTGCACCCCTGATAATTAGTCCACTGCTGAGCACATCTTGTGAAAAATCTGTCCTCTGCTTAAGGTTGGATTCAGCACATTGAGTTAGGATGTAATTAGCTCTCACTGGTGTCTTTCTTTGCACGCAGAAGCTTGGGATGCATGCAGTTTGCTTACAGTTTGGAAAAGGCTGTGATTTAAATAAAAAATAAAAAATCAAGTCTAATAGGAGAAATGTTATAAAAATACTGAGATTTTCACAGCATTTTTTCAGATACATCTGAGTGCATTTTGAAGACAACAATCTGCTGAACTATATCAGTGTCTTCCATAAGTGTATATTGTTAGACATGAGCACCCTGGTTCATTTGCTACCCTTGATCTGAAAAAGCACTGTCATTCATAGCACATTTTAAGAACACAGAAACAGATTTGTTTATCAAAAACTGTCCTTCAAACCTTCACTCAGTCTATTTTTAGGACAAATAAAAGGTGTTATAACCAACCTGTTCATACTGTGGAATGAATTCTGAGATTGTTTCTTGTGCCCTCTGGAAGTCTTATTATGTGCATGACTGACAATGGAAAGTAGAAGATGAGTAGACTTCAGTAGCTGAAATCGTGTTAAGAAGCTGGTCTGTAATCAGTTTGTCCAAATGAAGTGTAATATGGGCATCTGAGTTGTAAACTTGTACTCAAATCTCAGACTTAAAATATAGGACTATCTGCCCACTCCCTCTCATGTATTTCTAGGGCATAATGTGACTTCACTTCAGGATCCCAGTGGACTAGATTATGAACCAGGTGTGCCTTGCAAGTAAGAACCCAGAACAAGGAGAGTGGCCTCAGCATCACCCCCCAGCTGCAGAAAGCACACATAAGAGCATGTGCAGAGAGGTGCTTCTGAGAGTCTCGTGTTCAGCTGCAGCAATTCATTGCAGTCTCACTGTCGTGTGTGTGTGAACTTTATTCTCAGATAGCAAAAAAGCCTTTTCAGTCTGGCAATATTAAATCTCTTAGCTAGCACTGTCTAGATAGAGGTGGTACAAGAATCTGGAATGTCCTAGGAGTATCCAAGACTGCTACACAGGATCAAGGCTGAGGACCTCCCAGTTCCTAAATGATTCTTGATGCTCCTGTTCAGGCCCCTGAGCATGTAGCACACTGACCCAGAACCTCATCATAAGTAACTCCTGACAAAAATATTTTCCCTGGTTAAAAATCAAAATTCAGACAGTTTTTTCACATCCCTTTCTTTTTTTTTTTTAACCTGAAGGCAAGTTAGATAGGGAGGGAGAACTAACTATCAGTGCCATGTGAAGAGACAGACTGTAGTATCATCTTGGCGCAAACATCAGAACAGCCAGCCATGAGAAGTGAAGCTTTATCAAACCAACCTTTATCATCTTCACCAGTTGTCCTGTGAGTCCTAATCAGCTCTGGGCCCCTCAGTTCAGGAAGGATATTGAGGTGCTGGAGCAGGTCCAGAGAAGAGCAATGAGGGTGGTGAAGGGTCTCAAGCACAAGTCCTATGAGGAGAGGCTGAGGGAGCTGGGGTTGTTGAGAATGAAGAAGAGGAGGCTCAGGGGAGATCTCATCACTCTCTACAACTACCTGAAAGGAGGTTGTAGACAGGTGAGGGTCAGTCTTTTCTCCCAGGCAACCAGCAGTAGGACAAGAGGGCATGGTCTTAAGGTCTGCCAGGGGAGGTTAAGGTTATATTAGGAAGAAATTTTTTACAGAGGGAGTGATGAGACACTGGAATGGGCTGCCCAGAGAGGTGGTGGATTCACCATCCCTGAAGGTTTTTAAGATGAGACTGGATGTGTCACTTAGTGCCATGGTCTAGTAACCACGGTGGTGTTGGATCAAGGGTTGGACTTGATGATCTCAGAGGTCTCATGATTCTATGATCTTATCAGCTAAACATTTTACTCCAAGACTAAATCTAAAATAGAAAAGTTTGGGTTTGCACTTGCTATTGTTGCTCAGTGGGCCAAGTTTCACAAAGTAACTAATAATTGGGCTTCTTCAATTTTCAGACCTCCAAATCAACTCCTGGAATCCTTTCTAAGGCTTTTCTTGGCATGGACACAAGGGTTTTTGCTTCTTGACCATAATGCAAGCCACAGAATACAGAGGGATGCTTTGTGCTCTATGACTTTAGGACCAAAGTGACACGTTCAGACTGCCTGGTATGACACTCAGGGTCAAAAGGACTATTTCAGCTACTGACTGCCTAAGGCTGCCAGATGCTGGATGAAGAAAGAAGTAGACATCATACATGACTTACACATACAGATATATGCACTTCAGATACAACTTCTATCTCTTTCCTCTGGGAGCTGTGGTGGGGAGCTCACAGTGCTTGGTAGCTAGGGTTGTCTGCACGGTGTCTTCAATCTCTTCTTGACTGGAGGCACATCTCTGGCCACTGCAAACTCTGTGTTACCATGTCTGTGGATAGCTACAGCAATTAAAGTCACTCCATGTCTCTATGCCTCAGTTGCTCCATCCACATAACTCATGCCAAATCTACTTGGAGCTGCAGATGTAAGACATGATTAATTAAAGACAAAAAGTACTATACATCTTCAGACAGAAGGAGCTGAGGGAGTCCAACATGATTATTATTATCACAAAGTCAACGTTGCATATTCAGTGATGAAAGGCTCTCAGAGTAGTAATGCAAACCTATTGTTGGAATTAACACTCCCGCTCAAATTTGATAGTGCCCTTTGTAGAGGATTTTCATTTGTATTCACAAGAAAACATAAATAAGTGCTCGGGCTGCCCAATCTATTTCCTCTGTAACTGGCAGCATTCACAGTCACTTTATTGTATGAAATAATGTCATGGTTTTTTCTCCCTTTATCTTGCTTGTGCCTGACCTTCCATTAAAAGTTGCTTGGAAACTGCTTAGAGAATAGTCAGTGGTGCTTCTTATTGATATCTTCCTTTTGTGATTTCTTTGCTATTCTGTTGTTTTGTATTCCTTTCCCAAAGCTTTTTAAGCTAGATGAAGATGAAAAGAAACCAGAGAATCAAAGCCTAATATTTTTCTTTTTAAAAGGAACAGGAAAATCATCCTCCCTGTATACATTGACATGTTAAAGGAGAAAGAAATGCTCTCCTAATAAATGCTCCAGCAGGTCTTTAACACATATGCTATTATCAAGTGGTTTACACATTCTCCTTTGCACCTTGGTAATTAAAATCAGGACATATAAAGTAAGTTGTATGACTAAATACACCTTGCAATTGCCATTGTATAGAAATAATGGAAAATGGGAACCACTATGACAAGCATTTTACCAGAGAGGCTTTGTAAGGGTAGTTAGAGATGTCTCTTAAAAGAAGTCTGGAGAAGAAGTAGCTCAGAGGATTAGCCACTAGACAGCAGTGATCATGGTGGATAGTAGGAATTCAAGCAGTGGGCTGAAGGAAGGAATTATTCCCCTTTCCATCTGCTCTTGTGAGTATATATCTGGAATTTTCAGGAACTTCCTTGGGGACCAGGAGCAGTGAGGGCTCTCCTAGGGTGACAGGGCAGGACTTTGTAAACAGAGCTGTTCTATCACCCCAGCCAGGAGCAGGGCAGCCTGGGAGAGCAGTGCCCTGGGCGCTGGGTATGGTCAGTCTGCAACTAGTCCAGCAAAGGACTAGCAGGATGGTTAGGTGTATGGAGCATCCAATACAACAGGAAAAAATGAGGGATATGTGTTTCTCTGGCCTGTAGAACACAAAGCAAACAGGTGAATCTAACAGCAGTCTTCTACCCCTGTATCTACAGGGCTTTATGCAGATGATAGAGGGAGAGATATAATTGAAAGGACAAGAGGCAACGGTCACAACTTGCAGCAATAGAACTGGTGACTGGACATGAGGAAAATAACCTTTATGAAAACCACTGACACATTTGTCCAGAAAAGCTGGTCAATAGCTATTCTTGAATATTTGGCTTGATAAAGCACTGAACAACCTGTTCTAACTTTGAAGGGAGCCCTGTCTCGAGCAGGCAACTTGACTGCTGAACCTTTGGCCAACGCAAATTTATTCTATAACATTATGATTCTTTATTCCCAGAGAAATATATTTGCTGTGACAAATTAAATTCATCTACACTTTTGAGTAGATGGTCTTTGGTGGGAAGGCTGTCCACGTGTATATTCAGTGACAAATCTGGAGAGCCATTTGAGAGGAAGTGATTTTATTCTGTAGCAATGGAACTCACTGTGCTTTGCATGAACTTTCAGCCTTCAGCTTTTGGCCATATGCTTGCCCAATACATCTGCACTAGGACACTAAAATGTCTCCATGCAGGCCTGAAGGTCTAAATAGTTTTTCTCCCACAAATGTTTTATCCAGATTCACACCAAACTACATCATTGCTCAAATGCAGGTTGGTGTTAGGACTTGTGACTGTCATGGACAAGTAGGATGGTACTGGAATGAAGGCATAGTAAGGTCTGCATCTGACTTTATTAAAATTCATGACGAAATTCCACTTTTTGTCTTAACATTTCTGCCCTTGTTCACAAACTTCCCTGTATAACTACTTCTATAAAAGATAATGAAAATAAATAAACTTTATAAATTAAGAGGAAGTATTCATTCTTGAATCTCTCTTCCAGTTTTCTCTGTGAAGAATAACGATAACTATGGTTTGTATAGTTTCAAGGTGTATTCTTCAAAACCATAACATTTTAAAATGTTACTTATCACATCTATATTTCCTCATTTTCCTCAATTGCAAGGAGAAAATGCAAAATACGATGTATTTGTAGATGTCTAATTTTTTTTTCTTGTACTTCTTGGAACCACAGATATTACTTTATTGAAAGTTTCTGACCAGTATGCACATTTTAATATGATTTAACATGTAGGAATAAGACAGTAAATTTGACCAGGAAGCAGTTCTTCTTTGAGGGAATCTGCAAATACTACTTTAATCTATGTAGAACTGAAGTCAGAATTTTTTTTTCTTCTTTTTCCCAAATTTAACTCATTGAGTCCTTTATTTAATACTTCTGAGCATGGTTCTTTGTTGATCACAGTCTGATCAGCTTGCAGGCAAAAGGTCACATCAATTCACAGATGACAACATGCAGCTCTTATCTGTTTCAATCCAGAAATTCCAGGAAATTATCACATGGAGTTCTCTGCATGCCCTTCCAGAACACTGTCTTTCAGGCTAATCAGTAAGATAGTTGCTGGGGTCAGATCTACACATATTAAAGTGTTTATTTCCCAGGAGAGAAGTACCCCAGCTCCTTGACTCTTGGAAAATCATATGTTACTTTCTAAGTTGCTCTAGTTTTGCTGTCTTCTACTATTCTCAGGTTTCCCTATGGCTGACTGGGTTACCTTATAATTATTTTAATAAATCGGCATATTGCTGGCAAAAATTCTTCTCAAAATCACAGTCCAATTCTGACCTGAATCTGAAGACAGGTTTTTACTCACAAAGTATTACATGGATACTCTTAAAAAACAGGCAGTAATGCTTCATTATTTCTATGTATTTGCAGAATATCCTTTCACTTTTATAATACCTTCAAGTATTATACTTTGTATATATCCATTGCAAGAGAACTATATGCATCCTAGATCCGCTCCTCTGCACACAACTGGCAGTATGTTTTGTAATCAGCTTTTTTTTTTTTTCTTTTTTAGTGGAAACAAAGAAAAGGTCTGTTGCAAGCTAGGGGCACTGACTGTTATGAGACCAGGAGACAGATTTTTCTTAGTTTGGAAATTAATTTTGTTTTATTTTACTGCCCTATATAGTCATTTTAAGCACCTTCTAAGTATACCCCACCTCGTTCATGATAGTGGCTATGGTCGAGTCACCACACAGACACACAGCTGCCCTGCCCAAGACGCTAGCAGGGCAAACAACTAATATAACATAGAAGAATAGGACCTGTTTCAATAGAAATCATTGGCCATCTCCCTTCTGGGATAAAGACTAACAAAAAACCACAAAAAATTTATGTGGCTAGGCACATCCTGCTCCACAGGGCATGGGACTCGTGCATTTTTCCATGTAGCCATCCTTTCCCAGTGCGTCTTTCTCCTGACCACAGGAGAAAGTGCCACCTTTCTTCTTGCCCCTGCTCCTCTTCATCCAGGTGCCTTTGCCTTGCACACAGAATATCCATCAGGGCAGGCCCTGATTGTGCTGCTGTGAACCATCTGGCAGGTTTTGTGCAGTGAGCGCGTGTTTTGCTTCCCCCTAGACCAGTGTATCAGCCCCTACAGCATGTCCCCTGCCCTTTCCACATGCCTTTGCATTTCACTAGGTCTGTCCCACTGTCTTCATCATAAGCACAGCTTCAGAGCCTTTCCCTGGGCATGGCCCCAGGTACGTGCACAGCAGTGGCCACAGGTGAGCCTCCCCATCATTAGGTGTTTCCTCAACTTGCTTGTACAGGAGCACAAACACCCTGCCCTGGGGAGAGTGGGGAGAGCATTTTGCTTGGGTGGTCACATGGTATTTTGATGGATTCTTTGATTTCAGAGCTTGAGAAAGCAAGGAGCAGGCAGTAGTGGTCACAATCCACCCTCACTTAAGGACCCTCTGCTATTCACTGAAGCTGCTATCAAATTAACCTGTTACTCTTTGGGACCCTTATTCTGCAATGTACTGAATCTCTGCAGATTGCAGATACATTTACCTGTTGGAATTGGAGATGTATTGTAGGCCAGGTCCACATACACCTCCTTATGCTTAGTCCACAGAGGACTCATCAACCTGGGATAACAAATTCTGTCCTCTAGGCCTTTTTTCCTTGGCTTGTACAAGGTTCTTTGAGCTCCAGATTTAAGTATCCCTCCTAATTAACGATCATTTCACATTGTCTTCAAAAGCCATTGGATTTTGATTAGCTAGCAAATAAAAATGGCTTCATTTTCTTCTCCAGGCACATATTTTCGCTGTCTCCTTAGCAATTAATTGAGTAGACGAATAATAGTCTGTGCACTTTAACAGACTGTGCAGGGAAGGCAATACCAGCCTGGTCACCAGGAGAACTTCATTGCCACGAGCACTTAGCAAATTTGATCCCCCAAAGGGAGAGATCAGTGCACCCTGTTACATGGAGTCCTGGCAGCTCCTGTGCAGCTGTAGCCTTGAAAGCACAGCATGCAACCTGCCTTTGCTGTGGATACTTCAGCTCGCTCCTCCATGCAGACCTCAGTCTGGAAGCTGTTATAAGAGAGAGACAGAAAACATATTCTTATGTCTCCTTAGCCAAATGTGGAAATACTCACCTTTGGAGAAATCTAGGCCAACTCCACTGAAGTTGATGAAGTGGCTCTAGCATAACTAACAGACAGAAATCTGCGAATCAATGAGATATCCTTCCTTTTTACTCCTAAGATGTGCATTTCAACAGCAAATTTTTTCCAGGGTAAAACAAGGGTAGGAGAAGTCCCTGAAATGTTTTGCTATTCTCAGCACAGTTGTAAGGCAACACGTATGGGAGAACAGTGAATGAATATACCAACTACCTCACTATACATATCAGGTAAAATACAGCATGTAAAATCAATCAGGCACCAAATTTGTGCTGTAATGAAGACATCAAGAACAGGGAGTGATGGATATCTTCCAGTTTGTCTTGATTGGTCCTTATTAAAATATTGCTAGGATAGAAAACTTGCTGTCATGCTTTCTAACGAGGTACAAAGTTCAGAGGAACAAGCTGGAGGAAGGAGAGGTTTCAGCAAGTGTTGCTTTTGAATTCTCTTGGCCTTGGAGTGTATTAAGGCATTGTATGTATTAAGTGTAAACAGATCCACCTACATATAACCAAATTCACATCAAGAGGTGCTGAACTTGCTTCTACAGCACTTAAAGCAGGCCTTCAGCTTTTATAGAGATGAAAGGTGTTTTGTCACTAGCTTCAGGCAAGACCTGAATAGCAAACACTTTGAATGTAGCAAAACATGTGCAGTGATTCAACAAACAAAAATACTTTTAAACACATTCTGGATTCCTTTTTATTGTTCAGTTCTATTTGTTGGATTGTAACAGAAACACTTAGAGTTTTCACGGGAGGTCAACGATCAGGAGACGCTTTGTCACCAGTGACAGTTGTGCATCTCTTCAAATATATTAAAACACTAGAAACAGAATGGTGTGAGACATCTCTTCGAAAAGATTAATGGTTCGTCTTCAATAGCCATCAGAATACAAGGTTAATTGATACCCACTGGTATATTGTGAGCACAGCCACAAACATCTCCCTTTCACATAGGCTCCCATCTATACACAGGTGGTCGGAAAAATCATCTCTTATGTTTTTCCTCTCTTCTGAGCAGGGTTCCCTACAATATAAACTATTTCTCTGCTCTGGAGCAGCATTAGTAACTGTTGCCTTCAAAGGTGTTGACATTATAAGATTGATCTGGCAACACTGGTGTGCTTTCTACTTCATATTTCTTCATAAACCCTTACTGTATAATCAAATTAGAAAGTGATTCTTTAGCCTTCTTTTGCAAATTTTACTTCAGAAGTTTTCCCATGATGGTCACAGCCAAGAAAATATGTAAGACTGATTAAACAGAATGTTTATCTCATAGTATTACTGTCTGACTTGAATTCTTAAATACCTTGTGGGCTAAATATGGAAAAGCTGGCAGCTATTCACAGGATAAGGCCACAATGCTACTGGTCTGTGGCCCTGATCCTACCAACACTTTTGCTGGTTCTCCAGCTACTCTAGTCACACAGAAATCAGGTCAAGTAACTCTAAAAATGGTAGAAAAAAAATGAGTAAAAAGCAAAAATTATCCTGAATGGTAGAAACTTTTGTCAAGACCTTTCTTGACACAGTAGTTACAGTTGAAAAGTAGATATACACACAAGTAAGCATCTACCATTTGCGTTCATAAAATTAAACATGCCAGTGTAGCCAGGTTCAGGACGTTGCATAATCAATCCTTCAGAAGAAAGCCAGGCTTCCTTTTCTTTTGTGTTCAACACTAGCTGCATTACCAACAAAAGAAATTCCAAGATAACCACACTCTGCACCCAATGAAGAACAGCTAGGAAAGGTTTCAGTAGATAAACCATGGTTTTGTGCAGTAAACTCACCACGATTCCCAAAACTGCCACTTCTGTAAAATTAATTAAGCATCACAAGTTGCAGAATACTGAACTGTTCTGTGTTTTCATATGGCACTGCTTTCATTTATGTCCCCATAGCACTGGAGGATTGAGAAGCTAAGACTGAGACAAAGGCCTCATACCTGGTCACTGGCAGTTGAAGTTGATTGGAAAAGGAAGTGTAGGGAAGGGAAGCGAAGACTGGAAGTTTAAGTGACTTCTTCAAGGACAAGCTGGAGTCTGGTGGCACAGGTGTGTCACAAAGCAAAAATAAAATTAGCTGTCACCTGCTGTCTTGTCATGCTCTAACTTCACAAGGCAATACTGCCTTCTTGAGACAAGTGTACTGCTAAAGCATCAGAATTTTGATAGTTTTGAATAACTTAAATGTCTCATTTTCCATTGATTTCAGAACAAGCTGGCTCAGACCAAAAGTTCCACTTAAAGGCGAAAATTTTGAGCCCCATGGTTTATCTAAATTGTTTAATCTCACCTGCAGAAATACCATAATTTCTGCATTCTTCAAAAACTACAATAATTCTTTTCCCTGAAAAAATTACTCCAGTGGATGATTCCTTATTTCTGTATTATTGCTAATCTGACGAAGGCGGCTGTAGGTGCTATTAGATCAGTGTGACTATTTTCCCCAAGGCAACTTCAGACCGAACTTTAGCTGACATACCCAACATGTTAGTCCACCAAAGACCAGGGGAATTCTTGTTGCTCTTCTGTTACTGGGGTGACACCTTGCTTTGGTTTAAAATATTTGCTGCTTTTTCCCGTGGATGACAAATAGATGAACACATTGGCAATGGCCTCATTGCCTCGAGATTTGGAAAGGTGTGAGGGGATATTTTTCCAGAGTTTATTAACAATATTGATTTTGTGAGTGCTTTTCATTAGGTAAAGAAAAGAAGAAAGCAAAACTCTGACATGGCAAGATGCACTTACCTCTTGTGCTAAAGAGTTATCTTTAGTCCTTCTTAATACTAATGGGCACAAAGCTCTTTGCCATTTCTTTTTCCCTAGTCTCATCGTGCCTTAGGCCCCACTGAGCTCTCTTGCAACCCCATGATCTCCTCTCCCCACCGTGAGGCTCTGCCCCAGTGCCCAGCAGACTGCTCTGTCCCAGTCCCCTGCCTGCCTGCCAGGAGCAGCTGTTGGGCCAGCAGATGACTCTCAGATCTCTGAAGGCCTCCTCCCCAGCCACAGCCACCCTGGCCAGGGGCCAGGACCTGCTGTCACCACCAGACCCATACGAGAAGAGGCACGTTCCCCGCTCGGCGTGCTGCCCAGTGCTGTGCCAGGTGGGGCAAATGGGAGGGGAAGGCCACAGAGGCAGGAGTTGGCTCCTCACTGTCAGCAGCAAAGCAGCCTTTCCCAGAGATGCTTTTCTCCTCTTTAATTTCTGTTGTCAATGCCTTTGATGGCAGGAGTCACTTTAAGGACCCTGAACTACTACTTCTTCCTTTTTTGTTTTGTTTGTTTTACTGCAAAAAATAACAATAACAAATCTTTTCTTTTTTTCTTGAAAGAGAAAGCTTTTGAATCACTGAGGGCTAGATAAGATAAATGGCCGGAAGTTTAACACAAAATTTTAAGACCTGGCCTTTCAAATCTTTATTCAGTGGAGTTGTGTCTTCTAATTGTCATACCCTACTAAGTATCTCCTCCCTTGCAATCCCTAGAGTTAGTTGATGTAATTCCCTCATATCCAAAGAAAATTCAGACAAGAGAGGTCACAAACATTTGCTCACCTCTTACAGAAAGAAAGAGATAGTAGAAAACAAGAGCTGGAACTCAACAGAACAAATTAGATGTTCAGCCTGAAGGATGAGCTTCAACTTCAACTTCTCATACTTTTTGATTTTTTTTCTCTTCAAAAACAGAAGTGTGCATCCTTTGTTATCATCTGGTTTAAATTTCACTTTCTCAGTGCAAGAACAAATTAATTTCCCCTTGTTTTCAGTGGGAAATCACTTGGATGTGTTTTCTTCAAGATTCAGGTATCTTCCTGCACTTCTTGATACTATCACCTAAAAAAAGCTTTTTCAGGGTTTATGTGTGTGTGTGTATGTCATGGAAACTGAGCATCATAAAACTACAGTTTGTCTGGATTGTCCTATCTACTTATAAAATGTCACCAGATGCAGGGATGAGATGAAAGATGCTTTTAAGGCAGAAGACCTCAAACCATGCCTCTTACCGCTGTTGCTGCTGCTTCCAGCTGAAAAAAGGGACATTGAGTCCTCGAAGCTGTCAGTTGCTAACAGGGCTGAGAGCGGAAGATGAATAGAACTAAAAAAATAGCTGAAAGGAGCTCAAGGAACACACATACCAAAAGGTTTGCCAAAGTACAGGGTGCAGCACTACCAGTAGCACTCCAACTCCAGTGGATGCTTCTGTATTTATTTTGATATACAGTATGGGAAGCATTAAATGGGACTGGGATCTTAAAGTGTTCAGTTTGTATTGCAGAAACACTGGGCAATGACTGCTCCAAGGCACTACCTCTTGGCATTCTGATTATTAGCTCCTTCACTGTGGCATGTTTTTACATCTAGACACCTCTTCATTACAGTGGTGGCAGTGTGCTCATAACTGCAGACAACAAAATTGAATTGGGAAGTCCCTGTAAAGTTTACCCTAAGTTGGCTGGATGTCACAAATGTTTGGGTTTTTTCTGAGGAGAAGACACCACCCTCCAGAAGGAAAAATGTCGCCCATATTAGGGTGAAAACCCTGCACCATACACTGTGCTTGGGAAGATAGATCAAATGCACAAATTGGAGCAGCCAGTGTTACAAACCTTAGAGCAAATTATCTTTGGAGTCTCACTCATCCACCTCCAATCAGGCAATTTGAGACCTAAACAGTGACACCCCCCCAAAAAAAAAAGAGATGAAACCTCATTTCACAAAGCAAATAAACGTGTTTTGCAGCCTATTCATAAGTCCCAGGTCAGTATTTTCCTTGGAACTATAATATCCATGATATTCAGATTTACAGATGTAAGAAAGTACATGTGAATCTAAAATCAAAAGAAAGCAAGGCTTGCAGACAGCTCTGACTGGTACCCATCTGCAGCCTTCTCTTCCTGATGAATGCCCAAGAGTATCAACTATATATGCTACCCAGTTGTTAAAAGGAACATAAAGGATACCCATCAGCTAGAAGCAAGAGAGAAAGCAGTCTCTGTTAAAATACAACTCATGAATCATTAAAAAATGAGAGTTTCACTTTGCTGCAGTTTACTCATCCAGCTAAGGATCCTATGCCAACAGGGCAACAGATTTTGCTTGTGCCTATGGAGGCAGCATCCAGGTGGGTTGAAAAGGATGCCTGCTCAACCTCTGCTCCATTCACTGCTTTTATCACTTTTTATGCTGGGAGCTCACATGCCAGGATCTTGCAGACCACATTAGCAGTCATGTTCAGCACCTGCAGTTATGGAGCTGAGGAGGTGACCATGGTGCTGTGATATTGCAACTGCAGCCCCCTGGACCTTGGGCACTATCAGGCATGGATCCTACAATGGATCAAAACACACATCTGTGGAAGGAGCAGACAGATTAGAGCTTGTCTGATTTGCCTGAAGGTTTCCCTGCAGGTGGATGTAACCTGTGTGGTGGGGGTGGTAAAAGAGGTGTAGACTGAGCAGCTAGGTTTGGGGGAAAGGGGAGCACCTAAGTGCTTTGCTGAATTGAAGCTTTAGGACTCTATCATGCAGTGGAACATGTGTATGCTGACTGAGTGTCTACGGTGCGCACTGGAAGGAGGAAAACCCATGACTGAATTAGTGCTGTGGTCAATTGTATGCCAGAGCTGTAACAGTGGAGCTGGGAGGTGGCAAAGGATAATGACAACTGTGCACAGGATTCCCCATTCATTGTGCAGAGCCATATTCTCCCCTTCCAGCTCCCCAGACTCTGCCAGTTCAGTTTGTTCTGGAAACACAAGCACAGAGGTGCTGCACAAAACCTGCAGCTCCCCCTTGTTAGCCTCTTGGTTTCTCCACTCTTCACCGTGGGGGAAGGCCATTACCTTTGGGCCATCCCTGGCTCTCACTGGGTACAGCCACATGCCCATTGGCACAAGGCTGGGTGCTGCCTGAGGGCTGTGGTGTAGCCAGCCCCCCGCTGCTGGGGCTCACTGCCTGCTGCTCAGCTGTCCCGTGCAGCAGCCCTAGGGCTAGGGTTACAGGACAGTTTCTAACTTTGTGCCTGTCCCAAGGCATCGGGGTAGAGGCACATGATTTTTAATTTATGAGGACACCCATAGAGCTGTCACTTTCAAGGCAGGTGTTGAGAAACTGGCAGAGGGCCCAAGCAAAGAAAAAGACTGACCTCACCCCGAAATAATGGTGGCCAACATGGTCACAGGACAGAGAGCATTGACATAAGTGGGCTTTAAAAATAACTAGGTCATCCTGCTAGACTGGCTTACTGTCTTATACAAAGAAGCTGTGAGGTACCAATTTATAGTAAAAGTAGGAGTGTAAACAACTATTCAAGGGTTTGAACAAATGTGTAATGCTTTGAGTCATTATTTTATTTATTTTCTCTAATTCTTCTACCAAAATCAATCTCCTACCAATCACACCTGTAGACGTATCATCAGAATAAGGCAAGCTTTCAAGGTCCATGCACGGCAAGGGCCCCAGATGCTGGGCAGCTACGGTTCTAAAGTGGTCATTGCTCTGCCCTGTGGCTGCAGCCTCCTCATTTCAGATCCCAGTCACAATAAAAACCTAAAATGGCTGTTGAACTAGGTGATTGTTGTAGGTCTTTTCCAGTTGAAGTGTTCTAGTCTGAAAATGAAGCAAAGGTCACAAACATATAAACATTTTGTTGCAGAGGAAATATTGTGAATATGTGCTAATAGAACCTGGCCTTAGGAAAAAAGGAGAGGAAATCCAGAGAGGAAATTACTATTTCTGTACCTAATCTGAACTTTGGAAAAAATCTTAAAGTAGACTGTTCTCAATTTGAGATGAGGCTGAGTGCTTTCAAACAAAGGCTGTTTTGCAAAACACACTTCACACCTCCTAAGATCACAGCATTTTGCTGCAATTCCTAAGAGGAGAAAAACAAGACTTGGCTTAGACAGAAACTTCAAACTGTTCCAATAGTTAAGAGAATTACTAGGCCAATAGTGACTTAGGTTTTGACATCTGCATCCACAATCACCTATTCCTGGATTTATGGCACCCATTTAATTCTATATGGACTTGAAGAGCACTTACTGCCTCTCCTCCTCTCTCTAGATCTGTTTGTCATCAGAGAGAGAGAAAGCATGATTTTACCATAGAAAACTCTTATTAACTCTTTCATACCACCTGAATGGTGCAAAGGGAAAGGACGAGAACAAGGACTACATGCTGGCTACTGCAGCTCTGTAAGAACACAGACTGCATGCCCAGGTACACAATAATTAAATTCTTGTACTGGTTAGCACTTTTGGTTTTGTCAACAGTGTAACTTCACAACAAACTTCTCTCAGTCTTTGCTTCCTGAAGGAAAACTGTCCCTCAGCGAGAGCATACAGCAGCCTTGTATATAGCCAAACAGTTTTTCTCAGCCAGGAAAAGAGAAACAAATAATTACAACATGGAAAACACTTGCTTTTGCTTTGACCAAGCATGCCTTTGAGGCAGCTGTTTATGGTTTGTCACATGGTGACCGTTCCCCATCGGGGTAACTAGCGAACTACCATAAAAAGTCCAGTATCGCTGGCATTAGATTGTTTATCAGGCTTGTAAGGCAGTTTTCTAAATCAAGACATCATGTTACCAGAGGTCAGTAGATTGCTATTTCATGCTTGATTACTTCCATGTTCCCTCTAAAAAGTATTTGCTAATTTTCAGTTTCTCAGATAACCCTTAATAATGTCAAAAAGGTCTTGTTCCAGTACGACACCTATTCTGCTCCTTCTCTCGTTCAGTTTTAGCACTCTTACCTTGTCATCCCAGAAAAGGGCATCACTGTGTCCCATGTACCATGTTCAATTTAAATCTAATTTTTCCATTGCAACTTGCATCACGACCATAACTCCTATCTGTGCAGTTGTGAAAGACTTCAGTAGCTCAGCCCTGAAGGCATCAAAGTGAACAGCAAAAAATAGCTAAAACAAATCAGGAGAATAACAACCAGTATGCATTTTAATGTGGGGTGGGTTTTTGGGGTTTTTGCTTTGGTTTTTTTGAGGGTGGAGGGCATGGATAAAGGAAAACCCTGTTTCGGACGCCCATTTTGTACGACAGACTGAAAACAGGCTGTAAGCAGTTTGCAGAATTTCACAACAAATTGTAATTGAGAGGCCAATTAAAGAAGAAACACCCTCAAAAAAGCAGATTCCGTGAGCTGAAACATCTTATCAAAGTGACAGGCCACCTAATTAGCTTCACATGGAATTAGGAGTTTGCTCCCATTTCTTTTCCAGCAATATGGCTCCCCCAATTATCCATATCCTGTTTCATTCATTTTGACTGCAAACACCTCTCCAATACAATAGATCCCTTCGTAATCAGTGTCCTACAGATGAGATTTGACAAAGCCATGGTGCCAGTGCTGTTGTTCTAAGTTGGTGCAACCCTTTTTGGTGTTTTCTCTGCTACAACACAGCTGAGAATTATATTGACCAGCTGAATGACTATAATTTCTGCAAAGGTAACTAGGAAAAGAATTACCTGGTAAAGATAGCATTCTCAGGCATATCTAACAGCTATTATAGGCTGCCACAGAGCAACAGTATAGAGTCTACAAGGTGGAGACCATGTAAACTCTGAGATACCTGTAATTTGCCAATTTAGCCCAATCAGTAGACACTTCACATAGTATCTGTCCCAGAAAGATTGGGGTTTTTTTAAATAATCTTTTAGTTGCTTGAGGTCTGTGTTACATTCAGAAAAAGGAAACTAAGCTCGGCTTTGCTAGCTCAGCTGATATAAACCCTGGTGGTTTTGATCCTGCAGCAAGAAACAATTAAAAAAGACGTACAGAGTTTATTAAAGTCTTGGCTCTTCACGTTACTGACACGTTTGGTAGAGATGACAGTTTAGGCACAGGAAGATCCAATCTTGTACAAAATAGTCCAAGACTCCATGAGAATCTTTTACTGAGCATAAATGACCTCTCCAGATAATGTCCATCTGCCTATTAATTATACTACCTGGTCTGGTATTACCCTTCCAAATATTGGATAAAAGCAATTTTTAAGTTTTTTAATTTTTAATATTTGGCTTACAGCAGGATGTGTAGTTTTCCCATGTATATGCATCTAATAGGCCCTATATCCTTAAATAAAGTGGAAGGACAAATATCCTTGAACTAGACTTGTGCTGCTAAATTGCTTAGCAAAAGGTGGAATAACTATTTAGAATTTTGTTAATAGGGAAAATTTGTTAAAATCATATTAGTGGAAACATAAAATGGAGGAGTCACTTAAGTAGTTCTTGCAATACTAATCTATAGCCTGGAAAACTACCCACTACTCTTGGGTCAGTGGGGACACAGAGTGTTTCCAGGTACAGCTCCATAATTCACCTGTTAAGAAAAACAGGACTGAATTCAGCACTTCCAGTACTCAGTGAGCCCTTCTTTATCTCGTGTCTAGGGAGAGGGGTGGCAGGGGTGTGAAATTTGGTTTTGACTGCTTTCTTAAATGTCCAAAAAATGAGTTCCGGGCAAATTCACTAAAAAAAACATACTAATAATAGCTCATTTTTGCTAAAGCTGATCACGGTTGTGAATCAACAATAAACAATGCAGGTGCATGAGAGCATTGCATGTTGCAGTTTTGTACCCGACTACCTAAACATAAATAATCTCCAAACAATAGCCAGAGTTGCTGGGAAGCTACTTGAAGCTTCATAATTATCCTCATTATGTTACAGGTTACATAGGTTATATGTTTGAAGGTAACCCATCAGCAGACATCTTGATTAGATATTTCCAGGCTGACATCACCCACACATTTCACTTCTTGATAATTAATTCTATGCAGCACACGTATTGTTACAGTCACATAAAACCTTTCATTATGATCTTGACACCCTTGTTAATATTGTACCAAATTTTGCATGAAAGAAGGGATTTCATCTCTTTGTATTTTTAGCAATAATATACATTCACTACTCAAAGAACAAGAGTTTTAATTTTGGAAGGGAATGGTATTTTCAGGCAAATATGCTCATAGAAGTAAGATATTGCTTGGTGGAAACACTAATGTGATTTCAAGACTGTGTCAGACAGAAGATCATCTGAATTATTTTAAATCTGTCTGACATCTTCTAACCATATGCTGATATAATGTTTATATGCGGTGGGTATGTTGATTAAAACCTGTTGTACAAAAGTGAAAACATACAGTAGTTCATGCTTATTCTTCTCTCCTGTGTCTAATTGTCTAGCAATGTTAGTGGAGAGATGAGAACAGTACTACTGATTTAAAGGAACTTTCCCTTGTTCTCAAACCTCCTTCCTTGCTATGAATGCAGTCAACAAAACGGTAACACAGGTTTTGACCCCAGTGCAGGCTGCGAGTGTTCTCCCTGGAACCACAGCTAAAAATGGCTCCAGCTTTCCTGGTATTGCCCTAAGTTTGCACTGAAGACTTCCCAGTATATCTAGTTCCCTGCTTGCTCTTGTAATCACTGAAACGACTCAGTCACTAAAGAATAGTCTTATGGAAGTCCTTTTTATAATGAAAATTCCTTTGCTGGCCTATAATATTTTTTCCTTAATCTTTCTTTTTCCCCCTAATTCTCACAATCAGGGATATTTTCAGGTGGATTATTATTAGGAGAAGGATACAACATAAATATCAAAGGTGCTGTACACCAAATTAGGTCTAGAATTTCTCACTACCACGATAGCCATCTTCAAGCCAGCTGGGTGGCCGGAAAAATAATAAATCTGATCCATGCAGAGCAGATGGCCTGGAATGTCTCATTACTCAGAGGTGAGTGCAAGATTCAGTTGACTAAATCTGCATGGCCTCCCAGAAGTTTGCTCTTCTCCTTAGTCTTTACTCATCAACCTTTGCAGTTTTTCGGGACTGCATCACTGGACTGTCTTTTTCTTCCCCTACTATTTCTCCTTTCCATCTACCACTCTGAATTCAAAAGATTTTCTTTTTGCCAGCTTGGGGAATTCCTTTGTCCTGTCTACCTTCTGAGGCTACTTTGTCCCTTTCATCATATTCAGGGCCCTTTGTGCCCAGAGCCGCAGGGTGCTCAACAACCTGAATTAGGCTGGCAGCGTTGAAGTGGATGTCCATATTGAGCTTGGCACAAAGTTACGCTGGTACTAGCAAAGTAATAAAGCATATTTCCAATTATTAAAGCTGGTTGATTACACTAGACTCAAAATTTGAATTCTAACCAGGAAGAACATACAGAAGTGTTTCTACTTAATTCCCCAGTGCATAAAGTGTTCAGATGTTCACAGTTCAAATGATCATAGATGTTCAAATTTTCAAAGTGCTCATAAGATACAGCGTTCAATGTCCAATACAGAATTAGTTTATATGTTCAAAATTAGACTCAGAAACCTGTCGTGCATGCTCATCTGCAGATATTTTACTTCCTTAAAATATCCTCTCTTTCATTAACTTCAAGAAGTTGCTTCTACAGCTGTGCTTCTACGAGAAGTGTTGGCCAAGGTGCTGTTACTCTTTAACACCTGCTAAGGATTGTGTGAGGATAAACTGTTACCAATTCTAATGCAACAAACTTCTATTATTAAATTTCATTTCATTAAGGAAACATAAACAAAAGTTGTTTTGTTTTCTCTGGGAATCAAATCAAATCAATTCACTGCATTGGGTAGCAAAAAGAAACACCATGCTACTTCAGAAAGCCAACAGCCTAAAGGCTGTTTGGAATGATTTCTTGGATTTCAAGAAATGCCTTTACAAATAAATCACTGTGGTAGTGCTCTTCTTCATAAATATCTGAATTGATTTTTAAAAATAAGAACTCAACATCTCTGGGAAGTGATGCTTGGGAGGACAAAGTGGAATGGGAATCTCTCAGTGGAGATCTTGTAGGCTCACATTTCAAAACCCTCTTTGTCCCCATTAGTTCCAGTTGCTAGAGGGTTTAAATGGACTTCCCATCAGGTGTTACATTTAACTCCCTCCCCCGCGCTTTTTACACCACTCTGTTCATCAGAGGACAACTTGGTCTAAACAAATATGACTTGAATACAAGATTGTGTCTTGATAAGCCACATAACAGACTTTTTGCATGCTACAGTGAGACAACAAGTAGTGAGTATCTCACAAATTAATACCATCCATAAGGCGAACACACAAAAATATCAATAGAACTTCATTTGGGGAATTAATGTGAGAACTTTTTGGAAATAAGAACAGCTATAGATGTGAGATAACATATACTGGAATTACTTACTATATCTTTACGTTAAAGTATAAGTGTTTTTTTTATTTGGTGAAACACATTTTGAGAATTTACAATGTTCTGCACCATTTAAATAAAGGCAAAAATTTGCACATTCTCTGTGCACTACAATCTTCATTACTAGAAGCATTTAACTAAGTCTTTAGGTCCCTACCTATTAAATAAAGCCCTTCCTTAAGTGCAGGTAAATATAGGGATACTTAAACATGTGGTTAGGTCCTTTTCTCTGTTGTAATTCAGCTTTTTAAATCTAAAACACCTGTTGGTTTTGTGCAGAGGCAATCAGCTCTTACTAATTGTAATACTTCTTGTAACCTAATGAGAAGATAAGGTTCAGTGTGTTTAACACATGAGAACAGGCCGAAGTCACGTTGTTGAGGGCAGCCAGGTTGGCATGGTCTGGCAGGGAATAAGGTGTCCTGGTCTCAGCATTTCTCTGGGAGCCTTTCACCTGTAAATCCTGGGTGTAAGTGAGGCCAGCCTCTACAGCAGTCAGCAGTTGCTGTCTCTCTGGGCTGCAGCCCAGCAAGAAAAATGAGTTGGTGGTCTCAACCCAGGTGGTTGTGCATGGCAAAAACTCCCAGCACTAACTGATACTCTCCATGACAGAAATCATGTTAGAAAGAACCAGGACAAAAGAAAGCAGGAAAACACGTAGGCCAGCACAGACCCCTACTCTCTTCTTAACAGGAGGGGAGGTATAAAAGGAAAAGTTTCTAGAGCAAGTTATACAAACAAGTCAGCATGGTGGGAATCAGTGACAGTGTCCAGGCTGTATTTTTTAGATGCACAGTGCCCAAAGAAAACCTGAGCTAATTTTCTATACAAAGTGAAATTTTGCACAAGGAGAGAAACAGAACACAGCACACTGCACAGGCAGTCTGGAGATAACAAACATTCCCTAACTGAGATACAGATGCCAAAAAAACAAACAAACAAACAAACAAAACTGGTCCTGTGTTCCTGTGGGACAAAGAGGGAGCTAGTGACCTGATAACTTGCCCCTACATCACTTAGAAAATCTGCATCACATATTAAAGCAAAAGTTCACAACTACTAACTTTCACCCCCACTGATGTCTTGTGACTGAATATGTAAGTACGGTCAAAGTCTAACTCTCAGTCAATTTTTCTTAAATTCACCAGATGGCAAAGATATGGAAAGAGAAAGCAACAGCAATTTTCCTTTTCCCACCATTGAGGGAGAAGGGAAACTGTTTTCTTTAGTCAAATTTTGATCAAAGAAATAAAATGTTTATGGCTGATTGTGCAGGGACAGTCAAAATGGAAAATACTAGCTATTAGATAACCCTCCAGCTCCTCATCTAGATGGAGCATGTGTTACCACATTGTCTCATGCACATTCCCAGCCACCACTAATTAATTACTTGCAGACCTGCCTCCTTTCCCTAAAAATGACAGATGCCGGTGGTCTGCCCAGATGCATCCTCCCGCTGTCACAGCCTCCTCCTGGCCGCCCCTGCGGGAGGCTGGCCAGCATGGTGAGTTAAGCCTAAGATTCTCAGAATTCCCCACAACATAACAGCAATGCTTCAGAGAGTTTCTGCAGCTTGTTATGGAGGATGCCGTGCATGGTTACTAGAGGGTATATTTTCATTTAGTCTGAATGCTTGGCACCCTCAGACCGTCAACAGAAGCCTAGGTAGAAATAGATGGAATTATTTACTTACACTTCCAGTGATGAAAATGATTAGTCAATTAACTTTACTAATATACGGTATCTTGTGAGAAGATAAGATGTCAACAAGTGAAGCTAGCCTCCAGGTCATGTCAAAAAGAACAAGCCCTCTGGCATTTATGCTGATTTATGGTGAACTATGACAAGTATGTTAATTATGAAAATTCCCGTTTATGTTTACATTTGTGCATTTTTCTTTGGCTATTTCTGATGATAGGCAGATTAGTGCAGCTACTTATAATTTGATCTCATTGACAAGAAAGCATTCAGCCTAGAGAGACGTCCTGCAGCCCCAGCTTCCTGTACTACAACAGGCTGAGGGCACTGTGTTGGTAAATATTTTCAAGGGGAAAATGGCAGCTAAAATTAAACACAATGACATTACTGGGATCACTGGGAAAAAAAAAAAGAGTACAGATGAAAAAGGTTTATAACATGAGACAGGTTCAATTGGTTATTCAGTTGATTTAAGTAGTCCAGCTGGACAATTATAGACAGCTACCAATTCCATTACATAACCATGAAGCAATGTCTTCATGAACTTCTATTTGTGCATCACTGTATCCATCCCGGATATCTAAATCTCTTTTCAGTTCACTTGTACAGCATAGCTTCTGGATATAGCCCTGCATGTGTTATACACACCATATAATATAATTTCTTGGTGTCTCAAGCCACGTAGGTGCTTCAAGCTCTCTCCAGATGAATGGCCAGCTCAAGAACAGAACATGGTATGAACATGGATAGCCTGGACCAAACGTTTCCATTCATTTTGTGCAAATACACTTCACTCTCTAACTGTGCACTTCCACCCTCTTGGGTGGTTTTACTCTCCCTCTGCTAATCTGCTGCTCTCATTCTATCAAAGGAATTGGAGCCCTACAGATTAGGATCAAGAAACAGGTTTGCCTCACACATATCTATGTGAGTGAAACTGTTTAAGCAACTAATTTTACAAACACTCTTTGGGTCAAAACTGTCCCAAAATCTCAGTTTGACTCCTAATGTGAGAAGTCCTGCCACAGGAACTCTGTGAACTCTCCATGTCTTTGGTTTCAGTGGGCAGTCTTGGTGAAGAGTATATCCAAGTATTATGCTCTCCAGAGAGTGCACGTTTTAGAGATTTCCTCTGAACATTCATCTTCTGCCTTTGGTGAGAGTCACTCAAAATCTGGTCTCTTTAGAATATCAAGAATCCTTTCAGAAACCAAGGTGATTCACTCCAGCTGATGGCAAACACATAGTCCAGAACATGAGGAGCAACATGCCTATGCTTGTCCATATGACCGTAAAACCAAAAAATCCCTATATCTTTCTGGCCACTTCTGTGCATCCAGGCATCTTGTTTGCTCTGACCACCAGAAGCTGTGGCCTAGCATCAGGAGCAAGCACATTACTTGGATCTGTTCCAGCCTGAACTACTCTCACACATCTGTGAAAAGGTTAGAAGGGGGTTCAAAGGACAGCCTACCCTAGCATAGCTTACCCTACAGTCAGCTCCAATTTAATTTCATCCCTTGGAGGCTACCTACAGAAGTTCTCCAGTCACTGGCATCCCCAGATATCATCTGTGAACAAAACTGCACATCTCAATGCTCCCAAAGCTTGAATTCACATCTAAACTGTGAGCAGATCCACAAGGGTAAAGATGATCCAAAATTATCTCTCACTTGAGTGAATCCTGAGTGTTAGTACAGTCACAATTTCTTCAGAGTACAGGAGAATTTCCACAGCAGCTTTCAGATGAGTGAAAGGGAAGAAACAAGGCAACACCATCAGTCTTTGCTTTCTCATACAGCTGCCACACACTCCAACTAGTGACATCCTCTCTGCCAATAACTTCACATGATGTACAGCACTTCTGATGGGCCCCTGTGAGCTACTTAAAGATCTGAGACTCTGGGAGAAAACCTGGAAACTACAGGATATGGAGCTGTTTTCTTCACCATTTGTTTTCTGTGGATATCTGTGCAAAAAATTGGAAAGCTTTGGAAAAATTTGAAGGAAACCCTTTCCACGTGGAAAAGATAATTTCTCTTGGAACAAACAGTGAAAAAACCTCTAGTGGTTTTTTCTTAAAGGATATAGCTGCTAAACATGAAGAAATCAGTGTTCTCTCTATAAAAAATTAAGCCTTTCATATGACGTTATTCCACTGGAAAACTTGCTGTTTTGCATTATTTAAATTCCTCCATTCCTTAGGTCAAATGGCTTAATATGGTGCAGTGTTAGCAATACAAAAATATCTCCACATACATGTTCATGAAGTAAAGCTGAGTATTAGCTATTAGATCAATTTTCATTATTTAAATCCAAAGAACATGTATACAAACATGAAGTTCTTAAGAAGAGGTGATGTAGACAGGTACATAAAAGAGATTACTTTTCTTGCAAAGCTTTAATCTTTTGTATTCTTTAACCAGCCAGGATTAAACACTAGTATTTCCACTATTTCCAGTAGAAACATAGACTTGGTCTTCTAAATAAACAATATAATTCACATTCTTGAAGTTAAGAAAATTTTCTTTTAGTTACAAGTATGTAGCCCACATCAACATTTCAAACTTCAGTTATTAGAAAACAAATAACTACAAGAAAACCTAAAAAACCTTGGGAAGGGATGTTACTTCCTGGGGCTTCAAAACATCCAGAAACTTTGCACCTCCAACTCTAACTAGAAGCCAGCAGAAATTACCCAGGGCATCAAAAAATACTTTAAGTATATTGAACAAATAAACTATTTTGAGCTCTTGGTTTAACTATGTCAAGGTTCAGTTGGTCACACAACATTAGAACATACTGGATACAAGAAGGAGACATGTCCTATTTTATTAAGAAGAGGCTATCTCAGAAGTTCAAATGAAAGAGGAATCCAGAATTTTTCCAACTCTGGAAGAAAAACTGCCATTATCAGAATAATATAATTTAGATATTTCCCTCCTTTTCTTGATAGAAAGGAAGAAAACAAGACTTAAGTCACTGATTCTGGGAAGTACTAGGCCTTATCTGCTGTTAGGAGTATCTACACAAATCACTTGGAGGCATGTCCCTGCAAGTTGCTGTGTTCCTGCCAAATTACTAGAAACAGAAACAATGTGAAACGAAAAAAGTGAGCTCATCATATGAGCTTATTTATCCTACAGGGTCCTGAGAACAGTAGCATGGAATGGGAGTACCCATCATTGGGTACAGTCAGAGTCTTACTAAACACCCAGTTCTCACCCCCTCCATGGGTAAGTCACACACAGTAGGTCATGGGGTCAAAATCTTCAAGAGTCGGTAGGGTATGTCTGTTTTAAAATCCCTTCAGAGGTAACTTAATGGCAGAGACTGCAGGACACAGTCTTTGGGTACGGGAGGAGTCTCAGCAATAAAAGGAGTGGGATCTTCCATAGAAACCAGCCTATGCAACCTGTCTCAGTAACGGCCAACCAACACTAAATGAAATAGTCTCTGCTCTGAGTACACAGCTCATTTCATACACAGCTGGCCATGCAGCAGTGTGTACATGTGGGTGTGCATGCACATATACTACTTTTAAGATATCAAAACAAAAGCCCTGCACTGCACATATCCTGGAGGAAAAGATGAGAGAACAGATGTGGGATAAGTGTTAATTGCATTGCATGTATCCATACTGTAAGATACTCAGTCTAATGATGAACATTGTAACTGAATCCATGGGGAGCATAAAGAAATGATTTTTTGCATAGTACCTCTAAACTGGAATTTGTGTAATCAAACGCTGTAAAACATGTCTACATCTGCCTGCTGCTAAGATCAGCACCAATACAAACATAAAGCAAACTATATTAATCTCTGCATATACTATGGCTGAGACCAGGTTGGTGGTTATTCATTTTAGAAGGTGAAATATGTCATGCAATGACATTATGCTTTGTAGATCTAGCTCAGCAAAATGTCTTATCTGTAAATATGGGCGTCAGCCCCAAGGAAGTTTGCTCAATGAAAGCCTTGCATGATTAGTGCCAGAAATGAGAGAGTTTCAGAAGCATAAGATACTCCTATAAAACTGTAACTTCGCAGACAGCTACAGGCACCTCTCCTCTTACACAGGCAGCTGCTCCAGAAATACTCACTTGTTTACTGCCGGCAGCGCGCACACAAGGAGCGCACGCCTCCGCTCCTGCACCGCATGTAACGAGGGGGTGCGTGCCTGCCGAATCCTCCTGTCAGCAGACCTTCTCGCTTTTCATTTCTTCTTTGTTACTTTGCAAACTCTCAGCTATTTTTTCCCAAGCCGTAACACGGGGGCTCTTAGAGATTATTGCCATTCTCCCCCTGCCTGTCAGACACCTTGTTTCCAAGTATGGTCACTATGAGGAGACTGTCGCTTGGAGCCTTTGTGGAAAATTAATGGCAGACAGGAAAGGGCAAAAAAGACAGGACAGATGGCTCTGTCACCACCAGCAGCCTGATGCCATGAGAGCTCTTCAGTGCCTTTGCAAATGCCACCCTGTTCCACAGACTTACTCTGAAGTTGATCCAATCGCAACCTTGGCAGCTGTCTTTCTTCTTTTTTATAAGATTTTTCCTTGTCCTTTGACTTCCCAGGCTCATCCACGTGGCAAATTCAAAAGGTCAGTTTTTAAATTAGTGACCGGGTGCTGATGATCTGAAATACTGTTTAACTATAAGGGTATTGGCATCTTGCTAGAAGGGGTGTTGAATAGTGTTGTTAATAGGTCTTGTTTACCAGTTGGTTAAAATCCAAATCGAGTCAGCTGAGACTCGAAGATGCAATGAGTAAACTTCTAATTCAAGTAGGCAAATCGAGTGATGTCACCTCACTTTATTCTTTAAATGGCATTCTGTCTAGTTTCACTTTCACAGTGACATACACACCCGTAGTATATTGGGTGCATGTTGGAAGCACAAAGAGATGCCTCCTCCTTATGCGAGTGGTGCCAGACAAATTGTGGTTTGATTTATATACATACAGAAGTAAAGATATGACTAGGATTTTGTGTGTTTAAAACATGATGAACTTCAACAGGGTAAATAAATTGTGATGTGACGCCAGGCTATAGTCAGAGTCTGCAGAGAGAAAGCTAATCCCTCTGAAGAAGCAGGGCTATGATCTCTAGTTATGTAGTTTCACCTTATATGATTGTAACTATAGGAAAAGTTCTACATTGCACACATCCCAAGACATCTTGCTATTATGCAAGAACAATTCATATGCTTTCAAAGCCTGTGATGTTTGTAGATGTTTCCAGGTTTGGACAAAAGTTTAAAAATAGAGAGTTAGTCTGATGACCAGAAGAGCTAGTGCTATGGTGTGATTTGGGGTGGAACCACTCGTCTAAATGTGAAAATGTGTCACTGTCCCAAATCTACAGACAGTATTTAACTGTGGCCACTTGATATGAATAAATATCTGAGATCTTGCATACTACGGGAACATTAATGAGAATTCTGAGACAGAACTAAACAGACCGTCACTCACAAGCCTGTATCTCTGAAGGTACAGGCTGTTTCCCTACCACCAGGTCTAGCCCCTACTTAACATCAACTTTTCCCATGATGGTTTTGTGTTGCACAACAACACTACTGAGTACTGGAAAGTTTTTTGCTAGAAACCTAGCTACAGGTTGCTTTCAGGAAGACAGCTGACACCCACCTTCTGCAGTGGAAAGAGCTTCCTCTGTAGCCGTAAATCTAGGATGCAGTTGCCATCATACCACTATATCATGGTCAGTGATGTCATTCCTTATGGAGAAGCCTGCTATTCTACATGCTCAATCAAGTTAATTTTGTTTGCCTAGTCAAACTTACCTTCAAGCCTGATTCAATGAAAAGTTAAATGTTGAAGTTTTAATATAAAAGGAAGTTCCAATCTGGGCAAAAAAATTCTCATTCTGCAGTGATGGGTTGCAACTATGCCTGAATACAAAGTGTTAAAAGAATTTACATGGCCTGCCTCAAAAACAGCCCTAAAATAACTAAGCTTGCTACACTGTAGTACCAAAGCTGCTGGCACCAAGCTTTGTGTCAGTAATACACATATCAAAGACCACCCTGTGATAATCTACAACAGGGGTAAACTCTGGATTTATGAAAACAGAAGCTGAATAAGGTATGCAGGATTTTAGGAATATTAAGGATGAAGAACTCTTCCTATCATATTGATTAGTTTTCTAGATTCACCTGAATCGCTCAGTATTCCTCCTGTTTCTTGGAGCAAGAAGATGATATAGCTGTTACACTGTTTCCATCAGACCTCACTTCTGCTTTGAGTTCAGACAAATTAGAATGAGCATGAATTTTATCATTTGCATTTACAAAGCAAGACAGCGTGCTGTGACAATGTTGTTTGTGGGGTTAAACAGGGAAAGGTGCAAGTCACTGTATGCCAACATGTCTGTTTAGCAAAAAGCTGGTCCTACCTTGTCTAGGCTTTGCTGATATGTCAGTGCTCAGTGACACATATATGCTCTTCAGCTGCAAAGCCTCCTGTAGGCATCACTATTGAATCTGTTGCAGCCTAAATGGGGTCCCTTAGTCATCCACTTCTAGGCCTGGAAACGTCTTGTTCATTTGTTCTGCATCCTGTCCTAGCTTTAATAAGAGCCTGAAAGCAAAAAGGGTTGCTGAGAAGGCCATAAAAACATTACTACTCTCCAAACACTACTGTCTCTCTTCACTCTTGGTAGTGGACATGCTGAGTATGGGAGGTGGCATGTTTCAGCCCTTCAAGAAGGAACTTGGAATTAACATGTGTGT
This sequence comes from Pseudopipra pipra, assembly GCF_036250125.1. NCBI lineage: Eukaryota > Metazoa > Chordata > Aves > Passeriformes > Pipridae > Pseudopipra > Pseudopipra pipra. The sequence continues at coordinate 66,822,290 of NC_087551.1, read as the reverse complement.
ATACTTTCCTGTCTTATATTGATGAAGCAGGCAGCTTCCACGCTACCCAAATTCACTGAGGGTCATATTTGTCTTTTCCAGGACAGAACAGAAATATCTGCCTTCCTCTCCTGATAAATTTGTCTCATGATCTCTGTTCCTCTCCCTTCTCATTTGTCTTGAAACTTTCCCTAACACATTATCCCTACTCCCCCTCTTTAACTGGTCAAACATTCTGTCCTTTGTCCAGTTAGATGACTTGGCTTTCTCAAACCTGGCCTAGATTTGGCATTTCTACTTGTTGTCCTTGCAGAATATAAATAATAAAGTGTTGTCAACAGAAGATAAGCACAGGACTTTTGTTTTTGCAGATGAAAGTTTTGTTTGTGTTTCCACCTGCTAGATATCACTTAGACATATCAAAATGCATCAGATAATTTCCCACTATACATTTCCTTCACAACAAATGCTATAATCCCTACAGGAAAGTTATGTAATGATAAATGGGAGGGAAGAGCCCCCTGTAATCTCCATGGGAGGACAGATACTGTGCCATTCCTTAGCTTCTCTTTCCCATCTCAGAAGCATGGCCTCCTTGCCCATGTTCAACTGTTATTCTGTGTTCCCTCTTTATATGGCAATAATTATATATCACCTCTATGAGATCTCACTGGGATAGTTGCAGAGGGAGTTTAGGAATATCAGGTTCTTAGGCAATGCACAAAGCCTAACATGAGGTTACTTTTTCCAGGCTGCACGCCTGAGTCAGGTGCTTGGTGGAGGGTAACTAAATAACATCTGCCAACTTAGAGAGCACATGTTTGAAAAACAAAGGTGTTGTTACAGTAAGCCCTGAGTTATTTGCACGAAATTGGAGTGTGGTTCCTCCTCTTGGCAGCAAGCAAGCCTTGGTGCCTACATGAGGCCTAATGAAAGAGCAGGGTAAACAAAAAAATACTTGTGATTTTAATAATTTCATTTACCAGATAGATGAGGAAAGAACATTTTTCCAGAAAAAGTCTCAAATTTGAAGACGAGACTATATCCCAGGGTTGAATTTTGGTGGCAACTCCTCAGTGGTAATGTGTGGATAACAAGCTCAGGATAAAGACTGTCTGCTTCAGGAACAGACAAACTCATTGCAAATGGGGAAATGGAACTCCCCTATTTCACAGGTTCAGCTGGGAAGGAATTATGTGCTCTCTGGACTGCAAGCTAGGAAGGAGAGTGCTGCCTGGAGGTATAGACAGAGTGGACCAAGAAGAGCTCCAAAAACAGATGGGGGTAGACACATTACATCTCCCCATCCACCATGTCTCCTGTTTTCTCCTATTTCCTACTACACTCAATCTTTTGGAAGAGCAACTCAAGTGCTGCCAGTGTTGTGGATCAGAGATTAAAAAATGGATAAAGTCTCTCCATCTTTACTGCTCCAAACTTTACAAGTAATACAACGAGCTACTACTAGCTGCAAACTATTAGGAGAGAGAAAGAGATCACACCATCCCTTTTTTCTGCTAATAAAAAGTCTGTATTAAAAAGTAGAGACCAAGACTCTGCTCCTCATGGAATGCTGTCCAGTGGATCAGAAGTGATGTGGAGGCAAGGATAGTTATGTCTCAGTGACAATGGACCCATTTCAATGCCTACCTGTCAGACAACTGCTTTGTACTAACTGTAGTCTGGGAAATGCTGAAAGACAAGGGTTGCTCAACATAATGCCTCCCAAACACCTCATCAGATACACTGTGTTGCAACAAAGGGCTGGAAATAATAAGGCCATGCACAGTGACTCAAAAGTCATGTTCAGGACCAGAAGTAGTAGAGAGGAGGGGGAAAGAATGGGGCTGCTGCATGGGGCTGGAAGAGGAAATGTTAGAAGCCAAGGCTATATGAACATGGCATGCATATGGCCTTAGTAATAGAGGATGCTTGGAATAGACAGGATGCCTAGAAGGACGCAGGCAAGGTGTTGGATAACAAGTTATTAAATGTCAAGTGAATGAAAGTGTCTTCTACATCAGGTCAGGTGAGTGCTAATTAATTCTGCCTATGTTAGCAAAATGGGTAAGAACTTACAGCTGAAAAGCAGTTACACGAGGCTGAACAAGATGACTGTACTGCCTGAACATTTAGAGACATGGTTTGCATGATGTTATGGTTACACTGCCTTTCTGAGGCACATTTAGTCCTTATGAGCAATAAACAAGAAAACTGCCCAAACTGGCCCTCATCATGCTGGGGAGAGTGTGGAGGTGGAGGGTGGAGATAAGGATGTTGGAACTAGTTGATCTTTAAGACTGCTTCCAACCCAAGCCATGCCATTCTATTGTTCTAAAACCATGGAGACTACTATTGAAATTATAGAATAGTAAATTAATGCAATAAGAATATTGACTTGAATGGCTTCTATAACAGAGTAAAATTAATCAAAAGGCAAAGCTTACATAAAATGTAGCATGTATGTGTAGTCTAAGGGAAAATGGGTGACGAAGCGAAGTTTCCCTAAGACAAAACACAGGCAAGGACATGGTTACCTCTAAGCTAGCCTTCTTGCTCAGCAGAATTTGGAACATATTGTTTCCTCATTCATTCTTATCTATGCTCTAGTACCAAAGATGCATTGCACTAATATTCTTTGAAAAAGCCCGCATTACCCTGGGAAGCTCATGGATAACCAACATCTTTCACTATATGGCTGATTCTTGTTTTCCAAAAGAAATGTTCTGAAGGGGAAGGCTGCTGATCCCATTTTGATTGGACTCAATGATCCTAAAGGTCTTTTCCAACCTTTACAATTCTATGAATCGATGATTCTTTTCATCCGTTTGGAAATACTTTTTAGCTATCTGTCTTTGATTTTGTTTTTGGAAAAGCTCAAGAACCAGAAAAGTGACATTAACATTTTGGGGCTACAGAGTGGTAAAAGTACCAGAAAGGTTCACTAGCAGTTATGAACAGGAAGAAGAAGTTCCTCTGGTCAACTTAAACTTTCCACTTCAACATCCAGTTCCTCGACAAGTGGGCAAGGTGAAGAATTTATTAAGGAGCTCCACTTTCCACAAGATTTAGGAAGAAATTGAACTGTGATAATAATTCACAGCAGATTGCAGATGTTGTATTGAACTTGCTTTTCTTTCCTCCATTTCACCAGCTCCTTTTGTTAGGGAGGATGCAGGGAAGGGTTGTTTTCAGCAAAGGGTTCTATTAATGGTATGTTTGCAGGAACAAATGTAGAGAACTAGCACATTTTTTTAATATTGTCTCCATGATAGGTATAATACACTCTTCTATTAAACCAGTGGAAATAGTTCTTCCATATTTCCAAAGGTCCTGTGAGTTCAGAGTGTCACTTAGCCACCATCAACTTTTATTATTTGATCTGACTCTTAAAACATTGGCAATTGCAATTAGTCAATATATGTATCCAGAAAGACAAGCATCAATAATGTCAGCCAAAAGAGATATGTGAGTAGCTTCTGTATATAGATGACATTTGTTACTACTGTGGAGACTGAGATGAATAGCTCAGTGTGACCAGGCTCAGACTACAGGCTCTTCATATTTGCATAAGAGTACCTTAATGACAGTTTAGCATTCTACACTGATAGGCATTTTTAAACTTTTTCAGAAAGCTGCAATTGGTGTGCTGCTTAATTCACTGAGCAGAGTCAGTCTACATTAAATTCTTGCTATAGGAAGTACGAAAGGAAGCAGTAAGCAACTCAGAGGTGGCAGGAAATAGCGACTGGGCCAGCACTGCTCAGGTCAACCGGCAATAGAAAGTGGGAAAGGTGAGTCCTAAAGCAATAAGAATGGATTAAAAAAAACGAACAGAAAGGCCTCCTGCTCAATTAAACCTTATGTGTTCAAAATTATTTAGCAGCTCAGCTCAAAGATGTAATGTAGAGGCTATAGTATTTAAGGAGGAATTCATCTTAGTTGGAAAACTAAGGATAACGTGGGCCCGTTACTAAATGGAGGGGAGACCCTGGTAACAAAGAACACTGAAAAGGCAAACTTACTGAATACCTTCTTTGCATCTGTCTTCAATGACAAGGCCAGACCTTAGGAAACTCCAACCCAGAAACCAAGGTAAAAGAATGTTGAAAAGAAGACTTTCCCTCGATCAAAAAGGATTGGGTTAGAGAACACCTAGACAAACTTTACATCCACAAGTCCATGCCCTGATGGGATGCATCCATGAGTGCTGAGAGAGCTGGCAGACACCATAGCGAGGCCACTCATGATCATCTTGGAAAGGTCATGGAGTTCAGGAGAGGTGCCTGAGGACTGGAAGAAAGCAAATGTCATCCCAGTCTTCGAAAAGGGCAAGAAGGAGGACTCAGGGAACTACTGGTCAGTCAGCCTCACCTCAAACCTTGGAAAGGTGATGGAGCACATCATTCTAGAGGCCATATGTAGAACAATATGGCTAATAAGAAGTTGATCAGGAGTCGTCAACATGGATTTGCCACATGTAAATCATGCTTGACCAATCTGATTGCTTTCTACAATGAAACAACTATAAGGATGGATGAGGAGAGAGCACTGGTTATTGTCTACCTCAGTTTCAGCAAGGCTTTTGATGCTGTCTCTCACAAACCTATTTGGTAAACTCAGGAAGTATGGACTGGATGAGTAGACAGTGAGGTGGATTGAGACTGGCTGAACAGCAGCACCCAGATGGTTGTAATCAGTGGTACAGGCTCTGCTTGGAGGCCTGTCACTAGTGGTGTCCCCCCAGAGTCGATACTGGGCCCAGTATTGTTTAACTTATTCATCAATGACTTGGCTGAAGGGGTAAATGCCTCCTCAGGAAGTCTGCTGATGGCAAGATGCTGGGAGGAGTGGCTGATCCCCCAGAGTGCTGTGCAGCCCTTCAGAAGTACCTTAATAGGTTAGAGGGATGGGCAGAGAAGAACTGTCCAAAGTTCAGCAAAGGCAAATGCAGGGTCCTGCACTTGGGGAGGAATAACCCCACGCACTAGTAAAGGCTGGGTGCCAACCTGATGGAAGCAGCTCTGTGGAGAAGAACCTGGAAGTCCTGGTGGACAACAAGCTGTCCATGAGCCAGCAGTGTGCCGTTGTGGCCAAGAAGGCCAATGGTATCCTGGGGTGTATGAGGAAGAGCATTGCGA